>NC_137896.1:70664643-71333129 GCF_963455335.1 Martes martes
AAGAGTCTCAAAGCTGCCATTCCCTAGCAACATCCAGCTCCATGTTTCACCGGCAACACAGTTGTTTTCCTAGAATGTCATGGAACTGCGACTTTGCTGCTATGCACCTTGGCCATAATGTTACCAAGTGATTATCCTTGTGTATGAAGGCTTCTGATGTGCATACCCTAATGACTCCACTTCCTCATTATGGTAAACCCCAATCCTATCTGATTGGTATCTTTATCAATAAGTCCCACCAGCACCAAAAGCCTATCCTACAAATATATTCTTCTTGAATTCACATAGCTTTCATTTTGGTATTTAGCCATGTACTGGAAGATATTTTTGTTCCATAGCAATGTGTTCTGTTATTCCACTTACTTGGTAATGTTATCTTTTAGGTCATCTCTGTCTTTCAGAGTGTATGACTAAGAGCTGAGTACCTAGAATGATCCAAATATATTTTATTGAATGGATTTTACTCAAACATTATTCATTTCTTTATAATCCACACATGATCAGAACACTATCTAAATTTTCTGGAATATTATACCCATAAGAAAAAGTTAAGAAGAGAGTCTACGGTAGAAAAACTCAAGTTTGTTTTCTTTCATTTTCATATTCAGTTCTTTCTTTGCCTCTATAAGAGTTCAAACAGAATTAATTTATGAGCCTAGGCTTGGGTTTGATTATTTTAAAGCAAATCAGCAATATGTCTGCACTGAAACCACAGCTGCTGTAGCTATGCATTTACATCTGGACTTGTTGTCTTATCCAAACCAAATTTGCTGCACCATCAGGCTCATTTGAAATCTCAGTCTATGGGTGTTGGTAGTCAAATTCAAGTCACTTGAATAATCTAAGCATTACCAAAAAAAAAAAAAAAGAAAAGAAAGAAAAAAAGAAGAGATTCAGAGAGAAAAACTCCTTTACATGTTTCTATGCCCACATAAGGTAAACACATAATTAAATGTTATTCTATGACAAGTGTAAGTATGCTTTTATTCATTATTTACATTGAAAATGTAATTGCCAAGGCGATTATCTTTCCCATGCCAATTATTACTATGATACTATGTTTCAGAAAGCCTCAGGCTTTAAAATTGGTTTTATTTTGCATGACTACTCTATTTTTATATTTATATTCAACAAGTTAAACATAAAACATTGTATGACATAAAACATTATGGACATTCAATATACTAACAGATGTTCTTCAAATATGAAGTAAAGAGATATAAAGAAAAGGTACACACACAAACTGCTCATATTCTTCTAGTATAATAGTGGATCAGATGAAGTAAATTGTAATTTCGCTTAAATATGCCCCAAGTCATCATACCTCTCTTCAGCTGAACACAGTATTCCCTGCTGTTATATTTGCAAAGAGCAAAGCAAGACTATTCTCAACCAAAAATCAGTATTGTCTTCATTTGTGCATAACATATATTAATAGAAATATTAACGCGTGAAGACAATATTGGCAAACTAGAACACATCTAAAGGAGACCAGACAGGGTAAGGAGCTGATGGAAAGTGGTGAGACCTGAGCATTGCTTTCCAAGGAAAGAGAATACTCAGTAGAGACATAATAGCTAACTTCATATATTTGAAGGTTGTGTGAAAGAATAATTTATCTGGTTTTATCTGAACTCTGAAGGGAAATCTAAAACAAACAGGTGTTATAATAAGGCAGTCAGGGTAAAAATAATAAATATCTTTGTAAACAATTGGAGCTGAATAATAATACAGTGTATGAAAGACTTGAATTTCTTGTCTTTCAAGAAATTTTCTTTCTTGACGGAGTTCAAATTTGGACTTTAGAAAATGTTGTGGGGTATATCCAAACACCCTAATGGGGAGCTAAGCAACATCTTCCCTAATGTTGTCTCATATGACCTAGAGATTTGCTTATTTGGAATGGAGCCATTTATCCTTTTAGGTAATAGCACCAAATAGTGTACCCACCTGGAGTAGTATTAATATTTTAACCAAAATATAGTTAATAATCAATTACTCCATTCAGTCTGGAATAGAATAAGTTTATATCTATTCTTCCAGCACAATTAATAATGTCCAACTTCACTTTAATATTGTCATATTTTGAACAAAAAACCCCACATGGTTACAATAATTATGTTGGCCATTTTTTCAAAGGGTTTAAAACACCAGAATTCAAAAATAGAATATATACTTCTTTTAAATCCTCTGATATCTATTAAGTTAATAAACATGGATATATTTTTAACACAACAAAGTAACCAATAATGCCATTAATATAAAAATAACATACCATAAATTTTCATAGTGCTATTTAAGGGAAGTAATGATACTGAAGTTAATTCCTTTCAAGTATCAAAGTGTAATTTATTTCTTTAAAAATTTAATGTACATAAACTTATCCAGAAAATGCTCAGGAAAAGAGAAAAAAATAGGTAACATTTCACTTATAAAATGAACAAAACTGGAAAATACTTCAGGGGAATGCCCTATAAAATATTCTGTCTAGAAATAACTTTTAGATGAATGTATAGAAAAATGGACACTCTTTTGTCCAAGAGTTTCCATTTTTATCATGCTGCTTCAGGGTTTAAGATTTATTTAGTCTTTACACCAGATGTACATACAAACAGCTGACTAAACAATACTCACTTCTATTCTAACATCTTCTTTCATTTCCCTATGGTATAAATTTAGCATTAATAATGTAGAAGAAAGTTGAAGTTTGATTAAGGAAACATGGCTGACTGAAGTATCAACTGGCGAAGCAAACCATGGGATCCTTTGATGATATTAAAACCGGAATTAGCTTTAGCAAAATTTAGAAAGCTATTTTAAAGTAATAATAAAAATGATTTTATTTTGCATAAGATTTCTGATACCATAATATTAGATAGTTGTTTCATTTATATGATATCTGATGCATACACTTTCAAGATGTTATATTTCTCCTTATGAAAAATTATAATGATGATGATCAAGAAGACCTACCTTCTTTAAAAAGTCTTTAAGGAATAATCATATCAATTCTACTCATACTTTGATTTAGTTATTCAAAAATATTTACTGTTTGTCCTCCATGTGCCTGCCAGTGTTTTAAACAAAGCAATAGCTGAATATTCTGTGTCATGAAATATTGTAAATATTGTACATACATTAACTCTTTCAATCCATACAGCAACATATGATACAATGTAGAAAAAAAGATATTTTTTTCTTCATAGTTAAAGTTTTAAAGAAATGGCCACAATTTTGAGTACTAAATTAGCTTCTCTTAAAATTTCATGTATGTCTATATCATTTCCTAAAATATTTTATTTTCTTCGGTAAAGCCTGTGGCTAAGGTTGTTTTGCAGTTATATAGTTTATTGCTAGTTTCTTCGTGTAATTTGAGAGTATTTGGTTATATTTATAGTGAAAAAATATAAATGCTATATTAAAGTGTCTGTAGATTTTTGCTTTTGTTTCCTTTGCCTTTGGGGACATACCTTGAAAGAAGTTGCTGTGGCTGATATTGAAGAGGTTACTGCCTATGTTCTCCTCTAGGATTCTGATGGATTCCTGTCTCATGTTGAGGTCTTATCCATTTCGAGTTTATCTTTGTGTACGGTGTAAGAGAATGGTCAAGTTTCATTCTTTTGGGACTTCATCAAGATCAAAAACTTCTGCACAGCAAAGGAAACAGTCAACAAAACAAAGAGGCAAGCCACGAAATGGAAGAAGATATTTGCAAATGACAGTACAGACAAAAAGGTTGATATCCAGGATCTATAAAGAACTTCTCAAACTCAACACACACAAAATAAATAATCATATCAAAAAATGGGCAGAAGATATGAACAGATACTTCTCCAATGAAGACATACAAATGGCTATCAGACACATGAAAAAATGTTCATCATCACTAGCCATCAGGGAGATTCAAATTAAAACCACATTGAGATACCACCTTACACCAGTTAGAATGGCCAAAATCAGCAAGACAGGAAACAACATGTGTTGGAGAGGATGTGGAAAAAGGGGATCCCTCTTACACTGTTGGTGGGAATGCAAGTTGGTGCAGACACTTTGGAGAACAGTGTGGAGATTTCTTAAGAAATTAAAAATAGAGCTTCCCTATGACCCTGCAATTGCACTACTGGGTATTTACCCCAAAGATACAGATGTAGTGAAAAGAAGGGCCATCTGTACCCCAATGTTCATAGCAGCAATGGCCACGATTGCCAAACTGTGGAAAGAACCAAGATGCCCTTCAACGGACGAATGGATAAGGAAGATGTGGTCCATATACTCTATGGAGTATTATGCCTCCATCAGAAAGGATGAATACCCAACTTTTGTATCAACATGGATGGGACTGGAAGAGATTATGCTAAGTGAAATAAGTCAAGCAAAGAGAGTCAATTATCATATGGTTTCACTTATTTGTGGAGCATAACAAATAACATGGAGGACATAGGGAGATGTAGAGGAGAAGGGAGTTGGGGGAAATTGGAGGGGGAGGTGAACCATGAGAGACTGTGGACTCTGAAAAACAACTTGAGGGTTTTGGAGGGGCAGGGGGTGGGAAGTTGGGGGAGCCAGGTGGTGAGTATTAGGGAGGGCACATATTGCATGGAGCACCGGGTGTGGTGCAAAAACAATGAATTCTGTTACGCTGAAAAGAAATTTAAAAAAAAAAAGTGTCTGTAGATTAGTATGTGAAATATTCTGTGAGTACATAATATGTAAGGAGGGAATTTCCATCGAGGACAAGAAAAAATTCTAATAGATAGAATGATAGAGCAAATAAAAAAAAAGTATTGGAAATATAAGTACTATAATAAGCTGCCTAAATAAAATATCAGTATGTATGTACTATGTAATACTTGTTCACCACATATAAAAGTAATCAAATTTTGCCAATTAATCAAATCTAATATCTAATCAAAACCACATCTAAATATGATTCCATTACCTGAAAAGTTACATGATGATGAGAAGAGTTTTAAAAAGAGAATATAGTTGTCATGTTGAAACTATTGTATAGAGGATTATTGTATCTGCATATGGAATTACTGATAAAGCCCTAAATAAAAATGTGATCAGTTCAGCACACAAAGAAAGAACACATCACAGTCTGAGATATTCATTAGTGCAGCTCTATTTTGATGAATGAAGTGGGAAGAGTAGTTATAGATAACAAAGTATAAGGGCAAAAACTAGATCTAAAATACACATTCTATAATAGTAACCCTATTTCAAGAGGACAGAGACAAAAGCAAATGAAAAGGGCAGTGAGAATACATAAAACCACAACATATCAAGATTGGTTAAAATAACAAAATTCCCAGAGGTTATGTCATAATATCTATATTCAAATACTGAAATTATGTATAGATATAATACAATATTATACATGCATATATGCATCTCTCATATATTTTATATAATTATATATTTGTTATTTTATATTATAATTTATATATTATCATGTGTAATACATATTTTATATTTATTATGTATTTTATATATTGTCATATATAATAAATCTATAATTATACATAAATACATGAGAAATGCAGTAAGAATTTAACACTATTAAAAAATTCTTAGCCTTTCAATTTTCTGAAATTATTATTGGTTGCTTCAAATTAAGGAGGATTCCCAATATTAAAGTTATCTAATTTTAGTTATCCCTTGGTTGGCTATGAAGTAGACTGAAGCATTACATGAGCAGGTGAAACACAGGACCCCCAAGATTCATTTTACAAAAAAATTCCATGGTGGTTGAGCCAGTGAAAATGGAGGAGGTCTCCAGTAGCACCTAGACTGAATGACACAAAGGGGACTAAATTCAAATCTTAAAAATAGTAAGGAAAAAAAAAAAAGCAAATACAAATTTTCTATTTAAAGGCATAAATGGGAAAAAGAAACACAATTAAAAGGTGAGGGAAAAATAAACATAGGGAGGCAAAATCAGAATGGAGCTCACCAAAAGTCATGGTACAAGAGAATTATTAAAAGGATATCATCAAAAGCCTCAATTCTAGAATGAGATTATGTATTCATTCAGCAAAGACTTAAACTGGTATTGTGTGCAAGGAATTGTGAAGTACTGGGGATTTAGTATCAAACAAGAGATACAATGACTATCTTTTTAGCTTCTATTTTAGCAAAGGTGGTACACACTATGTAACTGATTTTACAATGTACTATTTAACCATGATAGCAACATAAGATACAATGTAGAACTTGAGCTTGTTAGGGAAAAAATTCAAAGCTTTATGAACTAGTGGAGGGTTATTTTACCCAATCTGGTTTATACTTTGAAACTTCTTTGAACCTGTGACAATTAAATTAGGTTAGAGATATCAAAGGGAACTAATTTTGGCAAATATATTGAAAGGAGCATTCATTAAAGGAACTTAAAAGAGGTGGTGTGACTAGAATTCAAAGAACAAGAGGAAGAATGGCCTGAAATGAGCTGGTAAGATGTGGGATTTGTTTTACTCTAATGAAAATTCATATTTAAACAGGGCAGTGAAGGAATCAATTTGTATTTATAACAATAACTGTAGATGCAGATTAGGGAATACTAGAGGTAGGAAAAAAGGAGGAGAAAAGATGGATATAGGAAGACCAGCTACGACGTAATTGCAGTACTCCAGGCCAGTGACTGGCAATATGGTCAGGAACAGTAATATTGAAAATGGAGTAGATGTATCAGCTTTGAGAGATATATAATATCTTTCAATTGACAAGAAAGAAAAGAGACAAGAAAAATCATAGTTGCTGGAAAGAATCGTGGTAAGTCTGGAAATAAGGCTTCTGGAGAGGCAGAGGGAGATAGAATGCAGAACTTAAGAATTTACAGGCAAGAACAACAGGTGGGTGACTTGATGTTTTATGTTAGAATTGTCCACTTTACAAAATGAACTACAATATATTTCTCTTTTCTGGAAACTGCGCTTTTATTACACTCAAGAAAGGACAGGGTTTACAAACACTTTATTTGTACCTCATGAAGGCAAAGTGAAGCATACCACTGATTTATTCTTTGTTCCTATGTTGGGTTGCCTAAGGTTGGGAGGGCAGTGTATGACCTACTGAAACCCTACCACCATTTCTTATAACACGTAGATTATCACTTTAGGGCTCCAACTCAAATGTTGACCTGGAATTGCTCTGGCTTTTGAGTCACAACTTGATTGTGCCACATTAAATGACTTGTTTGTAGAACCAGTGCTTAGAAAAGAAAATTGAAAGAGGCTAGTGCAGAGAGGGAGAGTGGAGAGTGCTTGATGAGAGAAATATAAATAACAGGGATAACAACATACAAAGCCATCATTAGTTGTACAAATCACAATTTCAGAGGATTTTCAGTGACCAAATGTAACAGCAAAAATTTAAAGGGAAATATTAAAAACTTGCTTCACCTTGGACAGTTGAAACTGACCATGTTATTAGGTAACAAAATAGATGAAGACAAAATATAAAGGATTAGGACTTTTATGTAACATTTCAAATTATGTATTTATCTTGGGAAAAAAGGACACTTTCACTTAAAATAAAAGGCAAATTATAAAAGACCACACACACACACACACACACACACACACACAGTGAGAGATGTACCTCTCTACCCTGGTTCAGAGTTCACTCTACATAATTCCAAGTCTCAGCAATTCATCTTTTTGCTTTTGCAGGAAGTTTTTTTTTTTTTTTAATTTCATTAACATACAATGTATTATTTGCTTCAGAGGAATAGGTCTGTGAATCCTCAGTCTTACACAATTCACAGCATTCACCATAGCACATACCCTCCCCAATATCCAAACCCCACCACCCTATCCCTCTCCCCTCCCCTCCAGCAACCCTCAGTTTGTTTCCTGAGATTAAGAGCCTCTTAAACTTTTTTGGTCATTACTTATAATTCAAGGAAAATGATGTCTAACCAAAATGATTTATAAAGATTATTAATGATTAAAAAACAAAACAAAACATAACATGTAAAAAATTTTGCCAATCCCATGAGGAAAAATGGTGTGGAAAAAAAAACGGGAGCTTTGGGCTCAATACAAACTTTTCTTTAAAACATATTTTGTGACATTATTGAATCTAGCACAGATTTTCTCTCCTATGTATCTCTGATTTATCCACTTCTCTACCTGCCAAACCAGTCTAAATCACCATCATCTGTCACTAGACCACTGTGTCATGTTTCCTTATTTCTTTCCTATAAGGAAAGATCCAGGTTTTGTAGAACCTGAGATTACACAATTGAGAGTATATCTTTAATAAAGCATAAAATTATGAAATGAAAATATTTATTAACAATGAAGTGTAAATCTATAAAACACAAATTTTAACACATTGACAAATACCACAAAAATCTATTTTTATTTTAATCAATGAAATACCTGCTATGTCTTTATAATATTTTCCCTCTCTTCATTGGACAAGAATTTGGTAATAGTTTTCCATAAAGATGACAGAAAGATCATTTAATTTCCTTCTGTCATGGTTGAGAAAAAGGTGTTTTTGTTTTGTTTTGTTTTGTTTTTTACTATTGAGAGTTTTGATACATAAAGCATATCATTTCACACCCAAATATACTGGATATTTAAATACCATAATATCGGGTCCTTCAAACACATGAATTTTGATACCTTTTAGTTTGCACAAATACCATCACAAAAGAAAAACACACACAGCCCTTAAAACTGTGTGTGATGCGTTATCAGGAATATTCCTCCCAGGACAGAAATGTTGTTTTTCAACTCAGAATCTATAAAAACCAAAATTTCACTTATAATTTTAATATCATGATTGGAAGATTTTTCCATAGATGAGCTTTAAACATTGTAAGCTTTGAATCTTCTCTATCTATGTACGTCTGCAGGTAGGGACCAAAGGGCATATTCACTCACAATAGGACCATGACTTTGCACCTTTTCTTCAAGATGCAGATGAGCTGGCACAGTGAATATTAAGGAGAGCTATAGGAAGCTGTCTCTGTTTTGGATTGGTAGAAACAGGCTAACTTTACTTGGCAATGATGACAAACCACATACATATATCCCACTAAAGCCAAGTCAACTGCACCCACATTATAAACTCCCCTTAGCTGGATCTTTGAAATGCCCACAAGCCACTTCAATGTCACCAAAGATAAGGGGAAGTGTGAAGGGAAAGTAAAAGTGGAAAGTCAGAGTGGAAATCCAGGAAGTCTTCATCAATTACAGTTAAGATGGTTTATTATAGCTAATGTAAAAAGGGAAATGTGATCATGTGATTTTATTTCTGGATTGGATTTCTAGGATCCTTCTAGTTCCAGACTTGGCAGGTGAGAGGTGCTGAAGCTTAGTCTCCTTAGCTTTCTTGTAAATCCTCCTCTGCCTCTATGTGTCTTTACAGGTATGTTATTAGCCTTTTAGACTGAGAAGTTCCTTCTTGTATAAATCATATGGTGCTTTCAGGGCTCTTATCATCCCTCTTGAAATTAGATACCAACAACACCCCCTCCCAACCATTTACCATAAAAGATGTCCTCCTTTCCAAATGCAGCCTGGGAGAGGAGAAACTATCACCCCCAGGATGAATTTCTAAACATGTATCAGTAGCTTGAGTAGTTTTTAAGAACTTAGTACATTATTTGGAGCCTACCTTTTCAGTATTAGAAAAAAGAGTTAGAAATATAAAATTAAGAAAGTTAAATAAAATATCTATAATGCTAAATGAGTTGGAAATGCCAATAGTAAATATGCATACATATTTTATAGCAGTATCACTGAAAAGGCCTAGAAACACCAACAATACAGTAGCAATGAATCCACTTAGGACTAGTCTCGAAAACCAGTGCTTCTTGAAGGAATGGGAGATTCCTGATTTGGGCACCTTGTTATTCCAGAAAGCAAGTAAGCTATGTGAGACTAAGCAGAGCCATGCCAAAGTAACACAAGAGCCAAATTTAAGGAGCTTCTTATTTGCCAAAGATGGGACAACTTGAATAGTAAACAAGAACGATTTTTGCAATTGATAAAGACATACAGGGTATATAAAATCACATATGTCCATAATGATACTAAAAAAAATAAAAAAGGCAGGGGCTGAGGGAAGAAGCCAAAGCACATCATCAAAAGCCCTAATTCAAGCAAGCAAGGTATAATAATACACCATTTCGAGGTAATGAGGAAAAGCTGAATAAAGATTTGGTCTATGGGGTTAAATGTGTGTGACATGTTACCCACTTTCTTTTAGACCCTTCTTTTTACTGCCCTTTTAAAGGCCTGACCAGAGGTATTGTATTACCTTTTATCTTACTAAGTCATCTTCAGCCAATCTCTTTTCTGCCCTATGTTTCAGCCACAGAAAGTTCTTCAGGTACTTATAAACTACTAAGGCCATTCTTGGTTCATAGCCGTCACCAATATCATTCTCTTTCCTTTGTCAACAGCCACACAGGACACCAAACTCAGCTACCATACTACAGAAGGTCTTCTGCTCATTTTCCAAAGCTACTGGCTCTCATGTCTCACACGGCACACTTTGACTTCCTAGAACTTACTCCATATCATAGTTACACATTTGCTTTGCATTTATTTGTAAGAATCTGCGGTCACCACTAGAATAAAAGATCTCATAGTGTGTTGTGTCTCTTTTGTTCTGTGTTACATGGTCAAGTCCTAGGACAGTGTCTGACATATAGAAGATGCCCAATAAATATTTGCTGGGTGAAGATACAAATTCAACTTTATTTTATCTTATTTTATTTTTTTTAAAGATTTTATTTATTTTTTTGAGAGAGAGACAGTGAGAGAGAGCATGAGAGGAGAGAAGGTCAGAGGGAGAAGCAGACTCCCCATGGAGCAGGGAGCCTGATGCGGGACTCCATCCCAGGACCCTGGGATCATGACCTGAGCTGAAGGCAGTCGCTTACCAACTGAGCCACCCAGGTGCCCACAAATTCAATTTTATTTTATTTTATTTTTTTAAAGATTTTATTTATTTATTTGTCAGAGAGAGTGAGCACAGGCAGACAGAGAGGCAGGCAGAGGCAGAGGGAGAAGCAGGCTCCCTGCTGAGCAAGGAGCCTGATGTGGGACTCGATCCCAGGACCCTGGGATCATGACCTGAGCCGAAGGCAGCCGCTTAACCAACTGAGCCACCCAGGCGTCCCACAAATTCAATTTTAAATTGAAGAAATACTTATAAAACATACTTAAAAGTATTACATGGGTACCTGGGTGTTTCAGTTGTTAAGCATCTGCCTTCCACTCAGGTCATGATCTCAGGGTCCTGGGATCGAGCCCCACGACGGGCTCCCTGCTCGCAAGATGGGCTCCCTGTTCCTAGGGGAATATGTTTATCCCTCTCCTTCTGCCCCTCCCCCTTGCCCATTCTCTCTCTCTTAAATAAATAAAAATCTTAAAAAAAAGTAATATAAAAAGTAATACATGTGATTCATACAAAACACTTTTGGAGATGAATGTATTCATTGCACCTCTTGCACTTCACTATCTCCTAAATATAATGCTGACATCATCACAAAGCAGGCAGGTCTGATAGTATGTGGACATGTCTTTCCAAATCTGATTACTAAGTTTTAACATAAAAGCTTCAATAATAAATCACAAAATATTTTTTGGCTTTACAACATATATTTACTCTTGAACTCAAATTTCTTCCCTTCCCTGCTTTACACACTGAACACCAACATGAAATTATGTAACAAAACTTTTTTTTTTCTGAATGTATATATAGCCAGAAATTTAAATAAATGGAAATGAAAGAGGCTTCTTTGCTTCAGTAAGGAATGGACTAAAGACTCCCACAAACCCTCTTTATGTTCCTTTCATTAAATAGGTTTTTGTGAATGCAGCTTCAGCTGAGGCAGATGAATCATTCATTGTTTCACAAAAGTATGGCTGGCTTGGCAAAGATTTTTGTTATGGGCAATGGGAAGATGATAGTTGATCTGTTTTTGAAAAATCAGATTTAGAATATTTTCTCTGGAAATTGCCATGAGAGGAAAAAATATAGACTACCCAAATACCATCTCATAAAAAGAAAATTAAGAGTCATAGAGGAGGAAGGTGAAATGAGAGAGGAATCCTGTCCTATAAATAGTTCTTGTCTTTGCACTTTTAAAAAATTATATGATTGTCATAAGAAGGAGAAATTGCAAAGATACTGAAGCAATCTTTACAAAGACACATTCATCTTAGTTTGACAAAGGAAAACAAACATATGAAGAAGGTTCCATGTAGTATGAGGAAGATAATTAATTTCAATGAGACTTACTTGTCTTTGCAGTTCAAATGATTTAATTAGAACTTCTATAGAATTCAACTTCCTGGAAATAATTAAATTTTCTTTTTATTGTTATGAAAATATGGCTTAAATGTCCAAAGTGGAGCAACGTTACCTTCACGATATAATTATTCTTGTATCTGACAATGAACATTTTTCCCCCAGAGGTATGGTTGTATAATTTTCCTAAAATGAAATTTATCCCCTTTAAACATATAGTTCACTGAATTTTAGCAAATGTACACAGTCATGTAACAATCATCACAATGGAGATGTAGAACAGTTTGACTATCCTAAGAAGTTTCCTCTTGACCATGGGTAATGAATTTCTTCCCGTTACCCTAGATCCAGGCAAACATTAATTTGCCTCTTGTCACAAAAATATTGTTATTTCTAGAATTTCATATAGCTGGAATTATATACTATATAATACTGTGTTTTGTTTTGTTTTACTTATTTCACTTAGCAGAATGTTTTTGGTGTTCATGTGTTTTGTAGCATGTATCAGGAATTTATTTTATGATGAATTCTGTGTGTGTGTGTGTGTGTGTGTGTTTATGTGTATACTTATAAATTTATTTATCCATTCACTAGTTGATGGGCATGTGGCTATTTCCAATTTGGGACAATTATGAATCGTAAATGTTCTTTAAAACAATCATTAAAATGTCTATGTATGGACATAAGCTTTCTTTTATTTTGGTATTTTCTAAGAGTAGAATACTTCGGAATACACATTTTGAGTGTATTTAACTTTGTAATACAGGTATCTTTCTCCAAAATGGCTTTATTATTTTACATTCACACCAGTAATACTGGCTTCTTAAAATGAGCTAGGAAGTACCCCTTCTTTCTGTTTTCTGCAAGAGATTTTATAGAATTAGTATTATTTCTTTCTTAAGTGTTCGGTAGAATTTACCAGTGAAATCATTTGTACCCAGAGTTTTCTTTGTTGGGTGTGTGGGGGGGTGGTTAAAAATACCTTCAATTACTTATGTATTTATCTATATGTGTATATATATATAAATAGGTTATATATAGATATTATATAGGTATCTATCTATATGTGTGTATATGAAAATAGATTAGATATTATATAGGTATCTATCTATATGTCTGTATGCATATAAATAGGTTATATATAGATACTATATATAATACATAAATCTCTCTCTCTGAATAGCTGGGTGTGTGTGTGTGTGTATTCTCACTAGTAATATATGATTCTCTCTCTTACCATTCTGATATTCTATTTTTTCTTTAGTGACTTGTTGGTAGTGTCTGAATTTGTAGGTGTAGGATTTCTCATAGTATTCCCTCACCATCCTTTTAATGTCAGTTGTGATGTCCACTTTATTTTTGGTCTTGATTTAGGCATTTATTTCCTTGCCCTCCCTCTCTTCACTCCCTTGATGTACCTGTCAGAAAATATATCATTTTTTAACATAACTACTTTTCATTGAATAGATTTTCTCTATTTCTTGTTGTGGTTTTTAATTTCATTGATTTATGCTCTAATCTTTATTATATACTTTTTCTACTTCCTTTCAGATGCTTCCTTTTTTTTCTTTAGCTCCCAAGTGGAAGCTTTGGTTATTGACTTTAGATCTTTTTTTTCTTTTTTCTATTAGAAGCCTTTCATGTTATAAATTTCTAAGCATTGCTTTAACTCTATCTCACCAGTTTGATAAGTTTTATCTTCTAGTTTTGCTCAGTTCACAGTATTTTAAAATTTCCATTCAGACTTCCTCTTTCTCTTTGTTATTTAGGAATACATTATTTAATTTCCAAGTATTTGGGGATAAAAGAAAGATATCGTTTATGGATTTTTAGGTTATTTTCATTAGAGTTTGAGAATATGCTTTGAATAATTTCTATTATAAATCTGTTTAATATTTATCTCCTATAATTTGTAATTTGTACTTGGGAAGAATATGTGCTGTGGTTGTTGACTGGAATTTAATGATCAAGCTGATTGATTGGTTCCCTCCCACCCACTATTCTGTTTTTCTGTGTACTCATTCTGACAATTAATGAAAGAAATGTGGTGATTTCTCCTAACGGTGATTGTGGATTTGTCTATTTCACCTTTCAGAGCAATTGGTTTTCTTCAAATGCATTTTTAAGCTCTATTGTTGAATCTGTTCACATTTAGGATTTTTATGTCTTCTTGGATAATTGTCCTCTTTATCATTATGTACTATCCCTGTTTATCCCCGACAATTTTCCTTATTCTGAAATCCACTCTGTTTGATATTAATACAGGTAACACATTTTTCTTTTGGCAGTGTCTACATGGCTATCTTTTCTAGTTCTTTTACTTTAATAATATAAACCTTTCAGAATGATTTGATATTTACATAGAGTTGCAAACATCGTATAGATAATTCTCATATCTCTCTCACTCAATCCCAGTAACATTTTATATTACCATGGCTCACTTTTTAAAACTTCGACACCAACATTATTACTTTTCCAGTAACATTATTTTTCTGTTCCAGGATTCAATCCAGTATACAACATTTATCTAGTCACCATGTCTCTCCTTCTTCTCTTCTGGTCTAGGATGGTTTTGTAGTCTTTCCTTATTTCCACTGTAACTGAAATACTTGTGGACTGTTTCTTTTCTTTCTTTTCTTTTCTTTTTCTTTTGTAGACTGTTTCTTAATTTGGGTTTGTTTAATGTTTTCTTCTTTACTAGACTGGTATAATAGGCTTTAGGCAAGAAAACTGCAGAGACAAAGTGTTCTTCTCATCCCATCATATCAAGGAATACATGATATAAACATGTCACTGGTGATGATAATCTTGATCATTTAGATAAGGCAATGTCTGATAGGTTTCTCTACTACAGAGTTAATACTTTCCCATTTTTCATATTCTGTTCTTTGGAAATAAGTCACTAAATTCAGCCTATACTCAAGGTTGTAGCAGGGTGGGTTAAACTTCACATCCTGTAGGAAGAGTATCTATATATATTATTGGAAATTCTGTCAGAATGGTGTGCCCGCTCTTTTTCACTCAAATGTTCATTTATTTATCTAAGAATTTATTCATATCAGTATGAGTATTTATTTTTGATTTTTGCATTGTAATCCAGTAGCACATTATTTATTTATTTTTCTTGAACTATTACAGTTTTTGCAACTCGGACCTCCTCCAGGTCTCTTTCAATCTCCTTGAACATGTCCTCATAATTTTGTTTTTACAGCATCTTTTTACTTCAGTTTTTTTTTTTTTTGATATTTCATCCATTTATTTCACAGACAGATATCAAGTGGGTAGAGAGGCAAGTAGAGAAAGAGGGGGGAAGCAGGCTCCCTGCTGAGCAGAGAGCCCAATGTGGGGCTCGATCCCAGGACCCTGAGATCATGACCTGGAGCCGAAGACAGAGGCTTAACCCACTGAGCCACCCAGGTGCCCCTACTTCAGCTTTTCTGTACCTTTATATTTAAAGTGGGTTTCTTGTGAACAGCATATAGTTCGGATTTGATTTTTCTATCCACTCTGATGATCTGTATCTTTTAAATGGTATGTTTAGATAACTCACATTTCAAGTGATTACTGATAGATGAATATGGTCAGATTAAAATATACCCTGTTTTTAGCTGTTTTCTATTTGGACCATTTGTTTTCTGTTTCTTGTTTTCTTTTTTTGTCTTCCCTTGATGTAGCTGAGCATTTGTACACTCCAATTATCTCCTTCCCCCAAACAAACGCATACAGAAACATATGTACATATAATTTGTATTGTACTATCACTGATTCCTTGGTTATTTTGAGTCTTATGATATGCTTGAGAAAGGCATTCTTCATTTCGGTTACCGTGGTTTTGATTTCTAGTATTTCCATTTGATTCTTTATTATAGTTTTTAATTTTTTTTTTTGCTAAATGTACCTTTTTTATGTGTTATCTACCTTTTTCATAAGGACCTTTCACTTAATAATCACAGTTGTTTTAAAGATTTTATTTATTTATTTATAAGAGAAAGAAAAAGACATTGTACAAGTGGGGGAGAGGCAGAGAGAGAAAGAGAA
This sequence comes from Martes martes, assembly GCF_963455335.1. Classification (NCBI taxonomy): domain Eukaryota; kingdom Metazoa; phylum Chordata; class Mammalia; order Carnivora; family Mustelidae; genus Martes; species Martes martes. The sequence continues at coordinate 70,680,958 of NC_137896.1, forward strand.
CCTCAAGCAGACTCTGTGTTGAGCAAGGAGCCTGATGAAGGGCTCAATCTCACAACCCTGAGATCATGACCCAAGCTGAAATCAAGAGTCAGATGCTTAACCAATTGAGCCACCCAGATGCCCCAATAATCATAGTTATTTTAAAGCTCCTCACAGTTACAACATTTAAGTCATATGTGAGTCTAGTTATTGTAGATTTCTTTACCTTTTCAGACTGTGTTTTATCTTTGTAATTATTTCTTGAAAGCTAGACATGCTGTACTGGATCATAGATACTGAGGTCAATTTTGTTTATGCTTAGAGATGAACACACCTTTACTTCTGAAAAGGTTTTGGTATGGGAGGTTGTGTTATTATAGTCAGCAGTTGGACTAGGTGTGAAGATTTTAGTTGCTATGGTTACCCCATTCCATCACAGGCTTTAATTATCTCTCGTGGTACCTTGTGTTTATGGGGAGGGCTGCATCACACTGTTATTTTTATTAAATATGTGCTAGCATGGAGGTAGGAAGCATAGCAGAGGGGAGCATCTCTTAATGTTCTAATAAAGATTCAACCTTAGGAAAGCACTATGAAGTTGGGTATTGGGATAATGAACTATTTTTTTTTTAAATATTCACAAAAATGATATGTCAATTTTGTTAAATAATGGTAACATCATAGCTAGAAAACAAGTGGAATAAGAAAGACTGGAGGAAAGATTTAATAATCATGTTGCAAAACTACCTTGGTAAATAATATATTAATCTCTGTATTGTGTCCTGGAAACACAATGCAGAGGTTATTCTGTCAGAATTATCACATAGTGGTTACAGGATTACCATATAGTGGTTATAATTACTGTGTAAAGTCTTTCTACTCTATGTATACACATAAATTAATAAAGTAGTCATTTATAACTAGTAGTCTCCCTGCAGGGTGGGGGGAGAATCCCTCTACTAACTTCCTGTCAAAGTTTCTAATAGCTTAAGTTTGGCCATCTTGGATGATAAATATTCAATATTCATTTTCATTAGCCTATCAGCTGACTTAGACATGATAGATCACTGGTACGTTCTTCACAGACAACTGCTTCACCTCACTAGCCACTTTATACATCTTTTTGCTAGCTGCTTTTAAAGAAATCTCATGTCCAAAAGTTGAAATGTCCCCTGGCTCAGTCCTTAACTATTCTCTGGAAATAGCTCCATGATAAAACCTTGGTCTTTAAACATTAAACACTTACCATTATATGCTGATAAGTCCCAAATTAGTATCTACAAACTGGAGCTCTGCCTTATATTCCACACTCCTCTATCTTCAGTTTCCCATCAATATTTCCCATTTCAATGTCTAATAAACATCTCAAACTCAACATACCCAGAAGCAAATGCTTTTCCTGTACAGCCTGCTTTCTTTTCGTTTTCCTCATAAGTAGATTAAACCGTCTTATCACCTCTCTCTACTCCTTCTCTCATATCTCATGTACATCCTGTTTAAATCCCTTAGTGGAATCCTCAATAGATACATATAATATGCACTCTTCTTTTTACTCTACTGTCAACATCAACTCTTTCTGAATTACTGGAATAACTTCTTAAACTCTTTCTTTCTGTCCATTCTTTGCCCTTTAAACATTTACTTTTCACATAGCAACCAGACTGATTCTTTTGGAATACAAGTCATATTGTATTTTTCTCCTTTCAAAAATATCTGATAATGGATCATTTTACTCAGAGTAAGAGCCAGAGTACTTGTAGTCACCTATAAAACCTAGATATTCAGGCCTCCTTTGTATCTTTATAACCTTATATACTGCGTCTTCTTTCCTTTTTCACTTCAGTCCAGTCATGCAGGCCTTGTTTCACTTTTCAAATCTGCTAAACACTGCAAATTCAGGGCTTTTGCACCTGATTTTTTGTCTCTGTCTTAAGTGTTTTTCTCTCAAATAGCTGCATGAAGCTGCATGAATTTCTTGCTTCTTTAATTATCAGTTACGTAAATTGATTAAATAAAACAGCTATTTATCAATTAATTCTTTTAAAATCTTATAAAGTAACAACACTCTCTTCCCCAAATCCCTTATGCCCTCTACAGTGTTTTCATTTACCCACAGCTCTGTTTAACATAGTATATATTTGTTTACTATCTATCTTCCCATTATGATGTAAGTACCTAGATGGCAAAGAAGCTGTCTATCCTATTTACCTCAGTATTACCCTTGCCAAGAAGCACATTGACACCTAAGAGTCATTGAATCAATGGTATGCATGCTGAGTAAAGAGATGAATAAATTGCAGTCATTTTACTGTCCCCCAGAATGTTTTCCATGGACAACTCTATATAATAGTGTCTTTTTGACTAGAGGCTAGATCTAGACTCCTCCAGTTATTTATAAAGATTTTAACCATCTTTTTATGTGTTTCCCAAAGGTCATCTTCTGAGAGTCACCAAGAAACACAAATAATAGAATACTAGCCTGCCCAAAACTTAACCCTCAATAGCACACAATCCACTAAGTTTACAGAGAAGCTGTTCATTTGTATATATGGCTAGTGGCTAATGATTGCTTTAGAGCCAAGCAAATATTTTCACTAATGAAATTTGAGTTGGAAAAAAATCTCTAAAGATTAAATCACTTATTGTAAAAGGAGGTGAGATTTAAAGTGTTTTTATTATTTCAGAATTGTGTCTAAGATGGTTGGCAATCCAGGGCTATGTCTAATGAGGCTAAAATATCCCAAAGTTGTGACATTAAAAAAAAAAATCCTGTGAATTTTATTTTGTTGTTGTTATAAATGATATTTTACATTTTTTTGTAATTCTACTCAAATAAGAAAGGATACATTTTTGGCTTTGGTTTATATCCAAAAGAGAAATCTAGTCTTTGGTTAGCTTCTAAATCTTTACGCCACAAATATATTCTTCAATTCAAATAAAAGAGCCCTTTCATTAAACCTTGCATTCTATCTACCTAGCACCAAACACAGTGAAATTAGAAGGTCAAATAAAACTTCTAATTAAACACACAGGTTAAATACATAGATCTAGTGTCTAGATTTAAAAGCTAAAACTGCCTCAGAGTCAAAGCATACAGAATTACAAATTTAAGGCGAGAACATTTAAAATGTGCAGTGCATCCACAGAGTCCTCTCCAACAGCCGCAGATGACTATGACCCTATTCTACCATGAGTGCATGCATCAGGGAATTATACCCTAAACACACCCAAGAGAAATCCTCGCTGGTTAATGATGAAGGATGTATAACCCAGACAGCATTTATCATTTTGATTTTAACACAACTATATCCCGATATTGAGACCTTCAAGATCTGCTTATGGTAATAGTGTTTCCAGAGTTCATAATGCTCTTGAAACCAGCTGCATATATCCCCTCAGGCCATTCTGTTTTACTGCCTGAAGTGTCAGCGATGAATTCAGTTTAATCCCACTCAAACACTGTGATTATATACTATAAAGAAAACCAAATTATTAAGCGCAAATACTATGATTTCTCCAACTATGGTTATGTCTGGATCAGGATTGCTCTCTGCAAAGCTACTGTCCTGAGATAATTCTCTTTCTCAGACTGTAAAAGCCAAAACAACAATAACAACAAAAACCCCACAAAAAACCCCCCCCAAAAAACAAAACAATTACCAAATCCTGCTTTATAACAATGCATTCTATTTCTTTTCCTTTTTCCACAGATAATATAAAATGATGAATAACTTTATTATTATATATACAAACTTGAATATTGGTAATACTGAAGAAGGTAAGTAGAGGAGGAGGAGGAGGAGGAGGTCTGCCTCAAAACTCTTCTAAAATAACAGAGGTAAAAAAAAAATTAAAAAATATTGAGGTAGATGGATGGGAATAGAAGGACATGATCTACAAATGACTTTCTAACCTGCCTTCTTCAGTATTTAAAAAGCAAGACTGACTTTGTCACAAGAGAATTTGCATATACCAGGACAATTTTCTTTGAAACATCATAAAATTTGTCAATAGTGAATTTAAAAAAATAAACACCAAAACATTTTATTAATTCTTTCAATAATACTTTGTTACCTAGTTTAAAACTCTTCCATCTTTTCCCAAAATTCTCAGCTAACTTCTTCTCTACTGTTGCCATGAATATTATATGAGTATTCAAATATTAGCTCTCAAATTTTAAAAAATCTACTCAAGACCCCTTATTTTTTTCCAGCAACCACCCCAGCTTTCTCTTTTCACATTAAAACTCCTCAGCATTTACCCATTGTCTTTATTTCCCAATATCTAATTCTCCCCTTAATCTGCTTCTCCTGGGCTTCTCTTTGTCATTTCAATAAGTGGCTTTTCAAAGCCATCAATGGTAATGAAAGTTATGCTTAGTTACTCCTTTTCTCATAATCCATACTCAAACCATTTTAAGGTCTTGTGGTCTCTAATTCTAAAACATTACCGAAATCCCTCCAATTTTCTCCATCTGTACAACAACTGCCCTAGTAAAATCATCATTATCTTTCTCTTGGAATTTCTCTTTGATCTCCCTTCTATTCTTCTTTCTAGTCAGACAAAAACCATAATAAAATATTAATCAACTAATGTTCCTCAGTAGCTTTATTTCCCTGCTTATAATTCTTCAGTTGCTTTTTTTGCTCTTAAAAGTCAAATCTCCTATCATGTCCATGGAGCCCTTTATTTTCTGGTCCCTATCTTTTGGCCTTTTTCAACAAAATATCTTCTGAATTCTGAATAACAATACTTTAACTCAATGGGCTCTATTTTGAATAGGAATATAAGACCATGACTGAAGGTTGGGGGAGAAAAAATTTTAACAGGAATCTTTCTTCAGAATTCCTGAACTGATAACAGTATTGCCAGAGGGTGGACAATAATCTTCAACGAGCTATGACTGATAGAAGTAAATGAACCAGGGATTTGGGCCTCCTGTCTGCTTTCTTGATTCCTTCCCTCGTACTCGCTTCCAACTTGCAACAGCTAGCCAGCTTCCCCACTCTGACTTTTCTTTCCTTTTTTATTTTTAAGACTTTATTTTTTTTATTTGAGAGAGAGAGGGAGATCACAAGTAGGCAGAGAGGCAGGCAGAGAGAGAGGGGGAAGCAGGCTCCCTGCTGAGCAGAGAGGCCTGATGCAGGGCTCGATCCCAGGATCCTGAAATCATGACCAGAGCTGAAGGCAGAGGCCTAACCCACGGAGCCACTCAGGCACCCCATCCCCCTCTGACTTTTCTAAAGCAAATCTCCACCTCTCCACCATAACAGCATCCATTCTGGGAGTCTCTGTTGTAAAAATCTACTTTTTGATTGAGACTCATTCACATAAGAACATTAATTTTGCTAGGTAGGTATATGTATTCTAAAAATGCTTGATATTTAATTTTGGTATATGTTTTACCATATAATTAGATCTGCTTTAGAAAATATGAAAAAAGGTAAATGAGTTGGAGTACAAACAAAAGGAGGAATATGATCAGAGCACTATTCCATAAACTCAAACTCACCTTCCAACAAACCTGGCCCTGAGAGCAAATGATTCTTCTGTTTCTATTGATTTTATGGTATGAATCTGACTTTGAGTCTCTCTCTTTTTCTCACTTTCCCTATCCTAAATTCCTTCTCTCTCTCTCTCTCTTTTTTTTTTTTTAATTAGAGAGAGAGAGAGTGAGCACAAACGGGGAGCAGCAGGCAGAGGGAGAAGCAAGCTGCCTTCTGATTAAGGAGTCCCATACAGAACTCAATCCTAGGACCTAAGGATCATGACCTGAACCTAAGGCAGCCACTTAACCAGCTGAGACACCCAAGTATCCCAGTTCCTTCTCTTCCTTGATACTCTCTCTGTCATGGTATTATTCCAGACCTTACAGAAAGCCCATTAGAGTTATAGCAATAGCCCCAAATCTTGCTCCACTTTATCTTTTATACAGTGATCAGGAAACCTTTTAAAAAGACTACGTGTGAGGTTATTAGAAAATATGAATTGTTCAAAAAGTCATGTTACTAACCTACTCAAAGTCCTTCAATGCCTCCCATCACCTTCAGGTTAAAATGTAAACCTTTTAGATCCATCTATGGGCTATTTGGCCTGATCTACCTCAGAAGGTTTTTCTCCTGATATTGTCCAAGCACCTAATGCTCCAGATTATGAAAATCATAATTTCCCAGAAGAACCAAATCTCCCATGTCTCTACGTCAAATACAAAAATGAATACATTTTTCAGAAAAGGTTATTAGGAAGAAATAAGATCTGAAGGCAGTATGGAAGCTTGAAGACCTGTTTCCCATATAAACCTAAATTGGAATGAATTTCCCAGAGAAGATGAAGCATACTGAAGAAAATAAATCACTGACACATGGCTTCTAGTAATCATATTTACATGTGCCACAATAACACAATGATTTGATGTGTTTTCTGTGGCAGCAAAATGATTTGACAAAGAAGTTTAGAAGTTTTAAATAATCTAAAGGTACATAAATTATTCTGGACCTACAGCACTGTAGTAATTTAATTAGGGTGTGACCAAACTAACACTGTCAGAGCTAGTGGTAAATTCAGAGAAAACGGTACTGACCTTTATGAATAGTAAAACATTGAAAAAAATGATGCTGCAGAATCATAACCCCTTTATCCAAATGATTTTAAGGACTTCACTACTCCTTTGATTAAACAGATTCTTTAATATAGCAAACAGGTTAATACAATTAGTACTCAAATTGGTATCAATGGTCTCAAGTATAAAAAGACACATGAAAGAAAAAATCACAGAAATCTTTTCCCAGCTAAAGTAGTAGCCACAACAGTTCAAGAAAAGAGATGGTAACAGATGATTCATGAAATAATTAAACTGGTATTATTTAAAATCATTGAGCAAAAGGCAAGGGAATATTTAATTATCTATTATATGTAAGTAAATTTAAAAACTTTTATCATTTAATCTTGACATTAAACCTATATAATAGGTACTATCACCACCATTTTATAGAAGAGGAAATTGAGACTAATGGACTTTAAATATCTTTCCAAGGAAACATGGATGGTGAGCAGGAGAACTTGGAGTCAAGCCCAGAATCACTATTCCTAATCCCCAAATGCAGATAATAATAAATACATTGTAATTTCTGTGATCATTAAATAAGATAGTGTATTAAAACTGCCCACCAAAAGGTTCAGTTCACATTGTATGTTAAGAGAAAGGCTCCTTCAAGTCTAGTTATAAGGATATCTCCATAGGCAAGGATTTTGATAGCTTTGTAACAAAAATCTTGACCAGTTCCATACATATACAATTCTACTTCAATTCTCTAACCTTGGGGTTGTGAATTTCAATGCCTCATTGTAGGCAGGTCAATAACAGCAACCTGCTGGTGGGGCTTACAGGCCTTATGGAGATTTGGACAGTGCATGCCACAGGTAGGGGTATTAAATTAAAAATAAAACAAAACCCCAGCTGTTCAAGGATAAAAGCATTTTCTGACCATACTAAGCCTGGGGGCAATAATTTTTGAACTTGACCTACATGCTGAGGGCAAAGCCAGACCCCTATTAGCTTGACATAGAATCCAGAATCAGAGAGCTGTTAGCTCTTCCTAAAGGATAACCTCATCTGGTGCAAAGTGCCCACAACCTTTAGCATGTAGCCATAGTGATATTTTCCTAATTTCCCAGTGTTTACCACTCTTAGGCAAGACTGACAGACTAAAGATAACACCTAACATGGGATCAGGCCATCATTTCTCTAGTTGAGATTCTGCTTCTTTCCTCTGAAAATGTGAACTAAATGCAGAGACTGCAGTTGGACTTTGCTGAGCGTTCAAGCAGAATGATAATATAGAGTAAACTTGAGTTGTAAAGGCATCCTTAGTTCACAAGGAAGCTAACTATACAGGAAAGCAAGAATATGTAGGAGATGATTGAGAAAAAAGTGAGCTGGAAAGAGAAGACTCACATTGGGAAGGAGAGATAACAGAGAGAGAAAGAGACAGTCCTTGTAGCTTTTCTGGGTTACGTAAATAATTCCGGTTCCAACATTTCTGGGTCTTTTGTGAGGTCTGGCTGTACAGCTGCACTCAAATTACTTTTCCATGTAATTTCCATTACATGTCCACAACTTTCTAATATACCACCCATTTCATATGGATAGATTTGAGTGAGTTTTTAGAGCTTGGAACTTAAGGGAACTTGGTAAAAATAAACATGAATTTCTCCACTAGATGCTTTTTTTGTTGTTTTTTCCTTTTTATTGTTTTAGCAATCCTACTTTACACGATGTGTAAATTCCCTCTTCTCGGGAATGTACATTACATCTATGTCAATGCTTAGAATATCTTGCCATATTGTAAGTTTTCTAAATTCCCATATAATGCCGAGACAAACTGGGGACTAATGGGTAGGGTATTAAGAATACCCCTGAGAGCCACAGGTCTCTAGAGATATATAACTGCTTCATTTTTATAAATATTGTCAAAATTATTTTGAAAAGCACAGGCACCACTGAAAAATGTAATACTATATCAGTTTTACTGCAATATTGCTGACATTGAAAATTTATTTTAATTACATAACAGTACTAACATATAACAGAGCACAAATTAAAAAATGCTGCTGATGGGTTGGTTTTGTTTTTTTTGTATTTTGTTTTTTTTTTGGTTTTTGTTTTTGTTTTGTTTTGGTGTGGTAGCATTAACAAGAATGACAAAGACTTAGCTTAGGTAGTCCTGAAAGAGGACACTCTTTTTTTTTTTTTTTTAAAGATTTTATTTTATTTGACAGAGAGAGAGATCACAAGTAGGCAGAGAGGCAGGCAGAGAGAGAGGAGGAAGCAGGCTCCCTGCTGAGCAGAGAGCCTGATGCGGGGCTCCATCCCAGGACCCTGGGATCATGACCCGAGCCGAAGGCAGAGGCTTCTGAGCCTCCCAGGTGCCCCAAAGAGGACACTCTTGAGTGACTTTAGTGTCTTTAAAGAGGACTAAATGATATAGTACAAAAGAAAAAATAATTAACATGAGAGAAATACTCCAGTCCTGATCTTAGTCTTGAGGTTAACTAGCATGTTATTTGGAAAAGGCACTTACACTTTTTGTTTTATACAATGGTCACATCATTTGTAAAACATCAGTTTAACAAACATGTGTATTTGCTACATATTTAAACTGGTCTAAGTTATGCGATATAGAGATGAATTGTGGGTGAGGGGAGGGTTAAATAGGTGATGGGGACTGAGTGGGGCACTTGTAATGAGCACTAAGTATTGTATGTAAGTGTTGAATCATTATATTGTATACTTGAAACTAATATTACACTGTATGTTAACTAACAGAAATGTAAATAAAAACTACAAAAAAAAATGCTCTGCTCTAGAGATAGAACATTCAGGCCAATTCTCCTGATAACAATAATTAGAAAATATGAAAGAAAAATTTAAAAGTCTATTTGAAATTATCGGAGCTTCAATAGTGCTGAATAATTATTAGGGCAAATTCCAGAGAGAATAGATATGACACGAGAGAACAGAAAATGTGAGAGCAAATTGGGAGTGAAGGGGGTGTTATTTCTCTAAACATATGTGCCAGTACTGGAGGATAGTCTTCAGAGACCTGAGAAGCTGAACAGTTCTGAGAGACTCATGCCAAATATTGGAGTGGGTGACAAACAATGGAGTTCAGAGTCTACCAATGTGAAAAAAGAAGCAGATGAATCTCCCAGGTTTTCATCTAGAATCACAAAGTATTGTACCTTAAATATGAGGGTGAATCAGAAATAGAATTGTTCTCTAAAGGATCAAAGCCCAGGTTTTTTCCAGTTTTACTGAGATATAACTGATATATAATGCCATATAAGATTAAGGCATAAAACATGATGATATCATACACTTGTATGATTACTGCAGTAGGATTAGTTAGCACTTCCATCACCTCACATAATTATCATTTATTTTTTGTGATGAGAATATTTAAGATGTATTCTTTTAGCAACTTTCAAGTATATAATATACTACCATTGGCTATAGCCACCTAGCTATATGTTAGATCCTCAGAATTTATTCATCTTATAATTGGAAGTTTGCACTCTTTGACCACTATCTCCCCATTACACCCAACCCCAGCCCCTGGCAACCTCCATGCTGCTTTCTGTTCCCATGAGTTAGGCTTTTATACATTCCACATATAAATAAGGTCATACATATTATTTTTCTCTAATTTATTTCACGTAGTATAATGTACTAAATGTCCATTCATGTTGTTGCACATGTCATGATTTCCTTCTTTTTCATGGCTAAACAATATTATATTATATATGTGTGTATAGATATATACACAATGCCTACTTACATACTATCGTCTTTCTTTATCCATAAATGGACACTAGTTGTTTCTATATCTTGGTTATTGTGAATAATGTTGCAATCAACATCATGAAACAAAATCAATTTGAGATCCTGATTTCATTTCCTTTGTATATATAACCAAAAGGTAGTTCAATTTTAATTTTTTGAAGAAACTCCACACTGTTCACACTGTTTTTCATAGTGGTTATGCACATTTACATTCCCAGCAAGAAGACACAAGGGTCCTTTTTTCCCCCCACATCCTCACCAAAACTTGTTATGTCTTGTCTTTTTGTTAGTAGCCATTCCAAAGTATGAGGTGATAATCTCATTGTGGTTCTGATTTGCGTCTCCCTGATGATTAGTGATCCTGAGCATCCTTTCATGTACCTATTGGCCATCTGTATGTCTTCTTTGGAAAAATGTGTATTTAGGTCTTCTGCCCATTTTTCAACTGGATCACTTGTTTCTTTTGCAATTGAGATGTATGAGGTAGTTATACAGTTTAGATATTAACCTCTAATCAGATAAATGGTTTGCAAATAGAATCTCCCGTTCCATAAGGTGCCTTTTTACTTTGTTGATTATATCTTTCGCTCTGCAGAAGCTTTTATGGTTGATGCAGTCCCACTTTATTTTTGCTTTTGTTGTCAATCTTCTGGTGTCATATGCAAAAATCTATTGCCAAGATTAATGTTAAGGAGCTTTTTTCCTGTGGTTTTCTCCAGGACTTTTGTAGTTTTAGGTCTTATGTTAAAGTTTTTAATCCAATTTTAGTTAATTTTTTTTAAAGATATTTTTTATTTGTTTGACACAGAGAGAGAGAGAGGTCACAAGCAGGCAGAGAGGCAGGCAGAGAGAGAGGGGGAAGCAGGCTCCCCGCTGAGCAGAGAGCCTGATGCGGGGCTCCATCCCAGACCCTGGGATCACGACCTGAGCCAAAGGCAGAGGCTTGAACCCACTGAGCCACCCAGGTGCCCCCAATTTTAGTTAATTTTTGTGAGTGGTTTAAATTGGAGTCCAATTTAATTTTTCTCCGTGTGATTTTCCAATTTTCCCAGCAACACCTATTGAACAGTTATTGACTTCTCAGTGCAACAATGAACCAGCTTCTCAATGAAATAGTTTCTGTCTTAGAAGACAATGAAGTATCTTCAAATTTTGGAAGTGGAATGAGTGATATTCTTTTTAAGGTCTTTATCCAATCAAATTTTCTTCACAGTGAGTGTAAAAGAAAGAAATTTTAGGCCAAGAAAAATAGGAGAGAACTTGTCAGACGTGCATTTAAGGAAATACTAATGCATCAGGTGTAAAGAAAATGATCCCAAATACTAGTCATAACATGGAGATAGAATGACAAAGAAATTAAAATAGATATTTATTGCAGAAAGCAATAATAACATCAAGAAGTCTCATAGACTTGGGATTTACCACTTCCCTGGTCAGTCTTAAATATTCAGAAACCTGATTTTTTTTTTTTTTTAATCAGAAAACTACTTATTAGCTTTAACTGTTTATCGAATTAGTTCATTTATTTGAAGCCCAACGGGTGAGTTGAATATTCTCTTCCAGGAGGCTCCTTTACTATTATTATTGAGATATAATTGACATACAATGTTATATTAGTTTCAGGTGTATGACCTATTGATTCAACAATTCTAGACATTACTTAATGCTTACCATGATAAATATAGTCACTGTCTGCCACTCTAGAGCATTATTACAATATTATTGATCATATTCCCTATGCTGTACTTTTCACCTCCACCACTTATTTATAACTGGAAGTTTGCACCTCTTCATCCTGTATATATTTTACCCATCCTCCACCCACCTTCCCCCTGGCAACAACCAGTTTGCTCTCTGTATTTAAGAGTTTTGTATTTTAGATTCCACAAATAAATCAAATCATATGGTATATGTCATTCTCTCACTTACTTCACTTAGTATACTACCTCTAGGTCCATTCATGTTGTTACAAATGACAAGATCTCATTAGAAGCTTCATTTTTGCTTGTAAAATGACAACACATTTTTCTCTCAAGGGAAGACTCCTATTCACTGAGACTGCAAGACTAATGTATAAGTTCATAAAGCCAAATTATTAAATTATATGCATACCTCTCACAATACTTAAAATATTAACACCGATATGACAATCCTATTTTCTCCATCCTATTGTATTATTTTTCTGTGAGAATTATCACCAAAAAAGGAGGGCATTTTTGGAATAACCAGACTTGTCTTTAGACAAAACTATTTGGAATATGACTACATTTCAGATTCAAGCTATACACAAACATCTCATAAAATGAATTCTTTGCCAAAGGTCCATATCACTCCAGTCTGTTAAGTTAGGTCACCATTGCCATATCTATGAATATGGTTTTTTGATCCATCTATGGATAATAAACACTGCTCATATCTCTCCCAGACATGTCTATATTTGAGTAAGTTAATATGGTCACACCAACACTAGAACTATTAAGTTTCTTAAGGTACTTTGCATATGACTGTTCTACTTTATTACAGGTTGATTTTATATTTTAAATAAAGAGAGTACTCATTTATCTCCAATTTTTAACATTTTGATGACTGCATCTATACACAGACAATAGAAAAGTTACTGCTATTCTTAAGTAAAATAAATAAAAATACATCAAATGTACAGGTATGTGTGTTATACCACCTTGAATCTGTTAGTTATTGTTGCTCTAAAAAATGTGATACACATTTTAACAGCTGCTTTTTCAACTCACCTGAACAATGACATTTTTCACACCATTTGCAGCTTCATAAGGACTGACTGACAGGCAGTGTAGAATTTGTAAATGGCTCTCTTTGACATGTTATGAAAACTGACAATCAGTTAAAACTCATGTCGTAGAGCAGTAATATACAAAACTAAGGATATGTTTAAAATGTACTGGAAGGGGCACCTGAGTGGTGCAATTGGTTAAGTGTCTGACTACTGGTTTTGGCCCACATAGTGATCTCAGGGTCACGAGAATGAGTCCCATGTTGGGCCCCACGCTCAGTGCAGAGTCTGCTTCAGATTCTCTCTCCCTATTCCTTTGCCCCTTACCTTTGCCCCTCCCCACTGCACACACTAGCTCTCTCTCTCTAAAACAAATAAATAAATAAATATTTTTAAAAATTAAATGTACTGGAAAGAATGAACACCACTTCAAGATTCTGGACCAAAAATTGAAAATCTATATAATTAGAAATTAATAGGATAATATTGCAGCAGCCCCATCTGTTCCAGAAGACTGATTCACTATAGTTATATGGAGGGAAGGCTCTTATATATATCATTGTCCTAAAGCACTAAGGAAATTGTTAATAGTAGATAATGCATATGGCAGGTAGGTATGACTAAATAGATGGAAAGATGTGAATGAATGACATTAGAATATTGAATTAAAGACTTTCTATCCTTTGGGGACTTGGGGAGAATGTGCTATGTTTTATTCCTGATTTAGGCACTTGCCAATTGATGAATTAGAACTGTAAGCTAACATCTCTGCTTGAGTAAGGTCTTTCAAAGGAATGCCTTATTACCAATAATGAGGCTCCCCAGACAAGGATAAGGAAAATCCAATCATTTTACGGATGAGGAAACTGAAGATCAATGTAATTTATCCAGGTTTCTAAGGCTGCACAAGAACTAAGAGATTTATGTAAGCATTTATGCTTAAATAAACTAGTTAAACATAAACAGAATAAGTACAGCCTTAAAAGCAAAATGTTTTTGCTGGTATCAAATAACAAGTTCCATTAAAAGAGCATTATGATGTGATCATCAAATAACTCAATGAAACATAAATATAGAGAATTATACCTTTATAGTACATAAGACTGTATAATTTATGAGACTTCCTCTGAACTCAGCATTATCAAATGACCTGCATTACATCTTAACCAGTTTCTAGCATGATCTCTCAAGCAGGGCTCATCCCTCTCCTGAAGGAGTCCATGGCTTAAAAGACAAGGAGGTACTATTGGTAAAGAATACTTGAGAGCTGATTATGATAAAAGAAAAGAAAACAAAACAAAACAAAAAAACAAGTTTTAGAAAAGAGCAGAAACCAGCAGCTATTTGTTTAAGTCAAAGGGAAGAACAAGTGAAATTGTAGGACCTGACAGAAAATAGACAAAAATCAGTAATCTACTTCTTAGTGTGTTGACAGCTCTTAGATTAAAAGATTCTTGTATCCATTTTATTGCATTGATTTATTTACAGCTTTGAATATGGTTTGTTGGCCTTATTCTTCAGTTCCCACATTAAAATGGTTTCTTATTAATATCATTATTTCATAGAAGAGTTTCTTATTAAAACTGGATGAAACCCAAGTGGACAACCTAAATTGATCATTTTAAAATAAGTAGATCACAAATTTCACTGACTAGAGATCTACTGTTTGGAAGAAAAAAAGCCATAGATTCTATGTGAAAGGGACTTAAGCAAGGCCACATGGTAAAAAGAACACAGGACTAGGAAACTGGTGTTTGCGGCAACATCAGTGGTTCCCAAACTTAGTGGATCTTCAAAATCACATTTTATACCCAGTCAGAAATACCAACTGAGTAGTCTTGGGGTAACTCAGTAAATTGTTAACCAGCCACGACTCCCCAACCCCAGCATGAACATACAGACACACACAACGTTGCAGGTAGTTCTAATAATCAGCTAAGCTGGGGCTCATTAAGTCAAATCCTCATGGACACTTCACTCAACCTCATCGGAATCATAAGAGACTCACATGAGATGATTTTTTAAGTGACATTTATCCACAAATTTTACGTTTCTGATACAGCCCCTTGTCTAATTTAGGGGTTATTCTAGAGAATGCTTGACAAATGATTCCCAGCATCCCTCAGACAGAACTTGGCTCTCTCTGGAGGCTATTTGTCTCATTGTTCTGACGCCCCCTATGCTGAGCCAAAAGTGCAACTTCTACTCATCTGATTGAGTTTTACCCTTTGAAAATATACATTTCCCTTCTCTCTGCCCTTCAAATATTTAAAAACTGATCTTGCATCTTTCCTACATAATTCATTTTCCAGTCAAAAAAAGGTGTAAAGAGTATAGCCATAAAAAATATATATATTTTTTTGATAAGCCACTTAAAATGGAACAAACTCTCAGAATCAATAAGATGTTGTTTCAGTAGAAAGGAAGAAAAATCAGTGAAGTAATCTGGAGTCTTGTATCAATAGTTGCGGTTAAAGGAAATCTTGCCAAGAAGAAGGCTGAGGAAAACTGTAGGAGTGTTACAGCCTACCAACATATGGGGTGTGGCAGTTTCCAAAGTGAGGAATGGAAGATGGAAAAGAAAAAACAATAACAGTTACACACATTTGAATAACTTTTAAAATTAAACTGTGTAGGCTGTAGCACATATTTTTAAAATTATTACAGTAATTTGGGTAGCCTGTTTCTATCAAGGAAAAATTAATAAAATAAATGTCCGGATTATTTTTATCTATAGTCATTCAAATATAACTGCATTCATATATACTACATGATTAATTACTTAAAAAAATAAGATGCAGTCTAAAAAACAGAGGATAAAGGTATGATAGAAGCTTCCTTGAAAACATAGGGCACCTGGGGGGCTCAGTTGGTTAAGTATCTTACTCTTGGTTTCAGCTCAGGTAATGATTCCAGGATCATGAGATCAAGCCCCGTCTAAGGCTGTGCTCTGGGAAGGAAGCCTGGTTAATATTCTCATCCTTTCTCTCTCTCCCTCCCTCTGCCCCCATCTCTAAAAAAAGAAAAAAGAAAACATGTAAACACTATCAAAGTAAAAATTAATTATACACATTTTTTTAAAAGATTTTATTTATTTATTTGACAGATCGAGAGACAGTGAGAGAGAGAATACAAGCAGGAGGAGTGGGAGAGGGAGAAGCAGGTTTCCCTCCCAGTAGGGAGCACAATGCTGGCCTGGATCCCAGGATCCTGGGATCATGACCTGAGCCAAAGGCAGAGGCTTAATGACAGGCACCCAGGTGCCCCAATTATACACCAATTCTAAGAACGATATAAATAATAGGTGCCCTCTAACATACAAAAGAGGCTAATTCAGCATAATAAAAGTACATTGTATTTATGGTTCAAGAGAAGGACTATTAAACTTATTTCAAGTGGTATGGTTATTAGTTACCTAAAAACATGTATGTAATCAAAACTTCAAAACCTAGTTTTACCACTCTTCTTTCTTATAATCAGTGTTTTAATTTCTCCTTTATTCAGTTTTTCCTTTACTTTCCACAAACTATCCTCCTCATTCTTAAAAACTGTTATCACACACTTTATAAAATAGTTAGGTCAAAAGTCCTTTTGACCTTTGCTATGGATATTTTTGCTTTTTGATATTACTGATCAGTTTTTCTTGCTGAAATTCTCTACCTTTAAGTCCCAAGAGTTAAAATGTCTCTATTTTCATTGTACATCTGTCTGTCTTTCTGGGTATTCTCTTCTTTCATTTGTCCTTCTACAAGAAGCCAACCTATCCTTGTTTTTATTTTTTTTTCTTAATACAAAATCAATAATAATCAGCCTTAATATAAATCTCTACTTCTGAACTCTCAGTCAGCTTCTAATCCCTTATCTCCAGCTCTCTCAACATTTTTACTTGGCTGTCAGACTATTATCTCATAGAATTGAATGGTGTTTGAGTTCCAACTGACCTGAAGATCATCTAGTCAAATCTCAAGTTTCAGATAAGGGTAAAATTTGAAAGAATAACCACGCGCAGTCACTCAGATCACAGGGGTAGGACAAAGACTAACACAGACTAACACTATTTTTCAGTCCCTAGGTATTTTGTAATATAGCACCACTACCTTTTGTGCCACCTTAGACACAGATATAGATTAAATTTAGATTAAATTTATAAATTACAGACCATAATTTATTAAGGTAAAGTAGCATTTGGGGCAGGACAAGATTAATATCAACAATTTTAGACCCAATATATGCTTGGCAATGTTCAAGACTGACTCATAAGAAGTTGCTGGAATAGGATTAATTTTGAAGTTTTCTCTGAGAACCTATAAAATAAATTACTCTGAGTTGGTTGGCTCAATTCATGTTGGTTGATATGCCTGCTGTCTCAACTATTCCTCAAAATTTGGAATCTGCTCCAATACCTTTATTAAGAATGTCCTTATCAAATTTAGATATTTGGGATGGCAGTTTGAAGAGCTCTGCAGACCCAGTTCCAAGGAAACACTGGTGATAACTAGTGAAAAGTATGATAGATAACCATTTAAAGTTTGTGAAAATGGTTCTAAAAACATAGAGAGAAAATTAAGAAGCATTATTTTAGAAAATCTGCTAATTCTTGATAAGAACAGTGAGCATCTATAGTGCTTTGACCACGACGTGCTCCCTCACTCCCTTGTTCTCTTTCCCCCAGGACAATAAGCACAGCCCCCACCATGCTTGGTCCCTCTGCATAAAATTTCTTTTACAAACAGACTTTCCAGGTTCCTCCTGAGCCCAGGAGCTGGCTCTACTTCTCCCTCCCCTCCAGGCCCTGACCCTTGATATGATTGTTTAGTGATACAAAATAATAAAGCTTGTTTGTGAATTTAAAAAAAAAAAAAAAGTGTGATGACAGAGCTCCAATCTAGGCACCGTGATCAAAAAGGTCTAGCTCCCACCTCCTGAACTCCCAGTCAAAAGATACGGTATTTCAATATTACGGGCAAGCTACCAGAATTTCTCTTGACCACCTCCCAGTTACAAGTTGCAGAAGCTAAACGCTTGGTAAGTGCGGCCAAGAGCTTGGGGGCTCCCTTCCTCAATCCACCTCTCACAGAGCAGAGGATCTGCCCCAGGCTGAGAATTTTCAGGCCCTTATTTCCCTTGCCCCAAATCATTTGCAAGGCAAAAGTTAAATATCTGAAGAGGCAAGCTGAGAAGACTAGAGGCTCTACGGCCACCCCACACTTTCATAAAGGAGGAGTATCCTTTAAGGAGGAGGAAGACATTGAGCTTTTCAGCTCTGGAGCAGGGGCTCAGAAATTTTGCGCCCTGGAACAGGCAGTTGATATGAATAAAGAGCTCCAAACCTCACTTCAAAGAACTGAAAACTGAGTGTGATCTGATTGTTGGTAGTGCTGGATATTCCATTTCTGAGTGGCTCTAAACTGGCTCTGGACCCAATTATTATCATGTCTCTATCAAATGTCAGAATCCCTTTGATTCCAGCTCTGGACCCTTTTAGGTAGTATTGGCAACAAGTCTCACTCAACCTGCCATTACAGAGATATTCTATGAATCATGCCAAAAATTTGGTCAAATCATTTAGGGTTTGCTCATTTTATTCTTGCTAATCTAAACCTGATTCTGAACTCCTGTATCACAAATTCAGAGCAACGGGCTAGATTAAAATCTTGCTTCAATCCTAACTCAACAAAAATTGCAAATCCTGGGGCACCTGGGTGGCTTAGCCAATTAAGGAGTCTGCCTTCTGCTCAGATCATGATCCCAGTGCCCTGGGATTGTATCCTTATCAGGCTCCCTGCTCAGCAAGGAGGCTGCTTCTCCCCCTCTCTCTGCCCCTCTCCCTGTGTTCTCTTAAATAAATAAATAAAATATTCTTTTAAAATAATGCAAGTCCTTTCCCAGCTCAAATTACATAGTATTGAATTTTGTTGAAAATAAAGTGCAAAATTATGGTGCCTTTTTCCCCCCCTGTGTAAGGCCATATTGAGTATTTGATCTATTTAGATTAAAAAAGGAAGTAAACTTAATAATAAGCATGGGAGTGTGTATAAAACAGCGAGCCATTGGCTCTATTCTAACTTTTGTTCCTCCTTTCAAATCAAAGTACTTTTCCATGAATACTCTTTCTTCCACTGAAAAATCCTAACCACTGCTGGTCTGCTATATATTTCCTGTTAATTTTCGTACTCCTTTATAATGTCACTAAATTTCTTCCTTATACTAGAAAATTCAGTCTTTAGATTTTCTTCCGAAACTATGTAAAAGAATTTGAGGCTGACCCATTTTCAAGGAGATACACAGGAAACTTCAAGGAACATTAGAAATAGTTTACAAGGATGGTAGTCAAGCATCATCCCAGACCTGTATTCCATTTTTTTGTTTGTTTTGGTTTGAGAAATAAAAATTCACCTTTCCAGACAAAAATCAAAGTTGACACATTTTTCTTCCCCTTTCTCCATGTAAGGAGATTCTTGTCATTAGTGTAAATGCCTCAGAATTGAGAAAATGTAACTTCTCAATGTTATTAGTGATTGTTACCACTTTGTAAGGACAGCACCTTATTTTTTCCCAGCCAGCAATTTGTAACAATTTTATAAATGTATAAACTGACCTGGAGGATGTACACCTCAGACTGGAGCGGCACTGCTGAGTTACCAAGGCCTGGGGCATTGGCAGAGAAGGGATTCTGGCAGTACGGTTCCACTCCAGAAGGCAGCGTCATTCCCTGAGCGGGAACTGGAGCTTTCCAGAAGGAGCGCCGCGGTGAGCGCATGCGCAGTTCAGCCCCCGTGCGTGCCTCAGGCGGTCCTGCAGCTGCAAGGTATTTGGGGCTAAGCTAGATCCGCCTTACCCAGAGGTCCCTGGGCTGAGCTGCCCGCTCACTGTGACGCTGAGTTTGTGAGAGGAAAGGGACCGTGAGGCCTGAGGTTTACTTGATAGTTTGTGTGAACGGGACTCCTCAAGGATGCGTCTGGGACGAGGGGCCATCAACACGGAGAAATTCAGGTAAATAAAAAAGAAAAAAAATGTTTATATGTTTAGATGATCCCTAAAGAATAGCCGGCAGGCGCACCGACCAGGGCAGTTGGAAATCCGCATATAACTTTTGACTCCACAAAAACTTTAATCATAGGTTGCTGTTGACTGGAAGACTTACTGATAATGTAACTGTCAATTAATACGTATTTTGTGTGTATATATATATATAATATTCTGTATTGTTACAGTAAAATAAGCTGCAGGAAAAAATGCTATTAAGAAAATCATGAGGAAGTGAAGAGAAATATTACAATATTGTACTGAATTTATCGAAAAAAATCCGTGGGTAAATGGACCGAGGCAGTTAAAACTTGTTCAGGGGTCAACTGCGTGTTACAAACTTTGCATTTAGAAGTGGTGCATGACTTGATCATTAAGGATATTTTTAAAGAAATATTAAAGAAAAAAAAGAAATATTAAAGAAAACTTATCTATTTACTAATTTTTTAAAATTGTAGAATAATTGACATACAGTATTGCATTAGATTCAGAGTTACAACATAATGATTCTATATTTATGTACATTTTGAAATGGTGACCCCAGTAAGTCTAGTTACTGGTCATCATGCAAAGTTGTTACAGTATTATTGACTATATTCCCTGTCTTGTACATGACATCCCAATGATTTATTTACTTTATAACTGGAAGATTGTACCTCTTAATCCTTTTCTCCTATTTTGCCCATTTAAGACAGCTGATTTATCATAGGAGTTACATATTAGAGGATAATGAAAAAAATGAAAAATAAATTATGGGCTGAAAAACTGATTACATGGTGTGTGCATTTTACAGGGAGTGTTGTTTTCATAGATTGGTGTTCCCAGGAGGCACTTTCTGATGCAGATTATCAGTAGAGTAATCCGTAGTTGGCCCCGAGCAATCCTGCGTGTTTTTGCTGGGTGTGTCTAGAATGTGGCTCTGACCACTTTTTAAACATGGTATTTCTCAAGGTTGTGTATAAAGAAAGGAATCTTGAGACATGACATAATGTCTCCTTCCATGAAGGAGAGCAGGCTTAGTCCCTGCTTATTATGAAATGCTAGGTGCCCCATCTCGGTGTCCCTCTTCCTAAGGCAATTGTGTGTACAGACATCCATCCGGACCTTTAATTTTCCTACTGTTGGACTTGGGGGACATAGGAGAATGGTTTCAATTTTTATTCTCATGCTGTTTGCTTTGCCATGAGTAAAACTTCATATGCTTCTGGAATAGAACTCTTGTTTCTTCCGGCAGTATCCATGAAAGCGTAACAGACTTTTATTTATTTATTTTTAAAAGGTTTTATTTATTTATTTGACAGACACAAGTAGGCAGAGAGAGAGGAGGAAGTAGGTTCCCTGCCGAGCAGAGAGCCTGATGCGGGGCTTGATCCCAGGACTCTGGGAACATAACCTGAGCCGAAGGCAGAGGCTTTAACCCACTGAGGCACCCAGGCGCCCAGTGTAACAGACTTTTAGTTTGCAAGTCAAAGAAAGACAAATTTCAGACCCTGATAGAAAGATTTGTATAGAGAAATTTTAGTGGGGAGTGCTCTCTCTGGGGGCATGAAAGAAGCAAATTAGGCAGAGGGAGAAGTTGATCTACCATATAGTCACACCAAAGGCCTTAACCAATGCTATAAAGAACTTGGGATTTGGGATAACCTTGAAGATATGCCCCAAACTGAGGCAAGATGGCCTGGCCCTTGCGTCCCATATCAAGCAGTCTTTGCATATGGGATGTCCACAGTATGATTTTGGGCAGGGTGGTTCTATGTCTGAAGACAAGGATAATAGGGAAAAACCTGGCGGTGCATCTCAGCATCCACTATAACAGCAATTCAGAAATATCCAATGAATGTCTTCTACCGAAACAATGAATTTTCTTTGGAAATATATGACATTTCACTGTTGTCATGCAGTTACATTTGTGAGTTTAAAAAATAAATACTGTTTTTAAACTTCTGATATAAAATACTGTTTTTAAAATTCTAGTAGTACATGTAAATAGACTGAAATGAAACGGTTACTTTGGTCAGTTTTGTGTCTCCTATTTTGAAAAATCCCCTTTAAAAGCAAAGAGTAATTCTGTCGGTTTAGTGTTTGTGGTTAATTATGGGCAAAATATCAACTGTCAACAACTAATCTGTCATACAGACTTTTCCAGTTTATTCTCCCCTCCTTCCTCATTCACCTGAACACTTCTGTGATTTCTTATATAGTATCTAGATACCTGAAATGTGGTGTCCAAGAACAGAAATTATAGATTGTGACAACCTGAATTCGAATTCTCAGTTAAACTCTTAATTTTTTGCTTTATTATGGGCACATTGCTTAATTTGTCTTTACAACACATTTCTATTCAATACAGTGGGAATAATGTATTTAGATAAAAGGGTTGTTTTTAGCATTTGAGGTACTCTGCTTGGCTGTGTGCTTAGTTAGAGGTGAGCTCTCATATCTTAACTACCATCATTATGCTTTGCTTTAATTCTGCCTAGACTCAAAAGCCCTTACTTTCTCTTATGAAGAACATTGACATAAATATATTTTGGGTTTACTTCATCACCTGAATCTCACTACTGTTTTTTTGTTTTATTTTGTTTTGTTTCATTTTGTTTTAAGACATAGGAAATGTCTTAATTTAAACTTGTATCTCAGTGCTTATTACAGTGCCTGACACACAAAATGAGCTTTATTATTGAATTAATGAACAGATGGATTAAATAATGAATTTTCCAATGTTGCTGGTTTGATCCAGAAACATAGAGGTATGTTTAGAGACCTCCATAGCAAACAAAAATGAAAACAAGACTGTCAGTAAGGATGGTTTTGAGCAGCAAATGTAGTATCTGAGGACAGGGCTGGTAAATATTTGTTCAACAGAGGAGGATTGACACTTCACAGCAGATTTTTTGCTATTTACTATGATTGTGATATAAAAACTGAAGGCAAATATTTTCTTATTATTCAGGGTTATCAGTACAATGATGCATGGATTCATAAATGGTAATAAGGAAAGACACTTTCTTTCTTTGGAGAAACATCACAGAAGGGGTGGTGCTTAATGGGCAAGAAAAACTGAGTAAAATTAAGAGATAGGTAAATGATGGGGTCTTGAAGGAGTGTCCTAGAAAGTCATATGAGTAAAATGTGCAAAGTAGCATATGTGGGTGTAAGAACTTATTGGGAAGTATAAGTAATATAGCTCAGGTGGCAAAAAATGAGTAAGTGATAAGATTGGATTCCAGGAAGCAAGAGTGAAAGAACTGGAAGGATTATTCAAGCAAGAAGAAAAAGTTAAGGTCAGAATAACTAACAATGTTCCTTCTTTGTAGAATGAAGACACAATTTCATCAGGGCTCCTGAGAAGGGTAAATAATATCACCTAGAATTGTTCTCCTAAAGGAAGGAAGGCTGGAAAATTTACCTGCAGGCACTCAGCCCTTGTCAACTGAGGTTGTCTTGGGTATTAATTCCTCCATGTTTCCAGTATGTACTTAGGATCTCTGCCAGCCTGGCACCACTTTCCACCCCATGAGGAGAATCACTGGGGTAGAAGGCACGTGAAAGATTTGCTGCATACACCCACGATGGGATATTGTCATAAAGAGATGAATTGGAGAAATAAACGGTGTTCATAAACTCTCCACAGTAGTTGCAGATGATACTACATCTGGGCTGAGGAGAAGTGATGTGAGGCACAAAAATGTCTGCTACGGGTAAATAAACAGAGCCAGACCATAAAGGCCTTGAACACTTTTTTAGAGAGCTTGGAATTTACCTATTTACCTTTATGAACTGTGGTGTGTAGAATATGAGAGTAATATGACCAGATGCAGATATTTTGGGACATGGAACATCATCTCCTTGACATAAGCACATATGATAGATACATTAAAATCTCAAAATCCAGTTCTTACTAATTTCAGAAGGACTTCATAGTACTTTGTGCGAGACCTGCCAATCTAGAGAAGAGATTATTTTTTTTAATTGTCATTGTCTGCCTCCCCATTAAAAACTCCTCTTAATAGGTCATTTAGTATTAAATTAACTTGAAATAGTTCTTAAAAAGTATGTTACTGAAAAGATATATTTCTTTATTGTATTGGTAAGTGGTTGCTGTGTAAAAACTGAACTGAAACATAGTGTCTTAAAAAAGCCATTACTTATTGTTTACAGTAGGTTCACTAGGAGCCAGCTGATCTATGCTGGGCGTGGCTGGAGCACTTTTATTTACCGTTTTCTTAGGCCCAGTGGGCCTGCCAAGCACCTTCTTACTATGGGCCTGGCCAAAGCATAAAGGAACAAACAAAAATCTATGAGGTTTCCGAAGACGAGCTTAAAACTGGTTCACTGTCACGTCTGCCTCATTCATTAGCCTCACAAATTGGATGAGCAAACCAACAGTCAAGAGGCAGAGAAATAGACTCTCCCTGTTAGTGAGAAGACACGTGGTAAAGTGTGTGTACATATACAGATGGGCAAAAAATTGTGGATGATAGTACCACAGCCTTGGTGGATTAAAATAGCAGTTGTTTATTCTTTACAGTTCTAGAGGCTGAAGGTACAAAATTAGTGTTGGAAAGGTTGGTTCTTTCTAGAAGGTCTGATGAAAATTAGTTTCAGATTTCACTCCTAGCTTCTACTGAGTGTGGGCAGTCCTTGGTGTTCGTTGGCTTATAGATGGATCACTTTAGTCTGTCTCTATGTCTCTGAATCTCTTAATGTCTTCTTTTCTGGCTCTTATAAGAAAACCCATCATTAGAATTAGGGCCTGACCTAATCTAGGATGATCTCTTCTCAAGATTCTTACTTTAATTACATCAGCAAAGACATTTATTTCTAGTCAAGTTACATTCTGAATTTCTGGGTGAACATAACTTTGGGAGTGCCACTATTTAGTTTGCATATACAAACTCACTCACAAATGTAGTGTTTTTAAGATTTTTACCATGAGTTCCATCACTTCCAATTTAGCGTTTACATTTAGCACCCTGACTATATGTGTGTGTATATGTATGTATTATGTATAAATACATTTTAGTTTTATACGTATGTATATATATATGTAGTCATTTTAATTTCACAATAATTCAGGAGTCAAACACTATAAACATTACATTTTAAATGAACCAGATTTTGATGATTAAATATTTTGTGTGTGGAAAAATACTCTACCACTTAATATATTTTATTAGTAGTATATTAAAGTGGGAATTATGTGAAAAATCAATCAATTTAATATACACATTTGATTTAATTTAAATGTACATATGACATGAAAAATATTATCAAAACCTTAAAGGTAATAATGGTACCATGTCATTGCATATTTCTTAATTTTATATGTTTGCAAAGCATACCTCAGTTCTAAACTCATAAAGGTAGTACAGATCAATCAGATATATAATAGGTCACCAATTGGTGATTTTGTACAAGCTTCCAGAAAAACGTGGAGCAAAAATAACCTATGATACAAACTTTTTGGCAGTAACTCAAACTTGGGAAACTCCTGAAAGTATACAAGAATTGCTAAGGAGTTAGATTGCTTGTACTCACTCCTGATTTCCACAAATTATAGAGCAAAACTATGGAATAAAGCAACATTGGAGTAAAAGATGTGACCCCAGACTGGTGCCAGTATATGAAGTATTTGTTATCTTTTACTGCCAGTCCATAATGAGATAAGTACAAATTCAGAATATTTACCCACTTTTATTGAAGTTTTATGTTACTTCCACATCTTGTGGCTTTAGAGCTCACTTCATTGAACTTGGCCTCACTTCATTGAACATGGCCTAAATCTTTTGAGTTGCATGTGGAGCCTTACGTACTTGTCATGTGTTCATATAACAGTATTTGATAATTAAGGATTTTTTTTTCAACTTTAATCCAAAAAGTATTAAACCTAGAATCCATTTCTTCCCTCAAAAGGTAATTTAAATTTTTGGATCTAGCTATTGAAGGGGTGATGTTTTGAAGATATAAGGCGAAGATATTTTGAGAATACAACATAACTTGTATTTTGGATAATAGTTACAAGTGATTATCCTGAGTTTGCCAAAATTGCTTTAAAATCTTTTATGCCATTTCTATCTACTTACCTCTTTAAGAAAGGTCTCCCTACTGCCATTTCTCTTGAAACAAAATGTAGGAGCAGTTTTGATATAGATCATCCTCTGTCACATACTGATATACATGTTGTTCATTCAAAATTTGTGAATATATGTTTAAAATGGAAATCACTTTCATTGACAACTTTCCTTAAACTTACAATTTTTAATAACAAAATTATAAGTTTAATAACAATTTACTAAATTGCATCGATGTACACTTTTAATTAACTTTTAGTGAGAAGCATATAAATTTTGCATTTTGTCTTTCTTCCTGTATTATGCTTGTATGATTATATTTATTGAAAGATAATTGCATATCTAGTGGTTCTAACATAAAAGATGTTTGAATATATCAAAATGTCTTCATCTTTGTGTTTTTTTTTCCTGTCTTACTTTCCTAGTATTATATACTTATTTTAAAAATATATTGGTCCATAAAATATTGGTATTTTAAATAAAATGATGCAGCATGGATAGTTTGAGAAGCAATGAAGTAGATGATTCTTGGCTAAGTTTCATTAGTTATCCAGAAATGAGTAGATACTAATATGTTAATGGTATTAAGTCTTATTACTTTTCAAGATCTTAAGGCAACACCCAGAATGCATAGGGATATGGTAACAAACAAGTATGGGGACAATCTATTGAATAATTTATGATGATGGTATTAATAATTATATAATTATATAATTATGTTATATGTATTATATATATTATTTTATATATTAGATTTTATTATACAATATATAATATAATATATAATTATATATAATATAATATAATATATATAAAATAATATATTATATTATAATATATTATGTTATATACATATGAATATAATACATATAAAATAAAAATACATATAAATTATGTATTTTATATATAATATATAAATATATAATATATAAAAATATATATACAATATATATTATATATAATATATAAAATATATATACTATATATTATATATAATATATAAATATATAATATATATAAAATATATAAAATATATATTTTTATATATTTATGTATATTATATATTATTTTATAATAATATATTATATTATATACATATAAATATATATATAAAATAAAAAATACATATAAATGATTATATGTGTATAATTATATATTATATATAATTATATAATTATATATAATTATAAATTATACATTATAATTTATAAAATATAAATATAATTTGACAATTTTATATGCTCTATTGATTATTTTCCAAATCCTTGTGAATTGGGAAATGAAATGTTCAAACCATCATATCCCAGAAAAAATTTGATGGTGATGTTACTACTAAATATTGTATCAATGAAATGAGGAATTGTCTTTCAAATTATTCTTTCCATCAAAAGTAATATAGAAAAGTAATATAGAAGTACTTCCGTTGGCAAATAAAACTGTATAATGCAAAAGCTAGAGGCAAAACACCCCCTTATAGGGGAAAAAACTTCCAGTAAAGCACCTCAGGTTAGAGAGGCACAGAGTGCAGTATTTTTTAGTAATTCCTGCCATCCTTTTGTTTACAGGTAATAATGATAATATATACCTACTCAAAAACAAATATAAAAATATATATATATACCTGCTCAAAAACACATAAGACATGCTAGGTGTCCACTCTGTATGCACATATGCATGCACACCCGCGTGCATGCACCTATCCATATATTCTCTTTCATGCTCCGAAGAGAACTGTGATTTAGGTGCCGAGATGTCTGATGTGTAAACTTGGCTAGGCTGTAGGGACCATTACTCAGACAACATCTAAGTATTGCTATAAGATATTTTAAAGATGTGATATTGTTAACTGTGTGAACCTGAATGAATCAGTTGAGGGGCCTTAATAGAATTGCTGAGGCCATCCTAATGAAGAAGAAATTCCATTTGTGGACAGTAGCTATATAGTCCATGCCTAGAGTTTTCCTACCTGTGGAATTTAAATTTGCGTAGCTACCCCACAGTTGGGAAGCCAGTTCTTTGCAATAAATCTCTTAATATACATCTGGTTAAATTTTGACTGATAGGTTAAATTTTGACTGCTTACAGATTTTGAAAAGTTAAATTCTTTATCCAAGGTGTAGTTAGTTTGTGCCAGGATAAGGATCTGCACTCAGATTAGCAATTGCCAGAGCTTGCACCCTTAAAAATTGTACCCTAATGTTTTCAGACCAATAGTTGTCAGTTATACATGACCAACATTTAGGTTTCTGTGCAACCAGAAGACTTTTCATCTATCTCTCAACTGGTTATCTCTTAGCAATGAAGAGGTGGACCTTAATATCAGACAGAGCCTGTTTGTTGCACATCTTCTAAAATATGTTGAAAATAGAAAACAGTTTACTGACCATAGTTCTCATTAGTGAATGTAGATTAAACCAGTCCCAACTTTCTGAGGCTGGAGTTAGTCTTTCTACAGAAATGGTGCATATAGATATCCAGAGTGGAAAGACCCTATTCTGTTAACAGTCAAGATTTCTTCTAGTGAAGGCTACGATGGGACATAGTTAGGGGCACTTTCATTCCTCTTCTCAGCTCTTCATTTAGAATTCTGTCTTTTGGTTTGGATATAATGTACATTTTGCTTTCATAAATACTTTTCTTCTACTTATCCTCACAACTCTAAGAGCTAATTGGAGTGGATAATTTCTTTTTATTGCCCATGAAATGTAAGACTTAAAGAAAATAGAAAAAGACTTGCTTAAGATCACAATTCCATAATTGGCCAAATCAGAAGTTAAAAGTAGTTTCTCCAACATCATTCTTGCTTTCATGCTCCACATTTGATTACTCTTCAAGCAGCCATATGTACAGGGTTCCTTCCTTTCAAGTTTCTGATCGTCCAATCTAGGAATTGTGAAATAAGGGACCACTGGGAAGAAATGTTTTACTCATGGGTTATGCAGTAGAAATAATAGAATAAGTAAGTCAATTTATATTGTTGCAAAACAAATTACCACACACTTAGCTGCTTAAAACATCAATTTATGATCTCAGATTTCCATGGTTCAGAAGTGCAGCATGGCATGGTTGGTTTCTTAAGGCTGAAATCAGGATGTCAGCCACAGTCGCAGTTCTTATCTGGGGGTTGGTGTCTTTCTAAATCCCCAGTTGGTGGCAGAATTCGGTTCCTTCTCTAGCTTTTGACATGGCCCCTCCATTTTCAAGCCAACAGCAGCAGGTCAAGTCTTTCTCATACATTTCATCTCCTTGATTTCCTTTCTTCTTTCTTCTACTTTTAAGTGTTCTTTTGGTGGAAAGAATATTAGACCTGGCTTTCCATCTTTCCTCTACAACCACTAGCTGTATGACCTTGGGGGTCAAATAAACTTTCAAGGCTTTATTCCCTTAAAGAATAAGGACACTGAAGTCTACTTTTTCTCTCAACAGATTTCTTGACACATATTAATCACTCTAGGGTCCCTTTCAGTTCTAATTTTAAATCATCTGAACAAGCAGTTCAGTAATAAAGATGTACTTTTTGCCAAATACATAACAAGATTCCCTGATTATACTCAATAAAAGCTCATTAAATGAAAAAAAAAGTAGATGAATCTGAGCAGCACTTTTCAAGTTATCTGTATTTCACAAAGGGTAAAAATTAAGCAGGAATAATAGTGTTTCTCAGATTCCTGACCTCTCTCCAAGATTTATGAATTTTATTAACTGTTGATTCATGTGAAACCCAGTATCTGATAGCTATGAGGCATGAACAGCAATTAATTAGACTGGTGCCACTCAAAAAGAAGTAGGACCTAATGCATAACAACATTCAATCAGTCCTGTAGAAATCTCCCACATAGATTTAATATTGAACTAACAATATAAAATAATGTTTCAAAGAAAAAATGCAGTTATGCCTCCACCGTGCATAGTTCTATACATCATAAACAACTAGGAAGTTATTTTATAATGATTTTATTTATTTTTTCAACATGATAAGTGTACTCTTCATTTTTTTTTTAATTTTTTTTTTTTGTTTGACAGACAGAGATCACAAGTAAGCGGAGAGGCAGGCAGAGAGAGAGAGAGGAGGAAGCAGGCTCCCCGCAGAGCAGAGAGCCCGATGTGGGACTCGATCCCAGGACCCTGAGATCATGACCCGAGCCAAAGGCAAAGGCTTAACCCACTGAGCCACCCAGGCACCCGATAAGTGTACTCTTTAATCCCCATCTTCCTTCCCTCTGGTAATTGTCAGTTTGCTCTCTATATTTAACGTGGTTGTTTAAAAGTGCTTTCTTTTGTTTTGTTTTTTGTTTGTTTTTCTGCAATGTATTGTGGCAATAGCACTGTCAATAGGGGCCTTTGTTTTTGCTACACACCTGTTGATAGCAACTTCACCTTCTAAATCTGTGCTTTTGAATAAACAAGAAAATACTTTAAAAAATGACTTATTTAGCAAAATCAGTATGCATCAAAACCATTGTGCTCATTGGGAATGTAGGTGTTAATCAAAATGTGCAATCTCAAGGAAAAACTGAAAATAGTCTATTAAGGAAAATTTTAATGAGCTAGAGATTCTAAAAATTCTAAATTTGGGACATAGATTTTTGTGTAGCTGTCAGTGGAGAGGAAGAGACTACGCTCAGCCCATTTTGGTGGAGCTATGACACAGGAAACAGATTCCTAGAGAGCTGTATGCAGAAAATTTATCGGGAAATGGTCTTAGCATGTACAACTTTAAGAAAACAATGGTAGGACTGGGCAGGATGGTAGACTGACCCACAATTTACTGACAACTAGGCCTTTGTAACCCCGTATCAGCTAATCATTGGCATCCCTGGAAGGAAAAAGTCTTTGGACTAGACAGTTCATACAACAAAGGATAGTTTCCCATAAGAGACATGTGTATGAGTCAGCAGCCAGTATTCCCAGCAGCTGGGGGATGGGTGCTGTTTCATTTTCTATAACTGTACTTTAAAAAAAATTACAACTCTCTCAGTGGCTTAAAGCAACACACATTTATTATCTTACAGTTCTGGGGGTCAAAGTTTGAAGTAGGTCTCACTGGGCTGAAATCAGGTGTCAGCAGGGTTGTGTTCTGTTCTGGAAGCTCTAAGGGAGAAATCATTTTTACTTCTCCAGCTTCTAGGGGCTACTCTTACTCCTTGACTTATGACCTTGTTCCATTTTCAAAGCCAGTGAAGTCATCCTCATGCTGTGTCACTGTAGCATTCCTGCCTCCTTCACTTTATTAGAACCTTGTGGTTACATTGGACCCACTTACATAATTCAGCATAATCTTCCTATCTCAAGGTCAGCAAGGTAGCATTCTTAATTCTGTCTGGACAACTTTGATTTTCCTTTGCCAGGTGACCTACCATAGTCATGGGTTCTGGAGATTAAGAAGTAAGCATCTTTTTTTTTTTTTTAAGGTTTTATTTATTTATTTGTCAGAGAGACACAGCGAGAGAGGGAATGCAAGCAGGGGAGCGGGAGAGGGAGAAGCAGGCTTCCCCCCAAGCAGGAAGCCTGATGTGGGGCTCCATCCCAGGACCCTGGGATCATGACCCGAGCTGAAGGCAGACGCTTAACGACTGAGCCACCCAGGTGCCCCAGAAGTAAACATTTTTGAGGGACAATTATTCTGCCTGTGACAGGTACATTGACTCCTGGAGAAGATAAGTAAGTGAAGCACACAGTATATAGTTGCCAGACTGGTAAATTAGATAGAAATAATGAACAAGGCCACCTCTCTTTGACAGTGGCACTATTCTCTGGCACTTTGTGCCAGTATGTGTTATGTATTTTTCTTATGGCTTAATTGAGCTAACATTTACATACAATAATCTCAGACATAAATTTATAATTAAATGATTTTTCAGTAAACTTGTAGATATATGTAATCATCACTACTATTCAATCTACTGTTAGAACATTTCCAACCCCCGTAGTTTCCTGCTGCCCATTTCCAGCAATCTCTACTCTCATGAGCACCAGTAACTAATTATCTGTTTTCAGTTTCTATATTTTGACTTTCCTGAACATTTGTATAAGTGTAATCATATGATTATATGGTACATAGTGCTTTGCATCTGGTATATGTGGTATGCATATAACACACTGTGCTTATCCATTTACTGGTTGATACACATTTAGGTTGCTTCCAGTTTAGGAATGTTATGAACAATGCTAGTATGAATGTTCATATTACAAGTCTTTGCATGGACATAAGTTTTTATATTTCCTTAGTAAATACCTAGGAATGGAAAGGTAGGGCCACATGATATATATACATTTTCTTTAAAATTTGTTAAACCTGCCAAACTCTTCTAAAATAGCTGAACCAGTTTTATTCCCACCACCAGTGTCTGAAGGTACCTATTTTTCTACATTCTTACCAACACTTGTTTTTTTAATGTCTTTTTTTTTATTTTTTTAAAAAGATTTTATTTACTTATTTGTCAGAGAGAGAGAGAGAGCGCACAAGCAGGCAGAGTGGCAGGCAGAGGCAGAGAGAGAAGCAGGCTCCCCGCTGAGCAAGGAGCCTGGTGTGGGACTCGATCCCAGAACCCGGGGTCATGACCCGAGCCGAAGGCAGAGGCCTTAATCCACTGAGCCACCCAGGCGCCCCAATTGTGAATATTTTAAATTACTTTTTCAGAATGTTCATTGTAAGTATATAAAAATAGAATTGATTTTTGTATATTGGTCTTATGTGATCTTATTAAATATGTTTATCAATTCTGTGAGTGGAAATAAGTGTTTGTGTGTGTGTGTATGTGGTTTCCTTAGGATTTTTGACATAGAATTATATCATATGTGAGTGAATATGTACAATTTTGCTTTTATCTTTCAAATATGAATACCTTCAATTTATTTTTCTTGTGTGATGCCACTAGCTAGAACCTCTAGTATAATGATGAATAGGTACCTGCTGAAAGTAGGTATCCTGTCTTTTTCCTATTTTGAGGAAAGAATTCAGTCTTTCACTATTAAGTATGTTACTATCTATAGATTTTTATAGGTGCCCTTTATTAGTTGATGAAGTTATTTCTGTGTTTACTGGGTGCTTTATCGGAAATGGATGTCTAATTGAACATAATAAAATGGATGCCTGATTTGTCAAACACTTTGAACTTACTGAGATGATCCTGTTTTGTTGTTGTTTTTTTAAAATTCTGTTAATAGTAACTATTATAGCAATTATAGTATAATAGTATAATAATAAGTGGTATAATAGTAACTGGTATAATAATAACTCTATCATACCTGTTGTGCCTAGTAATATTATTGGTATACTAACTTAACTTGGTGAATGAATGTCAGAAGATTTCCTTTTGTTTTCCCTACTTTGATGGCACTTATCCCACAGATGAAGAAAACCAGTGTGAGTGTTCTCCTCTCAAGTTTAGCCAGCCCATTAATACATTTGGAAACTGAG
Source organism: Martes martes (assembly GCF_963455335.1). Classification (NCBI taxonomy): domain Eukaryota; kingdom Metazoa; phylum Chordata; class Mammalia; order Carnivora; family Mustelidae; genus Martes; species Martes martes. The sequence continues at coordinate 70,714,548 of NC_137896.1, forward strand.
GAAATGACCACTATGTGGGTCTGTGAATGCAGAAGGTTCACTCTGAGTTGGACTTATCCCAGGACTGCATTTATTATCTGGTCAGCATCTAACCTTATTTTAACAATGGCAAAACTATTTGGTGCTTTAGATCCTTGGATATCAATGCCAGTCCAACCCCTATATCCAATGATCCTTAGAAGGTATTTGTACTTTCTTTACCTACCACAAGGTTATCTAAGTAAAGTGTTTCTAGGTCCCTGTGATGGCACAGTTTTTGATTTATAGAAGAGTTAATGTTGATAGTACAGAGAATGTCCAATATATTTATTGCTTCTGTACAGCTTCTTTTGCCTTTGGTCCTACCAACTCGACTCATTTTGAAGTTATTTAGATCAGTACATTATTCTTTTATCCCCTTCTTTGAAGTTGTTTTATACATTTATAAAGTGCAGTAAGATTGTTTTAACAGAACACTTTCCAAATTTGAATCCACTGAGTTTCTAAATTATTTTTTATGATATTTCATTTTGAAGTTATTTAGATCAGTATGTTATTCTTTAATACCCTTCATTGAAATTGTTTTATACATTTATAAGTGCAGTAGTATTGTTTTAAGAGAACACTTTCCAAATTTGAATCCACGGAGTTTCTAAATTATTTTTTATGATTATATTTCATTAGGTTTGGTTCTTTGTGCTGGAAAGTTTTATAGAGTTTGGAAAATGCATACTATCATGCATTCACAATTATAGTGTCATACAGAATAGTTCCATTGGCAAATGGAAGACTCCTCTATGCGTCATTTACTCAACCTGTAGCCTTTTCTGGAACTACTGATCTTTCCCTATCATGTCTATAGTTTGTCTTTTCCAGAATGTCATATAATCAGAATTACAGAGTATATGACCTTTTCACACTGGCTTCTTTAACTTAGGATTTTGGATTCATCCGTGTCTTCTCCTGGTCTAATAACTTGTTTATTGCTAAGTAATATTGCTTGGTATGAATGAGGAACAGTTTATTCACTCATCTATTGAAGGGCATCATGATTGCCTCCAGTTTTGGGTGATTATGAATACAGCTGCTATAAACATTCAGGTTTTTGTGTAGACATACATTTTCAAATTCATTGGATGAGTATCTTGGAGCATGATTGCTAGACCACCTGGTAATGCTATGTTTAGTTTTATAAGAATGGTTAAACTGTCTCCCAAAGTGGTTCTACCATTTTGCATTTTCATCAGCAATAAAAATATTCATCATTATCACCAGGAACTGGTATTTTTAGTTTACTTTTTAAATTTTAATTTTAATTTTTAAAATTTTAGCCATTCTAATTAATGGATGATAGTTCTCCAAGCAATTTTTATACATAATAAGTTTTATGAAGATTTATAGGCTTAGGGAAGGAAAAGTGCAAGTTTTAGAGGAAAACCATTGTCAATTTTTTCTAAGAATGCAGAGAACAATCTTTATTGATATAGTTTCTATTAGTGGAGTATATTCTTTTGTTTAATTATAGTTATTATTGAATTTTGCCTATGCTTAGGGATGCATTAACCTAGAATTTTACCCCTAACCTTTTAAAAAATTTAAGCAGCCTCACAATTAAAGTGGGTCACCAAAACCAAATATTCTCTGCAATGATTAGTATGATTGATGATTGGTTTCAATATGGGCCTATCTTACAGGACTAAAGGTAAAATATTTTAACATAGTCATAGCATAGAGAACATTTTGGTTTCTTTCCAATTGTGTAATTTGTAGACTTCCAAATATCTAGTTTAATTTCTTATGCATTTTTTTCAAGAGCATTTGGAAATGCTAATTATGTTTAGGTAATATGTGTTTAACTTGCTCCCATACTTATATTACAGAAAATACATTTCAAATAAAATGGCCTTCTTTTATGTTATAATCTACACTCTTATTTCTAAATTGGATGATTATTAAGCCTATATTTAATAGCTACTCTTAGGTTAAAAATGCTCAATGTGACCTTTACTTTGAGAATGAAACATATAATTTTCACTATTTACCCATCTGAATTTTGCTATTTAGCATGCAATTTTAAACCTAAGTCCATACTTTCACATTATTAACTGTCCTATATGTATATTTAAGCTATAGTCTCATTTTGGATTTGAAAGAATGTAATAGAGTGAATATAAAAGGGTGATCTAGTTTTTGCAAATACTTTTCTCTTTCGACTGGTAAAATAAAAATATAACAGAAGTCAAATACATGCCTTCCTGCTTAAAAATAAGTTAACTTAAATAGGGTTTATAACACATTTGCCCATGTGTGATCTTATTAATCAGAATTAATCATAGTCCAGTGAGTTACCATAAAGAAGGGAAAATAAAATCTCATTAAATTTTATCATCTCAGTAAAGTCCTGAATTTTGCTGCAGTAGAGTGGAAAATTTCATGTATATATATTTTCTCTTATTTAAAACTTACTGAAAGGGAATCGCCACTTCCAACAATAATGTGCCAACTTTATTCAGACCAACTGTACCACTGAATAGAACTAAAGACTAAATAATAATAATAAATTAATAAGCAATGGTAGTATTTGTTTGGAAATATCAAAAAACTACAAAAGTAGCAAGATTTTGAAGACCAATATCCCCCCAAAAAGAGAAGAGTAGGAAGGTGAATATTTGGAATTACTTTTTCTCAAAGAATTTTTTGATTCAAAGCCAGAGGCTAAGAAGCAGGGAGAACTTTCTTAATCTAAAATGGAGTGGAGAAGGTAGGCTTTGATTTAGATGTCAATGTAGAGATAGGTCTCCACATTTTCATTCAAGAGACCCAAAAGGCTAAAGGTAACAAAAGAGTAAATTAGAAATGATGATCTTTCACAAAGGTTGAAGCCTAACTTCAAATCAGTTCAACCTTTTAGTAGATAAAAGCACTTGACTGTCTGTGAGAAACAAAAATTAATCCTATCTTGAGGAAAATAATACCACGGAAGAAGTTGTACTGCCTCTTCAGATTTCAACACAATGTATGACATTCAACCAAAATTAGCCATAAGGAAAAAAAAAAAAAAGAATAGAAATGAATCTATAGGCAATGACAATATTAGAATTAGTGAACATAGACCTTATATTATCTGTGATTAATATTTAAGAATATAATCCAAAACATAGTTTTAGCAGTGAACTAGAAAGTATGCACTTTAAATAAATTCTAAAAATTGAAAAATACAAGAATTAAAAATTATTCAACAAATGGGTTTAATGTTGCATTATACATAATAGAAAGGATTAGAGAACTGAAAGTTAGCTCATATAAAAATATCCACTTTGAAACATAAAAAGACAAAAGGTTAGAAAATACAGAAAAAGTCATAAGAGGCATTGGGGACATAATGCATAATTGCATAATATATGTTGTGCATATACTTGGCCAAAGAGGGCAAAAACTTTATGGTATTGACAAGTTAGATTTGGATATATTACGGCTAAAAATTTCCTGAAGTTAGAAAGTCATGAAGCCAGATTAAAGAAGTCCTAAAATCAACAAACATGATCAATACAAAGGAATTCCCATCTTGGCTCTTTATAGCAAAACTCCTAGAAATCAAAGACAATAATATTAAAACTTGACCAAAAAAAAAAAAAAAAAGATACGTTACTTATTTTCAAACCAGCAACAATGAGACTGAGAGCTGATTTCTTGATAGAAGCAATGGCAGCTATAGAAAACAACAGATAATATTCCAAGTTCTGAAAGAAAGAAATACAAAAATAGATGTCTAAATTATGGCTGTCATAACAATGCTCCTCTTAATTCCCCCACTGCAGGAAATATGATTGCCTGAAGGGCCCAGGTTCTGTGCTCTGAAATCTATGCTTGAATTAACTCCCAAAGCCATCCTTTCACTGCTCTTAACTAAACACTGAGTAAAGTAGGGACTAACTATGGCAAGCCCATTCCTAAGAGATTAGAGACTTCTGATATGCAGCTGTCCTGTGATGGCCTCCCTCACAGACTTGGCAAATTTTCCTTAGAAACATGCTGCAGAAGTAAGACACTTCCAACCAGCTGTTCTCTCTTTTTTCCCTCTACCCTTCCTACATTCATTAGAGTCAGACCTGCATTGCTATCTGAGCCTGTCTCTGCCCCAGCACTTCATTTATTCTCACAGGCATTTCCCTTAAATGATTTATTTCATACCTAACCCTATTTTTGGTGCCTATTTTGGCACCTGTTCTTAGAATATCCATCTATTAAAGAAAAAAAAAAAAACCTCGCTACAAAATGAAACAGGAATAGAGATATTTTCACAGTTAATAAAGCAAATAAAAATTGGCAGAATTAACTGGTGACCATATAGCACAAAAGGAAATACTAAAGTTATCACTAAAGGCGGGAGGAAAATTATTGCATATAGAATTAAAGAGATGCAGAAAAAATTGTAAAGAGATAGTAGATAAATCTGTAAGTATAAGTAATTTTGACTATAGAAAATAATAGTAACATCTTCTGGGAGTTAAAAATATGTGACAACAAAGGTACAAATGGTAGAGAGTTATCATGGAGTTAAAGTGGTCTTAGGTTCTTTAAAAAAAAAAAAAAGTACTCTTAGGTCCTTGCATTGCACAGGAAGTGAGCCCCTTTAGTGTTGGTGGGTCTTGTGAATATGTTGACATTCCACTCTGTGAAGGGTAGCATGATAAAGAGATTTGCACGTATAATTAAGGTCTTTAATTTCTTGACTTTGCGTTAACCGAAAAGTGATGATCCTGGCGGCTAGGCTTGACTTAATCCTGTGAGCCCTTTCAGTGAGCATCCAGACCTTCTTTGAAGGAAGACAATGAAAGAGACTCCTTGCTAGGTTTGAGGAAGGAAGTTGCTGTGAAAGGTGCTCATGTCAGGCCCTGAGAGCATCCTTCAGGTACTCAGAGTGACTCCCACTCAAGAGCCAATAAGAAAGTGGTGACCTCCCTTATGGAGTAGAGAGTTCTGACAATAACCAGAGAGCCTGGGAAAGGACTCCAGATAGTAGCTGAGATGGTGACCCTGCCAGCATGGTAGTTTGAATGGAGTCATGTGATACTTAGGGCAGTGGACCTAGGTAATCTATGCCAGGATTCCTGACCCTGGAAATTATAAGATAATAAGTGTGTACTATTTCAAGATGCTCCATTTTTGGTAATTTGTTATATTCCATTAAAAAAATTTCACAGCTCTTGGGGCACCTGGGTGGCTCAGTTGGTTGAGTGTTTGCCTTTGGCTCAGGTCATGATCCCAGGGTACTGGAATTGAGCCTCACATCAGGCTCCCTGCTAAGCGGGGAGTCTGCTTCTCTCTCTCCCTCTGCCTGCTGCTCTGCCTACTTCTACTCTCTATCTGTCAAATAAATAAATAAAATCCTAAAAAAAAAATAAAAAAAATAAAAAATCTCACAGCTCTTATAGCTTTGATGAAAACATGTAGAGTGGACTTCAACACTAGGGACCTTACTAGAGATAAAGAAGAATATTTCATAACATAAAAGAATTAACCCACCAAAAGATTTAACAATTTTAGATATGTATGTAACTAATACAAATCTAAAACAATTTTAGATATGTATGTAACTAATATAAATCAAACTAAATATTATAGGGGAATAGATAAATCCACAGATTATTGTGGCCGATTTTATCCTACCTCTCTTTGAAACAACATACTTGTTTTCAGGTCCGATATACATCTCAAATACATTGCTGAAACAATAATATTGTGACTTTATATAATTTGGAGAAATAAGTCTGAAAAAATAAGAACTTGAAAATTGAGGTAAAGAGTGATTTCAGAAGGCTAGATAGATTTGAAATTACCCTTTATTTATTTTTTAAAGATTTATTTATTTATTTTAGAGAGCACACATGTGTTAGTTGGGGGGGGTAGGTAGAGGACAGAGGGAGAGGGAGAGAGAGAACCTTAAACATACTCCCCACTGAGTATGACCCCATGCGGGGCTGGATCTCAAGACCCTGAGATCAAGACCTGAGCTGAAATCAAGAGTAGGACACTTAACTGACTGAGCCACCTGATTGCTCCTGAAATTAACCTTTAAAGAAAACATCTTCCAAGTCTCTTCCTTTGTCAGTGATTTAAACCTTTAGGCTAGAAGAAGCATTCACATTACTTGTTTGCATACACCGTTTGCAGGATTAAAAAGCCAAGGATATCATTAGTCCAAGTAGCATGGCAAAATTATTCTCATTAGATTTTTTTTTTTAATATTTTATTTATTTATTTGACAGAGAGAGATCACAAGTAGGCAGAGAGGCAGGCAGAGAGAGAGGAGGAAGCAGGCTTCCTGCTGAGCAGAGAGCCGATGTGGGGCTCGATTCCAGGACCCTGGGATCACGACCTGAGCTGAAGGCAGAGACTTTAACCCACTGAGCCACCCAGGCGCCCCTCTCATTAGATTTTTATGCCAGTATTTTGTTCAGTTCATTTCATTGGGTAGGTAAGTACTTAATTAGTGGCTATTTTCCAGCAGGTAGTAATAACATTGAATATAAAACAGAAACATATAGGGGCGCCTGGGTGGCTCAGTTGGTTGGGCGACTGCCTTCAGCTCAGGTCATGATCCTGGAGTCCCGGGATCGAGTCCCACATCAGGCTCTCTGCTTGCCAGGGAGTCTGCTTCTCCCCCTGTCTCTTTCCTCTCATGCTCTCTCTCTCTCTCACTCAAATAAATGAATAAAATCTTAAAAAAAAACAAACAAAAAACCAGAAACATATAGCTTTTACCTTTTACAAAGTTATGTTTTTATTGCAAAGGGCTATGTTTCAGTGTCTGTAGTTTACTTTAAGATGTATCAGAATCTAATAGTAAGTATGGATGTACAGTTTATTCCACATCCTTAGGAACAGTTATTTGTTCTACTTCAAAATGTATACTTCATGAATGATTAGGGTATCAGATATGCTACATTCTGAAGAAAGCTACTGTAAACATGTTGCTTTTCCATGTCTCAATTAACACTTCAGACTTTGTTTACTAGCATTATTATTTTTGAAATTAAAAGCATCATAATTAGTATAATTATAATTAGAAATAGAATTTGATGAAATTAAAAGTATTAAAAATATGGATTAACTAAAAGATTTTAGAGATGTTTCTTATCTTTGTAAAAATAAAGTTTAAGAATCTAGAGAAATGTCTTCTATGCTTCCTTAGGGGTGGCATCTGAAGTTCATCCTTAAATGATTCTGTATCCAGTCGTTAGGAGTGATTCTGATTCTCTCATATCAGCTAAAGGGTAAAATAAATAAATTAATTAATTAAAAAAAAGGTCTCAGTTAGAAAATACTTGCATATGCCTGGAATAAACATTTCATATTAGGTAGTGTTTATAAAACCCAAACTTTAGTTAGAATTTATTGAATTTACTGAATATGTTGTATAAAATGTATAGTGGCTGCTTGTAATAAATACTTGTTTATGAGTACTTACATGTTTGGCAGAGTTTGTTCTGAGATTCACATAGTTTAAAAGCTTGAAATTTCAGGGAATAGCTGAAGTTTATCAACCTTATATTTAAAAATTAAAAAGTAGTGTAATAGTTGTATATGACCATATTTGCTTAGGTCAGTCTACCACAGAATGGTTACACAAAAGAAGGCAGAGGGAAAAGTAATACAGAAAAAATAGAAAATGCAAGCAAAGTGTTACAGCATTTCATTAGAATCCGCATCTCCTGTTGCTCAAGAAAGCTACGTAAACAGAAGAGAGCAATTAAAAATGAAGAGAGTAGGACATTACAGGTAGGAAGCACCATGAGAAAAGTATTGAAGAAGGAAAGCACATGGAAATATTTGGGAAATAGTGAACAGTGTAAGATAAAATACCCATGTGGAGGTGCTCAATAAATATTTATCAAATACATAAATTAATGAATGAACAAATGAAATTAAATTGAGGCTTTAGCTTCAAGATAATTTATAAATATTAATTACATTCTTGTGAAGGAAAATAATTAATGGTTTCTTAGGAAGTATGTAATTAAATCATGTAACTGTCCTGCTATAAAATGACTACAACTTTAGGAAGCTTATTATGGATTGAATAAGGAATAAACTGGAGTTGAAAGATATAGTGGGTAAACAGGGAATAGAATGTGTGAAGTCAGGGGTGCATGGCTGGCTGAGTGCTGGGTGGAATATGTCTGAAGTGTTAATTGAATCCTGGCTTAGGATTATGAGTTGGAACCTCAAGTTGGGTGTAGAGATTATTTAATAAAAATGAATGAGTGAGGGGCACCTGGGTGGCTCAGTGGGTTAAAGCCTCTGCCTTCAGCTCAGGTCATGATCCCAGGGTCCTGGGATAGAGCCCCGCATCTGGCTCTCTGTTCGGCGGGGGGCCTGCTTTCTCCTCTCTCTGTCTGCCTCTCTGCCTACGTGTGTTCTCTGTCTGTCAAATAAATAAATAAAATCTTAAAAAAAATGAATGAGTGAAGTCATAGAGGAAATAATTACAGAATACAGAATGAGAGTTCTCAAAATATAATTGAGGTCTAGTCTAAATAGAAAAAGTGCAAGTAGATAGTAAGAATATATTTGAGAGCTTACAGTGTGCCAGCACTATTTTAAGTGCTTTATTGGTTTTATCTCAATTAGTCCTTATAATCCTGTAAGATAGATAAAATTATTCCTTCCATTTTTCAGGTATTCCACTTGCAGCATAGAGACTTCAGAGAACTTATAAGTGATGGAGCTAGAATTCATACCTGTCAGTCAAACCTGAGCAGACTCTATAAATCATGTTCTTAAACATTATGATCTGCGAATCAAATGACTGACTAAAGGTCAAGTATTGAGTAGGAAAAAAAGACCTCATAACAATAAGTCGGTTTAAGTTTTAAGTGAGCATAACTAGAGTAATTTTGGTGAATTAAGGAGGATATGTTAAGCCTGTATAGTTACTTAAAATAGCATTTTTGGGGTGCCTGGATGGCTCAGTCAGTTAAGCATCTGCTTTTGACTCAAGTCATGATCCCAGGGTCCTGGGATGGAGTCCCATGTCAGGCTCTCTTCTAGGCAGGGAGCCGCTTCTCCCTGTCTCTCTGCCTACCACTCTCTGGCAGCCCACCTGCTTGTGGGCTCTCTCCCTGTATCAAATAGATAAATGAAATCTTTTAAAAAAATAAAATTTGCATTATCACATGATGAGGAGAATTGGAAAGTGAAAAGAGATACTGTACTGGACAGACATTAGAAGGGAGAAAACAACTTTTAATTTGGAATTTATTGCTTGGAATTAAGATTCAACTTATTGAGTGTTCAGTGTATATCAGTATTTGCACTATGCAAATAAACTTAAAGTTGACTGGATATAGAAGCCTGAAGAAATTAGAGGGCTAAAGTCATTTTTTCAATTAGAAGCAATACAAAAATTTGTGATATGAGGAGATGAAGTTAAGATAAACTCTGTAGAGCAATATATCAGGCATGCCTGGGTGGCTTGGTTGGTTAAGCCTCTGACTGTTGGTTTCAGCTCAGGTCATGATCTCAGGTACCTGAGATCTAGCCCCATGCCAGGCTCTGTGCTCAGTGAAGAGTTTGCTTGAGATACTTCCCCTTCCCTAACCCTCTGCCTCTGCTGCTCCCCACTGCTTTTGTACTTGCTCATAATTAATTAATTAATTAATTTTTTTTTAAGTGATAACATATTAATCAATACCACCCTTTAAAGTTTGGTTATATATCTATTATCTTGTGAATTTTTTACACATTTATAGTGTTTAATAAGATATGGTGACCTTGATGAGATTTGTTAGCACTTGTTTTGTCCTTGGTAATATCCTGAACATGATTCTCTTACTTTTATTTTTTTCATTTTATTTTATTTCTTTTCAGTGTTCCAGCATTCATTGTTTATGCACCACACCCAGTGCTCCATGCAATATGTGCCCTCCATAATACCCACCACCAGCCTCACCCAACCCCCCATCCCCTCCCCTCTGAAACCCTCAGTTTGTTTCTCAGAGACCACAGTCTCTCATGGTTTGTCTCCCCCCTCCAATTTCCCCCAACTCACTCTTTTTTTTTTTTTTTTTAAGATTTTATTTATTTATTTGACAGAGAGAGAGAGATTACAAGCAGACAGAGAGGTAGGCAGAAGGAGAGGGGGAAGCAGGCTCCCTGCTGAACAGAGAGGCTGACGCGGGCCTCAATCCCAGGACCCTGAGACCATGACCTGAGCCGAAGGCAGAGGCTTTACCCACTGAGTCACCCAGGTGCCCCTCCCCCAACTCACTTTTAATCACTTTTTTACTAAAGGTTTTTACTCTGCAGAAATATATCTTAAAAGAAATGTAAATAAAACAAAGTAATTTGTCATGTAAACACTTCTGTTAGTGACATCACATATTTTTTATTTAAAGCAGGCTGAAGCCATATTTACTAAAAATAATTCTAGAAATTACATCTTATATATAACTATTGTCCAGCAATAGTCTGTAAAATATTTTATAGTCTCTTCAATTTAAACATCTTATGTGTAAGTAGTTTAAAATTTATTTTATAGTTATCTAAATTTTAAGATGATAGAAGTGAATGAAGAGAACAAAAGAGTAGTTACTGACATTCAGAAGCTGACCTGACACAGCTAGGACGTGCTATTCTCTATTACGCATAAGTAATTTGACAGAGTACTAACCTCTGAAAAGTTTGCTTGAGACCATGGTAAATGAGATAAAATAGGACCACTTCATTTTTTTTTTTTGCCTAAGAGGAGATAAAACCAAGTTTTCTCTACCACTCTCAAAAATACTCAATGACTTACCAGTCAGCCAAAATGAATGATTGCTACTTCTTTATCAATTGCAACTTTATTCTTGTACTAGTCGCCCCTTCCAGTAGATAAGATTTATTGAAGTACACAATTACTGAATTTCCCCAGCTTTATGACAATATCCATTCTACATGACATTCTCACTTCCTTAGACCTTCAACCAAATCATCTGACCAAAGCCCAGATCCTATAACAAATTATTTCTAACACTCTTTTATAGAGATACCCCATGTTTTCTTCTTGTGTATGTCCTCTGTTACTGCAACATGTAATAAATCTACCTTGTACCATTGTACCATTACAAGTGTGGTCCTGTTTGTTTTTGGCTTGGGTTATTGATATACGATGATGATGATGATGATTTTTTTTTTTTTTTTAGATATTCTTTCAGCACAGTTGAGTGCTTACTAAATGACAGGTGCTGTATTAGAAACTGAGAATATGAAGATGATAAAATTAAAGAAACATGCAGTTATTTCTGGTTTTGGTAGTTAGGGTTATCTTAAGAGTGGAGATGGCCTTTAATCATGGCCTACAAAGACAAGTAGCATTTTTCCAAGAAGACAAAGTAATGTGATATTTACTATGATAATAAAGTGAGCCTTAGACTTAATTTTTTTAGAATCCATGTGTTTTTATAGAGAGAACTGTGCTATCCTACCCATTAATGTTGTTTCATAATAATATATGCATCATTTAAAGCTGCTGTATATTACCTTTGAAAACTATACATAAGTTAATAGGTGACTATTTTTGGAAATAGGAAAAGATCAGAAAAATACTATTATATTTATACTGAAAAAATTCCAGTGTAATATTTTATTGGGCAAAGTTGAAAACTAAATTGTGAGTCTTATTTTCTGGACAGTTTTATTAGAGTAAATAAACTAAATTGCTTAATCTTACAAAGTAAACTGGATAATGAATGGATTAACAATGATATAAAGTAACTGTGCAGGATTCATCATTATAAAAATAAACCTTACCAGTTCTAGAGTGAAAAGCCACCATTTCAAAGCCATATTTCTCTACCTGAGAACTGGGGGAGAGTTTAAACAAGCCTATTTAGAATTCCAGGTGAAAGAAGTGTTTTATGCTATTAGTAATTCATTTATTCATATTTCACTAATCTTAGTGATTTAATATATTTAAAAGTTTTAGATTGATATACTGGAAGTCCTACTGGAGTTGCATATTGATGCTTGGCTAAGCTAAGAACCATCACTGATTTTTGGATTTGACTGCATTAGTCTTGCTATATTCCTGTATGCTTAGAAGATAAGTCTGGAGAGGGGGGCTAGAGAATTTCTTCATTTTCTGCTTCAGTGAGAGAAAAACACTTCAGTTTTTGAATGAGTCTGAAGGGTCATGGGTCTTAGGATATAAAATTCCCTATGATGTCAGTAAAAAATGATGTCAATAACTTGTGTTCAAAAGTAAAAGTGCATGTTCTTTCAATTTTCTGCTACCAAGGGACCAATCCCTGTAAGAAGACCATACACCTAGTTCAATTATTAGTTAAAATTTAGCCTGAAAGTCACATCTCTTGGAAATTCAATACAGGATAAGAGCATTAGAAATGATTTTGGATAGTTTTAAGGTTAATAAACAGGGAAGAAAAAGTATGCACATACATGTATATATAAAATCATCTGCTTACACACATACACCTTTATCCTTTTCTACAGAAAGGCCATGAGACTATTCCTGATCCTGTGCCACTTACATATTCCCTCATCTCTCAAGTTTCTCTTTTAAAAATTCCATAGAAAATATGGATGGGGAAAAAAGTTATAAAATCTTATAGAACTACCTCCTCTCCCTGCCAAAAGTTCACCATTTTCAGTATTGTTACTTACATTTTCTAGAACTTTTTCTATTTAATGGGATTCTATACATATGGTAAGTAGTTTAATTATTTTATTGCCATAATATGATATATAACCTTTATTATTTAGAAATCTTCTACTGTGAGAGATTTAATATGCTTTTTGTTTTTGCTGTGCTGGTAACTGTGATGAACAGTGTCATTACATACCTGCTTGTGCCTTTGTCCTATCATTCTCATAGGAAATTAAAAAGTGAATTATCATGCCAAAGGGCCTCCAAAATTCTAATGCTGTTGCTGTATATTGTCAATTTATTTTGAATGCAAGCATACCAGTTTAACAGTTAATATCCATGCTGATTTATGTTTTACATGTATGGCAACATTAGATGCTATCTGGTGATATTTCTAAGATTTATGAATGTAATGCATATCATTTTATTAGAAGAGTGCTTTGTGATTCTAAGGAACAAATCATGCACCAGAAATAATAATTTGCTAAACTCCCTAGGCAACCAGACTTTAAAACATTCAATTTTGCATATGAAGTAAAATTTCTTTTCAGATGTGTTGCCATATCATTGACATATTTTTAAAGTTAAATCATTATGTAAAATTGAGAATTAAACAGTTTGTTTCCATTAAATCGAAGTAACTTTTGTTTCATGACTTAACATATTATCATAAAATCATTTTAATCCGTAAGCATCCTCACTCTTATGCAATATGACCACTACCTTTTTCACTTTCAAATTATTGTGGACCTTGATTATGGCTAGTTATTGACAATGTAACTTCATCTACGGGAAGAAGACTCATAAACTAAAGTAAAATTCAGTAACTTTAGCCAGCTTTTACAAGGGTGAAAATTAATTATTGCTAAGTTATTTACCTGGTTGCCTGTTGACTTAGATAAAAAGATATTGAGATAAAAATTTGAGAAAATTACTTCTGTCCAGCTCTCAAAATTATTTATGTTTAACAATTAGGGTTCTTAGATTTTAACTAACTCAACATGGGTACAGGCTGAAAAGTAGATTTTTTTTTTTTTTGCATAAACTTTATATGCTAAACTGAGGAAAAGTATGGATAACCAAAGTAATAATTCAATTGTTTAATGTTATCACATATAAAATTGTTACTTTAGACTGTTCTCTGGTCAATTTTTCAGAAACATAACATTGGATTTAATGGACTATATAATTTGGCTATTAAAAAAAGAAGTGTTTGTTCACTGGTGAATTCTACCAAACATTTAAAGAAGAAACTCTCATTCATATATACCCAAATTTAGGAGTAATTTAGATGTTTTTCAGTAAGTAAAGGGATAAAACAAATTTTGTTACTTCCAGATAATGGAATATTATTCAGCACTAAAAAGCGATGAACTGTGGAGTTATTGCAAATGGAGGAACCTTAAATGCATGTACTAAATGAAAGAAGCCAATCTGAAAAGGCTAAATATTGTATGATTCTAACTGTATGACATTCTGGAAAAGGTAACCCTAAAGACAGCAGAAAGATCAGTGGATTTTGGAGTGGCGGTGGAGGGATGAATAGGCAGAGTACAGATTTTTTAAGGCAGTGAAATACTCTTGATAGTGCTGTAATGATGCATACATGTGATTGTACATTTATCCAGACTCAAAGAATATACAATGCCACGAGTGAACCCTATGTATAGTAAAGTATGGTCTGTGGGTGATTATAATGTGTTAATATAGGTTTGTTCTTGTTAAAAAATGGTACCATTCTGATGAGTGATGTTGATAATGCATATGTGTGGACGGGGGAATATGGGAAATCACTGTACTTTGCTCTCAGTTTTGTTGTAAACGGCTCTAAAAAAAACTTTTAAGAAAATAGAATGTTTCTTGTTTTTTTTTAATATTTAATTTATTTATTTGACAGACAGAGATCACAAGTAGGCAGAGAGGCAGGCAGAGAGAGGGGGAAGCAGGCTCCCCGCTGAGCAAAGAGCTGGATGCAGGGCTCAATCCCAGGACCCTGGGATCATGACCTGGGCCGAAGGCAGAGGCATTAACCCACTGAGCCACCCAGGCACCCCTAGAATGTTCCTTTTAAAGTAGTGAAAAAAAATAAGAGCTAAGTCTTAGTAAATTATTGAATTATATCATTTCCTCTTGAACTGTGTATTGTTTGACTTCATCTGGCATTTAGTTTTTTCAGATGATATATCTGAAGCTAATCTGATTCTGACATTAGTACAATTAACCTTTGCCCTCCTTGAAAACTTGAAATGTTTCTTATCTTGAAATAACACACAACTTGCTATTTATTTCTGCTTAGTGTTTTTAGCATTCTCAATTTAGCTTCTCAATTCCCAATCTCATATGCAAATTCTCTTCTTTTCCATCTATGAGTGCCATTTGTGGTCTGTTCTTTGAAAGTGACTATTATTGAAGGATTGTATTTCTCTATTTCACCATTCATGTCTGTTATAGAATAACACTTTCTTCTCTCATAACTGAAGCTCTCTCATTTATCACCTATAATCAAATTATCTAGAGTTAATACTGCATTTCATATTTTTATGTGACAGTAGGACTTGGTCAATTATAGCTTTTATTTTACCTGAGATTTTCTTATTTAGTTACTGTTTTAGCTGTTTTCCTTTTAGCAATTTTACAAAGTCATTTTATAATTTATTTAAATTTATTATCTATCCATTTCAATAGAAATATTTGTACTTTTCCCCCCATCAAATGAATGCTCCCCTTTTGTGGTTTGCATAATTTTGTTACAAGTCCTACATCTTTTTCTCACATTTACTGAGTACTGAGTTGGTTTTGATATTGTTATCTTCGAGACATGTATCCTCTATGTACCATTTGTCCTTCTACAACATACAGGATCTGTAATAGGCTGGATCCAGAGGACAGATTAGGAAGGAGCTAGCGTTAACCTTCAGTTGTTTGGTTGCTGGCAGATTTCATTGTGAAATCATTAAGTAGATCTAGTAAAGTTGTAGGTCCAGTATTCCATTTTCAGTGAGGTTAACCAAACTGGGAAGAAACTACATCTAGCACTAAGGGAAAGTCTGGTGGTTGGATTGGGGGAGGAACATAACCAATTATGGCTACAGAATTGTTAATTTTTTTTGTTTGTTTATATTTGTTGAAAATGATCTCTGACTTAAATAATTTTATTATTAAAATACAAGCATTAGGATATTTCCAAGTTTCTATCGTTTCAAAATCTCAGCACTGTGGTTTTATCTTTTGAATCAGTTGGTGATTGAGACTTTAGATCAGAGTTGTATCACTGCCAAATTTTGAACAGTTTTATTTACATTTTCTTCAAGGTCCACTATACTTTCCCATTCGTTTCATGTGCGTGGTACTCTACAGATTTTCCAATCTGTGTTTTAGTTGTTATTTTTATTGTTTGGGGGGAGTGTGTGGTGGGACTGATTGGATAGTGTTTGATCCAATCTGCAGTTAATATTTCTGTAATAATGAATTAGTAAGCATTTAAGCGTTTCTTTATTTGCATAGGTACTCCTAAATTCTTAATGTTAATGTTGCTTAAGTTCTCAAGTTCCTTTTCTTAGTATGCCAAGAAGTTATTATAATGTTATTCTGCATTCTGGGAAAGCTTGATAAAATAAAACGAGGAAAAAGTTTTCTTTGATCTTTTCCAGTGGCACATGTGAGCAGGCTGGTCAAGTTGAAGATGACTTCTGGGTGAAACACACTCCGTGTATCAAAGGAACACTTTTGAACCTTATGAACATGTTGGAAAAAGTTTGATTTATAGTTATGGAACAATTCTCGAGCTTCAAAGTTATAAAATGTTTTTCTTAAATTGTAATCTCCCTAGAAATTTATAAGATAGTAGATAATAAATAGTGTTGCAAAATATTGATCATGGTATAGCATATCAGCTATATCTAAACCAGCAAAAGTGTACTACAAAAGTATGCCTAACACAGCATGGGCTTGAAGTAAACAATAAAAAGGTATATTGAATGGCTACTGCCCAGAAAACTCATCCCATTATAGGGGTTATTATCTGTGAAAGATTAAATATAAAAGTGAGAATGAAAATGATATAAAGATATTCCATATTAATGGAGATTGTAAAGCGTATGTGAAGTAGCAAAAACAAAGTAGCAAAAAACCAAACACCAACCAACCAACCAACCAACCAAAACATTCCAAAGGGCATTAACAAGGTTTTATGATGGATATAGAAATAAAGAAAGCAACAGAAGAAAATGACCTTGACTCAATGTCATAGTCACCCAGTCACAGTCATTTCATTAGAGTTTTATGTCAAATTAAAGTTTGACAGGATTCTGTTTAGACTGTGCAAGAACTCAAACACTTGACTCTTAATAGAGAAAAGTAAGTTTTCAATAGCAGCAGGAAAGAGGCAGCATCTGTCACTTTTCACTTGATGTTTCTATATAGGCCCAGAAACAGACCAAAGCTAAGAACACCTGTGTTCCTCAGAATATGCTATAAACCGTCTCATTTTTTTCATCCAAAGCCCATTGCTTTCTATTTCTAACCCATCTTCAGATCACGATTTATCATTATTATTGTCGTCATGATTACTATTATGTATCATTAGACTCTCCATCCGCAACAAGAGATCATTATGGCTTCATTTTTTTTCCCCTAAGACTTCAACTATTTCCCAAATGTAAATGTTTATTATTGCTTCCCAAGGAGACAGCACTGAGCTTCATTCAGGAACTTTTCTAGGCTTCAAACAGCTCTGTTTGCATTCCCTGCTGGCTGCTTTAAAGCTAAAACAGATGAACAATGCAGATTTAAATGGAAGAAAATTCCTTTTTTAAGTTTATATTTGAATGATTGAGGCAGGCTTTATGCAAAGTATCTCCAAAGAATATAAAATCGTGATGGAAATAGCAATAAAATGAACTACTGTTTAAATTCCTTATTCCAACTGGTAGAGACAGCAGGGTGTAGTGGCAGTAACCCTGGATTCAGGGTTCAGGATTCAGGTTGTAGGAGTACCTTCTAGTTTTTATGAGGACTTGGGTAAGGCACTTACTTTTCTGAGGCACTTGTAAAATGTTAATGCTGTGATGTTGAGCTCTGAGGTTATTCTTAGTTTTAAAGTTCTGCCATTTTAGGATCAAGAATAATGTTTTATTTTAAAGGATTAAGGTAAGAAAACATATGTGTTGGGGAGTAAGGGTTTGACCAAGTTTGATATTTTAATCTTCTCTAGGATGTGTATGTAAGGAGAATCTTTGCCTCATCTAAAAAGGACACAAAGATCTCACTCAAGTAATTGAATTTTGAGTCACAAATTGGCAATGACCTAAAAATCTTTAAAGAATAAATGCTAATAAAATGACCAACACAAAATAATTCTAGTCATTTCCTGTTAAGACTGTTAGAGTCACTTTTAAATTTAAAAAGCCAAACTCAGAATTTCTAAATCTTAATCTTCTGAAAGGTTGTGACCTTAGTTAGCTTTTCACAGCCCATGATTTTCCTAGGGTTCTGTACAGTTCAATGATTACATTAGTCTGCACCCAAGATTTCTCACATTATTTCACTCTATCATGAAAGCATTTCATACATTTCAAAGAAGATATGGAAGTTCCATTTATGAGATAAAAATAAAGAACATGTGTAAACTACATGCATTAAAAACTATATATTGACAAGCTACTTCTGTATAAAAAGCTTCAGTTGCAACAGCTGTTCTATGTATTTCTTTTTAATTTTGTGTATTCTAAATTTGTTTCCCCAAATTAAAACATTAATAACTGCGGTAGTTTAGCAACATGAACTCTTATGATGAGTCATCCTGATAACATGATAAAATCTTCCTCTAGAGTGCAGCAATAGGATCTTTTTCAGGAATAAGACGACTTTGTTTCCTTCACTACGTCCAGAAGTTTTATCAGCTTTTCTTGGATATATGTCACATGATTATAGAAAGAATGAAGCTTTAAGTATATCAATTCTGAAATTTTATTAAAAAATGTGAATATTCCATTTGAGATGATTTGGTAATGTGGCACAATAGGAAAAAAATACTGGACTGGAAATCAGGAAGAACTATCTATGAGGTATTGAACTGACTTTTTTTTTTTTCTTTTTTGGATTGTGATAGTCACTTAGTCTTCGTAAGCCTCACTTTCTTTATTCACATAAAATGAGAAGATGAAAGAAAAATCTTTAAGGTCCCTTTCAGTTAAAATCATTATTATTTCTCTCATTAATCAACCAAGATTGACCATTTTTATGCACTGGAATAATGGTTAAGAATTTAAAGGAGACTTAGCAAAGTTTAAGTTGACACTTAAAACATTCAAGGATAATCTTTATTCAATACTGAATGATGCTAGTAATCCAGTTATGGACCATTCTGCATGAGCAATGCATCATGCAAATAAAATACACTGTCTTGATGTTCAAGGGGACAGTTGTTCCCAACATACTTTATTGTCAGTTGTCAACACATACACACCTGCAAAGTTATCAAGTAGTTCAACTCTTTGTCTCTTTGAAATTGACCAGCTGCAGTCCACATACAACATTAAAAGAAAAAAACAAACAAAACTGTAGTACCTTTTGATTTGCGAATCAAAAATTTCATTAGGCGAGCTGCTTTAACTAAAATGTAAGTCAGACAATTAACAGTGGGGATGCAAGGACAAACAGGCCAAATTATACATCCTATATGAAGTGTAGAATTTATATAAAGAACTTATATAAAGTTATGATAGAATTAGAGGCTGAATAGACAGGTGAAAATTGATCTCAATATTTATTTACATTAGAACAAAAATAAATGAAGAAAAGGGCAATTGCTAACCCTCACTGAAGACAGGTATCTTTTTTCCTTTTTATATACATACCTTTATCTTCATTTTATGTAATTATATGTATAATTTTTTATCAATCTACCTACCTACCTACCTACCTACCTACCTATTTCTAGGGAAGAACAGATACACACATTTCTGGAGGAAAGTAGGAATTGGAATTGCCCCAGGAATATAAAGGATTTGCAGAGATTCAAATATCCACATTAATAACCAAGTAAAAAGAGTGTTCAACATAGTTTCAAGATGATAGGCAGGCTAAAATTTTTTTTAGTTGTTTTTTGAGAATAGTTGACACAATATTATATTGTTTTTAGATATGCAACATAGTAATTGAACTTCTGTACTTGCTATGCTATCCTCATCACAAATTTAACTACTATCTCTCACCATAAAACTCTATTATGGTATCATTGACTCTATTCTCTAGGCTGTGTCTTTTATTCCCATGACTTATTTATTCCACAACTGGAAACCTGTATCTCCCAGTCCCCTCTTTTGCCCATTCTCCACACCCATCCCTTCTGGCAACCATAAGTTTGTTCTCTGTATTTACAGGTCTGAAACTGCCTTTTTTTTTTTTTTTTAAAGATTTCACACATGAGTGAAATCATGTGGTATTTGTCTTTCTCAGTCTGACATATTTCACTTAGCATAATACCTGCTAGATTACACAATACTTGCTAGAACAACAATCCATGTTGTTGCACATGGCACAATCTCATCTTTTTTGGTGCATATATCTTCTCGAATTACTGTTCTCATTTTCTTAAAGTCAGTAACCAGTAGTGGAATTACTGGATCATATGGTATTTCTGTTTTAATTTTTTGAGGAACCTCTATACTCTTTCAGCACAGTACACAAGGGTTCCTTTTTTCTCCACATCCTCACTGACACTTGTTTTTGTTTGTTTGTTTTCTCTTTGTCTTTTTTATTCTAGCTAATTTATTCTAGAAGTAAAGTGGTATCACAGTGTGGTTTTGATATGCATTTTCCTGATTATTGGTGATGTTGAGCATCTTTTCATGTGTCTGTTGGCCATCTATGTCTTCTTTGGAAAAATGTCTATCCAATTCCTCTGCCTATTTTTTAATCAGATTGTATCTGGCATGATAAAGAAATTGGTCATTGAGGCCGGACTTGATGAGATTGAATATGGGGCCATTTACTTATTTTGTGATTATTTTCTGTTTCCTTCTGGAGGACCAACAGTCACTAGTTAAAGAAATATAAATTCTTAAACTGTATTTAATAACTGTGCATCTTCAAAAATGCTGTTGATTCAAACCAATAAAACTAAAAAAACCTTTTAGATATATTGATGGATTTTTTTTTTTTTTTTTTGTATCAGCTCTATTCTGTTATGGGGTTCCTGAACATTTGGCTAAATATTATTTCTGGGTGTGTTTTTGAGAGTTTTCTTGGACGAGATTAGCATTTGAATCAACAGACGAAATAAAGCTGATTGCCCTTCCTAATGTGGATGAGAATCATCATGGAGGGCCTGTGTAAAACAAAAAGGCACAGAAAGGGAGAATTATCTCTGCCTGACTCCTTGAATATATCTTCTCCTGCCCTTGTACTGGGACTTACATCATCAGTGTTATTATTTTCAGACCTTTGGACTCATATTGGACCTCCATCATGAGCTTTCCTGAGTCTTAAGCTTTCATATTTATAAATAAAACAGAATTATGGGTTTCTAACTGATATAAATATAATTATTAAAGTGTAATTGATATAAAGTATACTGCACAGGTTTAAAGTGTACAGTTTAAGTTTTAAAACACGTCTATCAGTGTCAGTTAGATGTAAATGTAACTCCTAGCTCTGTAAAATGTGGGTAATAATTTGTACGCAAAGAAGTTTTTGTAACTTAAGAGAGAAATTTAAGGTTTCCTAGGGAGCACAGGAGAATAGGATTCAAATAAACCAAAGCACATTTTCTTTATAGCTGCTATTGTGCCTTCTTGTGATTTTACTTGGTATACTCTTACTTCAGCATCTTACCCTTGCCACATGAACAGTATAAACCATATCGCTTTGGGCAATCATTATTCTCCATCCTTACTAAAGCAGCAGTATTTTTCTTCTACATTCTCTCTAAACAACATATTCATAATCCCCACTACTTCCCTCATGACTGTACCAGAAAGCAGTTATTGTTGGTCTTTGGCAGTATTTGCAAATAAGAATCATGGGAGTGTGCCCTTAATCATATTATTATTTTTGTAAAAACATAGATGCAAATAAACATAAACATCCTTGTCTCACATTAGACCATCAAATCTAATGGTTCTAAGGACTGTTTAGTAAAATTCTTACAGGGACATTTATGTGATATTCATTATTGGAAAAGGAGATCTTTGATACCATATTAAGAAGTGTCTGACGTGAAGATAAATATTTTTTTGTCCTTCCTACTGCCTAGTTATATTACACTGAGCTTTTCAATACTTCTCATTTTCTGTAGGAATAAGAATAGAAGTATAAAGGGGAAACATGAAGGATATTTTTGAGTTAGCCCTGAGTTGATTATATGTTGCAAGCAATGGAATTATGACTCTTTATTCTTTTCAAGGTAGCAACAGCAGTAATGACTCTAACAATGATAACTTAGTATCCTGCACTTACATGTAGTCTTCTACCCCAGTTTTAGGACAGTAGTTACACTTTACAATAGTTTGGAGTGTTGTATGTTAGGATAGCCATTAAGCCCTGTGTAAGGATGAACAAATAGAGATGTAGTGACCGATGCTCTCCATTCTATTTTATGACCATCTCCACTCTTGAATAAAAGCAAAGCATTCATTGATCAGTTTAAACTTGTGGAACACCTAGTGGAATTTTCTAAATTGCATTACTTAAAAAGTTGGTTTAAAATGAAAAGGAGTACAGGTTATTTTTATAACTATAAAATTGGATAGGCTAATATCATCCTTCTCTTTAAATTCTTCCTAGAAACTTAGTTTATAGTCTTTACCTGGTTCCCAGAAAACCAAGACAAAATAAATATCGTTATTTTTTTTTTTAATGCTTAAACATTTTTTGATGCCATGTGTGTGCTTTATGATATTCTAAATCAATTTTTGCAACAAGACATTAAATTTATTATTACATAAATGATAACTATATTATTTAAACTGTGTGCTTATTGGGTGCTTATTTGATTAGAAATTCACCAAATATTTACTGACTGTTAAAGTACTTAAAGTAATTCTAAAAAATAAGGTAGAAAAATTACTTTGAGATTTTTTGATTAGTATATTCCATTTATTTAGAAATTTCAAAGAGTGAAGGAGGCCTTTGAGTATATGCTTTTGATATTTGAAAATTTATCTTTTTAGAGCAGATCATTTGCTTAAAGAAAACCATATTTAATGGATCATAAAACCAAGTCTGCCTTTCAGATTGTCAAGGGAATGGGGAATGTCCAGATGATTTGAAATGTCTTCTTTAGAAAACAAACTTTTATTTTTAAAATAAACCATAATAGATTGAACCATCAGCTGTATAAACTAGACTGTGTGTGTGTGTGTATGTTCTAAAAAACTAGATGTCTCTGCTGATTTTACAAGGGAAATAAAACTGTCCAGATATTTAGTTTTGGAATAAGTCCAGAGGTCATAACTTGGCTCCAGGGAAAGCAACAAGGGACAGAAGATAAACCTTATGGCTAAGCATTGTCATGGGAAGTTCTAGTAAAAAATCCTTGGCCAGGGCGCCCTGGGTGGCTCAGTGGGTTAAAGCTTCTGCCTTTGGCTCAGGTCATGATCTCAGGGTCCTGAGATCGAGTTCCGCATCGGGCTCTCTGCTCCACGGGGAGCCTGCTTCCCCCCTTCTCTCTCTCCCTGCTACTCTGCCTACTTCTGATCTCTCTCTGTCAAATAAAATCTTTAAAAAAAAAAAAAAAAATCCTTGGCCAGACACCTGAGAGCAAGAACAAACCTTCCCAGTGATAGGCTGCCAGCATCACATGTAAAAATTTGCCAAACATGAATATGAAGTTATTTCTTTTCTTTGTTAATCTAATTTTTAAAATTTATTTGATCACTAATTACATTTATTAGCAATTTTATATTCTCTTCTATAAGTCATTTGTGTTTTATAAAGTTCATATTCTTTCATCAGTTCTTCACTGTATATCTTACTTCGTAAATATTTTTCTAGTTTTTGGTAAGGTTTTTAATGTTGCTTGATATTTCCAGTTTTAAGTAATTACTTCTATTAAGATTTTATTTAATTACTTTTATATCAAGAGATTATTCCCCCTAAAATATACAAATATAAAATGAATTAAACCTATGAAATATATAAGTAAATGTTTAACCCTTTAATAATCCCAAATTTGGGGAAGTTAGCTTAAATTGGGACTCTAATTAAAATTATTCCTCCCTATCGATGCCTGGTTGCACAGTCAGTTAAGTGTCTGACTCAGTTTTAGCTTGGGTTTTGATCTCAGGGTCGTGGGATTGAGCCCTGTATTGAACTCCATGCTCAGTGCAAAGTCTGCCTAAACCTCTCTCTCCCTCTCCCTCTCCCTCTGTCCCTCCCTCCCAGCTCTCTCTCTAAAATAAATGAATTAATCTTTAAAAAATGTATTCCTCCCTAAAAGCTTATTTTCATAATTTTATTGAATAATCCCTTCATTTCTGAATGTATTTATATAATAAAATCAATGTCATTGACATATTAGGGCTTGCACTGTGATCATTTTCTTTATTGGTACATTGTGTTTGTGTATCTGTGATTACCGTATCACACAGTTTTAATATAAGTGACTTAAAAATGTGTTTTAATACTAGATGAAGCAAGCTGTATTAGCTCCCTACAGAGAAAAAGAACTAACAGGATAAATGAATATTTGTTATGATGAAATGGCTCACAAGTTATGGAGACCTTAAAGTCCCCTAGTCTGTCATCTGCAAACTGGAGTTTTAGGAAAACTGGTGGTGTAATTCGGTCTTTTTGAAGTCCTGAGAACCAGAGGAGCTACTTCCCAATCTGAGGGCAAGCAGAGATGAAATGAGATGTTGCAGTTACAGTGAAGCAAGAAAAAAGGGACAAATTCTTCCTTCCTTGGAGTTTTCTTCTGTTTATGCTTTCAATGGATTGGATGATGCCCCACCACTTTGGGGAGGGCAATTTACTTTACTGGGTCCAGCAATTCAAATGCAAATCTCATCCAGAAACACAGGCACAGACACACCCAGAAACCATGTTTAATTTAGGCACCCTGTGGCCCACTCAAGTTGACACATTTAATCATCACAAATTTCAGTTAATTTACCCCTTTGTAATATTCAGTCTTCTGCTTCAAGAACATGATATATCTTTCCATTTTTTTCAATTTATCTTTAAATCTTTATGGCAAAGTTTTGAAATTTCTTTATTTTTATTAATTACTTCTAGGTATGTTATTTTCATTTGCCTAATATTAATTTTTTTAAAAGCTTGCTGTAAGAGTACTAGGGTCAGTATTTATGTTGATAGTCTTGTTCGGATAATGCCCCAATGTTCTTTGCAGTTCCATCTTGGTTAGAAGGTAAGGTTCTCCCTCCATGTTCTTTTTTTTTTTTTTTTTTAATGATTTTATTCATTTGAGAGAGAGAGCTACACAGAGGGCACAAATAGGGGGAGAGGTAGGGAGAGAGGGAGAAGCAGACTCCCTGCTGAGCTAGGAGCCAGACATGGGGCTCCATCTCCGGACCCTGGGATCATGACCTGAGCCAAAGGCAGATGCCTAACCATCTTGGCCACCCAGGTGCCCCCTCCCTCTATGTTATTATGAGGTTTCTTATCCTCAAGTTCAGAGAGGCTTCAGTCTCTAGCAGTCTTAAAAATCATAGGTTAGCCCAGAAGTTAGCAAGTAATCTTCACTGAAGGATAGCTGATCCCAACTCATCTTTATCTTGTTTCCTTTCCTGAGCTGTCATAATGTTGTATCTCCTCATTTAGGTAATCCTTATACTTGAGTCAGTTCTTTCTTATCCATTTGAGTTGTTCACCTTCCTCTCTTAGGCCTGCATGGACCTGTCTTATATGGTCAGTAAGATGGTGTGCTCTTAGAATAGTTAAGTAGTAGATGGTTCCTTTCTTCAGATCTTGGTTCTGCCATAGTTAATGCTGGGGAAGTCAGATGCCCCTCAGGGTATAAGCAAGAGAGCCAAGATTGGTGAGAGCAAACTGATTAATACTTTGAGTTAAAACTTTGTTGTATACGTGTATATAAAACATACAGTTTTTGCCCAGCCCGCCCACAAATAATTTGTTGATTGAAGGTAGAGTTCTAATGATGTTTTAATTGATTTTCTTGAATTTCCTCTGTATGTCATATACTAATAAGGATATTTTCCCTATTTTTCCTGTAACTTTTCTATTTAACTAAACTTCAGTACTTGAGTTTTAGTGAATTTATAGGATAAAATGTTAATGTGGGGAAATTAATGTGATAAGAGTTAATGTGTTAAAACACCAATATTTGTTTGATGTGAAAGTTCAAAGAATAAAAATATATGTATAAATGTATTTACCTGTTATGCTCCTTTAACTGTCCTATTGTTGCAAGAGGTAACCAGTATAGCAATTTATGTGTATGCTGGTGTTGCTATCTCAGCAGAGTAAATATAAACTAACTCTTATATAGTAATCTTAAAAATGATTACAGCCTATTGTATTTAGAGATACAGATATTTTCCAATTTTTGAGTATTACAGCATCAACACAATAAGCATCCCCATGGTGGATTTATTTTGTTACAGAGTGTGCATTTTGCTAATTTAATAGAGACTATCAAATTGCCTTTCAGATTGATCATCCCAGTTGACACACATACATATACGCATACACACCCCCACACACCAGAACTGTTTTCCCTCATATATGTCAGTGTTAGAACTTTTATTATTTCTGTCTTTTTAACAATTGGGTCTCATGAACATCTCTTGAACAGCATAAGATTAGGCAGAATTCTTGATTTATGACACATTTTTATCATTGATCACATATTTTCTACTTTATTCATTTTTAAATAGCTTAATAATACAGTAAGTATCGGTGAAGTAACTACCCAAAACATATGGCATGACCTTGAAGATAACCTACACTTAGTCACTCTTACAAATGCGACAGGTGAAAAATTGCCTCATTTTTAAATATTTGCACTTCCCTGACTACTAGATTTTCTCATAAGGTTGTTTTTTCTAAGACTTTTTCTTCTTTTAATGAATTTTGTGCTTTACCCATTTTCCCACTAAGCTGTTGCCTTTTATTATTTATTTGTAAAGGTTATTTTTTTTTTTTAAGATTTATTTATTTTAGAGAGAGAGTGTATATGTATGGAGGGGAAGAGCAGAGGGAGAGGAAGACAGAGTCTTAAACAGACTCCCTCTGGAGCGCAGAGCCTAATGTGAGCTTCATCTCAGGACCCTGAGATCATGACCTGAGTGGAAACCAAGAGCTGATGCTTATTTATTTATTTATTGTATTTAGATATATATATATATATCTATATATATCTATATATATCTATATATATCTATATATATCTATATAAAATATATATATTATATATAAAGATATATATGTAAAATATGTATATATATAGAGAGAGAGAGAGAGAAGCTCTTAGATATGAGAAAAGAGTAATCCCTTGAAGAGATATCTCCCTTTCTTTCTCTCTTTCTTTCTTTATTTGAGAGAGAGAGATGACAAGTAGGCAGAGAGGCAGGCAGAGAGAGAGGGGGAAGCAGGCTCCCCGCTGAGCAGAGAGCCCGATGCGGGGCTCGATCCCAGGACCCCTAGATCATGACCTGGGTTGAAGGCAGAGGCTTAACCCACTGAGCCACCCAGGCGCCCCGATATCTCCCTTTCTTATCTTGTAACTTTAGTTACAGTGTCTTAAGTCACAATTAAATTTTATTTCAGTGGAGTTATACTTACTAATTATGGCAGAATGATGCTAGCTATTCACTCAAACTATATTATCTTCTTACATTTTGTAGTCTTTCTTATAGTTAAGTATAGGGATGTGAATAGATTCTAGCTGATGGTAATTTTTCCAAATCCAGCTCTCCCATCAAAATGTCCTATATATGATCCTCTACGTTAGTTTTCCCTTACAGTTGGCCAAAATGGGTATCACCCATAGTGTAGCCTTAGGAGCCTCTTGATTTAGAACATAGCTACAAAGTGAAAGGGACTTGAGACCTTGAATCAGCTCTTGGAAGAATAACAATGGATTGTTAAATTGAGCAAGAAATGAATGTTATTGTCTTATTCTTCTA
This sequence comes from Martes martes, assembly GCF_963455335.1. NCBI lineage: Eukaryota > Metazoa > Chordata > Mammalia > Carnivora > Mustelidae > Martes > Martes martes. The sequence goes on from NC_137896.1 coordinate 70,742,289, forward strand.
AAACCTGTTTTTTTCTTATTATTTTAGGTAGTGTTAGAAAGATCTCCAACCACTACATAATCTTTCCACATGTAGTTTTTAGTTGTATCATGATTACGAATACTTTTTAAAGAAAGGGAATAAATATATTTTTATATAAATTTCCTAATAATTTTGTATTTGGTTTTTAATCAATATGGGACTATTTTTGTGCATGCTTTAAAGTAGAAAGCAATCATATATCATTCTAGTAGATAAAAAATTTTCGCAATACTACTTATTAAATTGTCCATTACTTAACATTAATTTGAAATGTCACTCTAATATTAAATTACCACATATATATCTAGGCTCTTGATTTTTTTCTATAGATTTTGTCATCTGTTCCTTTTCTGATGCCATGATATTTTAATAGCTATGTACTTTTAAGTTTTTAAATCTAACAAGGAATTTGCTAAGTCATCTTTTTTATCATAAATTGGCTATATGGACTATAGAATCATAGTTAAATTCTATTTAAAAAATAGTGCTATTTTTATTAAGATTCTACTTAATTTATTTCAGTGGAGAATTGACATCTTTACAATATTTATATTTTCCCTCTAAATATATGACCTATCCCCCTTTATTAGTAAAATTACTAAAATTTTTATAATATTTATTATCAGTTATATATGTTACATTTTCATTTTTTCCCAGTTTCTATATATTTTCATTTTTGCCCAATTTCTATTTATTTGTGAAGAGGTGCATCTTTCATTTTTTAGGAAAACCTCAATTCACATACACTTCATATACAATACAATGGAGTCTTCTGGATTCTGTAAATATTTTAAAAGTTTTCTATTGTGATTTAATTTTGGTGATTACATTTAGTATTGCAACATGGTTCAAAAATGCTAGAGGATCCTTGGGACGCCTGGGTGGCTCAGTGGGTTAAAGCCTCTGCCTTCAGCTCGGGTCATGGTCCCAGGGACCTGGGATAGAGCCCCGCGTTGGGCTCTCTGCTGGGCGGGGAGCCTGCTTCCCCCCCAGCCCCCGCTCTCTCTGCCTGCTTCTCTGCCTATTTGTGATCTTTCTGTCAAATGAATAAATAAAATCTTTAAAAAAAAATACTAGAGGATCCTCAAATATTGATGTCTTACATAACAACTGTACAATTATCAGAATTGACAAATTAATATTGGTACATTAATGTATTGGTATAATACACAGTTTTCCAATTTTTTCAGCTTTTCCCCCATTGTTAATTTTATGTTTTAGGCTCCAAAATAAGATCCTACATTGCGTTTTGTTATCATGTCTACTTAGTGCTTTCCATTACTGTGAGAAATCTTCAGTCTTTTTATACCTTTCTTAACTTGGACATTTTTAACCAGTGCTATTCAGTTATGTTGTAGGAAAGTTTACACTTTTTGATAGACAATTCTATGGGATTTGACAAATGCATAGAATTATATTTACCCTACAACTCATTATACACAAAATTTTATTACTCAAAAAATTCCCTCATATTTCTTCTTTGTAGGTAACCATTCCCCTCTTTTTTCTCTGCTGACCACTAATTTGTTTTGCTTTTTCCAGAATGCCACATAAATGGGAGTGTGCAACATTTGATCCCTTTTAGTACCAAGTAGTGTTCCCATATATGGATGTATCATAGTTTATTCACCATATGAAAGACGTTTTATTTGTTTGAAGTCTTGGTGATTATGAATAAAGCTACTACAACTGTTTGTATTTTGTGTTTTTATTTCTTATGAAATTGATGAATCATTGACTTTATAGAAACCCCCAAACAGTGCTTGTATCATTTTTCATTGTCATCAAAAAAGACAATTCCAGTTACTTAACTTTCTTGTAAGTGTATGGTATTGTCAGTTCTAGTAACTTTAGCCATTCTAATGTGTGAAGATGCATCTTTCTATGGTTTCATTTTCCATATTCCTAGTGACTGATTTTGTTGAACTTCTTTTCATGGGCTTCTGTGCCATCTGTTTATCTTTTTGGAGTAATACTTGTTTTGATCTTTTGCCTGTTTATATGCTTTGACCTAATTATACCCATATTTATTTTTCCAAATTCTTGGCTATTATTTTGGCTGGGTAAAGAATTTAGTTTTGAAAGTCATTTTTCTCTTTTTGAAGATATTTTCCTCTTTTATTGTTGTATTAATTTTACTAGTGGAAATTTTCTTCTGATGATAATTTTTTTCTTCTTTGAAGATATTTTTTCTTTATCTCTGGAATATTTTAGGATTTTCCACTTACTACAGACATTCTCAAATGTTATTGCTTCTTGAGTTGTGTGTATGTCTGTGTGATCCTTCAGAAGACTTAGTGGGACCTTTCAATATAGGAAGTGCTTATGAAATTAATTTTCTTTACTCTTTTTTAAAAGTTTTTTTCTACCTTGCTGGAACTCTTTTATGCTTTTATACAGATATGGGACTTCTGGATGTCATCTCCATGTGCCTTGATTTTTATCTTATACTTACCATGTTATATGATTTTGACATTCTGAGATCTCTTACACTTTATTTTCTAGTGCATTTGCATTTTATTCCATTCTGATATCCTCGCAAATATATACTTTCCTCAAGATACATATGTTTCATACATATTATTTCCTTGACCCTCATCATCTGCTTACGTTCTTTCATATTTTAAAAAATTGAACTGACTTTTATACCTGATGCAGAAATTGACTGAGAATATATTCTTACTTCCTACATTTTCCTTTAGAAATTTGTGGACTTTTATTCATGAAGTTAGAATTCCAGTTATACCACATTCTTTTCATAACTGAATTTGAACAAGAATACATCCACCTCAAATTGACTTCGAATACTTATATATAGTGTCACATATTCTGAGAATGAATTGCAAAAGGCAGAGACATCCAAGTAAATTCTGGGGTTCCATGTGTCCATTATAGTAAATCAATTCTGTCTCTGTCCTTAAGTCATGTTGTAGGCCATTCTTAATGATACTACAATCTTACATAGAAGGAGAGGTTTATCTGTATCTCTGTAAATTATTTGGAGAAAACAATGCAGGGAGAGGGAAATTACAGTCCCAAAAGGATGAGGAAATTGAACAAGGTGGTTTTGGGTGAACAAGGTATCTATAAATAGGGAAGATGCTAGCAAGATCTGTTTGGTGTTAGAGAGGAAGCCTCAGGTTATTAAGATAAATGTGCAAATGAGACTAAATTAGAAAACTGGAAAAAAATGTGGAGCATTAAATCTTAAATCCCAGGGCAGGTTGCCCTGGAATAAGCAGAAGCTTGATAGAAAACGTAATTTCAACAAAACTGCTTAGCTAAAAGAAAGCTTTAAATGTGATGGATGCTCTTTAAAGGGAAAGTGATGAGATACATGAGAGGTTGTAGTAGTTCAGAGTTTGGGCACTGCTGCCATAAACTGTGCCACCGGTGCATGGATCCCAGCTTTATGAATTACTAGCTTCTCTGTGCCTTGGGCTCCTTGTATATAAATGGTGCTGATATTCACCATTTCCCATTATGATTTTTGTGAAGATTAAATTTGTTAATGCACATGAAGCACTTAGAGAAATGTCATAATAACTTTTAAATATCAGGCATTATGATACGGTAAATATTTATAAAACCATTAACATTCATCCATATTTAGGTAACAGAACAATATGTTGATGATTAACCTTTGTTTATCTCATTCTGTGTTTTAAGTATGTGCCTCATCTAGTTTAATCCTCAAACAACCCTGTAAATTAAAAGGTATTATTATTCCTTTGTTTGGATAAGGAAACTGAATTTTTGGATGGATGAGTGTTTTTCCTGTTTATGAACATGGTAAGTCCAAAAACTAGGAGTTTGACTGGATCCAGACTTTAGCACTTGCCACTATGGTGGGGTGTTGTAATTATGAAATCATTATTTGTATAGGATCTCATAGCAGGTGAATGGTTATTGATTAACTGAGGGTTGTGTCTTTTAATCTTTAATTTATAAAATAATATGCTTTCATAACTGACAAGTTTTAACAATCTACTCTTTACAGCCATTGAAGGAGATTTTTGCTCTTGAAGAGGCATAGCAGGGTTAAGTGGGGAGAAAAGGATTCCATCCTGCAAGTAGGGCTCAATATCACATCTAAAAAGTTCCCAGAAAGATTATGACATTTGACTTCCCAACACCTTTCTACTAGAGTTTATTATTTAAATAAAGTACAAGAAGAGAGAGAATACGGCCATGGCAAGTAACCAGTCTCTGAAAATAAACCAGACATTATCTAGTATCTAGTAAAGAATGTAAGGTCTGTGCTGGCATTCTTGAAGTGTTCTTTAAATGAGAGAATTCCATCCCTCATGTATTATATGGATCAGTGAAGACTTTTTATAAGACAAATGTTATGATCAGTTTGCAGCATGAGCAGTAATAGAAACAAGAAGAGAGCAATAGTAGCAAGCACATGTACTAAGGATTTATTTAGCCTGGTGGGCATTTTTCCATGTTTGTTTCTCTGTGCTATTTATATTTTGATATCTGTTATGAAGACAAATAGTACCTAATTGTAATAAACACACACAAGCATTCACATAATGTAGTAGTCTTCTGCCTACATGGAAATTACTCTCCTTCATTTATCACATACGTTTGTATGATGATACCTAAAATTCCACCATTATACTGTCTTTTAGGATCTCTCCCTTTATATCCCTCAAATGTGGATTGACTCTTCTTTCTTTTCAGTATATGTATGTGTGCATATTACATATGTATGTATATGTGGCATTGTGTTATGAATAATACAAAACAAAAAATGTAGAATAAAATCATAATTTTCTACAGCTAGCTCACCTAATGTCTTGAACTCTCCAATCTTAGCAGTATGGTGGGCATCCTTCTTTTTCTGTACTGAGGCATATTTACTGTACAAACTCTCTCTCTATATATGTTCATATGTATTTATACACACACATATATGTATAGCATTTAAAAGTGGAATCACAATTAACAGTAATATATATTTCTATATATCTAACACAATTGCTTTAATAACAACATATCGACAATAGGAATGTATCATAATATGTTCAACCATGCTCATTTTGATGTACTCATTTCTATTGTATTACTGCATTAAAAATATTGGTATGTATATTAGTATATACTTATATACTCTGCAGCCATCCTTTCTTAAAATACACATTGATTTTGATTGATTCCTTAATGCATGAGTGCACACTGGATTTATTAGGTCATTTTCCTTATGTGATGATATAGCATTAGCAAAAATTTCCTCCTGTGGAATAATGATTAAGGGTACAGTTGTCTGTGTACAGAGTAGAGGAGAGAGGTAGTCACAAAGGCACATCCATGAATTATAAAATAATCCCCAGACAGATTGGTACATCTGTGTATATATCTATATAAAAACATACATATACATATATAGATGAATAGATTCAGAGTATTTAAAAATTTTTTTAAAGTTTTTATTTAAATTCTAGTTAGTCGGGTGCCTGGGTCGCTCAGTAGGTTAAGCCTCTGCCTTTGGCTCAGGTCATGAGCTCAGGGTCCTGGGATTAAGCCCCACATCCCATGGCGCTCTGCTCAGCAGGGAGCCTGCTTCCCCCTCTCTGCCTGCCTCTCTGCCTACTTGTGATTTCTCTCTCTGTCAAATAAATAAAATCTTAAAAAACAATTCTGGTTAGTTACCATACATGTAATATTAATTTCAGGAATACAAAGTAGCGATTCAGCACTTCCATACAACACCCCGTGCTCATCACAAGTACACTTCTTAATCCTTATCACCTATTTAATCCATGCCCCACTCACTTCCCCCTAACCCTAACCCTAGCCCCTAACCTTAACCCTAAACCTAACCCTAAATCAAACCCTCTCAAGAGTTCTCTTAACTGCAGTGTACCAGGCACATTCCCTTACCCTGTCCCTAACCCTAACCATAACCCTAGCAATAAAAAAGATTTAGAGTTTAAATGGAGATTGATAGTTGTTAAAATGACACATTAGATATTGATTCTCAGTTTTATAAATTTGTATAATTCATAGTAAATTACATATTTATAAAGTTTTATAAATATATAATCTGGTAAAATCATATTTATTTTTTATTTCAAGATTTATTTAGTTAATTTTTGGAGGGGGGGAGGAGCAGAAGTAGAGGGACAAGAAGACTCTCTGCTGAGCCTGATATGGGACTTGATATCATGACCCCAAGATCATGACCTGAGCTGATAGCAAGATTCGGATGGTTAACTGACTGAGGCACCCAGGTGCTCCAAAATTATACTTGTTTTAGAGAGACTGCATTCTCCATACTAGAAACCTAAAATGTAACAGTTGTATTAATCCTATATAATATGAAAATCAGAGATGGGTGTTCCAGAATGAGCAGGAGCAGTTCAAAGATCCAGTGTGGAAACCTAAGCACTTTCTACTTTCCTGCTCTGTGTGTTTTAATGTGCAGCTTCTGTCTCCATGTTCATAATATGGGTCCTCTGCTCTGAAGTATTGCTCCCTTGTTCTAGGCAGGAAAGAGAGGCAACTACAAAGAGTGAAATGAGGATGCCAGTAAATCTATCGTTTTTAATGATTTCCCAGAAGAGCTAAACTATGACTTCTCTTAATATCCCACTGAAGTAATTGTCATACAGCTTGTCTCTATAACTGATTCTGGGGAGGCATATTGCCTGGAAATATTGCCATTATTAATTGCAAAGAAAGAATGGATAATGAGGAAAGCCTACAAGCTGTCATTACAAGTGTGTGTGTGGTGCATATGTGTGTTTATTATTTGTATATATTAACTATGAGAACCAAATTCAGGTGTGATACACAGATGCTTGATGAAGATGTATTAATTTATTGAGGGATTTACTAGTATGTCTAATAGAACTTTACTGTTGGGGAGGGAGTTAAAAATAGTGTATTGACCTTTGCATTATAGCACAGTATTTCTAAATAACCCAAATGGTGAAATGTTCTTCTGCCTACTTTCCCCATTATGAAAAATGTATACAGAACAGAAGTGGCATGAAATGTATCCATTCCCATGACATAGGCTATAATGGAAAATTGTCCAAGCCTAGCCTAGCCTTAAGATTTTAATCTTGTGATCCTCTTCATATGTCATACTGTAGTGCATGGACTGTATCCAGCACATTTGATTTAAAACTATTTCCAGAAAAATAAATTGTCTTGTTAAGCTTACTAACCAGTTTTCTTTAGCAGACACATTTTTCTCTTCACAAAATGTCACTATTCCTTCTTAGCACAGCAAAAGATGATATTTGTAATTCATAGCATTGATAAAGAATTCCTAAGGTGGTTATTCCCTGAATGTCTGTACATTTTCAGAAAGCAATTTGAACATTTGGGAAATTATCAGGATAATTCAGAAAAATAAAATAGCTTTCCTTAATGGGTAATAGGTCACTTTGGCTCCAATTAACTGAGAATGATAGATGACAGAATATGGGAATACATTATTTGAGAACACTATATTTATAGATCTATAGCTATATATTTTTAAACCATAGGGATAGAATTTATGAAATAGGCTTAATAGTTTAATTTTATAGACTATTTGTACAATTCTAAAATCGGCTAATTTCTCTAATAGACTTTTAAACTTTTTTTTTCTATTGTGAAAATTTACAAATTTAAAAAAATAGAGGAGATTAATATACCCAATCATTTTTTTCCCATCACTTATTTTGAACAGTTGACAAGTCATAGTCAATCCTGATTCATCTGTACCCTTTTCTGCTCTTCCTTCCTGTATATTGTATAAACATTTTTTTGTAAATATTTCAGCATGTATCTATAAAAAATGGGCAGTCTTTAAAAAAATACCCATTTACCACTATTATCTCTAAAAATAAAGTAATAACCTGATTATATCCAGGAATATCTAGTCAGTATTCAAATTTCTAGTTGTCTATCATTTATGTTTTATTATAAACAGATATTTTTGTTTTGTTTGAGTCAGGATCGAAACAAGGTCCACACATGAATGTTAGTTGATACAGCCTAGGAATCTCTTCGTGGAAGAAAGTGGGTAGTTTGAGTTTTCTCCACAGTCCAGATTATACTAACTATACCCTTTTTGTGGTTTGTTTCATGCTCCTCTGCCCCCTGTCCTTCTGTATTTCCTTTAAGATAACTGCTGGAATTAAAAGTTTAATTACAGTTAGAACCTAGCTTTTGGTAATCTCATTCATGGATGGTGTTGGCTCTCTTCTTCTAATTCTAATTTTAAATGTTTATTCGAAGTGTGGATTATAATAAATGGCTTTCAAAGATGTGTTTTTATTTTTGCTATAAAATATAGTCACTTTTCTATAATATTAACATTAAATCAAGGAATTATTTTTCTCATTAAATATTCTTGCAGCTGTGCTTTTTCAAAATGGAGGAAGCAAAGGAAAATGCCTGTAGTGTCAGTGTGTATGCCATCCCATGAATCTTCCAGTAGTGGGCATCTCTAACTTAGAAGATTTTTAAAATTTGTTGTTGATACTGTTCTTCATATAACTTGTCTATTATGACATTGAATTGTCGCAGTGAAAATGGATAGTGCTTCTTTCCTTAGTCATCAAATCAAACTTCTCTTCTAAACATCAGCTCTTGGGGTACCTGGGTGGTTCAGTCGTTAAGTGTCTGCCTTTGGCTAGGGTCATGATCCCAGGGTCCAGGGGTTGGCTCAGCGTTGAGCCCCGTGTCAGGCTTCCAGCTCAGCAGGAGGCCTGCTTCTCCCTTTCCCACTCCCCCTGTTGTGTTCCCTTTCTTGCTGTGTTCTCTCTCTGTCAAACAAATAAATAAAATCTTTAAAAAAAATAAATAAACATCAGTTCTTCAAGTATCTTAAGGTATCTGATACACAAAAGCTACTTTGCACACAATAGCAGTTCATTCTTTCAACTTACTCATATGACAGGGGTTTTTTTTAAAGTAGGGCTTAAAGTGTCCTTTCCTAATATTTCTATCTAAATCAGTTTCGTCTGAAATTAATTTTTAAAACATATATTGCAGTTTCTAATTATATTGTTTTTTGATTTACTAATATCCATCTATCTGAGCTGTATGTTCCATGGTGACAGCAGAACCTTTATTTCTTTGTTTTACCCCTGAATCCCAAGGGCCTAACCTAAAATTCTTATAAAAAGAATTCAATGCCTGAAGGTAAATTAAATACATATATTAATAAATGACTTATTTTCCTGATTTCCACTCCCCCTACCCACTCTGCTCCATCCAGGCTGTCTGATGGGTCAGATTATTTCTTAGAGCTTTTGAAGAGCTCACACATCAATAGTAATTAATATAACATGGAAAATATATTTGTTTAATTCATGTAAGATTCAGTGAACTGTTCACTCCTTTGATATATATACTTACATTAGTGTCAATTACCTGGGAATATAGTGGATTTTCAACATTTTTTTAGTTCTTCATTCTAACAGCTATAAAAAATTTCATCTTGTTATTTTGTTCCATCATTTCAAGTGCGTAGGTCTTCTTAGCATCTTTATTCTGTCTCTCAGTGTACTCACTATCATTCAGATATTTTTACCTTCTGAAAATTAAGTAGGCAGCTCTCCATTTTAATTTATTTTCTTGACTAAAACATTTTTAATAATGTGGCATGACAGTTTAAAATAGAAGAATTTGAGCCTTGCCACTTGGAGATTTCTTTGCAGACTAGAGACAATATGAATTTTGGTATCATTATTCGGTCACCTAAAAAATATCTATAGAACAATGTTGCCACCCACTCCATTGTGCTCTTACTCTCTTTTCTTCTAGGGTAACATGACTTTGTCAGATGTGTTGTTGAGATCACAGTCAACCTTTTACAGAATCTTTCTTTGTTCTAACAATATTATTAAGTTTTTGAAAATGGCTGTGTGCTTAAATAGACCCTATATTTTCTTAATTTAATCCATGTATAAAAGAGCACATGGAAGTTTATGTGAAGTGAAATATCAGTGTTTTGTTATTTACAACAACTCATCTGATGATAGTAGTGAAAATCTACTTATAGATTTGTGATTCAGTTGATGGTAATAATAAATAGTATTAGCAGTATGTTGAAAAGAATATTTTCTTTATTCAGAGAGCAGCAAACTGTGAATTATAAGGGGATAATGTGTATGGATGTATTTGTGAGGGGAAAAGAGTGAGTAAATGTGAGCCCCATTCACACCTGTTTCATGATGAAAGTTGCCTGGAGACTACTTTCTCAAAGCTATCTTTCCTATGCCATCCGTTCATTCTAGAAACACTCATACAACTTATAAGAGTAATTAGATATTAACTAAGATATCAGTCCCTATCTGGTTTTCTCATAAAGGAGAGACTAAAATGGATAGCTTCTGAGTTACTGGATTATTAAGAAGTATAAGCCTAATGTACAGCAATGAGGGACCAGGGGAATGCATCGGGGGAGGAGGGAAGGCAAATGCAGAAGATTTTCAAGTTGTCTTTCACCTAGGACAATTTATTGCTCATTCTCATGGGACTGGACCGTAATAAGCCCTATGAATTTCCATGACAGTCATGGTGGTGGGGAGCAGTTAAAGAACAGAAGTAATTTTTCAGCCAGCCCCCAACACTTCAAGTGGACAATGGTGTTTCTCTTTGTGATTAGGAGGAAGCACATTGGCAGGGAACAAAAAGCTCTGCCTGGCCATGATTCAGGGCTCTGGTAAGTGAAATATGCTTCAGAGTCCTTAAAACCAATGGGAAGCTGGCTGCTGAAGTGGTACCTAGAACAAGAAATAGGCAATGCTGAGAGGATCTGAAATACCTGATATAGTTACTGAAGAATAAAATTTCAAGATCTTTCTCTGTCATTAAATATAAGATTCACTTCAACAAACATTTTTTACATGCTTACAATGTGGGAGACATTGTGTAAATAGAAAAGGTGTGAATGTAAAAGTAACTAAAACTCTACCTGCAAAGAACCAGTCTATTGAGGGGAAGAGTAAACAACTAATGGCTAACAGTATGTCTGACTAAAATGCCAAAAAATTTAAAATAGGTAAAATTAATTAATAAAATAGGTAAAATTTGAAATAAGTAAAATTAAAATAGGTAAAATTAATTTGGGGATGGAAATTTGGGATGAATTTTACAAAGTGAAAGGTGCTGATCTGGCACTTGAAACATGATAAGATATATGCAGAGGTGCATTTCTGGCTAATGGTATCAGTCTGACTAAAGGGACTGAGGTTTCTGATCATGATAGGTTCAGGAGTTGATGTGTGGCTGAAAGAGTGAGGAACAGAAGACATACCTAGAACACAGGATTACTGAAACATCAGACTGAGCCTCAGTACCCACTAGAGTAACAGGAATAAAGAATGTTTCATAGGTATGCGTTGAACGAATAAACTTTATGGGAATGTCTACAGTTGCCACATAACATACACACAAATGGGTTTGGATGCCGTACTTAGAAAAACTCAGAATTTGGGGCACCTGGGTGACTCAGTTAGTTAAGCATCTGACTCTTGATTTTAACCCAGGTCATGAACTCAGGGTTGTGAGAGCCCACATAGGGCTCCACAGTGAGCATGGAGCCTGTTTAAAATTCTCTCTCTCCCTTTGTACCTCCCTCTCCATGTCCCCCCCTCCCCCAATGCATGTGGTATGTCTCTCTAAAAAAAGAAAAAAAGAAAAATTCTGAGATAAAAAAATGAAGCAGGATTTCTTATCAGATTGTTTTCAGAGATTTTGATGTAAATTATGACTGATAATGTGTAGCATTTATTAAGAATATTTTAATATGAAACTGATTTTTTTGTGTCAAATATCTTATGGGATTCTTTTTTTTTTTTTTTTTTTTTTTTAATTTGAGAGAGAGAGAAAGAGTGTGTGAAAGAGTGAGAGAGCACAGCCTGTGGGGGGAGACAGAGGGAGAGGAAGAAGCAGACTCCCCCTGAGCACAGAGCCTTATGTAGGGCCCGATGCCAGGACCCTGAGATCATGACCTAAGCCAAAGGCAGAGCTTAACTGACTGAGCTACCCAGGCACCCCTATCCTGTGGGATTCTTGTCCTGGTAGTATATTTTAGATGGTGGTGTGCACATATGGGGAGGAAAAGAGAATGGAGGGGGATTAAACCTTAATTGAGTGTATATTAATATGTCAGTATATTTTCAACAATACCTTTTTAGGGAAAAGTTTGGGAAAAAATTATAAAATCCCTTGAGTAATAGCCTGAATAATTTACTTTTTCTCCCCTAAGATTTTATTTATTTATTTGACAGAGAGAAAACCACAAACAGGCAGAGCAACAGGCAGGGAGAGGGAGAGGGAGAAGCAGGCTCCTGCTGAGCAGAGCCTGACACAAGGCTTGATACCAGGGCCCTGGGATCATGACCTGAGCTGAAGACAGACACTTAACTGCCTGAAGCATTCAGGCACTCCTGATTAATTTACTTTTTATACATTCTACTATAGAAGCCAACAACCATTTGGAGACAGTGTAAAATCAGGTTTTGATTTATAAAGTTAAAAGTAATCCTAAAGCGGGTGGAATGTGATTGGGATAGATTTTGCAAAGGTACTTTCCAGTTAGTCATATAACAAAAACACACTTAAAAGTCAAGTGTGATGTGCAAGCAAAAAGACCAATTTGGCATGGGTACTTCTGGATAATATGTGAATTTCCAATGAAAATGGAATTTGATATGTCTTTCATAGAACTGTAAAATTTCTACCTCCCTATTTCTATGCATTTGACCCTGTGAGTACCTTCTTATTCTCTGAGAATATCATAGGTCATTAAAGTGGCTTCATTGCCAGAGCCAGATTTTACTTATGCATCTTTTGTTAAGCATGTGCTCTGGGTCAGGAACAGTGTGGTACATACTGTAGAGGCAACAAAGATGTGTGAAAAACCTTTGATCTCCCAGAAGATTGATCTCTAGGTGAAAAGGTGAAGTGTATGTATAAAATGGTGACAGCCATTTTCATATAGCATATGATAAATGCTGACATGATTTTTATTTATTTTTTAATTTTATTTTTTCAATATTCCACGATTGATTGTTTATGTACCACACCCAGTGCTCCATGCAATCTGTGCTCTCCTTTAGAGGCCATTGCTGTTGTCATTGTTGTGACCTTGACCTCTCAGGAGATGGGTCTTAAGAGGCTCTGAGCCAATCAACAACAGTAAAGTTGTTTGAAGTTGGTGGAAGGTATATTGGTATAGGGATAAATATACCACTTCATGCCATTCTGTGTTAACCAGTAATTATTTAATATTACTGGTTTTTTTCATCTCACATAACATTGTATCCTGACCCATGAACTATATACACTAGCTGGTATTCACAACTTTTCTGTGATTTTCTGTTAAGCCATGTTTTCATTTTACTACAGTCTTCTACTTTGCCATAAATTCCTTTCCCTCTGACTCCCAACCAGATGTCATCTGTCTTTTACTTTGTAGCATTTATGTATTGTCTATTCATTACTCCAACATGAAGATGCATCCTATCTTGCCTCAAGTAGTAAACTTACTATTCAAGTTTTTGTCCTTTCCGTATACTCCAGTACTTGACTGATACTTGACCAAGGCTGCGCCAATTTTATCTTCTTTGTTTGACCTGGGAAGCAGGAGTTAGGAATGGTGGAGAAAGAGGGATGAAGGGGGAAAAAAGGAGAAAAGAGTTTATATACCAGAGATAAAATGAAATAAAATGGAAGGAAGAGATGAAGAAAGGAAAAGGAGAAGAAAGGAAAGAAGGAAGGAAGAAGGGAGGAGAAGAAGAAGAAAAAATAAAAGTCTTCCGTGGAACTAGTAAACTTTGACTCTTCTCTCTCAATGCAGCGGAATGGGTGTATGACCCTCCCTGATCAGCTCTGTTTATCTCTGTGGTAGTCAGTTCATGTGTCTAGAATGCAATCTGTGGAGTTGCACTGTTGCCTTTCAGTTATGTAATTCTCTGATTTTATGAATTACATGTAGAGTTCTAGGGTTTATACAGTTCTCTAGTGCCTAGAAGTGAATCCCATGGAAAGTAGTTTATTATGTGCTCAGGAATCATCCTGGAAGCAATTTACCATATCTTTATCTATCTTAAAGGGCATATTTTATATAATTATTTATATGGACACAGTAATGAAAAAGCAATACACAGTAGTTACCTGTCCAGTTATAATTATGTCTCAAGTCTACAGAAATAATTTGACAGCAATAGATTTATTAAATACATATCAATCTCTGCTTTTCTCTCTAATGCTTCAAAGATATTGGTTAGAAAAGGAGTACATATCCAATGAGTAGTTTATCCACTCCCAATTCAGTTTACTGAACTAAACAGTGGTTTGACTCTTAGTATGAAAGTTTAATTTTTCTTCAGAATTTTCATTCCCTTCTTCTTAAATGCAAAGGCAGAAAATTTGCCATTATTAAAATTCCAACTACACTAAATATATTTTTTAATATATTTAATAAAATTTAGTGACATTGGCTACATCATTTTAAGCATAAATATTAATATTTATGTTTCAAGTTTTCTGGTAATGTATAATCTACTGAAATATAAGTGATTTGTCTTAATTACTATTGATTTGTGGGAAGGCGCTCATCTTTTCCACTGACGATGCAACTTAATTGCATTTGTTAACACATACAGTAAGATGTAAATAATGTATACATGAAAGATTTCAAAGAAATGAATAGCTAGTATCCCACCAAGCTTCAGCTTGTCAGAATTTGTTTCTAGAAGGGTTACAAATGTTAGCAATAAGAATGCTAACTGTTTTTTTTTTGTGTGTGTGTGTGTCTTCAGCGATACATTCTGGAATGTCACATAACATACAAACAAAGGATCAACGGAGATAGATGATGAATGATCAAATTAAAATCCTTCCCATTTTTAGAGTAAATATTTCTCACTCTGTGACAATTTATCCATTTGCTATTCTTTTACAAAAAACAGTGTACATAAGGAAGTCTAAATTCAAGTTTGCAAAATGTTGCAAGCTTGAACAATGATTTTTTTAGCTTCCCTTTTCCCTAACATCTGTGGTGAAAGAGATCAATAAATCTTAAATACTTAATAACAACTTATGGATACTCTCTAGGATCGGTCATGAACTGATCTGAAAACACACACACACACACACACACACACACAGATAAACACATGTACACACTCTTTCTTATAATGTTTTGATGTGGGATCAGAATATATGGATGCCACAACACAGTCAGTCCCATACAAAGAGATGAAGAGCTTATGTGTATAAAGGGACCTCCTACACTTGTAAATAAGAGGCAAGATTTGGTTACTAAAGTACAGCTTTGTTGAGAGTAGACAACCTCTGCTGAGACTCTGCTGAGATTTTTGAAATACAAATTAGTAAGGTGAATATAAGCCTTTCCACTGATTATGAGATTGCTTCAACTGCTTTTGTTAAGCTCAATGAGCATATTTAACCAAAATTGATTTTATTTAACCAAAAATAATAGACATGGTATGATGTTACAAAATTATGATTATGATATAAAAATCACTACCATCCTGAAGGTCTTGTTGAAACCTAGAAAAAGCCAGAAAAATAAATAAAAGCTGCAATATGAGTTATTCTGAGAATTATTATTGGATATATAAAATCAGAAGACTGCTTGATGGATAGTAATACAATATCTCAAGCTTATTTGAAAGAAGTACCTTTTGAGATATTTTATGTCAATCACAGATGCTTCACCTGATATTTATTAGCAAGGAAAAGTTAAATCCTTTTTAAGGAAATTCTGGTAAATACATATTATATAATATTTATATAATATTTACCATTTACCATAATCATTTACCATTCAGTAGTGTTTAGTACGTTCATGTTGTTGACTAATATCTCTGAGATTTCAGTTCTTTTGGGTGTATGGTTAGGCATGGAATAGCTGGATCATATGGTAATTTTTTTTTTTTTTAAGGAATTACCATACTATTTTTCATAGTGACTCTATCATTTTACATTCCCACCAGCAATGCTCAAGGGTTTTAATTACTCCACATCCTCACCAACACTTGTTATATTTGCTTTTGTTGTGGTTGTGGTTGTTATTCTTTTGATAACAGCCATCCTAATTGGTGTGAGGCAATATCTCATGGTTTTTTTCATTTTCATTTTGGTTTTGATTTGCATTTGCTAAAGAATTTGTGATGTTGAGCATCTTTTCATGCTTATTGACCATTTTTATGTCTTCTTTGGAGAAATGTCTATTTGAGTTCTTTCCCACTTTTTAACCAGGTTATTTGTTGTTGTTGTTGAGTTATGGGAGTTCTTTATATTTTCTGGACATTAACCCTTTATCAGATACATATTTGCAAATATTTTTTCCGATACTGTGAGCTCACTTTTCATTCTATTGATGTGTTTTTTGATGCAGGGACATTTTTAAATTTGATGTAGTCCAATTATCTATTTTTATTTTTTTACCTATGTGTTTCTTGTCTTATCCTAGAAATCATTGCCAAACCCAATGTCATTAAGCTTTTCCCTATTTTTTGTAAAGTTATATATATTATTTGTTTGTGAAGTTTTATTATTTTCATTTTTAAGTAGGATAGAAGATTGTTTAGGGTCTTTATGAACAGTTTGCAGAATAATAATTGAATTGAATTGGTCATGTGATCATTGCCAGTTTAAATAGAGCTTTATAAGCATCTTTGACTTGTCTTAGATGCACATGCTGTATCCCATTCAGCACCCCTTCTCCTGAATTAACACTAGATTCAGTCAATTACATATTGGAAGTACTTTTTCAAAATTTGCAGACTTCACCTCTTTCTATATTATATTTCTAAATTAAAATAAGATCTTAATTCTAATAAACTTGATTCCCCCCCCTTTTTTCCCTATAGAGTTTGTATGTCTTACAGCTTGTTAAATAATTTCTTACTCTAAGGCCACAAAGATACTTTTTCTGTATTTTCTTTGAAAGTATTTATAGCTGTGCCTTTTACATTTAAGTTCTTTTATACATATAAAATTTATTTTTAAGTATGGTATGAGAAAGATATGCATTTTAATATTTCTTGTATGGATAATCAAGTGTCCCCTTTTATTTATTTAGTCTGTTTTCTGGAGTGCCACTTTTGTCATACATTGGGTTTTTACATATGCACATTTTTATTTCTTGTTGCTCTGTCTTGATTCACTGTCATATTTTTTTCTGACCCTCCAACAACACATTGCTGTTTTAATTATTATACTTTTATAATAGTTTTTTGGTACAGAGTCAAGTAATACTCCCAAGAGTACTTTGTACTTGCATGTAAATTTTAAAATCAGCTTATCGTCAAGATCAGAAGCTTCTGCACAACAAAGGAAACAGTCAACAAAACAAAGAGGCAACCCACGGAATGGGCGAGGATATTCACAAATGACACTACAGACAAAGGTCTGATATCCAAGATCTGTAAAGAGCTCCTCAAACTCAACACATATGAAACAGGTATTCACGTCAAAAAATGGGCAGAACAAGTGAACAGACACTTCTCCAAAGAAGACATACAAATGGCTAACAGGCACATGAAAAAATATTCATCATCATTAGTCATCAGGGAGATTCAAATCAAAACCACATTGAGATACTACCTTACACCAGTTCGAATGGCCAAAATTAACAAGACAGTAAACAACAAGTGTTGGAGAGGATGTGGAGAAAGGGGAACCCTCTTAAACTGTTGGTGGGAATGCAAGTTGGTGTAGTCGCTTTGGAAAACAGTGTGGAGATTCCTTAAGAAATTAAAAATAGAGTTACCATATGACTCTGCAATTGCACTGCTGGGTGTTTACCCCAAAGATAGATGTAGTGAAAAGAGGGGCCATCTGTACCCCAATGTTCATAGCAGCAATGGCCACAGTCACCAAACTGTGGAAAGAACCAAGTTGTCCTTCAACGTACAAATGGATAAAGAAGATATGGTCCATATATACTATGGAGTATTATGCCTCCATCAGAAATGATGGATACCCAACTTCTGTATCAACATGGATGGGACTGGAAGAAATTATGCTGAGTGAAACAAGTGAAGCAGAGAGAGTCAATTATCCTATGGTTTCACTTACCTGTGGAACATAAGGAGTGACGCGGAAGACATTGGGAGATGGAGAAGAGAAGTGAGTTGGGGAAATCAGAGGTTGAGACAAACCATGAGAGACTGTGGTCTCTGAGAAACAAACTGAGGGTTTTGGAAGGGGGTGGCAGGGAGTGGGGTGAGCCTGGTGGTGGTATTATGGAGGGTATGTATTGCATGGAGCACTGGGTGTGGTGCATAAAAAATGAATTTTGGAACACTGAAAAAACATTTTAAAAAAATAAAATCAGCTTATCAATCTAATGAAAAAAATGCTGTCATTTTGAGTGTAATTACAGGAAATTGATAAATTAATTTCTAGAAAATTTGCATTCTTTTTTACAATATTGTCTTCACAGACATTAACGTGAAATGTCCCATCACTGTTTATCTAATTATTGGCCCCTGAGACAAAAAGTAGCCTCTCTTAAGCAATAAAAATAAATGAATAAATAAATAAAAAGGAAGCACATGGCTTATCATCCTTAATTCTGATGGCTCTCTTTAGCGAATAACAGATTTTTTTAGTGAAACAAGAGAAACAAAACTATAGATTTTTAGAAGATGTAATTATGCTGTGTAATTGTGCTGTACATTGTTGTTATTTAATCTTCTCAATAACTCAGAAAGTATGTATTGTAATGACCTGCTTCAGACAAAACATTTGAGTGGCAATATAGTAAATAATACGTTCAGAGCCATTGATTGACCATCATAATTATAAGATTCATGAAAAATATTACAGACTCAAGCACCAAAGGTTCAAGAATATTAACTGTGGCACTGTGATGAGTCGGGGACAGATTCCAAAGGCCATTCTATTTCCAACATTAAACCAGAAGTTCTTCACAACTTTCAGATAAAGAGAGTTAGGCATCTATTCATTGTACAATAAGTCAGTGTAAAAGACCCGTCTTTAACCTTTCTTTTTAATGTTTTATTGTTTATAAGTCTGAATGTGTCTTTTCTAGTTGTATATTAAGTTGTTCCTTAAAATTAATGGACAGAAATAACATTTTAAGAAACCAACAACATTTTAGTAAAATGATATGCCTTTTGTGGATAAGACTTAACTTCTGGCAGAAAGAGAAGCAATTACAGTAGCAGTAGGTTTAGCAATGTATGTAATACTTCGTGCCATTTTTCAAGTTCATGATTTCATATGATGTGCTAAAATAGGCTGGAAAGAAATTCTGTTAGGTAAAAAGTTTATTTTTTAAAAAGACGTCAGTATAATATATAGAATACTATACATCTGTAGTGATGTAGTTAGTTAGGCTTTTTTTTTTTTTTTTTCCTTAATCCGAATGATTACATTGTATAGCTCAGGAATTGGCTGATTTTTTAGAGGTTGAAAATGTCTCACCATCAAAATGAGCTAGGTATGTCAGCATCATTCACCAATCTACTAAATACCTTCATAGGTAGTTTTTGAAAAAGATTATATTTATTTACTTAGAGAGAGAGTAAGAGAGGGAGAGAGAGAGAGAGAGAGAGCGAGCGAGTGAGCTGGGGAAGGAGAAGAAGGGGAGAGAGAATCTCAAGTCGACTCTGTGCTGAATGCCGTGCCTGACACAGGGCTTAATCTCACCACCCTGATATCGTGACCTGAGCTGAAACTAAGCATGGGATGCTCAACCAACTAAGCCACTCAGACACCCCCTTCATAGTTACTTTTTGCCACAATTTTAGAAGTTGGTGGATTGACCATCGTGAATGTAAGAATCATGAAAAATATTATAGACTCAGGCCCCCAGTGTTCAAGAATATTCACAATGCATACATTGTTACAGTACCATCATTGCTAATAACCTATGCTTTTGTGTTTCAGACACATTTCAACTAGATAATCCATTTTTAAAAAAGCATTTGGTCTTGTTTCTGAACTAAATGTTTGGAATATTGCTGAATATCAGTGGTAGGGGGAAAGATGGGAAAAGCCAGGAAGAAGATTTTTCCTCTTTTTTTTTTTTTTTTTTGGCACTCAGCTGAATGTCATGACTGCACTAAATGGCAGGTGAAGAGATAACATAGTTATGCAAGACAAACATTTTTAGCTCATGCATTTTCTAAGATTAAATCTCTTCATTGAAATACACCTCAGATATTACAGAATGGATGCAGATTTAATATTAAAGAAAGATTCTCCTTTTTCTAAGTGTGTGTGTGTGTGTGTGTGTTTAAGATTTTTATTTACTTGACACAGACACAGCAAGAGAGGGAACACAAGCAGGGAGAGTGGAACAGGGAGAAGCAGACTTCTCCTGAGCAGGGAGCCTGATGCAGGGCTGGATTCCCGGACCCTGGGATTGAGACCTCAACTGAAGGCAGATGCGTAACAACTGAGCCACCCAGGTGCCCCCTAAGTGTTTTCAAATAAATACTTGCCAAGAAAGGCTTTAAAACATGTTCTAGCATGGTTTTAGATTCTGACATAGCCCTTGTTAAAAGAATTAAACCTTGGAGCACTGTTCCATGATGAGCGTTAGATGAGTGTTTAGTGGTGAAATATACTAGAGAAGGCAGGCACTGCTTCTAAGTGTTTATAGTGGGAAGAATGGAGTATTACTTTAAAGAAAATTAAATCAAAGAATATGTATTATTTAGCTTAAGGGTTCTGTACATCATAACAGATGTGTACACATGTGTTAATGTATGTATATGTATCATGATGTACATAATCTTTCATTTCTTTTGAAAAGTACATCGTCAATATAATATATTTAGAAAGCACAGAAAAATTGTGTCAAAAATTATTCAAAAATTTATCCCTCACACCAGAAGATAACCACTATTGATATTTTGGTATATGTCTTATAGTCACTTTTATACCATTTATCAGTTATTGGTAAATCATAAGCCTTTTAGAAGAGAGTTATTTGAATAAATAATTGTTGCACTTATCCTGCCAGATAAATAATCCAATGAAGGGGCACCTGGGTGGCTCATTTGGTTAAGCAGCTGCCTTCGGCTCAGGTCATGATCCTGGAGTCCCAGGATCAAGTCCCACATCAGGCCCTCTGCTCATCAGGGAGCCAGCTTCTCCCTCTGCCCCCCGCCCCTTTCATGCTCTCTCTCTCTCAAATAAATAAAATCTAAAAAAAATAATAATAATAATCCAATAAAATGCAATAAGCTGTTGCTTACAAATTGTGTTCTTGCAAATTGGGTCCACAGTGTCTGATGTCTTCTCTCCTTGTGAGAGTAGACTAACCAGCATGAAATTTGAGTAACTTCCAGTTTATGAGAGTTCTGTACTTGCACCCCTGTTTTTAGGAAAGACTCCCACAGCCATAGTTGTTATATATCCCACCAATGGTAACCAGGATAAGAATGGGTAAGATTTTTCAAAGTTGGATAAGAGTCTCATTTTTAATAATTTTAACACATAATCAGTATGGAAAGGAAGGGAGAAGGAGGGAAAAAACAGTCTCCATAGCACATACAAATGTGTTATGAACTGCTTTGTCCTGTCTTAACAACCTAGTGAGGAGAAAAAGATGATCGCAAGAGGAAATTTAAGCAAACTAAGAGGAGAAGTGTGAAGGATGGACAAAGGTATGATCCCAGAGTTTCTAGCAGGTCTCCAGCTTTGAGGCCCAGGTAACCCAAATCTATACTGAATTTATAGTTTAAAATGCTTAAGTAGGAGGAGTCAAGATGGCGGAGAAGTAGCCGGCTGAGACGACATCAGGTAGCAGGAGATCAGCTAGATAGCTTATCAAACAATTGCAAACACCTACAAATCCAACGGGAGATCGAAGAGAAGAAGAACAGCAATTCTAGAAACAGAAAATCGACCACTCTCTGAAAGGTAGGACCGGCGGAGAAGTGAATCCAAAGTGACGGGAAGATAGGCCCCGGGGGGAGGGGCCGGCTCCCAGCAAGTGGCGGAGCAACGGAGCACAAAATCAGGACTTTTAAAAGTCTGCTCCAGGGACGCCTGGGTGGCTCAGTTGGTTAAGCTGCTGCCTTCGGCTCAGGTCATGGTCCTGGCATCCTGGGATCGAGTCCCACATCGGGCTCCTTGCTCAGTGGAGAGCCTGCTTCTCCCTCTGCCTCTGCCTACCACTCTGTCTGCCTGTGCTCGCTCACTCTCTCTCTCTAACAAATAAATTAAAAAAAAAAAAAATTAAAGCAGTCTGAGTCTGTTTAAAAAAAAAAAAAAAATTTAAAAGTCTGCTCCACTGAGGGACATTGCTCCAGAGGCTAAACCGGGGTGAAGCCCACGCGGGGTCAGCATGGCCCTAGGTCCTACAGGGTCACGGCAGGATCGGGGGTGTCTGAGTGTCACAGAGCTCGCAGGTATTAGACCAGGGAAGCCGGCTACAGAGACAGAGCCGAGGAGTGAGCTCTCAGCTCGGGGTTACCTTGAACCTATTGCAGCCTGGGTGAGCTCAGAGTGCGGCCAGAGGCCAGGGAGATGGGAGTGATTGGGCTCTTTTCTCTGAGGGTGCACTGAGGAGTGGGGCCCTGAACTCTCGGCTCCTCCGGGCTGGAGACTGGGAGGCCACCATTTTCATTCCCATCCTCCGGAACTCTACGGAAAGCATTCAGAGGACAAAAGCTCCCGAAAGCGAACCTGAGCGGATTACTTAGCCTGGCCCCTGGTAAGGGCCGTGCAATTCCGCCTCAGGCAAAGACACTTGAGAATCACTACAACAGGCCCCTCCCGCAAAAGATCAACAAGAAATCCAGCCAATACCAAGTTCACCTACCAAGGAGAGCAGCAGAATTCTAGAGGAGGAGAAAGCAAAGCACGCGGAACTCATGGCTTTTTCCCCATGATTCTTTAGTCTTGCGGTTAATTTAAATATTTTTTAATTTTATTTTTTTTCTTCTGATAAATTTTTTTAACTTTTGCCTTTTTCTTTTTTTGATGTTCTTTAACTAGTTTATCTAATATATATATATTTTTTTTTTCTTTTTTATATTTTTTATTTGTGTTTTTAAAAATTTTTTTTTTCTAAACTACTTTTATCCCCTTTCTTCTCCCCCACGATTTGGGGTCTCTTCTAATTTGGTTAAAGTACATTTTCCTGGGGTCTTTGCCACCCTTTTAGTATTTTATTTTCTCCTTCATATACTCTTATCTGGACAAAATGACAAGGTGGAAAAACTCACCACGAAAAAAAGAAAAAGAGGCGGTACCAAAGGCTAGGGACCTAATCAATATAGACATTGGTAATATGTCAGATCTAGAGTTCAGAATGACAATTCTCAAGGTTCTAGTCGGGCTTGAAAAAGGCATGGAAGATATTAGAGAAACCCTCTCAGGAGAGATAAAAGCCCTTTCTGGAGAAATGAAAGAACTAAAGTCTAACCAAGTTGAAATCAAAAAAGCTATTAATTAGGTGCAATAAAAAATGGAGGCTCCTACCTCTAGGATAAATGAGGCAGAGGAAAGAATTAGTGATATAGAAGACCAAATGACAGAGAATAAAGAAGCTGAGCAAAAGAGGGACAAACAGCTACTGGACCACGAGGAGAGAATTCAAGAGATAAGCGACACCATAAAATGACACAACATTAGAATAATTGGGATTCCAGAAGAAGAAGAAAGAGAGAGGGGAGCAGAAGGTATATTGGAGACAATTATTGGAGAGAATTTCCCTAATTTGGCAATGGGAACAAGCATCAAAATCCAGGAGGTGCAGAGAACCCCCCCTCAAAATCAACAAGAATAGGTCCACACCCTGTCATCTAATAGTAAAATCTACAAGTCTTAGCAACAAAGAGAAAATCCTGAAAGCAGCCCGGGAAAATAAGTCTGTAACATACAATGGTAAAAATATTAGATTGGCAGCAGACTTATCCACAGAGACCTGGCAGGCCAGAAAGAACTGGCATGATATATTCAGAGCACTAAATGAGAAAAACATGCAGCCAAGAATACTATATCCAGCTAGACTATCATTGGAAATAGAACGAGAGATGAAAAGCTTCCAGGACACACAAAAACTGAAAGAATTTGGAAACACCAAACCAGCTCTACAGGAAACATTGAAAGGCGTCTTTTAAGCAAAGAAAGAGCGTAAAAGTAGTAGATCAGAAAGGAACAGAGACAATATACAGTAACATTCACCTTACAGGCAATACAGTGGAACTAAATTCATATCTCTCAATAGTTACCCTGAGGGGCACCTGGGTGGCTCAGTGGGTTAAAGCCTCTGCCTTCAGCTCAGGTCATGATCCCAGGGTCCTGGGATCAAGCCCCACATTGGGCTCTCTGCTCAGCGGGGAATCTGCTTCTCCCTCTCTCTCTGCCTACCTCTCTGCCTACTTGTGATCTCTGTCAAATAAATAAATAAAATCTTTAAAAAAAAAATAGTTTCCCTGAATGTAAATGGGCTAAACGCCCCAATCAAAAGACACAGGGTATCACAATGGATAAAAAAAAAAAACCCATCAATATGTTGCCTACAAGAAAGTCATTTTAGACCTGAAGACACCTCCAGATTTAAAGTGAGGGGGTGGAAAACAATTTACCGTGCTAATGGACATCAGAAGAAAGCTGGGGTGGCAATCCTTATATCAGATCAATTAGATTTTAAGCCAAAGACTATAATAAGAGATGAGGAAGGACACTATATCATACTCAAAGGGTCTGTCCAACAAGAAGATCTAACAATTTTAAATATCTATGCCCCTAACATGGGAGCAGCCAACTATATAAACCAATTAATAACGAAATCAAAGAAACACATCAACAATAATATAATAATAGTAGGGGACTTTAACACTCCCCTCACTGAAATGGACAGATCACCCAAGCAAAAGATCAACAAGGAAATAGAGGCCTTAAATGACACACTGGACCAGATGGACATCACAGATATATTCAGAACATTCCATCCCAAAGCAACAGAATACACATTCTTCTCTAGTGCACATGGAACATTCTCCAGAATAGATCACATCCTGGGTCATAAATCAGGTCTCAACCGGTATCAAAAGATTGGGATCATTCCCTGCATATTTTCAGACCACAATGCTCTGAAGCTAGAACTCAATCAGAAGAGGAAATTTGGAAAGAACACAAATACATGGAGGCTAAACAGCATCCTTCCAAAGAATGAATGGGTCAACCAGGAAATTAAAGAAGAATTGAAAAAATTCATAGAAACAAATGATAATGAGAACACAACGGTTCAAAATCTGTGGGACACAGCAAAGGTAGTCCTGAGAGGAAAATATATAGCAATACAAGCCTTTCTCAAGAAACAAGAAAGGTCTCAAATACACAACCTAACCCTACACCTAAACGAGCTGGAGAAAGAACAACAAAGACAGCCTAAACCCAGCAGAAGAAGAGAAATCATAACGATCAGAGCAGAAAGCAATGAAATAGAAACTGAAAAGACAATAGAACAAATCAATGAAACTAGGAGCTGGTTCTTTGAAAGAATTATTAATAAGGTTGATAAACCCTTGGCCAGACTTATCAAAAAGAAAAGAGAAAGGACCCAAAGAAATAAAATCATGAATGAAAGAGGAGAGATCACAACTAACACCAAAGAAATGCAAACAATTATAAGAACATATTATAAGCAACTCTACGCCAACAAATTTGACAATCTGGAAGAAATGGATGCATTCCTAGAGACATATTAACTACCACAACTGAACCAGGAAGAAATAGAAAACCTGAACAGACCCATAACCAGCAAGGAGATTGAAACAGTCATCAAAAATCTCCAAACAAATAAAAGCCCAGGGCCAGACGGTTTCCCAGGGGAATTCTACCAAATATTTAAAGAAGAACTAATTCCTACTCTCCTGGAACTGTTCCAAAATAGAAATGGAAAACTTCCAAACTCATTTTATGAGGCCAGCATCACCTTGATCCCAAAACCAGACAAGGATCCCACCAAAAAAGAGAATTACAGACCAATATCCTTGATGAACACAGATGTGAAAATTCTCACCAAAATACTGGCCAATAGGATCCAACAATACATTAAAAGGATTATTCACCATGACCAAGTGGGATTTACTCCAGGCCTGCAAGGTTGGTTCAACATCTGGAAATCCATCAATGTGATACAATACATTAATAAAAGAAAGAATAAGAACCATATGATACCCTCAATAGATGCTGAAAAAGCATTTGACAAAGTGCAGCATCCCTTCCTGATTAAAACTCTTCAAAGTGTAGGGATAGAGGGCACGTACCTCAATATTATCAAAGCCATCTATGAAAAACCCATTGCAAATATCATTCTCAATGGAGAAAAACTGAGAGCTTTATTGCTAAGGTCAGGAAAATGGCAGGGATGTCCATTATCACCACTGCTATTCAACATAGTACTAGAAGTCCTAGCCTCAGCAATCAGACAACAAAAAGAAATTAAAGGCATCCAAATTGGCAAAGAAGAAGTCAAACTCTCCCTCTTTGCAGATGATATGATAATATATGTGGAAAACCCAAAAGACTCCACTCCAAAACTGCTAGAACTTGTACAGGAATTTAGTAAAGTGTCAGGATATAAAATCAATGCACAGTAAAGTGTCAGGATATAAAATCAATGCACAAAAGTCAGTTGCATTTCTCTACACCAACAACAAGACAGAAGAAACAGGAATTCAGGAGTCAATCCCATTTACAATTGCACCCAAAACTATAAGAAACCTAGGAATAAACCTAACCAAAGCAGCTAAGAATCTATACTCAGAAAACTATAAAGTACTCTTGAAAGAAATTGAGGAAGACACAAAGTAATGGAAAAATGTTCCGTACTCCTGGATTGGAAGAACAAATATTGTGAAATGTCTATTCTACCTAAAGCAATCTACACATTTAATGCAATCCCTATGAAAATCCCATCCATTGTTTTCAAAGAAATGGAACAAATAATCCTAAAATTTATATGGAACCAGAAAAGACCTCGAATAGCCAAAGGAATATTGAAAAAGAAAACCAAAGTCGGTGGCATCACAATTCCGGACTACAAGCTCTATTATAAAGCTGTCATCATCAAGACAGCATGGTACTGGCACAAAAACAGACACATAGATCAATGGAACAGAATAGAGAGCCCAGAAATAGACCCTCAACTCTATGGTCAACTAATCTTCAACAAAGCAGGAAGGAATGTCCAATGGAAAAAGACAGCCTCTTCAATAAATGGTGTTGAGAAAATTGGACGGCCACATGCAGAAAAATGAATGTGGACCATTTCCTTACACCACACACAAATATAGACTCAAAATGGATGAAGGACCTCAATATGAGAAAGGAATCCTTCAAAATCCTTGAGGAGAACACAGGCAGCAACCTCTTCAACTTTAGCCGTAGCAACATCTTCCTACGAACATTGCCAAAGGCAAGGGAAGCAAGGGCAAAAATGAACTATTGGGACTTCGTCAAGCTCAAAAGCTTTTGCACAGCAAAGGCAACAGTTAACAAAACCAAAAGACAACTGACAGAATGGGAGAAGATATTTGAAAGGACATATCAGATAAAGGGCTATTGTGCCAAATCTGTAAAGAACTTAGCAACCTCAACACCCAAAGAACAAATAATCCAATCAAGAAATGGGCAGAAGACATGAAAGGCATTTCTGCAAAGAAGACATCCAGATGGCCAACAGACACATGAAAAAGTGCTCCACATCACTCGGCATCAGGGAATAAAAATCAAAACCACAATAAGATACCACCTCACACCAGTCAGGGTGGTTAAAATTAGAAGTCAGGAAATGACAGATGCTGACGAGGATACGGAGAGAGGGGAACCCTCCTACACTGTTGCTCGGAATGCAAGCTGGTGCAACCACTCTTGAAAACAGCATGGAGTTTCCTCAAAAAGTTGAAAATAGAACTACCCTATGACCCAGCAATTGCACTACTGGGTATTTACCCTAAGGAAACAAACGTAGTGATCCAAAGGGGCACGTGCATCTGAATGTTTATAGCAGCAATGTCCACAATAGCCAAACTATGGAGAGAACCTAGATGTCCATCAACAGATGAATGGATAAAGAAGAAGTGGTATATAGATACAATGGAATACTATGCAGCCATCAAAAGAAATGAAATCTTTCCATTTGTGACGACATGGATGGAACTAGCCTGCTTAGTGAAATAAGTCAATCAGAGAAAGACAACTATCACATTATCTCCCTGATATGAGGATGTGGAGATGCAACATGGGGGTTGGGGGTAGGAGAAGAATAAATGAAACAAATGGGATTGGGAGGGAGACAAAGCATAAGTGACTCTTTATCTCACAAAACAAACTGAAGGTTGCTGCGGGGAGGGGGGTCGAGAGAGGGGGTTGGGGTTATGGACATTGGGGTGGATATATGCTATGGTGATTGCTGTGAAGTGTGTTAACCTGGCGATTCACAGACCTGTACCCCTGGGGATAAAAATACATTATATGTTTATAAAAAATAATAATAAATAAAAAAAATTTAAAAAATAAAATGCTTAAGTAATCTCTATTCTTTTTGTTTGTTTCATGCGTAACTTAATATCCCTATAAAATTTATTTTATGATGCTGCAACTGTATTGGGATCTGGATACCCGGCACAATAAAATATCACTCTTGAGAACCATTTAAATGATGAGCTGCCTAGAAAATCCTGTGTTGGGGAGAGGCATCTTGATTCTTTAATATCAGAGTATCTGACAACTTTTTATTTATCCTATGTTTATTATAATTTATCAACTAGACTAATTGTTTTCTTTCATACCATTTATTTATATGTTGAATATGGGTTGATCTACTATCTAGCCAAATTAGCAAAACTATGGGCGCCTGGGTGGCTCAGTAGGTAAATCCTCCTGTCATGATCCCAGGGTCCTGGGATTGACCCCCACATCGGGCTCTGCTCAACGGGGAGCTTGCTTCCTCCTCTCTCTGCCTGCCTCTCTGCCTGCTTGTGATTTCTCTCTCTCTCTGTCAAATAAGTAAATAAAATCTTAAAAAAAAAAAAATAGAAATTAGCAAAACCAGTACCTGCTTCACTTCTGCACATCTGAGCTGGGATTCTATTCAATTTTTTTAATTTTTTTATTTTTTATTTTTATAAACCTGTATTTCTGTCAGGCTAGTCTGTTTCACTTGTTTATATTTTGTTGTCCTTGACTCTTTGAAAAAATTATAAGCATGACCAATGAAAGGAGGAAACGTAAGGAAATCTACCAAAGAAGTAACATATTTCTTAAATTTCAGCATATTCCATTTGGTATTTTTTTGGATTGCTGTAAATTTCTATTTTATTTATTTAAATTCTTTAGAAAATATAGTAGAAGTAAAAAATACCTATACTTTCACTTAAGTCAAGATTTTGTTTTTACAACTTTTGTTATTTGAGAACAATGCAAAGGAAATGGGATAGAATAGGATGAATTTTGTTTAATCTTTGCTGATCCATTTACCTCTTTGGCCTTGGGATATTATTATCATTATTGAACATATGTATCTCACCCATACTTTTCAGAATTCTTCTGAGGATTTGAAGGGTATTTAAATTTTGGGGCATATAAGTGAATTTAATCTGTGACAGTCATTCTAGTCAGTTTTCTGTATTAAATATAAATCAGGAGATTTCAGAACTTTCTGAGTCATGTTCATCATTTTATAGCATAATTTTGCTTGATTTATCCTCTTTCTTTTGTATTTGAAAAGTGAAACCAAATAACATTTATTTTCTTAGAACATTCTTTTGTGCAAGTTCAGTATCCATCATATCTGTGTTATTAGTACAATAGAATCTAAGTGGTGAGGGCTCCCTTCTCAGACATTAGAGAATCTCATAAAACTGTATAACTTGAAGGATGCTATATAACACTATAAACAGACATGACACCTTAAAAAGCTTTAAGACATTTTGCACTTTGCCCTTTCCATCTCTTGTAACTATTATGAAAGTTTTTAGATTATAGATTGAACAATTAGATACGGTGCAGAAGTTTAAAGTTGTTAGCTTTTACTCCAAAAATAATGTTAGGAAGTAATTTATTTAAGTAGATAT
Source organism: Martes martes (assembly GCF_963455335.1). Taxonomy (NCBI): domain Eukaryota; kingdom Metazoa; phylum Chordata; class Mammalia; order Carnivora; family Mustelidae; genus Martes; species Martes martes. Next base: position 70,772,375 of record NC_137896.1, read on the forward strand.
ATCAAGTACACAGCATTTTCTGGATGCTGCCTATATATACTATACAGATATAGTATGTATAGAAATGAAGGATCCTGCAATTGAGTTAATTACTAAAACTAGGTCATTTATACTAACTGCACAAAGTATAACAATGAATAGGTTCTTCAGCAGTTTCGAGAAGTGAGTGATCTCTGGGTTCTGGTTGCCAAAGAGCCGGAACTCAGGGGATAGGAAAAAAGTTTTGGAGAAGTAATGAGGATCATTCCAATATAGGCAAAACAGTAGGATAAGTTAAGGGTTGGACAGAGCATGGGCAAAGTATAAATGAAAGATTCTGTGAAATGAAACTGAGATATTTGACCTACTCTGTAGTCTGGGATTTGTGATCCATATGAAATGACATGAAACCTCTTTTCACCAAAATCAATGTTTATTAACAAAAATCAATGATATGTGTCATGTATGAAGATAGAGTAATTTATAGAAAAGTATGTATATTAGGAGGGGGAATTAGCAGTGTACTCTGTATACATCTCAGTAAGGTTTCCATACATGTGAGCTTGCAGATTACTACTTGCATTATTGGACTATAAGTGAAGGGATATGTCACTGGTTGGATATAGAGCTCTTGCGGGAGGCCCAGGTCCTATAATTACTCACTTTTTTTTTCTCTTCTCAATTGTGAAATGTGACTGACAGGTAGTTTGATCTATCAAGATATAAGCAGCTGAAGTTGATGTCAGAAAATATGAGAGAAAAAGTACTCTGCAAAGGCCTGGTTGCTATCCCATTTGAAGCAAAATTTGAAAGAAAAAAATATTAGAGCTTGCTTTAAAAAAGACACAAAACTCTACTTAAGGATCACTGAACTTGAAGAAGCAAATTTTTTCTTCAAAAAATACAGTGTCAACATTGAAGGCAATTCAACATATCTGAAAGAAGGAAGGCAGAAAAATTTAGTGGTGGCAAATGCAAAGCAATAATGAAATGTTTTTGCATAATGTAGTAGAAATCCTTTTATAGAAAATCAGAAATTGCCATTTTTGAAATAATATAGAAATGTCTCTAAAACTTGACAGTACTGTCATTACCTCAGAAAAGCATGTAGAAATTTCGTTGAGAATAATGATATTTAAAGACCTTAGAGAAGAGACTTTTGAAACTTTGATGCTATTGTAAAGTGATTTTAGAGAATTACAATGAATCATATGACACACTTTTATCTGACCCCTCATATCATCATAAGCCAAGATGGTTTTGACCTAGCAAATCTCTAATACTATTGGGAAGGATAACTAACTATAAAAGAAAAAGTTAATGACTTTATGTTTTACAAAGTCCTTTCCTTGTTCATAATTTCTGATTTTTTTTATTAGTATCTCCTCCTTATCCTTCTCTTTCCTCTAAGCAGCCTGTAATCTTCTGGAATTTTGTTACCAACAATAATAAGCAAGTGCATTTATATCACAATTATTTAGGAGGAAATATATAAAAGCATGGAAATGAAACTGGGACAGTAGATGTAAGGATTTGTACTTTGTTATATTTCACTACTGCTGCTTCTTGGTTATCGTAAAGACTACTGGCATTTTTGCAATCGTTGCAACACAGATGCAAAAAAACACAATAGTTCATTTAAAAACTTGTAATTTTTCCCCATTTGTATTTCACATCTAACCTTAGGGTAAATTTAGAGACAAACAATTGAAAGTCAGTAAGGGGAAGAAAATACAGGTGAAAATACATGATTCCTTTGTGCCAGAATGTTTTGGGGCTATGGTTCTCAACCAAGGAGAGAAAGTATATTATATTCATCTTCTGAGATTTTGGTCCCCTTTATTTACCTTGCTTAAGGGCTAGTTAATGCTTTTGAAAAAGAAACTTGAGGGGCTCCTGGGTGGTTCAGTTGTTGGGCGTCTGCCTTCAGCTCAGGTCATGGTCTCGGGGTCCAGGGATTGAGCCCCACATCTGGCTCCCTGCTCTGTGGGGAGTTTGCTTCTCCCTCTCCCACTCCCCGTGCTTGTGTTCCCTCTCTCACTGTGTCTCTCTCTGTCAAATAAATAAATCTTAAAAAAAAAAAAAAAGGAAGAAAAAGAAACTTGAATGAATACTCTAAGAGGGATAGCTAATAAAGAGAACCTACAGGTAAATCCTTTTGTTCCTGGTTGGGCACTTTAGAAGCTCATAATAATTTAAAGCTTATCAATTCTGATAATGAGATTTTAGATTTAATAATAACATTTATCTTTGTAAGTCTAGTTTTGTTTTGTATAAGCAGGTGAGGAAAACAAGCCTCGTACATCTCTTAGGCAACATATCCAGTTCATTTTAGGCATGCTTTTACTGTCTTTCCCCTCTGCTACCTGCCTTGTAGAGCTTTCATTGACTTATTAACCTTACCTTTAGCAGCTGATCTGGTGGACAGTCAAAAAATGAAAATAATCCAGTCAGTTATCTTTGCTTCTTCCTTATATAATTTTTTATTTTTATATATTCTTTTGTTAATGTGTGTGTGGGGGGCGGGGGGACAAAAGAGGGAGCCCTGGATTATCAAAACAAGTGTGTATTTTAGATGTTTTCTTTAAAATAGAAGTTGGCAACAGGATGGCTATAGAAGGTGTTGACTCTGTATGTGATAGAACATACTTGAAAATAAGACCAAATAAAATTGAGATTTAATTTTTGCAAGAACAATGGAGGAATTTCAAAATCAAGTTAACATGGAAAAAAGTAGAAAGTTAACTGAAAAAAATGTGAACTAAAATAAGTCAGTCATTTGTACTGAGCAAAAGAAACAAAATACTGGAATTAGTGCACTAGAAGCTGCCTAATTAAGATCTGAGGTAGTTTTAGCATTTAAAAAATTATTTTAAAATTTAAGGTGTGATACATTGCGTCACAAGATAATTACCAATCATTATGCTAAAAATATACACTGTGTATTAATATAATACACAAGTGATTTTTATCAATCATTGTGTATATGTAAACTGTGCATCAGTCTCCATTTGCTATGCAGAAGATGATAACGGACAATTAAAGTTAGAATTGCTTCATAAGACGAAAGAGGCAAATTTATGTCCTTGAGAAAGGAGCTGATATTGAAAGATGTGTTCAAAGATGATCACTGAACAAAAAGATTTGAAATATTAGCTCTAAATTTCAGTTATTCTTTACCACAAAAAATAAGGATTACTAGTACAGTACAAGCTTGTTTAATTTTCAAAAGTCTATCTAAATTGGGAGCTACAGGTCAAATAAAGACTTTTAGCATCAAAGAATTTGAATAAAATTCAGAGATAACTACATGCAGAAAACTTAAAGTGACAAATGTCAGGGTGACTGATGATATATAAGTACTTCTTAGGAAGGATGTCACAATCAAATTATTTCTTCTAAATATATTGACAAAATCACGGGATAATAAATTCTATGTTTAGTGACAGGTGTTACTAAGTTTGGCAATAATAACCAAGGGGAGTAAATGAGAATGACGAATATGTGGCTATCCTATTTCTTTCTCACTGACATTGTTTTTTCTGCAAAGCAGTGAAAAATAGTTGAATACAGCCACTAGAATTAGAAAGTTATTGGGGAGGAGGAAAATGAATGCTGGTATATACTTAGAAGACATAACCATAGTAACTTGACCCCAGGTTTGTCGGACTTCTATAATACTCTGTTTCTGGTTTCTCTTCTTGCCAAACATATGATCAACAGCATTAAATATTTCTTGGCTCATCCATATATCTTCCCATCCTGAGATAATCACAGAAGGAATAACTTCTATGGGTCAGGATGATGAAAACCAACGTTTGGATATTTACTTAATAAAAGTAAGGATATTAAAAAGCACTCCCACTCTTTGAAGTGCAGTAACAAGTTTCAAATTATCAGATTTCAGAAACTATGTTATAACTAGCAACTAATGAATAAAACATATCCTATATCTGATGTCAGAAAACTGACATCACCCAAAAAGGTCAGGAAAAAAATGGTGCTATAATTAAGTCCATATATTCCATTAGCATAAACCCTCTATGTCCGAAGAAGATGGCCTAAAACAAGGAACCAAGTCTTTCAGTGACATAATTAATCTCACCCCTCAAAGGCCCTACAGTCAAGTTGTGATGTGATGGATACTGCCTTGGTTTGAGTTACTAATGAAAACTTTGAGCTCTTTGTACTCCCTCATAGCTAATTTCTCCCTTTACCTGTGTGAAGGGATCAAAAATAATACAAAGGATAATTAGAAGCTGAAAATAGCAGTCTGCTGCAATGTTAAGAATAATAAACATAGAGGTTCTTGTTCTCTTTCTTTTCATCTCTGAGTGTTAGAAATAAGATTCCTCTCAAAAATGGAGCTTTGCATTTTCTTGGATCTGTCTTCCACAGTGAATTCTTTGGAATTATCAGACAGAATTTTGTAATTCCCCATGCCACCATTCTCCAAAGAAAACATCAGGGGCAAAGAAGAGGCTTGTATAGACATTTGTCCAAAAAACAAACCAAAACAAACCCCCCAAACAACAAAAATATATAAATGGCCAATGGGTATATGAAAAAATGCTCAGTGTCACTGCATTAGGAAAATGCAAATTTAAATCACAGTGAGATATCACATCACACCTTTCAGCATGGCAGTATCAACAAAAACCAAAACCACAGAACAGTCAGTGCTGGTAAGGATGTGGAGAAATTGGAACCATGGCATACTATTAGAAGGAATGCAAAAATTTCCTTAGTGCAGGGACTAAGGAAAACAGTATGAAAGTTTCAAACAAAATTAAAAATAGAACTATCATATGATCCAGCAATCCCACTTTGAAGTATTTATCCAAAATGATTGAAATCAGATCTTGGAGAGATGTATTCACTGTTTTGTTCAATGCAGCGTTATTCACAACAGCCAAGATGTGAATATAACCTAAATACCCATCAGTGGTTGAATGGATAAAGAAAATGTGGCCTATGCATATAGGGAATATTATTGGGCCTTAAAAAGGAAGGGAATTCTGCTCTTTGATTTTATGAATTTGACTATTTTAAATACCTCGTATAAGGGGAATCATGCAGTCACATTCTACAACATGGATGAACCTTGAGGACTTTATGCTGAGTGAAATAAGGTAGTACTGCATGATTCACCTTATATGAGGTATTCCCCTTATATGAGGTACTTAAAATAGTCAAATTTATAAAATCAAAGAGCAGAATGGTGATTATCTAGGGGCTGGGAAAAGGGGAAAATGAGAGTAACTAAAAAAAATAGGCACGGGGCGCCTGGGTGGCTCAGTGGGTTAAGCCTCTGCCTTTGGCTCAGGTCATGATCTCAGGGTCCTGGGATCGAGCCCCGCATCGGGCTCTCTGCTCAGCGGGGAGTGTGCTTCCTCCTCTCTCTCTCTGCCTGCCTCTCTGCCTACTTATGATCTCTGTCAAATAAATTAAAAAATCTAAAAAATAAAGTTTAAAAAAAAATAGGCACAAAGTTTCAGTTAAGGAAGCTGAAAAAGCTTCTGGGATTTGCTTTACAACATTGTACCCATAGTCAACAATAATATATTGTGCATTTAAAATGTATCAAGAAAGTAGATCTCATGTTAAATGCTATTATAAGAATATATGTGTTTATATGTTTTGTATACATATAAACTATATATAATAAAATAAATATTTTTTAAAAAGCACATCAAGCAACCGAAAAAGTACAAAGAAAAAATATATTTCAAGTATCAGAGAGAATTCAAAATTCAGAGAGAAAACAGGAAATAAGCTTATCAGGAGATCTTTCTGGAGTAGGAGATACCTATAACAATGTCTTTACTTGTGTGGGAACATTGTTCTGTAGGTACTCTCCTTTTTGATATATGGAATGATACCACTTCGTCAGTTTCATATTATGGTCTAATTCATATGCATACTCATTCATTGAACACATAGCTATGGAACTCCTTTTAGGTACAAAGCTTCAGGCATAAATGTTAGCAAGTTAGGTAAAGTCTCTTCTAGTGGGAGTAGAAGGGCTGGGTTCCGTGAATGCTTAACTTTTTTTTTTTTCTTTACAGATTTTATTTATTTATTTTAGAGAACAAGAGCATGCGCCTGAGCGTGTGCAAACAGGAAGAGGGTCAGGGCAGGGGGCAGAGAGAAATGGAGAGAATCCCAAGCAGACTCCACACAGAGGTTGAAGCCATAAGCAAGGCTTAATCCCAGTACCCCAAGATCATGACCGGACCTGAAACCAAGAGCTGGCGCTCAACAGACTGAGCCACCCAGGTGCCCTGGATGAGTAACTAATGATGCCATAACCTCTGAAATCAAAATGTCAGTTCTTATTTATTGATTTTCCCATGTATTTCTGCCCTATTTATGGTAGAACACAGACATTTTGGGGGGGTATTATTTTTGATTCCTCATCCTTGACATCTACTATTTATACATGAAAAATGTTAAATTTCATTTTAAGGAAGATCTGACATTAGGCTTTGTAATTTGTTCTTCAGATTTCATAAATACTTCCTAGTTCATAGTTGCATAGGATATAACTAATTAGGCCAACTATCGAAAGCCTATTTAATGGGATGTAAACAAAGCACAACTTACAGGCATTTACTTTTTACTTTTTTTTTTTTTTTTAATTCCTTTGGTGGGAAATGGACATCTAAAAGCTATGAGATGTCATGAAGGGAATATCAACCTGTACTGTTGTCTGTTTCTCCCTTTGCAGTTCTAAGCAAAACACAGGTTCTGTTAACTGTTTGACCAGGATTTCCCCCAAATGTTTATTTGTTTCTGGGTAGATTAGATAGATTAGGGTTAAGAGTATGTATTATAAAAACTGCCTACAACTTTAGAACACCCCATCAGTGAGTGACACAGATCCAACAACCTAACCAGAACTTACAATATATTCACAGAGTTGTAAGGAAACTTAGTAGATCCCCTGATCTTTTGGGACCAGAAACAAAAAATAAAAAGATATTAAACTGAAAGAACAGTTACTACTGGGGTAGGGAGTATATAGCAAATGGCTGTAACTTCCTTTAATTTGCTGTGAAACCTCCAAAAAGCAAAAAACAGTTTCCAAGTTCTTTAACAGTTCTATTGAGTTTTCAAAACATGAAGCAGCTAATTCTTCCTGAAAAACTCAGTATCTTTGTCTCTTACTGTGATTCCAGCCAATTGTTCTATCTATGATCTGTTCATAAACCAACATTACCAATAAAGATATGGCCAGTAGTTATAATGATTTAAACATCACCTTAAGATGTTCTTTCGCACAAATAATGACTCAGTTCTTAAAGACCAAAATAGGAGACTAAGCTCATTCTTTTCCCAATTAACTCATGTATCCTTTTCTATAAATTATGGAAACTCAGAGAAGTAGTGAGAAAGCAATTTATACTCATAAGGGACAGTCATTATCAACAATATTTTCTCAGACACAAATTTTTTAAGATCTTAAGGGGTTGGGTAAGAGACATTGACTGCTTTTTAGTGTTATTGTGTATTCACTGGATCCCATACTAAATGCCATTTGAAAATGGAGAATTCTTTTGAAATTATACCTGAGAATACTAGAAAGTAATCAGTGTTTTCATTTCTCCTTTTTTTTTTTTTTTTTAACTTCATTCTCTTCAGCTCTCCTGTTCAAATGAGCCTGAATTCCAAAGATGGGCTGACTCTGTTCTTGTTTCTGGACTTATTAGAACCTCTACAACAGTGCGCAAAGGTTCCTTTTTCAATTTTTGAAAAGTTTCTCTCTGTTACTCTTTATCACCTCACACTTCTCGAATTTAGACTAGGGGGGTGTTATACAGCTCACAGGTTACTGAGCTGGCTTGAAGTACAGGAGAAAGAGAAAGCTATGGAACTTTTCCAGTATGCATTAGTCCTCAAAATGTCTGATAAATTGCTGTTCATTCATTTGTGTTCTGCCCAAACTTTTGAAGACAAATAACACTATTAACTTTGTTCTTTTGCATAGAATAAGTGGACTATTCCAGAAAATACTAAGATTTATTAATTGACTCATCATTTTCTTGATTAAGACTGATCTTTTGAAAGTACCTGACTGGGTAAAATAAGCAAATACTTTTTGCTACTATACAGAGGGCATTCTTTACCTGCAGAGTGAAAGCAGTTATTTAGATGAGTAAATAAAACCTGAGAATCGTACCATCAATTTGAGACATTTGAGAAGAAACAGAATGTAGAAAAAATAAGGCATTCATGGAAGTAACACATAATTAATCAGATTCCAACATTGACTGTGATAGCTCTGTAATTTATCCTAATTATGTGATCACTGAGAGAAGATTAAGAAAGTATTATATTGGGTAAGAGGGCAATGGGAGAGCCATAAAACCAAGCTCAGTAAGTTACAGTGTTTGGATGTGTGGAAGCCCACTGTCTTCCTTAGTCAAATCAAACTGAGGATACTCAGTGTAGCAAAGGAGAATCACTTTATTGGAAAGAGAATTGAGTCTAACATTCTCAAACAAGGTTGACTTCCTTCTGAGGCTCTGCCCTCTACTGCTTATGGGACTATGAGACCTTGAATGAGTTACTTAAATTTCTGTGCCCCAGGTTTCTCATCCACTAATGGGCTTATTAATTATCCATTAGGGTTGTTGGTTAAAATTAAAGGAGATAAGACTTAGAAGAAAGGCCAGAATAGTTTAACTGTGATTGTTGATGCTATTCCTACAACACAGGCCTAACAGGGTACTCTTGTTCCTGTAGGTACTCCTCCTTAAATGGTCACTTGAATATTTTTCCCAAACAATCTGTAACTGAGAGATATTAGAATTGATCATTTTAAGCAAAACTTTACTGAAGACTCAGAACTAAAAAAAGAGAAAACCCTGAGCTATTACATGGAAGTAGATCCTTTGGCTTGTAAAAGGGAGGTCACTTACATTCAGTTTGGACTCCCTATACCTAGCTGCTGGTCATGGAAACATGGTGAAAGTCCTCATAAATTCATTTCTTTTTCTTTTCTTTCTTTTCTTTTTCCTTCTCTTTTCTCTTTTTAGAGTGGGAGAGAGGGGTGGCAGGAGAGGCAGAGGAAGAGAGAGAATCTTAAGCAGGCTCCACACTCAGTGCAGCCTAACATCAGGCTCAGTGACCCTAAGATTATGACCTGAGCCAGAATCAAAGTTGGTGGTTAACTGACTGAGCCATCCAGGTGCCCCCATAAATTCATTTCCTAATAATCCTTAGAGGGTTTTAATGCTTCAGAATTCAGATGCAAAGATATGGTTCACAAAGAGAACTGAAGATTTCCTGTTTATCTTTTTGAAGTATTAAGGCCCCCAATAAAAATTTTGGATTCCTTTTTCAAGACTTCCTGATTCCATAGATGCCATAGAAAATGTCTTCTTTCCTCTTCAGGGGAAGGCTCACCATCACCTATGGGTCAGACCTTTATCCTGTGGCCACAGACAGGCATTGCTATCATGGTGCAACATGACAATATGGCAATTGCTAAATGGGAATTACCTTTACCGACTTCTTTCCATAGGGCAGCAAAGAGGGACAAGATATGTACAGAGCAGGTTATGAAAATGGGGAATCCTTGCAGAGAAAAGTAAAACTAATCAGGCAAAACCATTTTCCCTTACTGACAGGTTCAAGTGTGAGAAATATCTAATATTCACCCCTCTGGATTTAGAGTGAAGTCTATGTGAAAATGCTTTATTATAACTTCAGCCATAAGTATAGCAAGTTTAATGCAAGTTTGTTTATTAGATAAGCCAATTAGTAACAGAGCCCAGATGGAAGTACAAGATGTGCTAGGAAAACCTCCTAATAGATTGTGGACCTGGCCACTCACCCCTTGCCTTTAAGAGGACTGCAGTAAAATATTTTAGCTAAATAAAGGATAGCAGGAATCAAGCACTGTAGCCATAAGGCAGAGAGGGTCACTGGGGAAAGGTTTCCACAGGGTAGCCAATAATAGAGAGAAGGCAATACAAAGCTCTAGTTCATAATCATTAATGATGTGAGTGACTGAAACTATGAACAGACAGATGGCCAAAAGCTGAGAAAGCTAAACATAACTTAAGAGACCAAAACTTTTGGAAGACAGCTATGCCTCCCATACAGAACTATGCAGCCTCAGAAGGGAGAAGATGTGTTATTTTATGTCCAATGCCTTCCTGTAAGGGAGGAGGCTGACTTCAGCGAGATGAGACCAACACTTTTGAACATTCCTGCTTAAAATGTTCAGACAGATCAAAGAGTGGCCATACACGTGGAGCTAAAACAAAACAAAACAAAACAAAACCAGAGTTACAATAGAAAAAAAATATGTTAGGACAAGATGCACATACAGAAAAAAGATAGAATCTCAAGTGTGGTTATTCTTTTTTCTCATATCTGTTCAGAAAAGGAAAAAAAAAAGAAAGAAAGAATAATGAGAGGATGAAGCAGGAGATTGTCCTCTAGCTAAAAGTATTTATAGGTAACCCTCTGGAGAGCACAGTGGTAGAGTGGCAGGGTTGAAGGTGCAAGTCCTTTTACTATGATGACATTGAGGAGAAACAAGGCACTGCCACCTGGCTAGCACGTATCTGCAGTGAACGTAGGCATTCACCATTGAAAATGAGTAATGGACCTGCATTAAAAAGATAACTCTGCTTTCTGTGTAATATATAAAAAGAGGTAATGAAATTAAACCCTTTCCCATCTTATCCAGGTTGTGCTGGCCTCAGCTATTTGCTTGGCTTTGGGCAATGACCCAGAAATTGAATGCTGTGCCCACAGAGAATTAGAATTAAAACACACCTGAGAAGTCTCTAGGCTGAAGTTCTATCCTTAAAAGTGTGGAATTGGTTAGACACACCGTGTCTACAACTGTCCATCTTCACTATTGGTCTTATAAAATGTTTTCACAGTCATTAAAATAAAACCTTTAAATTTTTGAAATAAACCAAGAGGTAAGCCATGATGAACTATCTGTCCCAGCTTTGCTTCTACCTGGCTATGTGTCTGTTGAAGTCAAGTCATCTCTCTGAAGTCAGCCTCCTCCCTTAAAGGAAGGCATTGGACTTAATATAACACATCTTCTCCCTTCTAAGTCTGCCTGGTTCTGTATGGGAGGCATGGTTCATGTTCACCTTATATGTTTCTTTTTACTTTCCTACCCCTTTGTTGTTAGACAAAACTATTAGATTTTCTTGCTAGTGGGTTTTGAGTAGAGGAGATAATGGTTCATTTTCAGACAGAAACGTAGAAGTACAGGGTGGGAACACCATCAAGACTTCCCTTCATAGTAAACATGATTTTTGTGCCTTCCACATGATGCATTCTCAGATGGTAGAACCTCTACTGGCCTAGGTCCCTGAGTGACAAAACAAAACAAAAAGTTTACCTACCAAGTAATTGACATGTTGTATGAATGAGAAATGAATCTTTGCTATCATAAGTCACTGAGCATTGAGGTTGTTACTCTAGCATAATCTAGCTGTCCTGAGTATTAAATATTCTTAAGTCATTCTTAAAATGATTTCTGAACATAGCATGATGCCTGTCCCATTTTTCTATTTCTATGTTATGCAAGTTATGCAGAGCAGTCACATTCTTTTAGTTAAGATTTTATTTATTTATTTGAGAGAGAGAGTGTGCATGTAAGAGCACGAATGGGGAAAAGGGGCAAAGAGAGGGAACACTCTGCGCTGAGCAGGGAGCCTGATACAAGGCTCCATCCCAGGACCCTGAAATCATGACCTGAGCAAAAGGTAACTGCTTAAATGACTGAGCCATCCAGGTGCCCCAAGTAATTTAAAACACGCTATTTAGGAAGTATTTTATAGGTACATGGATTCATATAACTAGAAAATATGTTTGAAAATATTTACTCAAATGTCTCAAAAATACTTAATAATAAATATCTCTATTTAAAAAATAATATAGACAAGAGCTTTGATCATTTAATAATCATCTGTGTGATGAGTATTGATTAAAGTTCAATTTCTATGATTTTCTAAAAACTTATAAGGCTTATTTCTGTGTTCTTAGAATGTAGGTAATGTTTTTACATGTAGGATTCCAAGGCAACTTGAAATTTTTTCATGTTTTTGGCTAATTTTCTGTGGTGCATATTTTAATAGTTTTCCAAAACTTAAAATTTCTCTATTTTATTTGGGAAAAAATAGAGGTACTACAATTATTCCCTCCCTTATGACAGTTGACTTAGGAAAAAAATCAGTCAGTGCTTTAAATAGAAGAGTAAAAATGATGAGCCCCTTTCAGTCACTATATAATCATTCAGCTTTTTCAAGATGAAAATAAAAATTGTGAACATCATCTTGCATCCAGACCACTCAATTTAAAATCTGGACATATTAGGTGAATTTTCCTTGGTCATTTGATAAAATAATGGCAGAATTAAGATTTATAATATGTATTTATTATATATTTTAAAATATTATTTATTTCTTTGAGAGAGAGAGAGTCAGAGAACACAAGTAGGGGGGAGGGACAGAAGGAGAGGGAGAATCGGACTCCTCACTGAGCAGGAAGCCCCAGGTTGGGCTGGATTGCAGGACTCTGAAATCATGACCTGAGCTGGAGGCAGATGCTTAACTGACTGAACCACCTAAGCACTTGAAGACTGATATATATTTTAATAAATGTTTTTCCATTCAGTTCTAACAACCGCTGTGTGAGTGTATGGGCAAAAATTATTACTCCCTCTCTTCTATAGTTAGGGTGATGTTGCGGACAGATGGCAAACCGAAGACAAAAATCTAGTTTTCCCTATTTTCATCAGGCAAGCTCCACTCACCTTTATGACTTTAGGTCTTCTTTAACCTGTTGCACCAGGACAGATTCTCAAGTTGCTTTATAACATAGTACTTTTCTTTATTTGTATTTTTCACAAGTTGAAATATTTTATTTTATAATTATGCAGTAAGCACTACATAAATTAATGACAGACTTTGTTAACCTATTGCTTTTTTCACCTGAAATTTCTCTCCTGTGCTGCTGTATTGTTTTAGGTTGCTCAATCTGATGATAAAATTAAATTTTTTTCTTAACAAATATATGGCTAAATTCACTCTTATTTTCAGTTTTTCTGAGTAAGTCAGAGATAGGTGAGAAGATACGTATCTTTCATACTATGTTAGGATGCAGTTTTTTTTTTTTTCTTCCAAGTTAGGTTCCCTCATAGCAGGCACTCAGTGGTTAATAACTGTATTAAATATGGAAAGTAAATGCTTATATCTATTTCTCTTTCTGTTAACTTGTTTTTTACTGCTAACTCACATGAAAAGCTGGATTGGCATGATATAAGAACTATAAAATAATTTGTCACATGTTAAACATTGTTAAATATTTCAAGGTATTTCTGACATCAGGAAGCTCTATGTCTAAGAGCCTGTGAAAGAAGTATTTGTTGAAATTAAGCCTTTTTCTACTTGTCATATGTAACTTAAAGTTTCAGAATTACTTTCATGGAAGGCAATGCTATCAGCTTCCTTTCTTCACTCCTTACCCTTGTAAATGTGTGACTGGTTTGATTTTTCTCTGACGCATATTTGATCCTGTCACTTTCCTGTTTAAAAACCTTCCGTAACTATTCTGTGGTTGTAGAGCAAGTCCAAACTTCCCAGTCTAGCACTTGTCTTTCTCCAAAATGATGACAAATCTGTTTCCCAGTCACTTTCTTACTCTTCCCCTAAATCAAAGTCTGTGTTCCTGCTACCTCCTACATCTCTGTCTACTCATGTCATTCCCCTTTCCTTTTGCTCTTTGTTTATTTTCATCCTACCTCACTCTACTTGATTTTTCATTTTATTCTACCTCATTTTCAAATCAGGAGCTCATTCACTAACTGCCCAGAAATCTTTCCCTGTCTTGTTTTCCCCATCTGTAGCTGGAAGTAACCTAACCCCAGCCCAACCATACACCCCCCCATTTGAATTTCTCTGAACTTAGCTGTAATGTCCATTTATGCTTCCCCTTCTGGTTCACAGTATTTGGTATAATCGTCACACAATCTATGTATCCAGTAATATACAATAAAATAAGGGCATACAGTGTGATTGAAACCTTTAAAAAACTAGCCTTAGATGTGTTGAAAATGGGGGAAAAATTTAAAATAGTCTCAGATTTTTAAAAGTCTGCTCAGCAAATGATTGATTTGGGGATTGTGAGATTTTATGAAATATTTCTTGATGAGCAAATTAAAATACAGAAATATTTTCCCCTATCACTGGTAAGTATAGTAAAGGAAAAAAATGGGTTATTATATTATCTATCAAATTCTTATCTTTTATAAGTAACAGCATTAGCAATTTAAAGCCTTACTAAGTAAAGCCATATGGGCATGCATCTAAGGAAAGTCATATCTCTGGTATTTTAAATAATTTTCTTTTTCTTACAAAGTAAAATTAATCACTCTGTGGAAATTCAGTTTGAGGAAGATTTTATAATTAAGCATGATGGTATCACTTTTTCCATTTTGTTCCAGTGATTACTATAAAAACCCATCCGTGAAACCCTCTAAAGAAATGCGAGTATAACTTTTACCTGCCATCTAGAAAAACAAAAAACAAAACAACAACAGGAAAAAAAAAAATCAGGTTAGGAGCACCAGCAGTAAAATAGCAGACAAACTGGTGTGGAAAACATAGTTTTCCCTTTCTGAAATGATAATTTTCAGGGAAAAAGGAAAAAAAGAATTTCTTTGAAATTGACTGCAGTTTTTAAATGAGCACAGATCGTGGAATTTAATTTCCTTAAACTCATAAATCTTGTTACGTAGCTTCTTTCAGGAATAACGGAAATGAATACAAATGATTTTTAGCATTATAAACTAGCATAAATTTAGACCGAAATAAAATATTTTGCTGTGTTCCTTGATTAATTTACTTGGTTATATTTCTTTTACTATGCACACATATTTTATAATTTAATTATGCATATTCGTTCCCCTCCTGTGCTTTTTACAGTAGTTCTTTGGCCATGCTAACTACCAAAAGAGTAGAGGTTGGCTTCCCATCTTCAAGGAATCTCTGTGATGACAGGCAAAGAAACTTGGTTACCACACTCTTGAGTCACACAGGCAATTTCTTCTTGATCTAATACTTTTAAATTTGGGGCAGACCCTTCAGAACCTGAAACTCTGGAGATGAAACATTTAGGCAAAAAAAGATTTATAGTCCTTGAGATTCCGTATCCACACATTCAATATCTCTCACTCAATACCTCTTTTCATTGATGTAAAAGCATTGGTCTAATTTGCAGAGCTGAGGACATCATTAACTGAAGCTTCAGATAAAGCATTTCAAAAAAAAAAAAAAAAAGCTCTAAAGCAGAAAATTTATAACACTCTGAAAACTTGAAACTTTTAAGTTTTACCATCATTACTCCAAAGTTCAAAATCAAAAGTGAACTTAAACTTAAAAAAAAAAAATTGTCTATTCATAGAACATGATTTCCCACAAACCTCTCCTTAATTATTATTTTATAAGTTGCATCTTTTATTGGGCAGGATGCCATTAAAGAAGTCCTTGGGGAGCTTACTAGCACTGTCATCCTGATCCAGGTTTAGTGTCCTTAATTTTAAAGCTTACAAGCACATTTTACTTCTTGAGTTCAGGTGTTCTCAACTTACATAAACTCGTAATTGTATGTATGGTGACGAATTCCATCATAAATGTAGGCACTTGCTTATGTAATACCAGTGGCCAGTCAGTTCTTTTTAATTGAGAATAAAAATCTTCATTCACATATTCAGGTTCAGATTTTTTTTTTTTAATGCCTGCTGCTACTACTTTGTTCACACAGTCAGTATTTCTTTCTTGGATAGGTACAAAGCTTTCCAAGTCTTGAGAATCTATTATACATTCTTTATCATGAACCAGAGTGAATTTCTAAAATACAACTTTGATTATATCACCTTTTTGCTTAAAACTCTCTCATGCCTGTGTGTTGCTAGGATGATGTACAGACTCTTTATAAAGGCCGCCAAATCCTTAGTGAGATGGTCCCTTTGTAAATGCCTGGAGCATAACAATTGTCACCCAGCTGTCTGTTGTGTCTCAAGTGTCTAGTAAGGTGTCTAGCAATTCTAAACATGCGCTTAGGTTGGGATGACCATTTGTGGCCTGTTGAAATGAGTCATGAAAGTAGAATCATCTCATGTGCTACATTTCTTTTAAGATTTATTTATTGACTTGAGAGAGAGAGAGAAAGCAAGTGCGCTCGCATGGGTCGAGGGGCAGAGAGAGACAATCTCCAAGCAGGCTCCTCCCTGAGCCCCACATGGAGCTTGATCCGAGGACCCTGAGATCGTGGCGTGAACGAAAACCCAGACTGAGACACTCAACCGACTGAGCTACCCAGGCGCCCCTACATTTCTAAATATATTATCTTCCATAAAAAAAAAAAAAAATTCTCTGGTAACTTAACTGTATCTGTCTTTTCAAAGTAACATTACTTAAAAAGAAGTTTTTCTTTGTTTTTCTATATACCAGTAACTCCTGTGAATTTACTGAAGTTACCCTGTTGTATTTTATATGTGTACAGACACACACACACACACACGCACACACACACTGTTATTTTATTATTTTTATAAAAATTTTAACATGTGGGGTGCCTGGGTGGCTCAGTGGATTAACGCCTCTGCCTTCGGCTCAGGTCATGATCCAGGGTCCTGGGATCCAGCCCTGAGTCAGGCTCTCTGCTTGGTGGGGAGCCTGCTTCCCTCTCTCTCTCTGCCTGCCTCTCTGCCTACCTGTGATCTCTGTCTGTCAAATAAATAAATAAATAATAAATAAATAAAATATTTAAAAAACAAAAAAATTGTTAAAAATTTTAACATGCACCCTTAGTAAAGTTAAATAGTATCTTTATCTGACTTCCAAAGAATATAAATATGCTAGAAAATGTTAATTTTTATTTCTGTATCTAATTTATATACTTTTGTTGCCTCTTATTTTAGATTTATCTTTTTTTTTTAAGTTCCATGAATCTGACATTATATGTATGGTTTTAAACACTCAGTTTAAATGTATCCATATAGTTATCAAATTCAGTATGTGCCATCTCATCTCACATATTAATTTGTAGAATTTTGTTATGTTCCTTAAGTACACCCATTAGCAATATATGTAGTAAAGTTCTTTTGGTGTCCAAGTCTATCACTTATTATAATTCTAACAGTGTCTTCATTTTGGCCTTATTCATTGAAGATATCTGTAATGGACGCAATTTAAGGTTGATAGTTATTTTTTCTTAATTCATTGGAGATGTTAATCAACTGTTTTATTGTTCTGTCATTAAACGTCAGTCTAATTGGTATGTTTTTTTGAAGGGGATTGCTTTTTCTTCTCTTGCTGCTTTTAGAGGTTTTTTTTGGATAAACTGAATTTTTTGCGAATTTTAAACAGGTATTAGACATAATTATTTTCTGTTTTGTGATCATTCCAGTATCTAAAGCCTTTGTTGTTGTTTTCTGTTTTGTGCTATTATTGCTGTCTCTTATTCAGTCTGCCTTGCTATCCCATATATTTAGTGGTCTTTTAATTATAGTTTCAAATTCCTTGGAATTTTATTTGTGTTAATTCTTTCATAACTTTGATAACTAAATTTGCTTTCCTCCAAAATATGTTCGTAGTTGAATTTGCCAGATACTTGAAGGTGGTAATTGTCTTAAATATCTTTTTAACCTTAAGGATTTTCAGATTAAAGAATATACCACATTCAGGCAATGACTACTTAGGAACTCAGATTATGCATTCAGATTTCATGGAAAGTTTTATTTTGTTTTTATTTTTTAATTTCCATTCTACCCAGTATAAAGATCACAATGAACAATTATCTTTTTCTATATGTTTAGTTTCTTTCTAGTGTACCTTGGGGGCACCCAGCTTTATATAGAATATCTGTTTAGATTATACACCCTGCTCTGTCATTGTCTCTTGCACTTTCATCAATGACAAGTTCATTTTCAGTGGAGTTTGAAAGAAACCCCAGGGCAAAAGCTGACCTCAGGGTGAGCTTCTCTGACTTTCCACTTTTACTTTGTTTGGAGGCCTCTGAATATTTATTTGTAAATTTCTCCTTAGCTCAGCAAAGGTTTTTTTTTTTTTTTAATTTTATTTATTTACTTACTTATTTTTAAAAGATTATTTATTTATTTATTTGACAGACAGAGATCACAAGTAGGCAGAAAGGCAGGCAGAGAGGGAGAGAGGAGGAAGCAGGCTCGCTGCTGAGCAGAGAGCCCGATGTGGGGCTCGATCCCAGGACCCCGAGATCATGACCTGAGCTGAAGGCAGAGGCTTTAACCCACTGAGCCACCCAGGCACCCCTCGGCAAAGGTTTTAAAGAGTATTTTACTTAAATATATTTTGGCTACTGTTAACTAGTTGTTTTGGCAGGGGGGTTATACAGGTTATCTGTTTAGTCATGCTTCAGGAAACAGAATTTTCTCCTTGATGCCTTCTAGCTGAAATCTTTTGCCTATCTTTATGAAACTCCCAATGGCAACAATTTCTTTAGAAAATGGACACTTTCTAATCTAGGATTCATTTGCTTTCTCTGTCTACTCCAATTAACAGTTGACCAAAAAAATCCTTAACTTTCTACTCCTTGGATTTCCACTACAGGATTCTCTCATTACCTTCCGTAATACTTCTCAGCTTTTTTTTACTGAACCATCTTTTTCTGCCAACTCTTTTATTTTTTTGTTCCCATGTGTAATGATTAATTTTTTGTGTCTCCTTGCCTAAACTGTTGTGCCCAGTTACTAGGTCAGACACCAGTCTAGATGTTGCTGTGAAGGTACTTTCTAGATGTGATTAACATTTAAATTAGTTTTAAGTAAAGTAGATTGTCCTTCATAATGTGGGCAGGCCTCACCCAAACAGTTGATGTTTGCCTTAAGCAAAAAGACTAAGCTCTTCCAAAGAAGGAATTCAGACTCTACATTGCCTTCAGACTTGTACTACATCAAGTCTTGCCAGCATTTCCAGCCTGAAGGCCAGACCTACAAATCTGAAATAAGTTTGTCCCCACAATCACATTAGCCAATTTAAAAAAATTATTAAAATTCATATTGAATAAAATTAATTACAACTAAATTTTAATACAACTATATGTACACACACATATATGTGTGTGTGTGTGTGTGTGTGTGTGTATGTGAGATATGTTTCTCTGGAGGATCCTAAGACAGATTTTAGTACTTGGAAGGTAGAGTTCTGCTCTAACAAATATCTAAAAAATATGGACATGGTTTTGGAATTGGCTAATGAATAGAGGCTGGAACAGTTTTGAGAAGCGTGATTAAAAAAAAAATGAAGGGGCACCTGGGTGGCTCAGTGGGTTAAAGCCTCTGCCTTCGGCTCGGGTCATGATCCCAGGGTCCTGGGATCAAGCCCCGTGTCAGGCTCTCTGCTCAGCGGGGAGCCTGCTTCCTCCTCTCTCTCTCTGCCTGCCTCTCTGCCTACTTGTGATCTCTGTCAAATAAATAAATAAATAAATAAAATGAAAAAATATATCCTTATAGAGGTTGTTGGTATAAATATGGAATTCATGGGAGATTGTGGAGAGGGTTCAGGTAAAAAAAAAAAGACAAGAACTATAGAGAAAGCGTTTTTTGTCTTAGAGAATAAGTATGTCATCATGAACCTGGAAATACAAATGTTAAAGAAACTTCTGATGAGGTTTCAGTTGGGAATGAGGAAGATGTTATTAGAAACTGAAGCTGAGATTTCTAAGTGATATATTGATGATGTAGCTTGGTTTTTCCTTGCTGCCTATGGCAAAATTTAGAAGAGATAAATTGGAGAAGAACTGTTAAGCAATAAGAAACTGGTACTTGATTTGGAGGATTCTGTACTTATCCAGATAGTGTGCTCTGGAAATAAGACCCCTTGTTGAAGAGATTATGTGTGCGACTTATGGGTCCAGTCAACCATCTCAGGAAAAGCTAGTTATAGAAATGCTATTATCCTGCAAAGGTCTGTGAAGGAGCAAGAGTGTAGTGGCTTGAGCCATGTTTATTATGCATCTCTGCCTTCATGTCTTTTCAAAATGTATCTAAATAATAAGTTCGTATACCTATCATTTTCCTATATAATTCATCTTGATTAAATACCTTTTTATTCACTGCCTCAATTTCAGATTAAACTTTCCCTCTGCGTCACTGTCATATTTAGTTTATCCCAAAGCAATTTTCAATAATTATACCTTAATACTTTTGCCATCCTTAGTTCAGACTCTCTACATACTATTTATAATATCTTAAATTGGGAAGCAGCCCTTTA
Organism: Martes martes; assembly: GCF_963455335.1. Classification (NCBI taxonomy): domain Eukaryota; kingdom Metazoa; phylum Chordata; class Mammalia; order Carnivora; family Mustelidae; genus Martes; species Martes martes. The sequence goes on from NC_137896.1 coordinate 70,792,648, forward strand.
TAGCATTATTTAGATTTAAGTTTGAATCCTAGATGTCAGGGGCATTAAACTTTCAGAGTCCCTGTGTCTTTATTTATAAACACTTTTTTTCCCCTGAAATTCAGATCTGATAATGTCAATTTCCTAATTAAAAACTAAATTTAAAAAAAAACCTTAGAAAATTTCCTAGCTCATAAGAAAATCTCTAAACTCCTTATATTAGCAAATGCATTTATTTTCACAACTCTTAACATCTGCCTTTTCCTCTAGCCTCTCTATTCTGCTTGCATCTTATATACAAGTAACACTAAATTATTTTTATTTTCCTAAAAACACTGATTTTTTCTTTTTCTTTTTCTTTTTCTTTTTCTTTTTAAATGTGTGTTCTCTCTGCTCACAAGCTCTTTCTGTCAGTTCAGCTGCCTGGCATACACTTTTTAAAGTCAAAGACTAGGATCCTCTCTTCTGGGAAGTAGTTCCTGAATTCACATACTTACACATTTTCTCTACTTTTTGTAAACAATGGCCAGTGTCTATCAGAACATGTATTATATTTATATGTTTACATGTCTTTATCTTAGCTAATAATGTGGATTTCTTGAATGTAAGGATTGTGTGGTTTTCATTTTGATCAGAAGGCATGGACATTGTTTCAGAGTCAATAATTCCTCATTATATGAGTGAATGAGCATAGTGATTACATACAAACTAGCTGATTCAAGTTAGGTCACATCAAATGAAAACTTTTACGGAGCACATGGATTGAACCTATACTGGCCAAATTATAGTTTGCCATTAAGTCTTGGTAACTATAAGACATTTTTGGAGGACCCAAATAAAAATTAAATCATCATCGTTTAAGTGACAATGATTAGATACTAATTAAGTCATCTATACAAATATAGGTATATATAGTAGCTATGATTAAAAACAGTCTACTATGATATTGAGAAAATAAACAGGGATTTCTCAGTTCTTTATTATGCTTATATTTTCCAGAAAATATATATAGTCATATCCAATTAAGTCACTGTTAAATCTTGCTGACCCACAAGTCATTTATTTTTACATGATGACTGTCTGTATCTATGGTTGGAGCCATGTCTTGATTTTGAAATTTAAATAATTTAAATAATCATAATTTCCAACTTTGTAGTGAAGAGGCTCCTCCCTAAAATCTTAAAGTATAGCAACATTCACAACCTTGCTCTGTTATCACGTTGTTGTATACCTTGAATATTTATATCACTTCTGTTTGCCTCATTTGTAAGATGACAATAACAGTGTTTACATATACTACCTCCCAAGTAATGTTGCAAAGTATAATTAGCCAATACATGCTGTTGAAACACTGAAAATGTGAGAAAACACTTTGTATTTTAAGCATTTTTACAAGACTTCCCTGTTTTAGCTTCAAGAGGAGTATGTTGTTTTCCTTGGACTGGTTATTTATAAATTAAAAAAATTAGTTTTTATTATTTTTGTAGGAACCATGTAGCACTCCATAAACATATACTTCTGGAAAAAAGAACTTCTAAAATCCATCAGAATCTGTCTTCATCAACTTATAAGCAGTTAGGTGATAGTAATTATCAGGTGAATTTCAATTTCATAACTCCATTTTCATGCTGGTATCTGTACCAATGCAAAGATACTTGTAATGGAATTGCCATGAATGGAGGTGTTTTTACACAGGTCTAAAAATATTTTTTAGGTAAATCCTCAGATTATTTTGATGTTACATAGTTATTCAACACTTTTTTGACTTGTAGAATATTTTATTGCATGTGAAACCATACTTTTTCTTTATAAAGCCCAGAGTTGTTGTTTTGACTTAAAAAGATCCACTCCAGAATCCAGATGCTTCATACTGTCCCATGAGATAGATGTAGGGAAGTTCACCAAAGCTTGTTAAATGCCATCATCTTCAATTACCCTCCACTTATTAGAGTTTCTGAAGAAAACCTGATACTTCCTTTTTACTAAAAGCACCTGTACCGATACCATGTGCCATAGATGTACTATAGATGCCACTGTGTTTTCTTCTTCTCCGTTGGAATCTTTCTGGTCAGTACGAGCTGTTGGCTTAGATCTAACTCTCTCTGCATTTCTGCACGTGTGGAACAGAAGTCAAGTCCCTGAGCACATTTCAAAGCTGCTCGTTTGCCCTTGAAGTTTTAAGTTACCCTTTTTCTTGGGGGTGGGGGGGATTGTGATACTGAAGATGGTCATGCTCCCTGCATTGCTTGTTCTTCATAATATTCCAGTTAGCTCTAAGAGAAATCTCATATATCATATATGGTAGAAGAATGTTTGCTTACTTCAAAATTTTTGTTAACAGCCTTGAAACATTATCTATTTAGTCACAATCTGGCCATTAATTAGTTGCAGCTGAATTTGGCTGAGATTGATCTTTTGTCTATATTAATTGCTCAGATTAAAACCAACAATCATTTAAAATGCAGTATTTGGGTCTTGGAATCAAGTTCTAAGCAAACAATCCCTTTTGTGCACTTTGAAATGACCACGATGCATTTGATTTTGTTTCCTCTGGTTAAGAAGAGAAGAGCAGTATATCACAAGGAATTAACAGGTTGCAGCAAAACATGGACCTAATTCAAACTTCAATCATACTAAACAAATCACAGAACATTGTATTGCTTATAATGATTGAATTCATTGATTACTTTTTCTTAATGAATTGTTTACCCAACCTATATACATATAATCAGTATCATTTCTATTCCCAATCTAGTCATTTTTAAAATTGTGAAAAAAGAGGTTTCTTTGGGATTGATACAAAAGACTTGCTAATCTTTGACTACTAATTATGAGAATAGTTGAGGGTAACTTTGAGAAAGTTTGCTGAAGATTTCAGTTGCTAAGCAAAGGATCTTGCATTTTAGTACTGTAAATAATGGGAAATGACTGAAAATGTTTGAAGGAAGGGTAATTAGAAAAGGAGGGCTTTTTTCAGCTTTACTGAGATACAATATATTGACATGTACAACATTGTGTAAGTTTAAGGGGTACAAGGTGATGGTTTGATACACATGTATATTAAGAAATGGTTAACACAGTAAGACACATTGTGTATAAGTGTGTGGTGATAACATTTAATATCTACTCACTTAAGTATTTAATTCTGTACATGTAATTCTGTAAAGTCACCATGCTGTGCATTAGATCTCCAGAACTCATTCATTTTATACCTGAAGTCTGTACCCTTTGGCCAACATCTGTCTGCCCATTTTCCATATCCCCCAGCTCCTAGCAACCATCATTCTACTCTGTTTCTATAAGTTTGGCTTTTTTTGGATTCCACATATACGTGAGATCATACAATCATACAGTATTTGTCTTCTGTTGTCTGACTGATTCCACTTAACACAATGACTAAGAAGTCTTTTTTTCTTATAAGTTGGCAATAGATATGTTTATATCTGAGTTAACTGAATTGCTTGCTCACAAATTCAAGTTCACAAGTTCACAAATATGCTGGCAAAAACAAACTGGCTTATAGTATACACATGGAGGGGGCCAGGGAGTCATGCAAGGCATATTCAGCAACTAGTGGAGCTTTGACCACAGGCTAGGATTCCTATAATTTTAAGAGTTTAAAATTGTTGCAGAAACTTGATGCTGGTTGAGAATCATCAAGGATGTCAAGAGGCCTTGAGAGATACGGGGAGCCCCTAAGAGAGGTTAATATATCAGCAACTACCTTGTTTAGGAATATGATCTGCACAACAGATCTCTTTAATTCTTGAGTAAAGTGCTTTTTTATTAAAACTCTGTTGATTTTTTTCAACTTGTGTTCATTGAACAAATATTTATTGATTGCATACATTATAGGAAATAATGTATGCAATCAATGTAATCTAGATGTAATCTAGATTAAATGTAATCTAGATGTAAAAAGCTCCTTTCATAGGACTTGTATTGTAGCTGGGTGGGTGGTGGGTGGGGAAGGCAATAAACCAATCCACCTGGTGATCATGGTAACCTTTATAACAATAGGATTGGTTGAGTGGAAGGAATAGAAGTAGGATGAGTTGAGGAAAGAACAGAATGTGAAGAAGTGGACATTGTGTTAATAGACAGATCCCTGAGAAATTCTGTTGCAAAGAGAATGGAGAAAAAGGCCTTACATGGAGGGCAACGTGTTGTCCTGGGAGTTTTCTTTAGGATTTTTGAACATTAATGGATATGAAAAGTCTGAAATTTGTCAAGATATTTATAATGGTTTGGTTTCATTAATAATCTTTGACTTTTAAAATTTAAGCTAGCATAATGTCTAGTGCCACTTAAAGTCTTAAATAGACAACTATATTAAAATTAAATTAAATTAAATGATGTATATGGTCAATAGGCTTTGAGGCTTAGAGAATTTTCCAAATTATAAAGGAAACAATAGGGTTGGATATTATTTTGAAAAGAAAAAAATCTTATGAAAATTTTTAACCAACAGTTATTTTAAAAGTTTAGTGTTAGAATTACCTCTGACTTTTCCACAGTTGTAGATAGAAACTATTACTTACTATTCTTAAAAGGGAGTGCATGTGTGTGTTTATAATAAATATGCTGTATTTTAAGTACTTAAGACAACTGAAAATGTGCCCCTTTATATAGTAGATGAGCTCATTGCCAGTGTGAAAAATATTAGTAATCTGTACTTTTAAAACATATTTATTTTTATTACCTATGCTTTATCATGATAAGTGTAAAAATACCATTATAGATCACAAGGCTGTAATAAATGTTAAAATGCATTTTATCTCAAGTTTAATCATGTCATAACAAAAATCCAAATAGAAAAATATGTCTTTAATAACAGTTTCTACCACAAATCTGAATATACCTAAATCTTAATTCTTACTTTGCTTTGCAGTTTTATATTAATTTGCATGGCTGTTATTACTTGCTGGTATGCTTGAATGCTGCTACATTTTTATGAATTCTATCCTTTCTTGTGCTCTTAATATGTGTTTGTTGTATGCCATTTCCAGTGTCTCTTGTAAACAAGATATTTCAATGTGACTTTTTCACTTAATGAATATTTTACATGAGTCAGTCAAACCATAAACATTCTTTTCTTTCCCAATCTGCTCCGTGCCTTGAAAAAATACCATAAAAGGTAATTCTGCCAGAAGATAGCCATCTTAATGAGTTGCTGTTTTCAGGAAACAGTAATAATCATTAGACACAGATCCCTGGAAACCTAAGGCAACAACATTCACCTGGAAAATAACACAATTCAATTATAAAGAAAGTTTCCGAATGTAAAAGCATTAATTTCTCATTTTCATACTTTCCATTGCCATTTTGAAGTCATCGTCACTTTATTGCAGCTCTCGTTTTGCTGGTTTACCAAATCCAAACCTGCTTTCACAAGCACTAGCAACATCTGTGAGAACATGAATTACAAGTTCCCCAAGAGAGATTTTGTTGTATCATAATTTTAATAAAACCTACATGATGAGGCACTATTAGTACTATGACACATGAGCTACATTTCTTTAATTAAAGAAAAGTCATAAAATGTAGGGAACATTGTCTCTTGATTGATATATCAGAGCAGTTGATAAGTTAGTAAACTTACTTTGGGTAGAGTAATGTGGACAAAACAATCTAAAATTTAAAAGAAGTTTATAGACATACAGGAAGCTAAGCCAGAGTTTCAGCAATCCAATACAGGCTGCACATGCATGTTTATCTCATCATTTAAAATGTTATGTGCTTTCATTTGACTCCAGAAACCCAAGCATTTATGGGCATTTTAATTGATTTTAAGTTTAAGACATCTTCACTGAAAGACTCTCAAGAGAAAAACATATCATTTTGATAAGCAATCTCCCAGGCATGCACTCACCCAGCATTATGCATTTACATATTGTACTGTACCCATATTATAGATAAAATGTTCAACTTGAAATAACTGACTCTGTGCTGGCAGAAAAAGCCAGGGTATAGGAGAATTTAGAAGATAGACTAGGTTTTTCCCATTTTACAGTAAGTTGTAGATTTGCACCTTATATTTGATGGTGCGATTTTTCTCTACTCTAATTTTGTGTTTTTAAAAAACATATCATTTATTTTCCTCAATAAAATGGCCAGGATATTGAAAAAATAGTAACTGGATTAGAGATGAGAGATTAAACTTAAAACCGAGATAACTACTTCCATAGCATGTAATAGTTAACCATTTAGAAAAATCCATGCCTTGATTTATCTTGCTCATTTATTACATATTTGCATATTTGTACAAATACAGCTGCAATATAAACCACATGGCTGAAAAAGTATCCAATAGGGGAAAGCAAGGGATAACATAAATCTTGACCCACACTAACCAAACAGACTCAGAAAGGGTTAAAATTTCCTCCAAACACTCAATATTCTACTTCAACACTAATGATGCAGTGTAGATCCTTTTATTTTTATTTTTATTTTTTTGAAGATTTATTTATTTATTTGACAGAGAGCCCTGGAGAGAGATCATAAGGGAGTGGGGAGGGGCAGAGGGAGAGGAAGGGAAAGAATCTCATGCAGACTCCCTGCTTGGGTGGTGGGCCTGAGATCAATGACCTGAGCTGAAACCAAGAGTCAGACACTTAACCGACTGAGAGCTGCAGGAGGCTGGTGTAACTTCTTTTAAATCAGAGCACTCATTTTGAGAAGGTGTATCACTTCTCATTTTACAAAGAATGAATGAATAATTAGGAAATGGAGATAAGTTTTATCCTTGAATTTCTTAAATTGTTAACAGATATCTTCAGGTTTCATTCAGTTTTAAGTTCTGTTTATGATGTGTCAAAGGAAAATTGCAACAGACAAGTTAAGGAAGCATGGAAGACTCCATTCAAGACTGTTGCAATAGGCAAGAGAGATTGAACTCAATTCCTCCCAAAAGACTGGATGTTTTTGAGCACTAGGGTGAGTTTAGGCAAAAGTACTAAAGGGATGGTGGTGGGGTTAGGTTGGTCATTGTGATTAGGCCTTTTTTGTTTACTTCTTAATATTTATGGAAACAGGCTCCCCTACCCAACACACATGAACAAACACGCACACACTCCCACATGTATGCATACACGTGTATAGTTCTCTTTGATGATTACATTTCAAAGGGATAGCTTCCAGGACCTTGAGCATGACATTCCTGGGTTGTAAACCAGGCAAGAGTCTGAGAGAATATTCACATCTCAACAAGGCAGGGAAAGAATTTATAAGTGACAGTTTTCTAAAGCATATGCACAAAGGAAAGGGAACTCAAGAAGCAGTAGTTAGGAAGAAAACTGTGTAAGGTTTAGTCATGCTGTGGGGAATATTGTCTTGGTCAGAAGTCAAATATAGAAATTAGAATGTATTTTCTAATATTCTGTAGTAGTAGAAGGGAATCATATATGTGCATTTCTGTTTCATAAAAAAATACTGTTCAAATTCTGTAGGAGAATAGGTGTCATTGCTTCTACTGTTATAATAATGCCCCGCCCTTTTTTTACATAACAAGTCAGTTTACTTTACTATAAGGAGAGGGATAATAGTACCTTCATATGGTTGGTTATCACTGGGATTGAATAAAAATATAGGTAGAGCTATTGTGACAGCTCAAGATCATAGACTATACTCAGATAAAGGATAACAGTTAGATGTCACTAATGAGTATATAGTCTCTAGGTTCTGTTTGAAAATTATTATATGGTTCAATGATATAGATTATTATGGGGAAAAGAGGTATTCCTTTTTGTTTGAAATATCTATTAAAACAACTTTTTTATTCACTATATATAGCTATATTACTTCACTTTTATTTGGGTATATAAGTATATATACACCTGACCTACAGGTTCCTACTGGAAAAAAAATTATTGTTTCTTTTTCTTGATAATCTAGTGTTCTTAAGATAGTAATGGGACTAAGGAACAGACTCTTTCTCACCATTTTTGTCCCATGACTTGGTTTTCATGGTACTTGAACATAGTTATTACATTAATTCACAACTATTATTATAGTCAAAGCTTGAAAGCACTGTAAGCTTGGCTTTATTGATTAGCAATTGAGATAAGCTAAAAGATAAGGAGATCTGGGACTTAAACTCTCTTCTGTTCCTATATTGCATGCTCTTCCCATGATATGACAGAAGTTCTGGTATGTGATATACTCTTGCAAGGCTGTTGAGCACTTGAAGGATGGGAAGTTATTTTTAAAAATTACCGTTCTTCTAATTAGTAGCTATGCAATATTTTCTTCAATATTTTTTACAGAAGTAGCAAAGCAGAAAAGTTTCAGCTAACATCCATATATCTGCCTAGATGCTGACATTGATGTTTTGCTATACATTGTTCTATCACATAGTGAATTTTAGCTATGCAGTTTTAACAGGTTTTTTTTTTCTCACTGTAGTACAGCTTCCCAGTCTGCAAAATGAGAATATATAGTATCTATCTAATAGTGTTCTTTGATAATTACCTAGGACAGGATTTATAATTGATCAGCAAAATACCTGGAATAGGATGAATCAATTTCAGTGAGCAGTTATCCTTCCTTTCAAGGAAACAGGATCCATGCAGGAAAAAAGCTGCAAGTAGTTATATTCATCATCAAATACAGAACTTTCCCAATAGAGAATGATTATATTATTCCCTTCAGGTTACTTCAGGTTTGGGTTAACAAAAAAGTAATTTTAACTTCCTGATCTCTTAAAATATACAAAATGTACTAACTCTATCCCAACCATCAATAATCCTCTGACTACCTGGTGAATATTCAGAAATGTTGAGATGTTGAGTCGTACAGTACCATAGGGTTCTGGTCAGATTTGGATGTTGGATATACTGGCTCTTAAAATCAGTGTTTCATCAGGCCAGATGTTAATTAAATTTGTTTTCTTACCCTGACTAATGGTACTGTTTCCTCTCCCATAGAGCGACTAGAGATGTCACTTCTAAGAACATTCATTTAGGAAAACCTTCACTTTTAAAGTTATTTGTTAGTGCATTTTGTAGGGAAAAAGGACAGTCAAGGCCTCAAAGCTGAGATAACGTTAAGGTACATTAAGGTGACACTGATTAGGGGCGCCTGGGTGGCTCAGTGGGTTAAAACCTCTGCCTTGGGCTTGGGTCATGATCCTGGAGTCCTGGGATTGAGCCCCGCTTCAAGCCCAGCATTGGGCTCTCTGCTCAGCGGGGAGCCTGCTTCCCCTGCTCTCTCTCTGCCTGCCTCTCTGCCTGCTTGTGATCTCTATCTCTGTCAAATAAATAAATAAAATCTTAAAAAAAAAAGTTGACACTGATTAAAGAAGTATGTTTAAGACGTTATAAAGAATGAAAAGGGCTAGTAGCAAAGCATACAGACTCGAGTTAACCCAGGATAATGATTTATTTTTTTAGATAACAGATTGAAATGAGATTGTATAGGTTGTGTTATGTAGCTAATAAGAGGGAAAGGTTGCTTGATTTATATCCACCTTTACAATTCTGAATGGGAGAGGATACCCGAAAGAATAGGAGTTGAAAACTAAAGTCAAATTAGGACCACATTTGACCCCGTAGGTCTTGAAAGAATGTATTAGAAAATCTCTTGAGTCTCACCTCTAGCCCTGAACTATATGGCCTTTGATTTTCTCAACTATAAAATTAGAATGTTGATAAAGTATTGTCTCCAATTTGATTACCAGTTTTGAAACTAGTTGGAGGAAGAATTGAAACTGTAAACAAATATATCAGAAGATTTTGATTAATGGGAGAATATACTGTTTTCTCCTATTTTATAGGCAATATTAACAAAAATTTATTGTAGAGAAACAGCTATTATTATGCTATGTTAGTGAGCATGTAAATTTGTATAGTTTGTCTGGCAGAATTTCAGTATTGGTAGTAAGTTAAAACAGGAAATTGCATATGACTCGTATGACGTCAGTTCATACGAGTTAAAGAAGAGTTGCATGGACCTTCCATGTGTGTTTTTATGCCCATTCACTTGCAGAGCACACATCTGAAAAGATGCATATGGAACCTGTGTCTATTCAAGGAAAATATTATAAAGAAGTATATAAAATATATATAAATATATATTAATATATATAATATAATATATAAATATATAATATAATAAATATATAATATAAATATAATATAAATATATAAAATATTATAAAGAAGTAATGATAGAAGATACAAGAGTTTTCACATTTATTTAGGAAAACCTTATAAAGTGTTCTGCTTTTAGTTTGAAATTTAATATATTTTGTAGGAATAAGGGGCAGGAAAGCATCTTAAAACATGTTAAAGCAAGTGAATTGAAAAAAAAATCCTTTTTATTATAAGACATTACGAGAATTCCAGTTAACATGGTGAAGTAAGCATTTTAATAGAAAAAATCCTACTTTCACTTCAAACAATATAATAGAATGTAGGTTGAAAAAATGTGCTTGCCATCTTCAAAGATATAAATTAAAGAATAGTAATCATCTAACAATAACAGTATAGCATGAAAGAAAATGAATGGGTTTATTTTGAAGATACAAAAATTCTAGTTATTAAAATTGATAAAATGGGTAAGAATAATGGTCAACTAAAATTAAAATGAGAAATTTGTAATTAAAAGATACAGTTGTTATTAATTCTGCAGCTGGGAAAAAAAAAAAAAACATGGAAAAGAAAATCAGAGGATTTGGAAGGATGGAATGAAATGGTATCCCAATAAGAGAGAATGGAAGAAGTTAGTATCAGAAGAGATAATTACCGAGAAACATTTAGTGTTACATATAATCAAGAATCCTCAGAATAATGTCAACAAAAGAGTCCCTAAAAGGATAAGTCAAAATAAACACATAAGGAGACACAACACAGTAAGACTGCAAAGCATTTGAAAGGTATATTTCTGACCTAGTGATAGTGAAAGATCTCTTTAAAAAGACCACCCCAAATAAACCATAAGGATAAACATGGATGGATCAAACTACTTTAAAATTCGTGTTTAACAAGTCTTACTGGTAATGGACAAATTGGAAGAAGGAGTTTTTCCTTCACTAAACTTGACAAGAGTTTAACATCTGGAATACATAAAGAACTTGTGGACACTAACAATAAAAGCAAAAAAAAAAAGGCAATAATATATGGTCAAATGATGTAATTTGCCAATTGTGAAAGATAAGATTTAAAGATTAAGATATGATAGGAATCAGAATAAAGCAAATTATATAATGAGATATTTGTGCCATTGGAAGACAATTACTAGGAGGATGCATAAAAATATAGAGAGGAAAACACTTCTTGATGCTGCTGGCAGAGAACAGTATTAGAAGCCATTTGTGAATGCAGTCTGATAGTACTGAAGGCTAATATTTGCGTATCCTATCAGACTATCACATTTTCTGGCATATTTCCCAGAGAAAAAATTTTCACATACTCAAAAGCAACATTAATGTGTTGTTAATCTCAGTATCTTTTTACCCTCACAGGGAACTGGTGGCAGGTATGGTCCATGATTAGGGAAATGTATTAAAAACAAGTAGAGAAATTGTGCTTTGAGTATACTATATAATAAGTGGGTAAAATAAAATATAGCAAAATGAGCAGATCATAAAAACAATTCTCAGCAAAAAAGTAAAAAACATAATGAAACTTAGATCATACCACTATCAAAATCACACACACACACAAATCTATGCAAGTGTACATAAGAATTATATCAAACTTCATTAGAGAATATATCTATGAAAAAGAGAAATTTAAGGCACTGTTCTGTTTCCTGTGTATAAATCATACTTTATTGTTTCCATGCATTTCTCATAAGATTTGTTGAAAACTGGACATTTTTTTAAAGTATAAAATGACAAAAAAGATTGGAAATTGGAAAACAGATTCTCCCTCCTCTTGAGGGTTTGCTGTTCCTGCTGCTTGTAGATGTCATTTATTTAGTAACCTTACTGAACTAATTTTTTAACGCCTATATTCTTGGTTGTGTGGGGCCACTGAAATCTCTGTTCCATTAGCTTGGTGGTTGGCTAGCAGATAGGCAGAAATTTCCTTAAATGCTTGGAAGCAAAAAATAACTTTAAGCCTTTAAAAGATGGGTTCTGTATTGGAATATGCCTTCGAAGCACAGCTTAACCTCTGCTTCTTATTTGCACAAAGCCTGAGTGTCATTCAGAGATAGAAGCTTAGGGCATTTTCAGGTATTTCCTGAGCATGTGTACAGGAGCTTGTGGCTTCCTAGTTTCCCAGGAATGTTTGGAGCTTTTCTAACTTATTCCCCCCAAAACATCATTTTGTCATCTTTCCTCTCAAACATTTTGGTTAGTCTCTTGTTTTCCCCAACAGTGATCCATTGCCCTAGGCAGTAGTGACTAACATGTTTGCCTGTAAATGTTTTAGACACATGCCCCCTGAGTAGCTAGTTCAGCACTCAGAATGTTCCGAAAGGCCAAAGACAAGTCCTTTGGACATCCCCATGGAGGCAGTGCATGGGTCAAAATACAGAAACACAGTGTGCTTGCAAATGAGCTCATTCTGCAATTTTGGGTACCAGTACCTATACCAGGAAAGTGGTTGTTACTTTCAAGGCAACCACTGTGCTAGGAAGGGAGGGATGGGACTAGGGTAGGTAAAATACCACAGTTTTCTTTATTCTTACTGAATTCAGCCACTTTTTCTTGATTATGCATTCCCCTCGTTGCTATAAGATTTTCTTCCTGTAAGTATCTGAATTCAAAAATATTGATTCCAATAGTTTTTGCCAGTTTATTTGTTGCTTTTATGAAGGGATAGGGTTTTGGTAGTTTTTACTCTGCCATTTTCCCTAATGTCCAGAGCCATATATAACATTTAAAAACATGAAGAAAGCAGTTGAGATTATCTTCTGAATGTACTTTTTAATATGAGGAAGCAAATTAGAAATTAAAAATTTAAACAGATTTTCTTTGCTATGAGTAAGCAGAATGTTTCAGACATAGGTATGTCTGAACATAGTATATATTCCAACCCATATTTGAAATTATTAAAAGATGACTAGCTGGAATCTAAACTTCAATATGTCATTTTTGTTTTTATTTTATTTTTTAAAAATAATCTCTACACCCAATATGGGGCTTAAACTCACAACCCCGAGCTTAAGAGTCAAATGCTGTTCTGACTGAGCCAGCTGGGTGCCCTACTATGTTCTTCATTTTTTCCCACCTCAAGCCTGTTTCTGTGTTTCCTATTTTTTTAATGGCACAAGGTTGAAAACATTAACATCAGTTTTGCATTATCTTTATTCATATTCTATAGTTCATAAACTATACAGTAGTAGTAGTAAACTATACTGTAAATTGTCAGGACCTCATTTCTTTTTTTTTTTTTTTAAGATTTTATTTATTTATTTGACAGACAGAGATCACAAGTAGGCAGAGAGGCAGGCAGAGAGAGGGGGGAAGCAGGCTCCCTGCTGAGCAGAGAGCCAGATGCAGTGCTCCATCCCAGAACCCTGAGATCACGACCTGAGCGGAAGGCAGAGTCTTAACCCACTGAGCCACCCAGGTGCCCCTAGACCTCATTTCTTAACACCATCTTCTCTAAACAAATCCATTGCAGTAGATTCCTGGCTGAAGATTCTGCCTCTAGACTCTTCTCCACTTAAGGCTCCAAAAGTAAATTTTTTTTATCCCGTTGTCATATTACCCAAATTCTGTAAGACAACAAAATAAATTTAATTATTGGTCCTCATATAATGTGTCTGCTTCTACATCTACCTAAAGTGTCCTCTTCACTTGTAACATCTAAATTATTTTTATCATTCATTCAGTTACAAATACCACTTATTTAAGGGCATTTTTCCTTCTACACAAAACCTTTTCACTTGTACACTGGATATTTTTACTAGCAACACTTTTTCCTAGGCATTGTTTTATTGTAGTCTTTAGATATATACACATTTTGCTTCCTTGAAAATTTTCTGAGATCAGAAAAAGTTGGCCTTTCCAACTTTGTATCTAACCCTTACCTTTCTAAGTGTTTTGTATAAATTTGACAATCAGAAAGCATCTGTTGAACTGAATTAAAACTGTAATGTAAAATTGCTTATCAAAAGTTGGCAACATGTCATTAATTAAATGGATCATGCTTCATATATGTACACACCATATGCTCTAATAATCATAAATATCTCCAACTATTGTTCTCTTGCTGCAACAGAAGAGGCAATTAACAGTTATTTTAGAAAAGTGTTAAATACTTTTCTACATAGAAGAGCCAAAGAACTCCCCAGTGAGCAACTCTACGATATAAGCTGGAAAAAGTAGCATTTGTTCTTTTTTACTTTATTCAAAAGAGAGCTTGTATTTATAGATTAGCTGACTATGATTTCATAGACATCTTCATAAATATTTGCATATGTTGAGTCTAAAATATGGCTCCTGTATAAAAAATCATTAAATATGTCTCCTTTATAAAAGATCATTAAACAAGAAGTGATATTATAATTGAAATTTTATTTACAGTCAAGGTTATTTTGTTACTTCTCCCTGTTTCCCAAATCATAATAAAGAGATATTTGTCTCCTTGCTTTTAGTCAAATGGTTGTAAATGGGCTTTGAGGGAATATTTTCCTTCACATTCCTTGACTGAGTTTTTGTTAGGCTGTGAGCCAAGTCATTCTTACCTCTTTAATATTCTTAGTAATTACTCCACACAGTGCTATTATTGCTCATTTTGCTCTACATTTGGATTAAGGAACAGACACAGATTAATTATCTCCAATTTCATTTGTCAGATTTCATCACTAATACAAAACACATTACTAGCCTTAAAGAATAGGTCATTTTTAAAGTAGTATTCTTACTGTGTAAGCTTTGGTAAGACCCATCACTTCTGTGGTCCTTTCTGCATTGACTGGACCAGCAAAGTCAGTCTCTGGTGACAGCTCCATTCCCTCCTGATTGTGTAATATTATCCTGACTTTTATCATCATCCTTTGAACTTTCTTAAGAACTTTTATAGCTCTGATGCTATTCATTTGATTTTCACCACACCCAGAGAGGGACATGAAGTGAATATGTTCATCCTCTTTTACATATGAGAAAACTGAAACCCAGAAAGATTAAATGAATTATTTAAGTTTAGTGGCAGAAACCATTTCTCCGGACTACTAGCCCTTTTCTATTTCTTTACTGTTTGCTGTGGGCCTTGGCTGATTATTATCTTCCTGGGGAAAAATGGTATCCTGTCTTATATGTAGTTGTTTGTTTTTAGATCCTATCTTGAAGGTATGTTGGAAAACAAATGGTGCTCAATTTTGAGGGCACCCCCCCAAAATCTTTTAAGCATGTATAGTTTCTATTCTATAGAATAGTGTGTTTTTTTTCTTTAAGGGCTAGAACAATTATACTAAATAATACTAATTTTTTATTACTCTTTTAATTACCATATTTGAATGAACTATTCAGTGAAGCACATGTCTATTGAAAACACCAAGAATGTTGAGGAAGTATTGAAAAAGTTGGCCTATAGCATGATCCATATGGGAAATATCATTTCCTTATCCCCCACCAACTTCTAGTGAACTTTACATGAATTATTTATTTTTAACTTCAAGGCTAGGTATATACAAAACTGTGAAAGGAGCAGAGTCATATGTGGTGTTTAAATTACTCAAATGGTAACCTCTTGATCCCACTTTCTGGCATCTTGCCCTGCCTAACTAAGTATACATTAATACTGGCAAATATATTTTTTAAAGACTTTTATGATTTATTTTCATTCTAGTATTCTGATATAGAGATTAATATCATATAATCCAAATAGTGATGAATTCTGAGGAATTTAGTTCTATTATAAAATAAATTTCAATTGTAGATTATATAGTGATACACAGGGAACCTTGCCTTACTTTTGTATCATGCGAACAGCTTCCTATCCATGGAAATAATCTTGCTAGAAGATGCAAATAGAGGAAAATGAAAGGAAGGTGGGGGTTACTTCCAAGCATCAAAGAATAAATGGCTAGTAATTAATATAATTTTTAATCTCATGGATATTTTCTCTCTCATGCAGGATTTAACAAATTAGAGTTAACTTTTTAGGTATAATATTTTGTCAGATAAACCTCAGTTCAGGTTGATGAGGTTCCATAAGCAATCCCCAACCAGAGAACAGATTGGAATGTAGTAACACTGCTGTATTTTTAAAACTTTCTCATCACCTTCTCATTGTGTTGAAATGTTCTTGCTCCACACTTTTTCCTTTTTATGGGAATTTGATGTTGTAGTCAATAGCGATATCATCACAAATGTTTCTTTGTGGGGAGAGACAGCTGTGTTCACCTACAAGTAGTATGTACCATGAAGAACTTAATTCAAACAGATGCAATCTAATTAAGACCTTGTAAGATGTCTTCCCTTCCATACGCACCCATCTCAGAGCTTAGTAAAAACAAACCAACTGCAGAGATTTTACATGCTTACCCTTATTCTCAAGCCAATATTTTTGTAAAATTAGAAGCAAAAGGATTTATTTATTACCGATTTAAAAAACAAAGAATTAAGAACTAATTTCCCGTAGAGATTCTCTTTTACTTTCTAGGTTTTTGTTTAAACAAAAATTCTGTCCTTTTTAAATTCATTCCTTTAATTTTCTGTTGGGGACACCAAGGTTATTGGACATTGCTATCATGATGCATGATACTCTCTATCACGCACCAATGCCATCATGATCCTTTTGCCAAAGGCAGAACTTCTGAATGATGGCCTATTGCTTTTCCAGGAAAATATTATCTATTATCTATTATCACACTAAGACATACATACAATGTTTCCATCTAGATGATTCTAGTCACTTGTCTCTTCACCTGTCAGTTGGTTTTCATTTGACTAAGCCCCTTTTCCATTATTTATTCTCCGCTCTTTATTTCAAGGACTGGAATCTTGCAGAACACATTCCCCAATCCTTTGCCAGATGGCCTCCTGTGAGGCTTGTTGAGATGAGGCATGTCATAAAGAAAAAGAGTTTTTTTTTTTTTATTTCCCCTGAAGTGGCAGTCCCATCTCAGGATT
This sequence comes from Martes martes, assembly GCF_963455335.1. Lineage (NCBI taxonomy): Eukaryota > Metazoa > Chordata > Mammalia > Carnivora > Mustelidae > Martes > Martes martes. The sequence goes on from NC_137896.1 coordinate 70,809,656, forward strand.
CGAATACCTGCTGTTCAGTACCTCTTCAGTGATTCCAGCCCTGGTCATGTAGTAGCTTTAGTTATATTGTGGTTAGTTCAGACTTAGTACTACTCTAGGAGTTGAAATGATATCCTTTTCCTAACTTCAATTTCTAATCTTAAGCTCTTCAAGAACCCCCCTCTTTTTCCTTATATTCCTTCAGTTACTTATGGCATATATGTAGCAAATTCCCTACTAAATCTTTCTTTGTTAGCAATATCTAGAAATCTTACTCTTTTCTCAAGTTGGCTCTGACTGATACTGTACTTACTATGGGAAGTAGCCCCAAGCAATTGGTCTTTGCAGATGGCAGTCTGGGAAGAGTTTCATGAATTGACTAGGCTTGAACATGATACTGACCTCATTATTTAGTGGAATATGGGATAGAGTCTTAACTAGGAAGAGATAACTGATACCCCAAAATATTTTTTAAATCGTTACTTTATTTCAGCATAAAGCTGGTAAATATGTTAGGAAGCAAATAGGGTTTTAGACCAGGGGTTAGAAAACTGAATTATGTAGGCCCATCTGTTTTTGTAAATAAAGATTTTTTTAAAATTTAAATTCTACTTAGCTCACATGTGGTGTAATGTTAGTTTCAGGTGTAGGATTTAGTGATTCTTCACTTACATACAATATCCAGTGTTCATCACAAGTGCCCTCCTTAATACCCATCACCCATTTAACCCATCCCCCAGCCCACCTCCCCTCCAGCAACCCTCAGTTTGTTCTTTATTGTTAAGAGTCTGTTGTATGGATTGCCTCTTTTTTCCCCTATGTTCATTTGTTTTGTTTCTTAAATTCCACATATGAGTAAAATCACATGGTATTAGTCTTTCTCTGACTGACTTATTTCACTTAGCATAATAGTCTCTAACTCCATTCACATTGTTGCAAACGGCAAGATTTCATTCTTTTTATGACTAATATATATTTATGAGTATTTTATACTGTGCATATATGTATTATGACTTATATGAATATTATATTTGTATGTATCATTATATCTATATATGATTATTTATCTATATAGATGTCACTTCTTTATCCATTCATTAGTTGATGGACATTTCGGCTCTTTACATAATTTGACTATTGTTGATAAATGCTGTTATAAACATCAGGGTGCTTGTGTCCCTTCAAATCAGTATTTTTGTAGCCTTTGGGTAAATACCCAGAAGTACAGTTGCTGGGTCATAGGGTAGCTCTATTTTTAACTTCTTGAGGGGCCACCACAATGTTTTCCAGAGTGGCTGCACCAGTTTGCCAGCAGTGTAGGAAATTGGAACATAACCATGCATTTGTGTATATGTATATATCAATGGCTGCTTTTGTGCTACAGTGGCAGAATTGAGTGGTTGCACCAGAAATCCTGGGGGCTATTAAGCCTAAAATTTATACTGTTGGATTATTCAGGATAACTTTGCTGACCCATGATCTAGGCCAATGAAGGTAGAGTATCACATTGGATCAGGCTAGATTTGTTGATACTGGCGTTTTTACTCAAACCCAGAAGTAACGTGTTTACTAGAGTAACTCAGTTTGTAGAAGCCTGGATCCAAAACTGTCCTATATTCAATGAGTCTGAGATAACAGAAATTCTCTAGTATTGAACAGATGGTTTAAAGGTAAAAGAATGTTCAACTGAATCTCTTATGTAACTCCCACTGCCCAAATATGTAAATGAAGAGTGCCTAGATTCTCTCTCTTCAATCCAGCATGATAAAATTTACCGTTGGATCTAGCCCTTATATCATTGTGGTACCTCCCCTCTTCTTATCTGAGGGTTGGAGATGTGGCTATTAAAATCAGTACCCCAGTTTGAAATGGCATAGTAGGATCTTGAACTGAAAGTGCAAAGAAGCAGGCATACTTACTCTGGTGAGAGTAGGGCTGGAACAATAAGTGTTTCAATATGTGAAAGTTGTTGGTAGCTAATTTATCATAGCAATGAAATAGATAGGCAGTTAATAGAACATTACATGGCCCAGATAATCAAGGAGACTCTGAATGTGGTGAGCAGAGATCTGACTTGAATCATCTTACAGGTAGCAGCTTGTTTACATGTTTACTTAATAAAGGGAATCTATGTCCCCTTGGGGGAGAATCCTGTTAATTTCTAGGTACTCTCTGTGATTTTTTTTTTTTTTTTTTTTTTTGTATCCCAGTGGTCCAGGGCTTGTCAGAATATCCCCTTAAAAGAGAGGGAAGTCTGTCAGTACACATATCTGTTACTATCACATCACAGGACCCCCCTAGCCCCTTCTATACAAACATACACATACAGTGCTTAGTACTGTATTCTGCCTTTTTCATTTTGGAGGCATTTTGTTTATCTTTCTGAGTGTTTTGCTTCAAGTTATCTCTAGGAATGCCAGTTTAAATGAAGTTCAGATTAAACCAGTGCTCTGCAACAGATCCAGTGTAAGTACATGCTGTTCCTTGGGCCTTGGGATATAGTAAGTCTAAAGGTACGGAAGTGTTTGAACCAGACAGGGATTCTTTATGGAGCCCTTAGCAAGCCTAGAAATATAACCACAGTGCCAGCCCCTGAGGCATTTTAGGAAAGCCATGTTGCCAGATACTATTTATCTTTTAAGAACTTGCTCCTGGAGCAAGTAGAGACTAGATGCTTCACCATGAAACATCAAGGACTATGTATGCATTCCAGGTGTCACACTAGGAACCTGATCTATTTAACCTGCCAAACTATCCAAAATTGAATGTGGCCTGTCAGAATTCACAATCCCTAAATAAATAGAAGTAGTACATATATTTTCTAAAGATTTTATTTATTTATTTGAGGGTGCCTGGGTGGATCAGTGGGTTAAATCCTCTGCCTTCAGCTCAGGTCATAATCCCAGGGTCCTGGGATCGAGCCCCACATCCGGCTCTCTGCTCTGTGGGGAGCCTGCTTCCTCCTCTCTCTCTCTGCCTGCCTCTCTGCCTACTTGTGATCTCTGTCTGTCAAATAAATAAATAAATAAATAAATGAAAATCTTAAAAAAAAAAGATTTTATTTATTTATTTGAGGTGGGGGGTGGAGAGAGAGCGAGAGAGCATGCACAAGCAAGGGGGAGGGGCAGAGGGAGAGGGAGAAGCAGGTTCCCCACTGAGCAGGGAGATGCACGCCACACGGGTCTTGATCCCAGGACCCTGAGATCATGACCTGAGCCAAAGGCAGATGCTTAACCAACTGAGCCACCCAGGCAGCCCTGGAAGTAGTATATATTAAATTAAATTCAGACAAATCATGAAGACACTGTCAAGTGCATGAATAGGAAGCTAAGAGTTCTAAGGCACCTATTCCTGCTACACTGATTAATCTCTCTTTTCCCACACCTGTGACTTCATATTGAGTTCCCAAAACTGTAACATTGAGGAAGAAAATCCTTGGATATGGTTCATGCATGGTTCTGCATGGTTCTGCATGACATTTGACATAATATTAAAGGATATTATTACCATGGCAGTTTGAGATGGTGCTGAAAAATGATGGTAGCAAATTCTTCAAATGGGTAGATATTTAGCCAGTGTATTTTGTTTTCTACTTTAATGGAAAGATGATCAGTCTAAGTCCATTTTAAATTTTGGAGAGCAGCTCATAGTTTGGATAAGTGGTTTAAAACATGTAAATAACATGATTAGAGGGGCACCTGGGTGGCTCAGTGGGTTAAAGCCTCTGCCTTCGGCTCAGGTCATGGTCCCAGGGCCCTGGGATCAAGCCCTGAGTCGGGCTCTTTGCTCAGCAGGGAGCCTGCTTCCCTCTCTCTCTCTGCCTGCCTCTCTGCCTACTTGTGATCTCTGTCTGTCAAATAAATAAATAAAATCTTTTAAAAAAATAACATGATTAGAAGATGCCAGAGAAGTTAGAAGAGGCACATGGATGAATCTTTCAGAAGGAACATAAAACATAGAATATTTGCCTCCTGTGACTCATCTCTAGATAGCAGCGGTTACTGAAGAGGGTCTCAAAGGCAAAGGACAAGATGATCTATCCTCTTTGTATTGCTTAGCCTCTCTCTTTGACAGCTAGGTTCTTGTTAGTGATCTTATCTACAAAGTCTTCATGGCAGTGAGCCTGAAGATATTAATGCTAGAACATAAATAACATAAGCTTCCCCTTAGGGAGGCTAATTTGGAGTGCAACAGAGGGCTTGAACTCATCCTGAGATGGAGACCTAAGCTGAGATCAAGAGTCAGCTGCTTAACTGACTGAGCCACCCACATGCCCCAATGAAGCTAATTCTTTTCTTGCTAGTATTCATGTCTAACCTACAAACTCCAGAAAACAGCCATGAGTTCCTAGTATGTTACCAGTCTCAATAGGGACTAATCAAGCACTTGAAGTCAGCTTATTATATCAGACTCCTTGATCTTGAAAGGGGTAGCAGTTTGTTCTTACTGGCATAAACAATTGCGTTTAATGAGGATTTGCCTTTTCTACTACAGATACTTCTCCCAGCACTACCACTCGGGACTTCCAGAATGCCAGTAATTTAATTCAGTGAAAGGTGTCTTTTGCATCTTTTCTTCTGGACACATAATTCGTTTTATTTGTTTATTTTCATTTTAAGTTTTTATTCAAATCCAGTTAGTTAATATACAGTATAATATTAGTTTCAGGAGTAGAATTTAGTGATCCTAAATGGTTTGCCTCTCTCTTTTTTCTTTTCCTCCTATATTCCTCTGTTTTGTTTTTTAAATTCCACATATAAGTAAAATCATATGGTATTTGTCTTTCTCTGACTTATTTCACTTAGCATAATATAGTCTAGCTCCATCCATGTGGTTGCAAAAGGCAAGATTTCATTCTTTTTTATGGCTGAGTAATATTACTACACACATATACACACGCACACACATACATATACACACCACTTCTTTATCTATTATCAGTCAGTGGGCAGTTGGGCTCTTTCCATAATTTGTTGTTGATAATGCTGCTATAAACATTAAGTGCATGTGTCCCTTCAAATAAGATGGATTAATTTGATTTTTATATCCTTTGGGTAAATACCTAGTAACGCAATTGGTAGATTGCAGGGTGGTTCTTTTTTTTAACTTTTTGAAGAACCTCCATACTGTTTGCCAGAGTGGCTGTACCAATTTGCATTCCCACCAGCTATAAGAAGGTTTCCCTTTCTCCACATCCTCTCCAATACCTCTTGTTTTCTGTGTTGTTAATTTTAGCCATTCTGACAGGTGTGAGGTGATATTTCCTTGTTTTTGAGTTGCATTTCCCTGAAGATGAGTGATGTTGAGCAATTTTCCATGTGGACGCATAACTCATTTTAAAACAGAAGAACTGTAGCCATGGACTCATTGACATGAGACATAGTAGTCTGACCAAACAGTGGATTACCTACAAGCAGTGATTACACCAAATATTGAAAAGATCTGTCAGAGTCTTAATATTTTGTTACCAATCCCTAAATTAAATATCTTTCTGCTTGAAATCTTAAGGGTGGTAACTGTTATTCTGTCTGGACCATAACCGATACATCCTGCCACTTTTTATAGGGTTTGTCCAGTAGCTGCTGAATCATTGAGTCTGATAACCATAATTACCATACTACTATAAGGAATATTTTTCACACTCCTATCACTCCCAACACTATTAGCAATATGACCAGCCAATATTTTGACTAGAATTTCTATAATTTATTTAGTTGTAAACCTTTGAGACGTCAATGTATGTATGCTCTTATTCTAATAATTTTAACAAATGAACAAATATGATTTTCTTGTTCATTATTACCTTGCTTATAGTAGAGATGGAAAAGTAGAAAAAGAAGTTTTAATATAGGGAAGTTAGAAGAAGGCATTACTTAAATTTTGTGAAAAGTCAGTTTGAGCTTAAAATAGTATCAGAGAATGTCATCCTATAATAAGGTGGGAAATGGAATAAAGTAGTCTGACTATGGTGTGGACTGATTAAAGCTAATCTATTAAAAAAATTTAAAAACCCTAATGTAGAAATTAGTGGCTCTCAGATTAATTTGATCCCCAAGGAACCAAATATCTAGAGACATTTTTTGGTTATTACAAATGATTTGGGGGGATGTGCCTGGAATCTAGTGGATAGAAAGCCCAGGTATGCTTCTCAATATCCTAGAATGCATAAGATGGCTGTCTTTCCCCTAAACACAGTACAGAATTATCCTAACCAAAACATCATTAGTGCTTAGTTTAAAACACCTGTTATAAATGAACAATGGTATCTTTTAAAAATATTCAGGACTGAGAACAGACAAATATAAATTGAAAGTCCAGTTTGCCTATTCATGGGTAAGAGTAACCTAGGCAGCGCCAACATTAAATGAATTACAGTGGTTGTTTCTCTATATCTTCTTTTGGGCAAGTTTTTTTTTTTTTTTTTTTTTTTAATTTTATTTATTTATTTGACAGAGAGAGAGAGAGGGAACACCAGCAGGGGGAGTAAGAGAGGGAAAAGCAGGCCTCCTGCTGAGCAGGCAGCCCGATGCGGGGCTTGATCCCAGGACCCTGGGATCATGACCTGAGCTGAAGGTAGACACTTAACAACTGAGCCACCCAGGTGCCCCTAAATGTCAATTTTCTTAACTGGAAATTGAGGAGACTAGACTCATTTATATGTTTCCAAATAATATTAATGATTTTGAGCTTGATTTTACAAAAATATTGTATGGTGACTTTACGTATGAAAGTGACACATAATAAGGAAAGGAAGAGCCTGTATGTTTAAAATATTCTTATAGATCGGTTTTGGCTAATCCAGCAACTGAGGTAGACCCTGAGACTCACCTTTATTCTTGAATTGACTACATTTCCTTGTCAACAGGTTTGTGTTTATAATTTTACTAAAATCTGTAGTTTAATGTTTCTTAACATTGTTTTAAAGTCTCAACCAGGTTTATATAGTATGAAAAACGTAAGAACAGGGACTTCTGGGTTGCTTACTCAGTTAAGCAACTGACTCTTGATTTTGGCTCAGGTCATAATCTCTGGGTCCTGAGATCAAGCCCCTACATCTGGCTTTACAGTGGGCATGGAGCCTGTTTAAGATTCTCTCTCTCCCTCTCCCTCTGACCCTCCCACCCTGCTTACATGATCTCTCTCAAAGAAAAAAAAAAAGAACATCTTTTTGACTTCAGACTCGCAGTATAAATTGAGCTATCTTCTTAAAATTTTTTTTTAAAGATTTTATTTATTTGATAGAGAGATGGAATGAGCACGAGCAGGCAGAGCAGCTGGCAGAGAGGGAGAAGCAGACTCCCTATTGAGGAGAGAGCCTGATGCAGGGCTCCATCTCAGGACCATGGGATCATGACCTGAGCTGAAGGCAGACACCTAACCAACTGAGCCATCCAGGTGCCCCAATCTTCTTAAATTGTTAAGAAAATATTTGATATAAAGTATGTATAAAATCTGTGAAATTGTTTTAAAAGAATGTAGTATTATTATTCTGATATTTATCAAGTCTTAAGTTTTATACAAATATCAACTCACGTAATCATTATAGACCTTGCGGGAGAGATCATTTTTACATTAAGAGTAAAATAAAATAGCTAATCTTGGGTGAGCGCTTGTTTAAGTGCCGAGCCCTGTACTAAGCCATATTCGTTAATTGTAATGCCCTCCCCATTTGAAAGATGAGGAAGCTAAGGCAAAAAAATGTTGTATTAAATTGCCTACGAACAAATTGGTACTAAATAGTAGAGGCTGGTGGTTCAACAAAGGTAGTTTTATATAGAAGTCTGATTCCTTGAATATGGTTAAACTGCCTAGCATGCATTGGGATGTTAATGAGAGAAAAAAAGGAAGAGTTTGTGAGTATATATTGAATCATTATTTGTTACAGGCCGTGGAAGGAAGGAAAAGATAAAAAGAAAGAAAAGAAATTTCCTGGCCAGAAAAGGACTCTGGAGCCTATTAGTAAGAAGAGAAAGGAGGGGGGAAAGAATACAAAGAAATTAGTGAGGTGATTATAATATCTTACACTCTTTATATTTCATCCAAATGCACTCCTTTCTGTAATTTATTTTTATCTGCAAACAGTACAGTTTTCTGGGAAAGAGGGTTTTTGTAGATTAATTGATGAGGCAAAAAAATGGGTTTATACAGAAATGTACAAGTAGTTGAAATAAAGAAACTAACAAGTGAATAATTACTGAGCTTATGTCAGAACCCCACTAATATTTGAAATCATGGACACCTACGTACAGTTAAGTATAGATATGTTAACAGGAATTCCAAAAACCTCATTAGCAGACCCTATATTTGGCCTCACTATATAAAAACTATTTCAAAATATATGAAGAGGGGCATCTGGGTAGCTCAGTTGGTTAAGCGTCTGCCTCTGGCTCAGGTCATGATCCCCAGGGGTTCTGGAATTGAGCCTGCTTCTCTCTCTGCCCCTCACCTGCCTCATGCTGTCTCTCTCTCTCTCTCTCACTGACTCTCTCAAATAAATAAATAAAATCTTGAAAAAAACAAACTAAACCAAAACAAAATATATGGAGTGCCTATAAAATAACTTGGTCCAAAGTAAGTGTTTTTTTTTTTTTTTTTTTTTTTTTCTCCCAGAAGAGATTTAGGAACTTTATTTTAGCCTTAAAAATACCTAAAGAGGGGCGCCTGGGTGGCTCAGTGGGTTAAAGCCGCTGCCTTCGGCTCAGGTCATGATCCCAGCGTCCTGGGATCGAGCCCCGCGTCGGGCTCTCTGCTCAGCGGGGAGCCTGCTTCCTGCTTCCTCCCTTCTCTCTCTGCCTGCCTCTCTGCCCACTTGTGATCTGTCTGTCAAATAAATAAATAAAATCTTTAAAAAAAAAAAAAAAAAAAAAAATACCTAAAGAGGGATGCCTGGGTGGCTCAGTGGGTTAAGCCTCTGCCTTTGGCTCAGGTCATGATCTCAGGGTCTTGGGATCCTATTTCCCTCTCTCTCTGCCTGCTGCTCTGCTACTTGTGATCTCTCTCTGTCAAATAAAGAAATAAAATCTTTAAAAAAAAATACCTAAAGAAAAGGTGTGCTATATTCAGAAGTTAAAATTTTTAATAATTTCTGCCCCTTCAAAACAAGGAAAATATTTAGTTATTTACTAAGCATCCTGCTTATAACAACCAGCTCTATATATTGGCTATATTTCAGAAGAGTCAAGGTCTTGGTATTAAAATTAATGTTTTGATTACTCCCAAGGCACTATGCTTGTGTCAATAAAATAGATAAGATCAGCAGCTAGCTTTACCAAGATAGAGATACTGAAAATCTAGGGTATGCACAATGTATACTATAGACACCAGGCTTGAATATTTGGAAATAACTACTTAATACTTCCACTTGCAGATTTAAGGGATGTTGGGTGAAAATCCAAAACAATTTACTTTATCTGAGTGGGCTTTGGTACCAAGAAACAAAAGTAGAGGGTCCAAGGCCTAATCTTCCACTGGCTCAGCCAAATATGTTGCTGGTATTCCAAATATTTTTCATATGGTAAGAATTTCCAAATGATGGGACATTGACTTTTGTGGTCCTATCTCTTGATTTCCTGCAAATTATCCACACCATACATGTGTTGAGCAGAAACTCCTCTCTGTGATAAAATGTCCTTTAAACTGTGCTATCCTTTGTCTTAAATTACTGAAAGTCAGTGCAGTTATCAAACTCACAGTGGTGGTAAGTCTGCCATCTGTTCAACGTCTAGGCTGTGCTGAAAATAAATGGTAATTCAATCATCATGTTATATTTTTTGCAAAGGATTTTCATGGAAATGCTTGATTTCTGAGTTAGTATAATGCCCTTTTGTGAGGAAAATGAAATCCAAAGCTCTCTATCTCTGGCTTTGTTATTTTATTATGCAAAATGTAAATGATTTTTGAAGTCATCATTAACATACATAGACTAAGCAGTTGCTTGCTTAGTGGTAAAAAGTCAAGGACAATTTTTCAACTGGCACCTCATTTTGCTGACTTAGTTCTTAGTCAGTACTGACCTGATAAGGGACCAATCAGATTTATTTATCCATACGTTGTTGTACAATAATTTAGAATTTATCCTATCCCACTCCTATGTTTTATACTCCTAACTTGGGTATTTATTTACTCCCCTGTTAGGAATCTGAGAAGAAAAAAAAAAAAAGGCTATTACAAAGTCTCTTATAAGAGACTTTCCTAATTTGAAGGGGTGGACTGTTACTTATGGGGATAATAGTACTCTCCCAACATTATAACGCCGTTGTTAATAAGATTGATTATTCACAATCTCTCTTTCCTCTATTTCAATTAAGTTGAATTCCATTACATTCTACAACCCTACCTTGTTGAAGGTTTGTGGCATAGTTGTAGATCATTGTTATCAGTGATATCAGGTAGCTGTGGTTCTCTTTTTACTTCTCTTTGCCTTACGATATTGGTCAAACATGTAAATATTATGGGTGGGCATTATTTATTCACTTTTGGAAGCAGAAGTAGCATTCATATCCCCTCTCTTACAAAAGGATATGAGTGTAATCAAAACTCAAGTTTTCATGTGATGCTTGAAAAATTGACATTTATATTTTCAGTATTTTGAATTTCAAATGACTTTTGAATACTCTTTTCTAAAATTTACCCGCATGCAAATAACTTACTCAGTTCTAGTTCTAACGTAAAATGTTTCTTGAATATGTCCTGTGATTAGTAAATAGTAAGTCACATAATTGTATAGTATTATTGTGGACTGAATTATCCCCATGTTCCTGAATTAAGTTAAAGCCATAACTCCTTAATGTGGTGGTACTTAAAAATTAGAGCTTTTAGGATGATTAAGGTTAAATGAAGACAGAATTGTAGAGCCCAATTTGACAGAATTGGTATCTTTATAAGAAGAGGAAGAGATACCTTACAATTCTCTCACTCCACTTATATACACACAAAAGAGTAAAAGCTGTGTGAGGACACAGTAAGAAGGCAGGTGTATGCAAACCAGAAAGATAGCTCTTGCTTTAAACCAACCCCAATAGCAGCGCCTTGATGTGTGACTTTTAACCTCCCAGAACTATGAGAAAATCACTTTCTGTTGTTTAAGCCATCCAGTCTGTGGTTTGGGGTTTTTGGTTTTGTTTTGTTTTGTTTTTTCTTTTGTGGTATTTTCTTATAACAGCCTGAGCAGAATGATACAAGTATGAGACTTCCAAATGTATTTAGAAGTTGACAAAACAGAACACATTCACTAGTTACTTAAAATATGTTTGAAGCTTTATTGAATAATAGAATGATACCAAACACTCCGATAATTTATTTTATTAGTATTTTAATATACTACACAGTTGCATAAGTACAGAAATTCAGGGGCTTCTTGGGGCAGATAACTGAAAAATCTCAGGATGAGCTTTTGAAAAACAGATTTAGGCAATTCTGTTTTTCTGTCTGTTACTCAAGGCAAATGTATCCATTTGGTTTTGGCATCAGGGATGAAATTGCTAATTTTATATAGAACATCTTTCTGTTGTTTTAGTTACATTTCATCAAAAACACAAAAGCATTTTCCTTTTATTAACATGCAACCAACAGTTTTTATACCATATTTTTGTTCTCTTTAAGTAACGTAGTATAGCTGTGAAAGTTAACAATATATGAGTTCAACTTTAAAGAATGCCAAACAGAGTTGGGCATTGCCTGGATTTGATCCAAAGTTTATTATACAAAATATATTCAAACCCTGATTTTTCATCTTATTACAGTAAATTATAACCAATACCTATCTGTGTTCCTGGGCATACTGGGTCTCCAGAACTTGAGTGATCAAAAATTATTTCTAACTTTCTCATGTTATGAGCCACACAGTTTTGGGAGAATTCATGAAAGAGTCTTTTTACTCATCATATAGCATATTCTGTAACTCACCCTGGGACTGAGAAAAGAGTAGTTGATTTCTTTGCAAGGTTGTCTCTACCTACCTGAAAACTAAACTCCTAAAAACAAGTGATTAACTTATTCAAGTCAATATTTGGTAAGTTTTAAAGGCAGATCTTTCAAAATTTGTTCAGTCATGTCCTAAATCAGCAATAACTAGAGCTTTTCATTTCTGTGGCTTGACAGCCATGCATCTGCTGAAGTTAGTTTAAAAATAAATTATAAATTATGTTCTGAATATAAAATATGTACTCATTATAGAAACTTGAAAAGTTAGAACATATGAAGTACAAAAATATAAAGTATCCATATAGTAATCCAGTATTTAAAGTCAATTCTGTTAAATATTGGTGTATTTCCTTCCTTTCTTTCCCCCAGTGCTCATTGACAAGTAGGTAGGTAGATACGTATGTGTGTGTATGTGCTTTATAAAATTAGACTAAATCTTTGCCAAGTTTTGAATCCATTTTTTTAAAATCTGAGCATGAATTATGAAATAAAGGAAGACTCTGGAATTGGGGGTGACAGACAAGTAATAAAATCTAAATACCCTTTGTTTTTTATCCTTGCTATTCACAAGGCTCTGGGGAATTTACTGCATAAGCTCTGAGAATAGTCATAATAATATATCTCTACTGGAAAACTTCCTGTGGGTACTATGTAGGCCACACATCTTCCATGAAAACCCATAAACATTTCATGCTGATATGATTTATGCTTATTTTATTTTATTTTATTTTTTTTTACAAATTGAGAATGCAGCTTAAGTCACATCTGCTGGAAAACCAAGGATTTGGTTTTAGGTTAGGTTCATGATAATACTAACTTGAATGTCTAATAATGCTATCACGTTTGTATATTTATAATAATTATAATTATTTGACAGTCTCTGAGATAGGTAGGGCAGATGTTTAGTTTATTTGTTTTCTTTTAAGTAGGCTTCACACCCAGCTTGGAGTCCAATGCAGGGCTTGAGTTTACAACCTGCGGTCAAAACCTGACCTGAGACCAAGAGTCAGATGCTCAACTGAGAAAGCCATCCAGGTTCCCAAATGCTCTAGTTTTTAAGGACTGAATTAATACTTTAATTAGAAAAAAAATTCTGAATTAAATAACATATTTAGACTAAGTGAACACAATTTAACCAGATGTATTTGCATTCTCTCCATACCTAGATTCTATCCAAATGATAGAAAAAAATAGGAAATATAAAAACACACAAGGACATTGATAACAATAGAATAGACAGTAGAAGTTGATAAATTGAAGAGAAAATGTTTAGAACAATGAAAGGAAGTAGAGAAGGAAGGATAAATTATTTTTTAGAAAATAGTAATTTCCTATTTAAAGCCCTTGCTAATGGGACTATTGGTAAGAAATAACCAAATTTATCCTTAAATACCCTAATGAGCCTCAGATTTTTGGGTTTACCAAATATATTGAGAAGGAGGTTGAACTGTATGACTAGAAAGATGGACGAAGTGAAAGTCTAGATATTTTGTGCCATAGCCCCTCTTATTTGTCTGAGAACTTCTGCATCCAGGAAGTGTGCCTTCTGGCATATGGTTGCAAAATTCTTATTCAGAGAAACTTCATAAAACCAAAGAAAGTGTCTCCAAATACTGATACTTGAAAGACCCTAAAAAAGGCTGTCTACTGTTTTCTTCTTTTATAGAGAAACCTGTGGTTATTCATATTGCCATGAACCAGGAAATCTAACCACCTTTGAATATTTAATTCTTAAAAATAAAAATATAGTCAAGAATCACCAGACATTTGAGGAAATGGTCCAATTTGAATAAGAATAAAATAGTCAAACAAAGAGTGAAAAAGAATCCCCAAAGGAGAAACAACATTGTTAGGTGCAAAAGAAATCTTACAGATTACCACATTAAATATTTGCAGGAAGATGAGTAAATAGTCCACATCAACTTAGACAAGTATAGAATACTATGGTAAAATATTAATCAGAGAATCATGATAGCTCTTGAAAACAAACGGGGTAGCCAAAACAATAGCAACAACAACAACAAAGAGATTTATAACAAAGTCAAGGAATGTCCCTGAAAACAGAATAAAATGAACGTATCTAAGAGGTGCCAAATTCTACCTAGCGGTAAATAGATTTAAAGTTCAGAAAATCTGTTCTTCAAATTTCATCCTTCTTTTTTGATAATAGTTCATTTTAGGCTTCATCATCCACCTGATGATGGATACCCCTCTGTGTTTGATCAGCAAACACATCTTATTAGCCATATCTAAAAATTATCTTCTGAATCTGGTTCTACTTACTGACACACACTGATGATTCCTTCTTCCCACTCTTATCCTCTCTTGCCAAGAATACTGGCAAGAGCCCTCTAATTGTGGGTCTGCCACTTAGTTAAGATCTTTATCTATGTTACTTCTAGTATTACTTTTCTAAAAATTTTATTATGACAATTGAAACTATTTGCTAGTTCCCTCTTGCCTATTACAAAAGAGCCAATTATTCAGCCTGGCTTGCAAGCCCTTATTTATCTGACCTGATTCACATGCTCAGCTTCCTCTCCAGTTACCACAAGCATTCAACTTCTAGTTACACTAAAAATTTCAGTATTTCACATATAATTATGACTATTCAGGCATCCATTGCTTACTTTTTATATACTAATTTTTTTAGCAAATTACTCAATACTCCTCCATCCGTTTGTCCCTTGCAGGCATGAAGGGATTTTGTTGGGAGAAAGTTAAGTGATAACAAGAATGCAAATTTTTTTATTATTATTATTATTATTATTATTATTACTATTATTTTACTATGATGATGAAAAAATGTTTTCCAGTAATAGTTGAGAAATAAAAGTCAGCAGTAATTCTTACTGGATTCTTGTTGCTTTGGAGACCACAGATATATATCTTAACTGTGGATAAAAATGAGAGTTTTTAGGTCAGTATTGGGGAAATTTTAAAGCAGAATACAAACTGAAAAGGTCATTTTAAGACCAAACATCACTATTTTGATAACTTCAGTTATCTCTTTTTGGTGTCTTTTTTCCTCATACTCAGGTTCTCCATTATCATTCCTTTTCCAGTCTTCTATTCACAGTTCCACCCCCAACCGAAGTTAATTTCACATGCAGAGGAACAATGTCAATGAGCCAGTTAGAAAATCTTTGGTGTTGTACAAATGTGAAAGGCCAAAGTTTTGGAAAAATCAACTTATGTGATTATTTAATTTAAAGATATATTATTGAAAGTAGGTGGGGTTTTTTTGGTAATTTTAGTGTATTAGAGAGTTTTAGTAAAGTTTGAATCAATCTTTTAGTAATTTTTTATTTGCATAACTGGTTTTACCTGTGGAAATTAAAAAAAATGAATATAGAGACAATATAATACTAGACTCAAACTAATTTTGTTGTTTATAAAAAAAATAGAAGCCATACGGTTTTAGTTCAGAGATACAGAGAACTGGAAGTGTCACCCCAGTTTTTACAACCAAGCTGTATAAACTGAAAATAAATGAAATTAATAACTTTTCTTGAACCCATCAGTGAAAAAAGGTCATAGGATAATCAAGTGACCTAAAATACAGGGGTGGGAGAATATGTGCCTGTGGGGAGAAGCACAATTTAAGCATTTGCTTACCCAAGGCAGACACCACAGGATACCATATAAGCCAATAAAAACAAAAACTAATAAATCGTAGTGATTTCCAAATGTGAATGTGGGAGAGCACAACAGTGTGAAGTCCACAGGATGACAGATACAGGCAGGTCTCCAACCTTCTGTGAACCTTTCCTCCAGGATTCCCTAAAGCCACTCATAGGAGAAATTGGATAGAATCCCGAGAAAACTTTTCTGTGGTACTGACAAGGGAAGAAAAATAGCACCCGCTGATATGTCTTCATGGAGAGGTGCGATTAACATCTCTACTGTCTATCATGAAGAAAAGTCTTAATTTGCAGGGGTAAGAAGAACAGAAACTCTGAATATATTGGCACTGTTAAGAATCTGTTGAACTGAGGAAGGGGCAAGTAGAGGGATGAGTTAGTACTACCCCAGGATAAGGGCAGGTTTGCATGCTAGGTTTGTCACTGTAGATGCAGGAGGGGAAGGAACTCCTGTGAAAACAAAGCCTTGAACAGAGAAACAGAACCTGCCTGAGACGTAGGATGAAGTAGAACATCAAGGAATGCCATCTTCCCACTCTGGTCACCTCCAGGCTGTCAACATAAAAATCAAAGTAGCAGTAGAATATAATTGGAAGAACTGCAAGAGACTGATTCTCTCAAA
Source organism: Martes martes (assembly GCF_963455335.1). Lineage (NCBI taxonomy): Eukaryota > Metazoa > Chordata > Mammalia > Carnivora > Mustelidae > Martes > Martes martes. The sequence goes on from NC_137896.1 coordinate 70,825,823, forward strand.
GAGCAGATATTGAGGAAACCCTTCAGGCAGAATAGCCCACACCATAAACTCAATTGATAGAGGCATATGAAGCCTGTGGTGTATTGAAGGAAACTGTAGTAACAGCATAATTTAACCCCCAACTCCTAACTTCATTAGCACACAACCACACATTGTGTCCCTTTGAAAAGAAAGGCATGTGTATGTGTAAGTATAAATATATTTTATAAATATAAATTTTTTGTAGATCGCTGGATACACCTTAATACCTACTCTTATGTCCAGTTTTCAAACAAAAAATTATAAGACATTACAAAAAGGCAAGAAAAACAGTGTGAAGAGACAAAGATCATCCAAACTAGATTGTGTGCCATAGATTTTACATCCAACACACAAGAATTTAAGAAAACTATTTTAGTATGGCTCTAAGAAAAATACAGAAAACATGCATGACTGGATAGGTAATTTCAGCCTTCAAATGGAAACAATAAGAATCAATTGGAAATGATGGGGGTTGGGGGACTAAACAAACAAAACAATGAGAGAGGATGAATGCCTTTGATGGACTTTTTAGTAGGTTCAACGCTGTTAAGGAAGATGTGGTGATTTCCAAGATAGGTCAATAGGAATTATCCAAACTGAAACCAAAAGAATCATACAGCAAAACATCTAGCATCTAGTGGAGGAATATCAAATGATTTAGTAGACACATAATTGTAATCTCAGAAGGAGAAAAAAGAGTTGGAAAGTTGGAATGTATAAAGAAGTATTGGCTAAGAAGCACCTGGGTAGCTCAGTGGGTTAAGTGTCTGACTCTTGATTTCAACTAAGGTCATGATCTCAGGGTCATGGTCAGTGGGGAATCTGCATGGGATTTTCTCTCTCTCTCTTTCTCTTCTCCTGCTCATGCTTGCTTTCTCTCTCTCAAATAATTAATTAATTAATTTAAAAAAGGAAGTAATGCCTAAGAACTTTTCCAGATTAGTAAGACACCAAACCACAGACATAAGTAGCTTTCAGAACACCCAACAAGATAAGTAATTAAACAAAGCAAAGCAAATCAACACAAAAGAGCCTCCGTTGTGCACATATATTCAAACTGCTGAAAATGAAAACAATGGGAAAATTTTGAAGAGAGTGGAAAGAAAGACACACTATTTACAAAAGAACCAAAGATAAGGTTTATAGCAGTCTTAGCAGAAACCATGCATTCAAGACAACAATGGATGGATATTTTCCAAGTGCTGGTTTCAAAAAGGAGGACAAAAACTCAACCCAAAATTACATACCCAGTGAAAATATACATCAAAAAAGGTAAAAGAAATGAAGCCTTTCTCAGGCAAACAAAAAATCAGATTTTATTGGTGGTAGAGTTAATCTACAAGTTATTTTAAAGAAGGATCCTTGAAAATAAAAAAATAAAATAAAATAAGGATTTTTGGGCAGAAGAATGTGATATAGATAAACAACTTGGACCTATACAAAAATAGAGTTGAAAATAGAATCAATAAAGATAAATTTTTTTTAAAATTTTTATTTGCTCTACAAGATAACTGAGTATTTTAAGCAAAAATATACCATGCTATTGTGTGATTAAATATATGTATATGTAAAATTTATAATAAGTAAAAGGATGGAGGGGGAATTATTATAGGTATATTAAAATTATAGGTATATACTAAAGGTTATAAGTATATTAAAGGTATATTAAAGCTGAAAAATATTATTTGACTATAGTCTCATGTATGTATGTATCTAGGTCTCCAAAAGTAAAACAAGTTTAGGAGACTTGGGTTAACTTATTTCAAGCCTTATTCTAAAACTACAATAATCAAGGTAGTATTGAATTGGCTAACGGAAGACAGATTAATCTTTGGAATAGAAAAGAGAAACCAATAATGGATCCCCACAAATATAATCAACTATTTTTTTTCAGAGCTACACTCAAAATTCAGTTGACAATTGACATTCTTTTTAGTAAAATGGAGCTATAATTATTGTACTTTAACATTAAAAAATGAATATATATGCTTATTACTTCAAAGAAAAATTGGCTTAAAGTGCATTATAAACCTAAATATAAAATGCAACATCCCAAAATTCCTAGGGGAAAAAAAAAGAAATCACATAATCTTGGGTTTTAACAATGAGTTTTTATGTATGACATCAAAAGCGTGATAGATAAAAAGGAACAAATTTAATTAGTGAACTGGGCTTTAACATGATTAAAACTTCTTGTTCTGCCAAATTTTAAGGTAAAGAAAAGGCAGACTAAAGTTTGGGGAAGAAAAAAAAAGGTTTGGGGGGGGAGGAGTCAAGATGGCGGAGAAGTAGCAGGCTGAGACGACATCGGGTAGCAGGAGATCAGCTAGATAGCTTATCTAACCATTGTGAACAGCTACAAATCCAATGGGAAATCGAAGAGAAGAAGAGCAACAATTCTAGAAACAGAAAATTGATCACTTTCTGAAAGGTAGGACCTGCGGAGAAGTGAATCCAAAGCGACGGGAAGATAGGCCCTGGGGGGAAGGGCTGGCTCCCGGCAAACGGCGGAGCAACGGAGCACAAAATCGGGACTTTTAAAAGTCTGCTCCACTGGGAGACATCTATCCAGGGGCTAAACCGGGGGAAACCCAGGTGGTGTCAGCATAACCCCAGGTCCTGTGGGTCACGGAAGGACCGGGGGTGTCTGAGGGCCACGGAGCTCGTAGGTATTGGAGCGGGGAAGCCGGCTACAGTGACAGAGCCGAGGACTGAGCTCTCAGCCCAGGGTTACCTTGTGCCGGTGGCAGGCTGGGTGGGCTCAGAGCGCGGCCAGAGGCCACGGAGAAGGAAGCAACGGGGCGCTTTTCTCCAGGTTCCAGCAATTGACTGCTTTCCTCAAGGCGCGACCGGAGGCCAGGGAGGCGGGGCAGTTGGGCGCCTTTCTCTGGGGGCGCACTGAGGAGCGGAACCCCAAGGTCTCGGCTCCTCCAGGCCAGAGATTGGGAGGCCACCATCTTCATTCCATCCTCCGGAATGCTACGGAAAGCGTTCAGGGAACAAAAGCTCCCGAAAGCAAACCGGAGGGGATTACTTAGCCCGGCCCCTGGCAAGGGCGGTGCAATTCCGCCTCAGGCAAAGAAACTTGAGAATCACTACAACAGGCCCCTCCCCCAGAAGAAAAACAAGAAACCCATCCAAAACCAACTTCAGTCACCAAGAACAGCAGAATTCCACAGCAGGAGAAAGCAAATCTTATCTGGACAAAATGACAAGGCGGAAAACTCACCTCAAAAAAAAGAACAAGAGGCCGTACGGAAGGCTGGAGACCTAATCAATACGGACATTGGTAACATGACAGTTCTAGAGTTCAGAATGACGATTCTCAAGGTTCTAGCCGGGCTCGAAAAAGGCATAGACGATATTAGAGAAACCCTCACCGGAGAGATAAAAGCCCTTTCTGGAGAAATAAAAGAACTAAAATCTAACCAAGTTGAAATCAAAAAAGCTATTAATGAGGTGCAATAAAAAATGGAAGCTCTCACTGCTAGGATAAATGAGGCAGAAGAAAGAATTAGTGACATAGAAGACCAAATGACAGAGAATAAAGAAGCTGAGCAACAGAGAGACAAACAAATACTGGACCACGAGGAGAGAATTGGAGAGATAAGCGACACCATAATATGACACAACATTAGAATAATTGGGATTCCAGAAGAAGAAGAAAGAGAGAGGGGAGCAGAAAGTATATTGGAGACAATTATTGGAGAGAATTTCCCTAATATGGCAAAGGGAACAAACATCAAAATCCAGAAGATGCTAAGAACACCCCTCAAAATCAATAAAAATAGGTCCACACCTCGTCACCTGATAGTAAAATTTACAAGTCTTCGCGACAAAGAGAAAATCCTGAAAGCAGCCCGGGAAAAGAAGTCTGTAACATACAAGGGTAAAAACATTAGATTGGCAGCAGACCTATCCACAGAGACCTGGCTGGCCAGAAAGAACTGGCATGATATATTCAGAGCACTAAACGAGAAAAACATGCAGCCAAGAATACTATATCCGGCCAGGCTATCATTGAAAATAGAAGGAGAGATAAAGAGCTTCCAGGACAAACAAAAGCTGAAAGAATTTGCAAACTCCAAACCAGCTCTACAGGAAATATTGAAAGGGGTCCTCTAAGCAAAGAGAGACCCTAAAAGGAGTAGATCAGAAAGAAACAGAGACAATATACAGTAACAGTCACCTTACAGGCAATACAATGGCACTAAATGCATATCTCTTAATAGTTACCCTGAATGTTAGTGAGCCAGATGTCCCAATCAAAAGACACAGGGTATCAGAATGGATAAAAAAACAAAACCCATCAATATGCTGCCTACAAGAAACTCATTTTAGACGCTAAGACACCTCCAGATTTAAAGTGAGGGGGTGGAAAACAATGTACCATGCTAATGGACATCGGAAGAAAGCAGGGGTGGCAATCCTTCTAATCAGATCAATTAGATTTTAAGCCAAAGACTATAATAAGAGATGAGGAAGGACACTATATCATACTCAAAGGGTCTGTCCAACAAGAAGACCTAAAATTCTTAAATATCTATGCCCCTAACATGGGAGCAGCCAACTATATAAACCAATTAATAACAAAATCAAAGAAATACATCAACAGTAATACAATAATAGCAGGGGACTTTAACACTCCCCTCACTGAAATGGACAGATCATCTAACCAAAAGATCAACAAGGAAATAAAGGCCTTAAATGACACACTGGACCAGATGGACATCACAGATATATTCAGAACATTCCATTCCAAATCAACAGAATATACATTCCTTTCTAGTGCACATGGAACATTCTCCAGAATAGACCACATCCTGGGTCATAAATTAGGTCTCAACTGGTATCAAAAGATTGAGATCATTCCCTGCATATTTTCAGACCACAATGCTCTGAAGCTAGAACTCAATCACAAGAGGAAATTTGGAAAGAACGCAAATACATGGAGACTAAACAGCATCCTTCTAAAAATGAATGGGTCAACCAGGAAATTAAAGAAAAATTGAAAAAATTCATGGAAACAAATGATAATGAAAACACAATGGTTCAAAATCTGTGGGACACAACAAAGGCAGTCCTGAGAGGAAAATATATAGTGGTGCAAGCCTTTCTCAAGAAACAAGAAAGGTCTCAAATACACAACCTAACCCTACACCTAAAGGAGCTGGAGAGAGAACAACAAAGAAAGCCTAAACCCAGCAGGAGAAGAGAAATCATAAAGATCAGAGCAGAAATCAATGCAATAGAAACTAAAAAACCAATAAAACAAATCAACGAAATTAGGAGCTGGTTCTGTGAAAGAATTAATAAGATTGACAAACCCCTGGCCAGACTTATCACAAAGAAAAGAAAAAGGACGCAAATAAATAAAATCATGAATGAAAGAGGAGAGATCACAACCAACACCAAAGAAATACAAACAATTATAAGAACATACTATGAGCAACTCTACGCCAACAAATTTGACAATCTGGAAGAAATGGATACATTTCTAGAGACATATAAACTACCACAACTGAACCAGGAAGAAATAGAAAACCTGAACAGACCCATAACCAGTAAGGAGATTGAAACAGTCATCAAAAATCTCCAAACAAACAAAAGTCCAGGACCAGACGGCTTCCCAGGGGAATTCTACCAAACATTTAAAGATGAATTAATTCCTATTCTCCTGAAACTGTTCCAAAGAATAGAAATGGAAGGAAAACTTCCAAACTTATTCTATGAGGCCAGCATCACCTTGATCCCAAAACCAGACAAGGATCCCACCAAAAAAGAGAATTACAGACCAATATCCTTGATGAACACAGATGTGAAAATTCTCACCAAAATACTGGCCAATAAGATCCAACAGTATATTAAAAGGATTATTCACCACGACCAAGTGGGATTTATTCCAGAGCTGCAAGGTTGGTTCAATATCCGCAAATCCATCAATGTGATACAATACCTTAATAAAAGAAAGAATAAGAACCATATGATACCCTCAATAGATGCTGAAAAAGCATTTGAGAAAGTGCAGCATCCCTTCAAAACTCTTCAAAGTGTAGGGATAGAGAGCACATACCTCAATATTATCAACGCCATCTATGAAAAACCCACTGCAAATATCATTCTCAATGGAGAAAAACTGAAAGCTTTTCTGCTAAGGTCAGGAACACGGCAAGGATGTCCGTTATCGCCAGTGCTGTTCAACATAGTACTAGTAGCCCTATCCTCAGCAATCAGACAACAAAAAGAAATTAAAGGCATCCAAATTGGCAAAGAAGAAGTCAAACTCTCACTATTTGCAGATGATACGATACTATATGTGGAAAACCCAAAAGGTTCCACTCCAAAACTCCTAGAACTTGTACTGGAATTCAGTAACGTGTCAGGATATAAAGTCAATGCACAGAAATCAGTTGCATTTCTTTACACTAACAACAAGACAGAAGAAAGAGAAATTGAGGGGTCAGTCCCATTTACAATCGCACCCAGAACCATAAGATACCTAGGAATAAATCTAACCAAAGAGGCAAAGAATCTATACTCAGAAAACTATAAAGTACTCATGAAAGTATTTGAGGAAGGCACAAAGAATTGGAAAAGCGTTCCATGCTCATGGATTGGAAGAACAAATATTGTGAAAATGTCTATTCTACCTAAAGCAATCTACACATTTAATGCTATCCCTATCAAAATCCCATCCATTTTTTTCAAAGAAATAGAACAAATAATCCTAAAATTTATATGGAACCAGAAAAGACCTCGAATAGTGAAAGGAATATTGAAAAAGAAAGCCAAAGTCGGTGTCATCACAATTCCAGACTTCAAGCTCTATTATAAAGCTGTCATCATCAAGACAGCATGGTACTGGCACAAAAACAGACATATAGATCAATGGAACAGAATAGAGAGCCCAGAAATAGACCCTCAACTCTATGGTCAACTAATCTTCGACAAGGCAGGAAGGAATGTCCAATGGAAAAAAGACAGCCTCTTCAACAAATGGTGCTGAGAAAATTGGACAGCCATATGCAGAAAAATGAAATTGGACTATTTCCTTATACCACACACGAAAATAGACTCAAAATGGATGAAGGACCTCATTGTGAGAAAGGAATCCATCAAAATCCTTGAGGAGAATGCAGGCAGCAACCTCTTTAACCTCAACTGCAGCAACTTCTTCCTAGGAACATTGCCAAAGGCAACAGAAGCAAGGGCAAAAGTGAACTATTGGGATTTCATCAAGATCAAAAGCTTTTGCACAGCAAACGAAACAGTTAACAAAACCAAAAGACAACTGAGAGAATGGGAGAAGATATTTGCAAATGACATATCAGATAAAGGGCTAGTATCCAAAATCTATAAAGTGCTTAGCAACCTCAACACCCAAAGAACAAATAATCCAATCAAGAAATGGGCAGAAGACATGAACAGACATTTCTGCAACGAAGACATCCAGATGGCCAACAGACAAATGAAAAAATGCTCTACATCACTCTGCATCCAGGAAATACAAGTCAAAACCACAATGAGATACCACCTCACACCAGTCAGAATGGCTTAAATTAACAATTCAAGAAATGACAGATGTGTCAAGGATGTGGAGAAAGGGGAACCCTCCTACACTGTTGCTGGGAATGCAAGATGGTGCAACCACTCTGGAAAACAGTGTGGAGGTTCCTCAAAAAACTGAAAATAGAGCTACCCTATGACCCAGCAATTGCACTACTGGGTATATATCCTAAAGATACAAACGTGGTGCTCCGAAGGGGCACGTGCACCCGAATGTTTATGGCAGCAATGTCCACAATAGCCAAAATGTGGAAAGATCCTAGATGTCCATCAACAGATGAATGGATAAAGAAGATCTGTTATATATACACAGTGGAATACTATGCATCCATCAATAGAAATGAGATCTTGCCATTTGCGACAACATGGATGGAATTATGCTTAGCAAAATAAGTCAATCAGAGAAAAATAACTATCATATGATCTCTTTGATATGATGAAGTGGAGATGCAATGTGGGGGGGCCTGGGGGAGGTAGGAAAAGAAAAAATGAAAGAAGATGGGATTGGGAGGGAGATAAACCATAAAAGACTCAATCTCCGAAAACAGACTGAGGGTTGCTGGGGGGAGGGGGACAGCAGAGGGTGGTGGGGATATGGGCATTGGGGAGGGTATGTGCTATGATGAGTGCTGTGAAATGTGTAAACCTGGTGATTCACAGACCTGTACCCCTGGGGATAAAAATACATTATATGTTTATTAAAATAAATAAATTAATTAAAAAAAAGAAAAAAAAGGTTTGGGGGAGATATTTATGTATTATATAACTGATATAAACTTTTATCCTGAATATAAAAAGAACTCTAATGTTCGACAACAACAGAACATCCCATTTTAATTAGGAAATTAACAAAAGATCTGAACAGACACTTTCTCTAAGAAGATAATACACATGTCAAATGAGCATATGAAAAGATGCTCAGAATCTTTAATCATCGAGGACATGCATATTAAAATCATACTGAGAAACCTCTGAGCAACTAGTAAAATTGCTAAAAAAATAAAATGACAGAATGAAGTGCTGTCAAGGATGTAGAACAAAGGGACAATTTCCATTACTTGTGAAAATGTTACAGCCACTCTGGAAAAATAATTTGGTAGTTAAACATATTTTTACAATGACATTATTAATTATTACCCCAGTGCATTGAAAATCTATGCTCATAATATAACCTGTATTTAGATATTTGAATCAGCTTCATTCATAAACTCTAAATAGGAACAAGCCATATGTCTTTTAGCAGGTGAATGGGTTAAAAAAAAAAAATCCATGCAATGGAATGAACTTTAAATTTACCACAACATCAAGGATAAATCTCAAATGTATTTTAGTAAAGGGAAAGAAGTCGGTCCCAAAAGATTACATATTTTGTGATTGCATTTATATAATATTCTGGAAAGGCAAATTTTTTGGAACAGAATAAAGATCTGTACTTGCTAAGAGGTTTGGAGAGGGAGGAGAGATAGGCTATAAGAGATTTGCACAAAGGAATTATGCTAATGCAAGTGTTCTGTGTGGTACTATGGTAGTGAATATATTACCGTGTGCTTTGTGAAACCTATGGAACTGTACCCCACAAAGAGTGAATTTTAGTACATGAAGAATTTTTTTTTAATGACAATGTGGTAAAAACTGAGGATAGAAGGCAGATGGTGAAAAATAAATGTTAACAATTAAAATGTATGAAATATTCTTATTAAAAGTGGTGAGGAAAAAAGCAGTGGGAAAGCATCTAGAAGGTATAAGGTTAAGACAAAAAGAACATTAGTAAAAAAACTGGAGAAATATGGATAAAGTATATACTTTTGGTAATTATATTTTTCCAGTATTGATTTCTGAAGTTTAGTAAAAATACCATTGTTATCCAAGTTGCTAACTTTAGGAGAAGGGGAAAACTCTGTATAATCTTGGCAACTCTTTAATAAATCTAAAATTATTTTGAAATAACATATATAAAAATACACAGTAGCAGTTCTAGTTCTTTGTTTTTGTTTTATTTTGTTTTGTTTTGTTTCTATATAAAGTTAGAGTCACTTGGTCCATCTCAAAACTCTGCTGGGGTTTTCACAGGGACTGCATTGAGCCTGTAGATCTGTTTGGGATACGCTGCTCTTAAGAATAGTAAGTGTTCCAGGGGCACCTGGGTGGCTCAGTGGGTTAAGCCTCTGCCTTCCGCTCAGGTCATGATCTCAGGGTCCTGGGATCGAACCCCACATTGGGCTCTCTGCTCAGCAGGGAGCCTGCTTCCCCCTCTCTCTGCCTAACTTTCTGCCTACTTGTGATCTCTCTCTCTGTCAAATAAATAAATAAAATCTTAAAAAAAAGAAAAAAGAATAGTAAGTGTTCCAGCCTATGGATATGATATGACTCCCTCTTCATTTAAGCTTTCTTTAATTTCTTTCAGCAGTGTTTTGTAAATTTCATTTTATAGGATTTGCACTACTTTTGTTACATTTATTCCAAAATACTTTCTAATGTTGGTTACATGAACTTGTTTTAGTCTTCCATATCCTTAGTAATTTTCTGTCTGCTTGTTTTATTAATCTTTTTCTCAGCTCCAATCTGCTCAAGAGCCCATCTGGTGTATATATTCAGTCCAATTATTATACTTCTCATTGTAACTTTCTCTTTTGTTTCTTTCCTATAATATCCATTTTTCCCTTGAGAGTCTTATTTGTGGCTCATTGTTAGCCCACTTCCCTTTAGTTCTCTACATGTTCCTATTTTACCTTGAACATATTTATTACAGCAGCTCTCAAATTATTGTCTGATAAATATCTGGGCTCACTCAGTGTTATTTTTTATTGGCTACCATTTTTACTATTTTTCTACTTATGTTATCACACTTTATTTTTTTTTAAAGATTTTATTTATTTATTTGACAGAGAGATATCACAAGTAGGCAGAGAGGCAGGCAGAGAGAGAGGAAGAAGCAGGCTCCCCGCCAAGCAGAGAGCCCAATACGGGACTCGATCCCAGGACCCTGGGATCATGACCTGAGCCGAAGGCAGAGGCTTAACCCACTGAGCCACCCAGGCGCCCCTATCACACTTTATTTTTATGCTTAATAGTTTTTGGTTAAAATTGAATGTTTTAGTTAATGCATTAAAGTAATTCTGGATTCTTTTTTTTTTTTTTCCTGTAGGTCTTTTATTGCTGTTTTTAGTAACTGTCCTGGTACTTAAGCTCTTAAGCTTTGTCTGTCATGCTGTTTAAATTTTGGTATTTTTTCCTGTGTTAGTGGTCAGGCAATGATTTGTTTTGAGTTTGTATTTAGACAACTCAAGTCCATAAGGCTCTGCCTTCTACTGAACTATTTATACATGGGTAGAGAAATTTAGATTCCCAGAAATTCTCAGTACGCCTTAGATTTTTATATTTGTCCTGGTTCTTTCAGGTCACCTCCATGCAGGTACAGTTTATTGGTCAGCCAGGTATATATGAGTTTAGAATTTCTTTCTATGGATCTGACCCTTCCAGGTTTTCACCATTAAATTTCTCCCTTGTCTACTGCCCTTTTAGAACTATGACCACCATCTTGGGCTAGCATATTTGTGGGTTTTCCTCAGTCTTTCAAACTGAGTAGGCTGAGTTTAATAGTCAAAGACATGGGTTTATCCTTTGCTTTCACCCCAAATCAACTCTGCCCCTATAGTTGCTAGCGTGTCCCATATCCAAAGGCAATAGTGCTATGGTTTCTGGTGACTAAGGAGGGAGGAATGTAAAAAGGCCATAGGTTTGTCCTGTATTTTCTTAACATTTCAGCAGTTTTTAAAGAACAAATGCTTCTCAGTTTTTTGTCTGATGTTGGTTGATTTCCAGTACCTGTAAATGATTGTTATTGACCATGTTGTCAGATTTTATACTTATTCTCTACAAACTGTACCTCCTTTCTCCACCATTATTAATTAATTAATTCCAATGTGTTTGGGACAAACTAGTAACTACAGGTGGAAAAAATCTAGTTTCTAATACCCTTTCACCCTCCAAAGTAGGGACTGGTATCTTTTCTTAGATATAAGTGTGAAGAGTGCAAAAACTCTCTTACAAGCAGGAGTCAAGATGGAAGGAGTATTTCTATTGAAATTGTGGTAAAGTGAGATTGCCTACTCATTTTAAAAGCCTGCCCAAGGAAACACACCATGTGGAATGATAACAGTGAAGGAGGCCTGGAAAAATGTTCTGATCTCCAGAGTCAGGACTAAAACAGATTATTATAATGAGAGAAGGGTGGTTTATGAGCTTTATTCCGCATTGTCCGTATATCCAGGGACATCCCTGCTTTCAGAGGTTCAGTGAGTAATAGCTTGGAAAGTAACCTGTGAAGCCTACCATCTACTTACAGTGAAGTTCTGTGCAGACGAAGAGAGTTCTGTGGATATTTTAAGTGTGTATTATTCCCTGTTAGGAGTGTTTAGTTCCTGGAAAGGAAATAAGTAGAAAAAAGGAACTCCCCAGGAAAATGATCACAACAGCAAGTTAATTGTTGTACCCTGGGGCATAGACTTCAGAACCTTGTCATAACTGAAGGTGCCTGAATGTTGCTGCATAACATTGGGGCAGTTCCGAAGCAACAAATCAAAAAGGATGGCTTTGTAGAGCTCCAAGCATTTCTTTCTTTGTTTTTTCTTTTTTGAATGGATAGCCTAGATCCCTTTACATGAGTAAAATATAAGTGTGATTTCCTGCCACTATAAATCAATCAGGAGATAGCAAGAATATAAGGGAAAAAAAAGTCATTATATAATACCTTAAATCAGGGACGCCTGGGTGGCTCAGTTGGTTAAGCGGCTGCCTTCGGCTCAGGTCATGATCCCAGCGTCCTGGGATCGAGTCCCACATCAGGCTCCTTGCTCCGCAGGGAGCCTGCTTCTCCCTCTGCCACTCTGTCTGTCTGTGCTCGCTCTCTCTCTCTCTCTCTCTCTGACAAATAAATAAATAAAATCTTAAAAAAAAAATAATACCTTAAATCAATCAGTTAATTATACATTGCATTTTGGAAAAATATGGTGCAAATTCTAGAAACCAAAAACATGTATCTGTAGTAAAAATGAGAATGATATTGTGAGAAGCACGATAAGGAAATATAAATTCAGGATCTTCACCATCATTATCAATGTACTTTTAAGACTGAGGTCCTATAACACAGTACACATATGCTTGTGGTTTATATAATTATTTTCTTCTACATTACTTCTTTACATACCTGTGTAGGTGGGCTACTTCTGCCTCCATCTCATCATAGAAACTTAAAAATTATATGTTAGTGTTTCAGTTTTGAATTTATGTTCTGTAATATCTTTCCATCATTTCAAGTTTCCATGGCATACAAATATTTATTTATATTGACAATATATTTTTGTTGTGATGAATGTCCACCTTTTATTTCTTAATGTAATTCATGTGATAATATAATGGATTCCAAGACCCCAAAAAACGTATTCTGCAAATCTCCAGTTTAACTAATCAGTTATCCTGTTTAAATATTTTGTTGTTATTTAAAGAGTATATTAATATTTCTGAAATGCTGTTTGCAGATATGTTATAGGTATATGATAATGTATTTGTGTTTTTATCCATCAAGCTATGAAAAACAAAGAAATGGAAAGCAAAGGAATAAACACCAAAGTAAACAGATCAGGGGTCAAAAAAAGAAAAAAAATACTGTAATAACTCTGTACCTATAAACTAATAAGATGACTTACTTTTATTTAAAAAAAAAAAAATCCTCCCTTCCTTTCTTCTCTCTTTCTCTACACACGCACACACATATACACACACACACACCCCTCTGAATATAAATCTTTCCATAATAATTAAAACCAATATAGACTTAAATTAGTGAAATGTTGGTGTAATTTGTGTCTGCTAGTTTTATGAGCTCATGACTTCTAAGCTGCTGCTTTGGGATGTAAAAAACAGATCAAATAGTATGGGCAAGACAGGTTTTTGAAACATCAGGACAGGGCATTAACTATGAAGCACTAGAAGTCTGATAAAAATATGCCCTGAGGCCCCAACCCAATTAAATACATTTAAGGAAATGGAGTATTTCAGATTAGTTTCTCAGAGATGTTGACAGTTCCCTTCAAGTAGTTAATCAAATTCGGATGAATTGCATCACCATAGACAAATGCCCTGTCTCCTTCTCCTGGCCTGTTAGACTAAAGGGACTGTGTTGATGCATGAAAATCTTCTTGAATAAACTCTCTTATTTAGCTTCACTTTATAATTTCTGACCCTGTCAACAGGCAGAGTAATTTTGTTAAGATGAAGAATGAACCATGCTTTATAACAGATGTCTTCAACTCCAGGTGCGCTTTTTCTTGAGGGGTACAAAGACTTCAGAGAATATATGGCACAGATTGTTTTAAGAGAATGGGGTACAAGATTTTCATGTTTCTAATATACTTCTATCTAAAACTGATCTGATTGAGAGTTCTGCAGTTCTGAAACCCAGACTACTGAAAATTTGAAAGTTCTTTCCCATCACCACACTTAGCACAGTTGCCTTCCTTCCAGGTTACTAAGGAAAGGCAAATTGTTCAACCTTCCAGAATCCTACTAGTCCCATATATATTCTTATGCATCAACTAAGAGGATAATTAAAAAATGTATAGCTCCTGAAGGAGGGTAAATTGGCAGTAAAGCCACATGAACTTACAACAAAACAAAACAAACAAACCAAAAGCAAAACAGAGCATCAGTATCAAGCTCACTGCAGAGCTCCCTGTGCCATATCTAGCTGTCTGCCTGCCCATTATTTGTCTGTCTATCCATCTATCTTAGAATTTGAATTCAGAATGTGAGATCTCATGGAATTTGTATTAGCACACCTATTTTGAAATGAAAGCCACTGTAAAATGTAAAATGTAGTGAAGTCAGACTTTTTTTTTAAGGATTTTATTTATTTATTTGACAGAGAGAGAGAGCACAAGTAGGCAGAGACACAGAAAGAGAGAAGGGGCAGCAGGCTCCCTGCTGAGCAGAGAGCCCACTGCAGGGCTCAATCCCAGGACCCTGAGACCATGACCTGAGCTGAAGGCAGAGGTTTAACCCACTGAGCAGCCCAGGTGCCCCCAGACTTCTTTCTGACAGAAAGTAAACTCATTTGACTGGTCATTTCACCAGGAGAACTGCCAGACCAAATGGATTTGAATTGTTTTGCATAAATTGAATGAATTAAATTTATAGCCAGATAGTAATAATAGTAATAATAATAATATAAAAATGAAAACAGCAATGGTATTTACAACCCATATGAAAAACACCAGAAATTACTGCCTTTCTAGTTAAACTTAATGAAAAAAGTTAGAGATCACCTGAAATGGGCAGGAGATATACATTACTATTTGAAATTCTATTAAGGGGTCCAGGAGCAGAAATTTATGTGGAACACTATTTTTTCCCATTTGGTTCTTGGATGGACTTGCTTTCTAATACTTTTATCTAATTAATTAATTAATTAATTATGAATGCATTATCACTTAAGAACAGCATCAAAATCGCAGGAATTACAACTGGAACATGTACTTATAGGGGGTATGTGAATTTGCAGATTGCTGTTAAAAACTCTTAAACTGTAAATACATGAAAAATACATGAAACTGAATTTTGAACTTGTTGAATATTAGGTCACAAAATACCTTACAGATCCTGCCCTGTTCTTTAGTGGTCCAAAGAGAAGTCATTTGCCCAAGACAGATAGAGGGTTGGTGGAGGAGTAGGGGCTCATACTTAGGATTCTGGACTCCAATCCTCCTCTTTCTGTTGCACCAAGCTTTTCTACTTTAAGCACCAAAAGTTTCTTATCCCCTTAGAAATTTGTGTGTTAAAATTCTATAAATGGATATGCAAAAATAGTGGAGAACTGTAGCTAGTAAATGTGCCTGGAAGTTATTTTGTCAGTAAGTGAAGAGTACTTCTTAGTTCTGTGTAAACAATTTATTAGTAAACAGTGGATGCAGCATCATTATGGGAGCAGGCATCATCACATGCCTGATTGACTAGCTTTTTTGCAGTAGGTCTCTAGTATATTAAAATTGTTGTATTTCAAAGGAGTACAATGAAACAAGTTGTGTTTTAGTAGAATCTTAATGAATTTGTAGTTAGGGAAAGATCTTAAAAATAGAATTTACTTACAGATTTATTTCTAATTATGCGTCTCTCATTTCATTTGTTTGTTTACATTTCTTGGGTTCTTACTGAGAATTTTGTGTGTGTGTGGCAGGGTGATAATATCAATAATGTTCTATGGCATTTTGTTTCAAGATTTGTTGATTACATTTACCAACCGGTGTAAGTTAATGTAACCCATGTCAGCTTATTGCTTTGTTGATTTCTTTACCTTCAGCCTAATGCTGAAGCTTTTCCCTCAGCCTCAGTAGACTAATTTTTAATGAGAGAAGCTAAGTGTCTTCTTTAATTTGGATATATTATAAACCAGTCCACATTTCCTTGTCATTGTCTGTCAGAATTAAAATTATATTTGACTTTCTAAAACAATCTGGAAAATGCTTATATTGAATTTAAATACACTGTTAAATTTAAGATGTATCTACACAAATATCAATATAACCTACTGTTTGAGAGTATAGGTTTTGAAGTTAGACTTTGGGCTTGATTGCTGATTCAACTGTTGATTAGCTGTCTGATGTTAGACAAGTCAAGTACTTCTCCAAACCAGTTTCTTCACTTATAAAAATGGGTAAAATAATTGTAAATAGCCCATATATTTGTTTTAAGGTTTAGATGAGATAATGTATGTAAAGTTTTAGTATAAACTGCTGGCTATGAGCAAATATTCTATAAATGTTCTTCATTTCTATTATTGATTCATTCTTCAATCCAGCAAAGACTGATTGTGTTCTATTTCTTAAGAATTGGTACAAAACCTGCATTTTCTTTTCTGTCCTCTCTAAATGTTTTGCCCACATTGATTTCCTTCTATCCTGAGTTGCAATTATATTCTTTACTCCATTAATATAAAGTGTGCTTCTCTATTTTTTTTTTTTTTTTAAATATTGACTAAGTTGTTCTCAGTGGAGTATAAGTTCTTTGAGGTCAGGGTCAGAGTGCTAAATACCAAGTAGCCAGTTAACACCAACTTATCGAATTACTGATTAAACACTAGGATGGCTGAGAAAGCAGATTTCTTAAATGGGAAAAACATATAATTTCTCTAAACATAATTTATCACACCTATAAAAAAGAGAAAGTATTTAAGGACAAACATAATGAAAAAAGGGATTCCAGCAAAATGATTCTGGAATTTGCAAATCATACCTGAATGGTTACTGAGCAATCAGAGAAAATGAAACCTGATGCCAGTGATAAGACATCCTGGAACCTCCAAAGGGACCAGTGATGGGAAGTATGAAATATATATGAAGAAAGGACATAAATCTGAGAATGTGAAAAAAGAGAATTGTTTGCCAATTTGTCAAACTTAGATCTCAAGACACCAAGGGGATGGTTGGAGATTTAGTCACTATAAAGTTTGAATAAAATGGTACTTTGGGACCCTAGGCATGGTCAAAGTAGATTTTCATAATGAAAACTGTGTGGCAATCAAAATGTCTTTTCATCATTTAGCTTTGAAAATGCTCCAGAAATTAACTTTGCTCAAAGGAATAGTCATAATAACCTAGCTACCTCACACTACATAAAAGTCCACCAAGAGGTAACAAGATAACGGTTACCAGTGATACTTAAATTCAATAAATACCTATATAATCATGTTTTCTAAAAATATTAAGATATATTCCAGGACATACAACTGAAAATTTAAGTGGTTGCCTTCAAGGAATAGAAATGCAGGAAGGGAAGAAATAGGACAGGAACTGCTGTTTTTCAGTTTTTAAACGTGACAGGACTGCAGACTTTGTAAATTTCGTAACAATACAACTTAAATTTAAAAACATGAAATGATGAAAACTCTGATAGACGTAAGTGAAAATTATAGTAACATAGTTAAGGAAATGATGAACTTTGTCAGGAGGAGTTGTAAACATTCTCAGAAACAAAACAAAACAAAACAGAACAACAGCTTGCATATGACTGGGGTTTAGGTTGGATATCTAACAGCATAGAACTCTGTTTTTGGATCATGGTTATTATCACATAACCCAATAGAAATCTGTACATCCTAGAGTATAATAATTAAAGTAATCTTCAGATGTACATTGAAACG
Organism: Martes martes; assembly: GCF_963455335.1. Classification (NCBI taxonomy): domain Eukaryota; kingdom Metazoa; phylum Chordata; class Mammalia; order Carnivora; family Mustelidae; genus Martes; species Martes martes. The sequence continues at coordinate 70,843,602 of NC_137896.1, forward strand.
ATTGGATAAATGCCACAGAGATTTGTTCCAAATAAAAATCACAATTGTTGTGTCTTCTGACATTTATTGTTTCTTATTTCTGCCTATGAAAGTTTTTTTTTTTTTCATCAACTGTATTTCCTTCCTTATGCCTGGGGAAGGTACTTTCCCCCATCCAATATCCTACACTAGAGAGTAGCAATAGGCTTTAACTGCAGCACATATGTTTGAAGACGAAACATTGAATTCTAAGTGTTTTATGTAGACCTGCAGCATGCTGTTTGCTAGAAATTGAGAGTTTGGTTAAGTGAGTCTTTCAACATTTCAGAGCAACTTCCTTTTGCCTAAAACAAAATGGCTTTTCACTTCTCACTACGACACACTGTTCATTGCAAAGTAAAATTTCTGCCTACCTATTTCAGACTGCCTCCAGCAGAGGAACTAACAAAGCTATTGAACTTTCACAGTAATACGGAATTCTGACAGTGATTTTGGCAGCCTCTTCCATGAGGTTATTTTCTAGAGTATATGTTTGTATTTTTGTCTGGAAAAGAAAAGAAAGTAGGAATCCAAACAACAATATGTAGGAAAGAATGAAAGGACAGGTAAGAACAGTATAAAATGATAGGAAAAATTGAGATGCTTATAGGAGTTGGTAGAAATGAGAGAAAATTTGTTAATAACCAGTGTTCACTTCTTATGAGCTATAAATTCTAGTTCTCAGTGAGTTTTTCATGTTATCACTGGACCTGGTAAAGGAATTGGAGAAAGTCTGTATAAAATGAAAAGCTTAATAATAAATATGGAATTGAGTAATCAGAATCCTTTAAATCCTTATTAAAGATTTGAAACTAGAAGAATATGAACTATCTTTGTTATACTCAGTTTCTTTACATTTAATCTACAATCACATAGTTACATGTGTGACAAGTGCCTTCTAATAAAGCAGATTTTCTGTCTCTCTGTTTATCTATCTGTCTACCCATCCATCTTAATATAATCTTTTTTGCTTAAATTGGGAGGAAAGTATAGATAGGCAGAATCCTCTACAGGAGGATATTTCGTAGTTAGGAATAGAAAAACTAAAAATTCAGGGCAAGCATAGAAGCAGAAACATTATCTTTAAGCCAAAAGATCTCTTGTTAAATCAGATCATTCAGGGAAAATGGAATCCAGTTTTCTTTTAGCTTAGATTAAGTGAAAGAAAGAAAGCAGCATCATTCTCCTGGCTCATAGCTATTGTTGATGCCCTAATCTTTACTCTTTCAGGTCCTCAGAAAGATGCAGTAAGCAAGAAAAATAAAACTGACAAAGGACCAAACCAGTCACTGCCGGATACATCTCCAGTCAAAAAGAACTGGAGCCTCTTAAAGCTTCTTGTTTTACTCATTGATAAGTTCTCTGTCATCACTCTGGGAACTTGGAAACAAATGAAAAAATGTGGCAGACTAAGTGAACCTGGGAATAACAGTGAAGCAACATGTGTGCTATGGTTCCTTAGTCTTGTGGATCTACTTCTTTAAGAGTAGTTCCTAAATTCTCACCTACAGTTGATAATTTGGCTTTAAATGAAATTTTATTTGGAAATATCCTAGTGTTAATGCTGTTTCTTCACAGAAAATGGGCAAGAGGCTAGAATGAATGCTTATTGAATGTAATTAAACAATGCCCTCCTCCTCCCCCTTTTTAGGGCACTAGAGAGGTCTTCAATAGTAGAAACAATAGAATTTTAGGCTATTGATGTTTAAAGTAAATTTAAGAAATGAGTTCAACCCAAGTAATTTTTTTTTTAATTTGAGAAGTGATGCTAGAAACATTATAGGGATATTTAATTTCTTATGTAGAATCCCCTCTCTATTTCAAAACATTAAAATGTTAGATTAAAAAAAAAAGACAGACAATGAATACATAAGGTAATGTTTGAGTGCAAGTCCTTTCAAGGGAAACCATCAGGTGTTATAAACAATGAGAAAGTGGGAGTAGCCCATGTGGGAAAGAATATATGTCTCAAAGGCTGGTCTTTTAACAGGAGTGAGGGCTTTAGGCCTTGTGCTCAAGGAATACCTGATACTGTTACCCTTGCCTGAAACTTAGACCTGTGAAAACACAGACAACAGAACTTGGTAAGTTAGCACAAAAATCATCCAGTTGCCCTGATATATGAGTGCACCATACTCAGCCTTTGTAAATCACAATTCATGGCCAGTTCTGTGAATGGGTGCTTGGCAAAAATAGCTCTAATACCAAAGTAGCTTTGCAGAATGAGCAGGAAATCAATAAAAAAATGATCTGGGTCCAGTGAACTTGATGGGAACCCTGACCAAGGAAACCTCAAAACTGTCCTATATGGAAACCTCTACAACTCAGCACATTTGGAAAATATGTGGAAAAGATTAAAAAACAGAAGATCCTTTAAATCCTTATTAAAGCTTTGGAACTAGAAGAATATGAACTATCTTTGTTATACTCAGTTTCTTTACATTTAATCTACAATAACAAACATAGTTACATGTGTAACAAGTGCTTTCTAATAAAGCAGTTTATCTGTCTCTCTGTTTATCTATCTGTCTACCCATCCATCTTAATATAATCATTTTTACTTAAATTGGGAGGAAAGTATAGATAGGAAGAATCCTCTATAAGAGGATATTTCATAGTTAGGAGTAGAGAAAACATCTATCCAATTCTAGAACTTGTATAAACACTGTATGAATTAAGTCAGTCAGTGCAAAAAATATATTTTAAAATACATGAAAAATAAGAGTATAAATTTCACTAAATAATGTGGAAAGAACAGCTTAAAGTTTTAATTAGCAAGAGGAAAAATAAAGCCAGCACATAGGACTGATATGAAGGCAGTAATAATAGGCTAGGAAGATTTTAAAATATATGAAAGGACACCTGGGTATCTTAGTTGGTCAAGTGTCTGACTCTTGGTTTCGGCTTGGGTCATGATTTCCAGGTCATAGGATTGAGCCCTGCATCGGGCTCCATGCTGGACATGGAGACTACTTTAGGATTCTCTCTCTCCCTCTCCCTTTGCCCATTCCCCCTGCTTCTTCCCACTCTCTACCTCTCTTTCTTGCTCTCTCAAAAAAATAAAATAAAAATATGGAAGCATTTTTTAAAAAGTATTAGGCATTAGAGAGTAAACAAAATTTAAAAACTAAACAAATGCATAATTATATAATATACTAATATGTTGAAAACAAAATTATAAAGTGAAATTATAAAAACATGGAATTATAAAAACATGGAATATGTAAGGGACTTTTAGGAATTTTTCTTTATTGTTAGGAAAAAGGACGGAGATAATGATTACATTTAGACTTTGCTGGAAAAACATAGAGTTACTTGTTTTAGTCAGAATAACTTCTGTTAAATGCTGCTATAGACAAACCCAATATCAATGGCTTAAGAATGAGAATTTATTTCTAATGTACACAAAGTCTTCTACCTCTTGTATCTATGTATGCATCTAAAATATGTGCTGTATAATGTTACTGCAGCATGGAAAGTACATTGATCTTTAACTGCGTCATCTTAGAACAAATTAATCACATCTCACTGTCTGTCAGCTATTGCTCTCAAAAGGCTCCCATATAACTACAAGGCAGGCTAGAAATGCAGAGGAACACACGGATATTTTGTGGGTCATAAAGTGCTTATGAATCAATATTAAGTGAAGAATAAGAATAAAATGCTCAGCATCCAAAGTAATGGAGGATTAATTAGCAAATTAATAAGTTCAACATGATTAAGACAAGAAATGTAATGAAGTTAAGGAAAATTATATAGAAGGTACAAAATTATAAGGTTGTATAACTAAATTCTAATGTCAGAGAAGCCAATGAATTTAAATTCATTAAATTCTCTCATCAATAGATAGTATCTTATTCAAAATATCTGTTTTCTTCTGGCAAGGAAAATACCTAAAATATAATGATAGAAAGATTGAAATAAAAGTATGAAAACTAATCAAATAAAATTAATGTAACATTATTAATAACAGAAATATTAGAATGTAAAATTAATATAGCAGTTTGATAGGTTTAACATCAGTAAGACAATGTATAATAAATATAATCATGACCTTGTACATAGCAAAATGTCATCAAGACTTATATGATGGAACTTGAGAGAACTGTAAGCCAAAATGACAAATCCAAAGCACAAGTGAGATTATAAATTATATTTTTCACAGTGATGAGAAAGAAAATACTGAGCAAGGATATAGAAATAATGTAATAATAATGACATAGAAATCACCAACAACAGAAAACAAATTATTTGAGAACCAAATTGCTGGAAAAGCTTGATAAAGAGGAAAAAGAAACTACAAACTCATACACTAAATTAAATTAAATATAAATTAATCTAAAAGATGAAAACACTTAATGCAAGATATTTTTTTAAAAGATTTTATTTATTTATTTGACAGAGAAAGATCACAAGTAGGCAGAGAGGCAGGCAGAGAGAGAGGCAGAAGCAGGCTCCCTGCTGATCAGAGAGTCTGATGGAGAACTCGATCCCAGGACCCTGAGACCATGACCTGAGCTGAAGGCAGAGGCTTTAACCCACTGAGCTACCCAGGCGACCACAAGATATTTTTTAAAGGATAAGCTTCAGTATCTATTAGAACAAACACACATGAAAGAATAGAGATGTTATGTTTAGCAATTTTGAAAACTTACATGTTGTAGATAATACCTAAAAAGTATGTAAATTTGACATAGGTAAATTGAAAATTGAAAGTAACCATTAAGGAAAATGAAATAGTTAAATATATCCTCAATTAAAGCCCTTGATGATATACAGTTGACTTATTTATTTTTTTAAAATAGGCTCCATGGCTAGCACAGAGCCCAGTATGGGGCTCAAACACACAACTTCTCTTTCTTTACATACCAAATCTAATGAATCCTTCCCCCTCCCCCCTCTTTTTTTTTTTTTTTTTGCTAACTAAATCTTTTTTTTTCATTTTTTTAAATTTATTTGACAGATAGTGAGAGAGAAGAGAGCACAGAGGGAGAGTGAGAGAGAGAAGCAGATACCCCACTGAGTGGAGGGCCTGATGTGGGGCTCTATCCCAGGACTCTGAGATCATGACGTGAACCGAACGCAGATACTTTTTTTTTTTTTTTTTTTTTTAAAGATTTTATTTCTTTATTTGACAGACATAGATCACAAGTAGGCAGAGAGGCAGGCAGAGAGAGGGGAGGAAGCAGGCTCCCTGCCGAGCAGAGAGCCCGATGCGGGGCTCGATCCCAGGACCCTGGGATCATGACCTGAGCCGAAGGCAGAGGCTTTAACCCACTGAGCCACCCAGGCGCCCCATCGAACGCAGATACTTAAACAGCTGAGCCCCCCCACATGCCCTGCTAACTAAATCTTGACACAAAAATTGGACAAGGGTAGAAACAAAGAAAATTGTGGGGTGATCTGAATCTTAAATATGAAATGCTGAAGTCCTGAATAGTGTATTAGACCAAAGAAATTGACAGACTATATAAAACGATGAAAAGATAATAATATTGAAAGGTAATATTAACTTCAGGAATGTCAGGGTAGTTTAGAACTAGAAACATACAGTGTATGATCCTTCTTGATAAGAGATTAAATATAAAAATTACATAATCATGTCAATAGAAAAAAATTAAATTGAATAGTCTATTATGCAGTAAATGCTTATCAACTTAATAACAGATCTAATTAATACAGAGAATCTATGAAAAACTTAGAAGAAACAAAAATGCATTAAGTGAAATATGAGATACTGAAAAATTTTCAGATCAGCACTGGGGGGAGGAGGGAGGAATACACAGAATCTTTAAAGAGGCAATATTAAGACTAAGATCTTACTTTTCAACAGAAAATTTGGAAACTAAAAGCCAATAGAATTGCTTCTTGAAAAGTGCTGAAATAATTATGAACATACAGTTTTATAATCAGCCAAACTATCTTTCAAAAATAAAGGTGAACAGAGAGATTATCAACACGCACACAAAAATTGAGTTCAGAGACAGAAATCCTGTACCAAAAGAAACAAATGAACAAAAAAAACTTTGGGGTATTCAGGCAGAAGAAAACTATAGGTAAAACCAAGGTTATGCAAGAAAACACATACATACATACATACATACATACACATACAGAAGGGGCAAATAGGAGGATAACTCTAAAATTTTATGAGTGTTTAAATATATGATATTGGGATATATAACAAGGGTATCAAATCCACATGAACTGTAAAGTTATGTGGGGAAGTACACATTGTCTAGGAAAATACAACACTATGAATTTAAGATAGTGTATAATCAATTAAATATGAATGTTATAATGTCTCTGTTAATTAAAGGTACAAGGAAAGATATTGACTAACAGCCTCAGAATGGAGAAACAAATAACAATAATAACAATAATAACATGTTAACCAAAACCAAAACAAAGAAGAATAAAGTAAAAGAAGTAGAGAACAAATGGACCAATTAGAAAATTAATAGCAAATTGGTAGATTTAAAATGGTTAAGGGGCACCTGGGTGGCTCAGTGAGTTAAGCCTCTGCCATTGGCCTCAGGTCATGATCCCAGGGTCCTGGGATCGAGCCCCGCATCGCGTTCTCTGCTCAGCGGGAAGCCTGCTTTCTCCTCTCTCTCTTCCTTCCTCTCTGCCTACTTGTGATCTCTGTCTGTTAAATAAATAAAATCTTTAAAAAAATGGTTAAGGCAGAAAATAAGTGATGCATATGGCATTGGTGAATAACTGTAATTTAACTGTATTTCAGTTTAGATAGCGGCTAAGGGACTTGGTGCTGGGGTGGCTCAGTCAGTTGAGTGTCTGACTCTTGGTTTCTGCTTAGGTCACAATCTCAGGGTCATGAGATTGAACCTTGCATGAGGCTCTGTGCTCAGTGCTGAGTGTTTGAGACTCTCTTTCTCTCCCTTTGCTTCTCCCCCTACTCATAATCTCTCTCTCTCTCTCGCTTTAAGACAAATCAGTAAATCTTAAAAAAAAAAAAAAAAAAAAGGTTTAGATAGAAGCTGGGGAAATAGAATAGAAGCAGTATTTGTAATATCATTACATAGAAATTTAACAAATATCCATATAAAAGACAAAATTTGATGGACATGATTAAAAAAATCTATCCTGTCAATAAGAGTCACATTTTTAATATGAGGATGAAGAAAAACTGAAAAGAAATGAATATAAAATATCATGCAAGTATTTACTTCAAAAAGCTGGTAGTCTGTAAAACAAGCAGTATCAGAAATGAAAAGGATTTGTTTATAATGAAAAACAATCAATAAAATACATCAGTATATCAATCCAAAATGTATATATGCCTAATAAAAACTGAAAGACCTACAGGTATAATAACACCCACAAAAGTTATTGGAGGTTTTTTATCTTGATGAAGTCCCAGAAGTTCATCTTTGCCTTTATTTCCTTCACCTTTGGAGACATATCTTGAAAGAAGTTGCTATGGCTGATATCAAAGAGGTTACTCCCTATGTTCTCCTCGAGGATTCTGATGGATTCCTGTCTCACGTTGAGGTCTTTTATCCATTTCGAGTTTATCTTTGTGTACGGTGTAAGAGAATGGTCAAGTTTCATTCTTCTACATATAGCTGTCCAGTTTTCCCAGCACCATTTATTGAAGAGACTGTCTTTTTTCCACTGGATATTTTTTCCTGTTTTGTCAAAGATTATTTGACCATAGAGTTGAGGGTCCATATCTGGGCTCTCTACTCTGTTCCACTGGTCCATGTGTCTGTTTTTATGCCAGTACCATGCTGTCTTGGTGATCACAGCTTTGTAGTAAAGCTTGAAATCAGGTAACGTGATGCCACCAGTTTTATTTTTGTTTTTCAACATTTCCTTAGCAATTCGGGGTCTCTTCTGATTCCATACAAATTTTAGTATTATTTGCTCCAGCTCTTTGAAAAATACTGGTGGAATTTTGATTGGAATGGCATTAAAAGTATAGATTGCTCTGGGCAGTATAGACATTTTAACGATGTTTATTCTTCCCATCCAAGAGCATGGAATGGTCTTCCATCTTTTTGTGTCTTCTTCAATTTCTTTTAGGAGTGTTCTGTAGTTCCTCGAGTACAGATCTTTAACCTCTTTGGTTAGGTTTATTCCGAGGTATCTTATGGTTTTTGGTGCTATAGTAAATGGAATCGATTCTCTAATTTGCCTTTCTGAATTTTCATTGTTAGTGTATAAGAAAGCCACTGATTTCTGGACATTGACTTTGTATCCTGCTACATTACTGAATTGCTGTATGAGTTCTAGTAGTTTGGAGGTGGAGTCTTTTGGGTTTTCCATATAAAGAATCATGTCATCTGCGAAGAGAGAGAGTTTGACTTCTTCCTTGCCAATTTGGATACCTTTTATTTCTCTTTGTTGTCTGATTGCTGTTGCTAGGACTTCTAATACTATGTTGAACAAGAGTGGTGAGAGTGGGCATCCTTGTCGTGTTCCTGATCTCAATGGGAAGGCTGCAAGCTTTTTCCCATTGAGGATGATATTTGCTGTGGGTTTTTCATAGATAGATTTGATGAAGTTCAGGAATGTTCCCTCTATCCCTATACTTTGAAGCGTTTTAATCAGGAACGGATGCTGGATTTTGTCAAAAGCTTTTTCTGCATCAATGGAGAGGATCATGTGGTTCTTCTCTCTTCTCTTATTGATTTGTTCTATCACATTGATTGATTTGCGAATGTTGAACCATCCTTGTAACCCAGGGATGAATCCTACCTGGTCATGGTGGATAATCTTTTTAATGTGCTGTTGGATCCTGTTTGCTAGGATCTTGTTGAGAATCTTAGCATCCATATTCATCAGTGATATCGGTCTGAAATTCTCCTTTTTGGTAGGGTCTTTGCCTGGTTTGGGGATCAGGGTGATGGTGGCTTCATAAAAAGAGTCTGGAAGTTTTCCTTCTGCTTCAATTTTTTGAAACAGCTTCAGGAGAATAGGTATTATTTCTTCTTTGAAAGTTTGATAGAATTCCCCAGGGAATCCGTCAGGTCCTGGGCTCTTGTTTTTTGGGAGGTTTTTGATCACTGCTTCAATCTCGTTACTAGATATCGGTCTATTCAGGTTGTCAATTTCTTCCTGGTTCAATTTTGGGAGTTTATAGTTTTCCAGGAATGCATCCATTTCATCTAGGTTGCTTAGCTTATTGGCATATAACTGTTGATAATAGCTTCTGATGATTGTTTCTACTTCCTTGGTGTTAGTTGTGATCTCTCCCTTTTCATTCATAATTTTATTAATTTGGGCTTTCTCTCTTTTCTTTTGGATTAGTGTGGCCAATGGTTTATCGATCTTATTGATTCTTTCAAAAAACCAGCTTCTAGTTTCGTTGATACGTTCTACTGTATCTCTGGTTTCTACCTCGTTGATCTCTGCTCTAATCTTGATTATTTCCCTTCTTACGTGTGGAGTTGGTTTGATTTGTTGTTGATTCTCCAGTTCATCAAGATAAAAAGCTTCTGCACAGCAAAAGAAACAGTCATCAAAACAAAGAGGCAACCCACGGAATGGGAGAAGATATTTGCAAATGACAGTACAGATAAAAGGTTGATATCCAGGATCTATAAAGAACTCCTCAAACTCAACACACACAAAACAGATAATCATATTAAAAAATGGGCAGAAGATATGAACAGACACTTCTCCAATGAAGACATACAAATGGCTACCAGACACATGAAAAAATGTTCATCATCACTAGCCATCAGGGAGATTCAAATCAAAACCACATTGAGATACCACCTTACACCAGTTAGAATGGCCAAAATTAGCAAGACAGGAAACAACGTGTGTTGGAGAGGATGTGGAGAAAGGGGAACCCTCTTACACTGTTGGTGGGAATGCAAACTGGTGCAGCCACTTTGGAGAACAGTGTGGAGATTCCTCAGGAAATTAAAAATAGAGCTTCCCTATGACCCTGCAATTGCACTGCTGGGTATTTACCCCAAAGATACAGATGTAGTGAAAAGAAGGGCCATCTGTACCCCAATGTTTATAGCAGCAATGGCCACGGTCGCCAAACTGTGGAAAGAACCAAGATGCCCTTCAACGGATGAATGGATAAGGAAGATGTGGTCCATATACACTATGGAGTATTATGCCTCCATCAGAAAGGACGAATACCCAACTTTTGTAGCAACATGGACAGGACTGGAAGAGATTATGCTGAGTGAAATAAGTCAAACAGAGAAAGTCAAGTATCATATGGTTTCACTTATTGGTGGAGCATATCAAATAATATAGAGGACAAGGGTAGATGGAGAGGAGAAGGGAGTTGAGGGAAATTGGAAGGGGAGGTGAACCATGAGAGACTATGGACTCTGAAAAACAACCTGAGGGTTTTGAAGGGGCGGGGTGGGAGGGTGGGGGAACCAGGTGGTGGGTATTAGGGAGGGCACAGATTGCATGGAGCACTGGGTGTGGTGAAAAAACAATGAATACTGTTACGCTGAACATAAATAAAAAATTTAAAAAAAAAAAAAAAGAAAAAAAAAAAAAATAAAAAAAAAAAAAAAAAAAAAAAAAAAAGTTATTGGAGGTTTTAAGATAATTTCTTCAGTATCTACTAGGACAAACACACATGAAAGAATAGAGATACTGATGATTTGAAAAATATACTTAAGAAACTTAACCTAATTGAAATGTAAGGAATAGTAAGCCCAGTAATTGCAGAACTCATGTTATTTTTAATGCTACATGGAACATTTATCAAAATTAATCATGTAATGAATCATAAATCAAGATTCAACCAGTTTTATGGATTAAAATCATATAGAATATGTCATCTTTCCACACTGGAAGTATCCTAGAAATCAGTCAGATAATGAAAATTAGTAAACCCTCAACTGTTTAGAAATTATGTAGCACTCTGTTGAATAATTTGTGAGTCAGTGAAGTATAATGAAAATTAGAATATATTTTCTTTGAATGATAATGACAATACAGCATAACATAATTGTATCATGGAAGCATAACATAGTACTTAGAAAGTTATTTAGCACTGTAAATAAATCTCAGTAGCAAAAGGGCTGAAAATCAATGACAAAATTCCAAACTCCAAACTAGAAAAAAGATTAGAAATTAATCTCCAAAAAGATAGAAGGAAAGAAATAATAAACATAAAAATTAAAATTAAAAAGGAAAAAAGATTTATTTTCTAGAAAATTCATCAGAGCTAAACATTGTTTCATTTATAAAATTAGTACAATATGTAAACCCATTGCAAGACAAATCAAGGGAAAAAAAAGATAAAACATAAATTATTGTTATCAGCAATGAAAAAGAATACATCACTACAGATTCCCACATGTTTAAAAGATAAGACATGCATTTTAAAATTTATTTTTCCCAGGTTTACCAAGTATACTTGACAAATAAAATTGTACATATTTAAAATGTACAAACCTGATGGCTTAGATATATGTATATGTTGTAAAATAATCCACAAGCAAGTTAGTTAACACATCCATTACCTCAAGTAGTTACCTTTTAGTGTGTGTGTGCTAAGAACACTTAAGATCTACTCTTAGCAAATTTCAAGTATACCATACGATGTTAAGTGTAGTCATCATGTTATATATTATATATTAGATCCACAGAGTTTATTCATCTTACAAATAAGTTTGTACCCTTTGACCAGTATCTGCCCATTTCCCTCACCTCCAGTCATTCTGCACTCCTATGAGTTTAACTTTTTTTTTTTTTTTTTTTTTTTAGATTCCACATGGAGATGACATCATTCAGTATTTATCTTTCTGTCTGGTTTATTTCAATTAGTATGATGCCCAAAATTAGTTTTGTCCAAAACAGGGCAATTAGGATGAAACAAAGTTTCAAGTTCCTTGAAAAGTACAACTTACCAATTTGTATACAAGAGGAAACAGAAAATGATTAGATTTATACCTGTTCAACAAAAATATTGATCTTATACAAATTCTTCTAGAGAATATATGTAGAAAAATGTCATACTTACCAATACATTTATGAGGGCATCATAGCATTGATTTAAATAGCTAATAAGGGGGCACCTGTGTGGCTTAGTTGGTTGAATGTCTGCCTTCATCTCAGGTCATGACCTAGGGTCCTGGTCAGGCTCCCTGCTAGTGGGGAGCCTGCTTCTCCCTCCCCCGCCCCCCACTTACTTTCTCTCTCTCCCTCATATAAATAAAATCTTTAAAAATTTTTTTAAAAATAAAAGCTAACAAGGACATTAAAAAAAAGGAAAATTACAAGTAAATGTCTTTTGTAAATATAGGCACTTGAACCACGTAAAGAATAATATGTAACAACTGAGTGAAATACACTTCACAAATGCAAGTATAACATTAAAATATCAATCAGTGTAATTCACTACATAAATAGAATACAGCAGACAAAAACAGAACCAAGAAAAGCATTCAACAGAATTTAATAGCACTTAATGATTAAAAACTGCCACTGAACTATGAAAAAACTTAGCAAAATTTTAAAAGTAAGTAAAAAAACATGAATCATAGCAACACCATCAAATCTCAATGGCATACAACTGTGCAACTGAAAAAAGACAGTAACAGTAGTTTAGATATGGAGCAATTTTTACACATGACAGGTGAAAGAGTAGGTTGGTACAATTTTTTTTTTTTTTACTTTTTTCTTTGTGGTGAGGTATCAATGACAAAATCATAAGAGATTTGTATACATAAAGTATACGTCATGGTGATTTGATACATGTATACATTGTGAAAGGATTCTCCCCACCTACTTAATGCACATATCCATCACCTCACATATCTATTTATTAGTATTTTTTTAATTATTGGTATGAACATTTAAGTTCTACTCCATTGGCAGTTTCAATTATATAACATAGTACTATGAACTATAGTCACCATGTTTAATAGATCCTCAGACCTTTGTTATAGCTAAAAGCTTTTTAATTTTTACTCTCTTATTTTATGAGTTTTACTCTAAAAAAATATATCTTAAAATGAAAGATGGTTACCAGAGGGAAGGTAGCTGGGGGGATGGGTGAAATAGGTGAAGGTGACTAAGAGTATACTTAACTTCATGAGCATTGAGTAATATATGGAATTTTTGAATAATCATATTGTACACCTAAAACTAGTATAACACTGTATGTGAAGGAAAGGAAGGAAAGGAAAGGAAAAGAAAAGAAAAAGAAAAGTAAAGAGAAGAGAGAAGAGATGAGAAGAAAAAAGAGAAATAATGCAATGGCAAATGATGAATTATACTACATTTAACAGTATGAATCAATCTCACTGATGCAATGAGACTGAAAGAAACTGGACTCTCAGGAGTATACAGTATACAATTCTATGTTTATTGTGTTCAGTAGCAGAAAAACAGTATATGATTATTTTTTTATGATTATTTTTAATGACAGTGCATACTGGGAGGGAGAAAAGGTAGACTGCATGTCTGCATGTTCTATAGTTTCATCTTCTTGAAAACCACATTAAAAAAAAAAAAAAGATTTATTTCAGAGAGAGAGAGAGAGAAAGTGTGTACACATGCAGAGGAGGAGGGAGAGGGACAAGCAGATTCTGTGCTGAGTGCAGAGCCTGAGCCAGACCTGGATCACAGGACCCTGAGATCAAGACCTGAGCAGAAACCAAGAATTGGAAGATGAGCAGACTGAGCCACCCAGGTGCCCTTTGAAGGCCACATATTTATGTATTCATTTATATAAAATTATCAAGATACCAAGTAAGTTTTGTGAAGTGCATGTAAGTTAAACCTCAATAAAAGTTATTTAAAAGGTCAACATATAATATTTGTACATATCAATGATTAATTAAAATATATGGGAAAAGAACAAGGTGCTGTTCAGACAATGAATGAACAAGAGATATGTATTATTTAGGAATAAATTTAGCAGAAATGTCCAAATGCATAAAAATTAATAGAGGACATATCAAAAAGAGTTGTTTATCACCCAATAGCTTTGTAAATTAATTTCCAAGTTATGTATAGTTTTATATTATTTTATATGCATTGGATTGGGAAAAATCAAATATAAATTCTTGATGTTAATGAACATTTATGTAGAAGGCCCCAAATCTCATACACATTTTGTGAACCTTTAAACATGTTTAGTCACATTGGAAACTCAATCAGAAATTTTGAGTACTTTAAAAATACACCTATATAATCCAGAAATTAAAATTTTAAGTGTATTGCCTTGAGAAGTTTTTGTAAATACATTTAAGAGAAATGTAAATTGTATGCCCATAGTGGCATCATTTAAAATAGTAAAATTTGGAAGCATGTACCAAATTCATCCAGAGATAACTGAATAAATAAGATGTGGGGCATTATCAATTGCATATCATATAGAAGATGAAATCAATGGACAAAACCTATATGTATTATCATGAATAGCCTGGAATAAATGAGTTTAATATAAAAGCATGTTAAAGACACTTGTAATATGTTGCTATACATATCATACTATATAATGCTTAGCAATACATAAATCAGAAATAAAAGTATATAAAAAAGAGGAAACATTATCTCCCACATCACAGTAATTGTAATTTTTGAGATTAGTATAGAACAGAGATATAGGAGAAACCATTATTAACATTGTTTTTTAATTATATAGGATATAGCCCAAATTGGCTTGATTGCAGATATATTTACTTCTGATCCCATATTTTAATAAATGTCAACTGTTATTTTTTGTGGATTCCATGACATCTCTAGGAAGAGATATAGAAGTAATATGAAACTGGAAATTTTCAAAATATACATATTTGTTGGAAAATATGCCCTGTATTTTGTGAAGGCAGTATACTGAATATGAGTATCACATATATTCTGTTGATTTGGGAAGGAAAAATATCAAGTATGTCTTCATCTTAGCATTTTTGTGTATTTACTTGTTTATATTATACACATATTATATATTCCAGAGATTAAAGTACTATGTGTTTATCTTTAAGAAATTCTAGCAAATATATAGGAGAGGGATATAAATGTTATGCCCGTTGTAGCATTGTTTAATATGGGGAAATATTGCAAGTGTGTTCAATAGGTAATTAATGGG
This sequence comes from Martes martes, assembly GCF_963455335.1. Taxonomy (NCBI): domain Eukaryota; kingdom Metazoa; phylum Chordata; class Mammalia; order Carnivora; family Mustelidae; genus Martes; species Martes martes. The sequence continues at coordinate 70,858,672 of NC_137896.1, forward strand.
CAGAATCCCTTAATTGTAGAATGGATGAGAGTATTTTTAAAGGTTATGTTTAGCTCATATTCAATTCTATTAACCCATTGTATTACATATTGTTATTTTTTGTTTTAATTTACATACAGGAAAATTCATACCATGTGATATATAGTTCTATGAATTGTTACAAATGTACACAGTAGTGTATTCAAAACTATCATCAAGATATAGAACATTTCTATTACCCCCCAGGTTTTCTTCCTAAGGCCGCATGGTAGTGTCTCATCCCCTCTACTTCCAAACCCTGGCAACTACTGATGTTTTCCCTGCCTCTAAAGTTTTCCCTTTTCCAAAATATTTTAGAAATGGAAAGGTAGAGTATGTAGCCTTTGGATCGAAGCTTTTTTTTTTTTTTTTAACCAAGAAAATTAATTTAAGATAGTACAATATTGTGTGATCCAGTAGTTCATTTTATTGCTGACAATTGTGTACCTTTGGTGCAGTTTGTTTATCCACTCATCTTTTGAAAAACATTTTGATAGTTTCCAGTTTTGGGTGATTATAATGAAAACATAGCATACAGATTTTGAGGTAACAATGTTGAACTCTGTAGTCATAATTGTGGATATATCTTTCTCTTTTCAGTTCTGTTCATTTTGCTTTATTTATGTTGAATCTCCATTGTTAATTGCATACACATTTAGGAATGTTTTGTTCTCTTTATTATTATATAATATCCTTCTTTATCCATGGTAATAGTCCTTTTCCTGTATGCTGTTGTGATACTGGTTAAGATACTCCCACCTTTTTTTTTTTTTTTTTTTTTGTAAAGGTATTTTTTGAGAGGGAGAGAAAAGAGAGAAAGAGAGGGAGTATGCATGTGCATGAACAGGGGAGGGGCAGAGGGATAGGGAGAAGCAGACTCCCCACTGAGCAGGGAGCCCAACACAGGGCTGAATTTCAGGACTCTGAGATCATGACCTGAGGCAAAGGCAGGTGCTTAACTGACTGAGCCACCCAGACACCCCAACTCCTATTTTCTTTTGATTAATATTTGTGGGGTTTTTTTTTTTTTTTTTTAGCCTTTTACTTTTACCAGTCTGTGTCTTTATGTTTCAATTGGATTTCTTGTAGACAGTATATATTTGGATCTTGCTTTTTCTTTCCTTTTTTTTTTCTTTTTTGCTTTATTTTTTAGAGCAGTTTTAAGTTTACAGAAAACACGAGTGGAAGGTACAGAGATTCCCCATAAACTCTCTACCCCCACGTATGCATAGCCTCTATGTGTTGCTTTTTCATCTGGTCTGACAATCTCTCTGTTTTGATTGATGAGTTTAGATTGTTTATATTTAATATGATTATTAAATGGTTGGATTAAAATCCATCTCTGTTTTGTTTTGGTTACGTTCTGTTCTGTCTTTCATATGTGTATGTTCTTTTTGTGGCTCATAAAAATGTAACTCACATTTTAAAAATTATATTTATTTAATTATTAAAAATATCATAAAATTAAACACCTTTAATTTTCTATAACTATATGGCAAAAGTTATTTTTACTAACTTCCAGCAATGCTTTTAATGTTATTTGAAATAAATTTATTTTAATTTGTGCCATATTATTTTGTTTATTATTTCATCCATTTTTATATAGAGCAGTAAACAAAGTACTTGTACATGTAGTCTTTTGTTTTGCATTATTAAGAAAGAAACTATTAAAGCTGCCTTACAATATTTGTCATTAAGTTTAGATTGAGTACTGCATGATTTTAAATATAACTGAGAAGAATGTAGAATTTGAGCTCCTGTTTTGATGCTTAGCTTTTGTAAGTGGACTGAGAATCATATTGGTTTAATAATATTTAGTTAATATCTTAAGACAGAATATTCCTCTTTAAAGGCATTTATTATTTATTTATTTTAAGATTTTATTTATTTATTTGAGAGAGAGAGAACATGAGTGGAGGGAAGAGTCAGAGGGAGAGGGAGAAGCCGACTCCCCACTGAGCTGGGAGCCCAATGTAGGACTGATCCGAGGACCCCAGAATTATGACCTGAGCCAAAGACAGCTGCTTAACCGACTGAGCCATTCAGGCATCTCCATAGAATACTTTTAAGTGAAATTCTGTTAGAGATTAAATTATCTTTTTTACCCCACAGTATGGTTATCAGTACTTGTAATTGTGGTAGTAATGTAGCCTTTTCCAACTTTTTACTTCTTGCTTTTATTGGTATATTTAATACTATCTTTAACCTGACATTTATTTGTAAGTATGTTTCAAAGCTACTGTTCCTTTTGGTGAAAACTAAGTTAGTTAAAACTAGAAGATATAACCCCTAAATCAGTTTAAGTTGGCAAACATAAGCCCTTATAAATCACGATATGTTGAAAGCCAGTGAAGCAGTGATGGCCTCATTATGAAAATTTCTGCATTGCAGAACTTTGACTCTACCCTGCTGATATACCTCATTTACTTGAAAATTTGATATATAGACTGAATAGAAAGTGGGAGGGGACGCCATATATTAAATATTAGTAGCACCAATATTTCTTTTTTAAGATAAAAATGAATAGAATTAAGAATTCCAAAATAAAAAGTAAGCCAACAATTAACCCCATGCTTATCAGCATATTTTCCTAGTTTTTGCATTGCTTAACCTAACTGTGATATATAGTACTTCTCCTTCTGTCCCCAGATCTGTCTCTAAGCTGATATTTAACATCTCCATGTAGCTCTTGTTTGCTTTGACTGTCACCTAAATTCCCAGACTGGTTCCTGGATAGATTTTCAATGGTGCAGAACTGTAAATGCATACTCACTGTGTATTCAAGGTGTGTGGGAATTAAAGAACAACTACTATAACTTCTGTGTTATATACTACAGTGACATGGGAATAAAGTTATATAATAATGATCTATGTGTCTGATTCAAACCACCAACTACTATTTGAGGGCCGTAAGTCTCTTTCATGATACTTCTCAACCACTTATGGGTCAGGATATATCTAATGTATGCCTGGGAAATAATCTCAATCACCACATGACACTAGCTATTTCCTCCTCTGTAGATGACTTTCATCTTGTTTGGGGTCAAGTTCTCTACTACCTGAAAAGGCACATGAAAGCGATTCATCAGTTATGAAGAGTAACCTTGAATTCATTCAAATCACGGTTACTTTGCTATTTAAATCTTAAACCATTATATCATACTTCATTAATATGTTCAGAGATATTTTTAGCATTTTGTAATCTTCTGTGGTTCTTGCATAAAATGACATTTCCATCAAACTTACTTTATTAGTTAAATGTGAGTTTATTATTTATTAATTAAAATTAAATTTTCCTTTTGTAGAAAGTTTTTATTTAGTCAATCAGTGTGCATTTATTTATTCTTAAGTAGTGCTCAGTATTATTTATGGAATTGGCATCATATAAAAGAATTCTTAAAGATTTATTTCCAGGGATTAGGCAGTGTAATTGAGGATTCAAGAAAACACACAAGAAATCATTCATGCCAAAATAAAATGTGACATGGGAAATCAGATGAAAACTATCCATGACACACTAACATTCTGTATACTGAAGCATGTGGCTATCACTGCCAGTGGAAGAGGAACTTTTAAGGAAATCCTTTATGTATTTTTCAGTTCATCCTAATGTCTCTACACAGTCATTATTGCCTTAAAACAAAAACACTCAATTGTAATATATAGTTTTGTAATTAATTGGAGTCAGGTACATTTTTGTTTTCCTTTGGGAAAGTATTCTCTTGAAAAGAACTTAAGCCCTTCAAGGGCATAGAATTTAATTTCTGTTTCTTTGTCAGTTCTCTAAAATATCTGGCAAAGTGCTGGATAAAGAGTTCATTAAGGATTGCTTTAATGAAAACTAACAGTGCAGAGTTCCTCACTGCTTGAGGAGAACCTCGCTTATGGTAGCTCTTGTGCTTTTACAGTTCCTTCCATGTTGGAGGAAAGGCAAAAAACTATGATTTCAAAGATTTGAAAAGGGAAATTTAGAAACTTCTTTTTCAAAAAAACGCAGGCAAATAAAAAATGCCTCTTACGATCCTTTCCAGCTTTTTGATTCTATGATTCTATGATTAACTATCTCATTTACAATTGATGTCAGAAATACCTTTTTTCTCACTTGCCATAGCTTCTTCCTTTCATTCTTTCACTTTAGGCTATTATTTATTAACTCGTAACTGCATTATTTACAATAACTGAAAAACATGGCTGAAGATTTTATGAGGCCTCACATTTACCAACTTTTCTGCTGATTAAGTGAAATAGTTAGGTAATAGTTTCAACTACCCAGGGAGTCCAAACTGTTAATTAAAAATAAATCTGGGTAAATTATGACTGAAGCCCTTCTGGTTTCTTTTCAGTTTGAACTGCAGTAGTTTTTACCATAAATATTGAGAATTAGCACTCGAACTGAACTTTTCATTAAATTATAAAGGATATTCTGAAAAGACTTTAAATAATTTATGATTTGGGTCTAGACCTAGTCAAAGGGGAAAAAAAAACAAGAAATGATCAGGAGTAACTAAAGATATTGTATAAAATGACTTGGTTAAGAAAATACAAAGAGTGCAAACCTGGCTGTAGCATTTAGAATAAAAGACACATATATTTAAGCGTTGGATTTAATTGAGACATTATATTTATCCCTTTTTGAAGTATTTCTCTCTCTCTACAAAATCTGTTCCTTGAGAACCTATTTAGCCAAGTAATACTGTACCATTTTGACTGATTAACATATTTGTTTGTAATTGTTCTCAGATTATTTCCTGCTAAGTTTTCTCATTTCAGCTGTCTTCATACACATAATTTTCCTTTAATGTCTTTTATGAACAAATCTTTATATCTGATGGTAGATAGAGAATGAATTTGTAATTCATTTCTGAATGAGTGAAATAATCTAAAAATTTTTGAAGCAGGTGTACTTACCTGCTTGCCATTTTGCTGAATCATGTTTTTATTGAAACCTTTGGAAGAATGTTAACTTAATATTATAAAAATTATTAACTGGTGAAACTATAAAGAAAACGCAGATTCTACTCACTGTGTCCTAAAAATACAACACAAAACCAATGCATTTCAAGGACCTAGCTGCTGCTTTTTGAGATGTCTCCTGAGATCAGAGAATGAAAAAAAAATCCTCCATAAATATGTATCGAGTACAGCTGTTTGATTTATACATTATGCAGAAATATTAAGAAAACAGAGTTGTGTGTACCTTGCAATAAAAAAATACACTCACCAAAAAACCCAAATCATGGGGTGCCTGGGTGGCTCAGTGAGTTAAAGCCCCTGCCTTCGGCTCAGGTCATGATCCCAGGGTCCTGGAATCGAGCCCCACATCGGGCTCTTTGCTCAGCAATGAGCCTGCTTCCCTTCCTCTCTCTGCCTGCCTCTCTGCCTACTTGTGATCTCTGCCTGTCAAATAAATAAATAAATAAAAACAAAAACAAAAAACCGAAACCCCAAATCATCATTTCCAAAAAAATAATGTGAAGCATTTTAGTTTTTCGTGAACAATAAAGAACAGTATAATCCTTTTAAATTTGGCATTTAGATGTATTTAAATCATTAAGAAGTTATCCTGGCCTTATTTCCTAAACTTTCTGTTCTCTCCATTAGTTTTTTTTCCACAACAAAATTTATCTCTCAAACACAAGGGAGTTTTTTAATTTTGTCAAGATGTAAATCCAAATTGTGCCATTAGGATGTAGTTATAGTATCTTCTCCATAATGTAAGTGAAATAACTCTCTTCTAAAGAAGTGGACAGTCCCTTCTCAAGGCAGATTTTCTGGGAAACAGTGCATCTTAACTGTTCAGCACCAAGGGAGATGCTTTACAATGGATTCCGATGACAATATATGTTTTTTTTGCAATTGAGATATTCGTCAGCTTTTAAAATGTGTAATTTTTTGATACTTCATTCAAAATATGTCCATTTGTTCCTAGTCTTGTATTTATAATTTGTATTTTTTAAAGGTTTGTTTATTTATTTGAGAGACAGTGAGAGCATGAGTGAGCAGGAGGGGCAGAGGGAAAAGGAGAGAGAATCTCAAGCAAATCCCTGCAGGACTCCATCTCGGATCTCACAACCTTGAGATTATGACCTGAGCTGAAACTAAGAGTCAGCCTTCTAACTCACTGTGCCACCCAGACACCCCTAATTTGTATTTTTATATAATGAGCACCCCCAAAATTGTAAAAGTTTCATGTTCTATAAAACCTGAGTCACCCCCTTTTTGTTGCTTAACTCGGGCTTTGTGCTCTCATCTGCCATGGAAAGTATAGGCTCTGGCTAGGGATATATGGTAACTTAGACTACTTATCTCAGAGTCAGCACTTTTTATAGTATTACTGCCTGTTAAATATAAGTCCACTAGCTGGACAAGTAATTGCACTCAAACCAGGGAGTAGGGAAATGAATCAATATGACACTCTTCTAAATGCTCTTACATCAACAATTCCAGTATCTTCCATTTGCTTATAAACTGATTTGCTTATATACTTTGAGAACTCCCAGGAGTTAAGAAATTTTTGGAAAGAAGTCTGTAATACATAATAGAAAGAAATTCAGATTGAGGTTCTGTTTCTTTTTTATTTTTCTCTTTTATATGAGTTACACTTGAACCTAGAATTCCAGGCGGTTACAAGGACTCCAGGTTGAAGCTTTATACTCTGTTGAAAAAGTGGCCAGGGGGCACCTGGATGACTCAGTCCATTAAGTCCTCTGCCTCTTGATCTTGGCTTAGGTCATGATCTCAGGATCCTGAGATGGAGCCCTGCTTTGAACTCTGCTCTGAGCGTGGAGCCTGCTTGAGATTCTTTCTCTGTCTCCCTCTGATCCTCTCCCCCCATTGCCCAGACTCGCTTATGTGTGCTGTCTCTCTCAAAAAAATAAAAAATAAAAATTAATTAAAAAAAAAAAAAAGATAAAAAGTGGCCAGTAAAGAGACCATGTAAAAAGGGAACAGGCTTATTTTCCTAGAGGACATTAATATTTTCACTATTAAGGTCCCTGAATTTTAAGTTTTTTCCATCTTAGATGGTTGAAGAAAAACATCTACCTTTACAAAAAAGTTAACTATGAAACAATTGCATAAATATTTTATATTTTCCCCTACTTTTATAGACAGGTCCTAGCAGACATGTTTTCCCCAAAGTACTCAGCAGTAAAGTCTGGTGCTAAAAGAAAGAGTAGGCTAAATATGAATGAATGTGAAATGCCCTACTTATTTTCTGTGGACTTAATTGATTGAGCTCATTTTAGGGGTGCCTTCCCTATTGACCAGAAACATGGCTCATTAGACCAACTCACAAAGTAACCTTTTAAAGAAAGGGTTTCCAGTACATTTGTTCACGTTGCATGTCACTAAGAATAGTGCTATTCAAAACTAAATACAATAATTTTGGATAATGTACAGCAGGTATCATTTTAAATATAAAACATGGGATTTTAACTTTAGGCACTATTTATAAGACACTTCTCCTTACATTATTTTAGATTTGAATCAAAGATAGCAAATTGCATGCAGAGATTTCTTTCACATGCCAATTTAATAGCCACATTTAAACTCAAATATTCCTTTTTTTTTTTTTTTTTTTTTTACTTTTGTCTGAAGCCGTAATAGCATAGTAGTGTTTTCTTTGAATTAAGTTCTGCATGTTAACTTTCCTACAGGACATGCATATAGTCGTCTAAGTCTTCATTTTGCTCTGCAGTTAATGTAAACATCCATTTAACACACTGCTTAATTTCCTCTTGAGGTTTGACTTACTGTATTCTAAAGAATATGGTTAAACAACACTCAGCTTAGTTCAGGTTGAGGAATAATTGAGTCTATACCACGGAAAGTATTAAGATAGGGACATTTAAAAAATGATAAAAGAATATAATTTTTTTTCAAAGATTTTGTTTATTTGACACAGAGAAAGAGAGAGACAGCACAAGCAGGGGGAGCTGCAGGCAGAGGCAGCAGGAGAAGTGGGGCTCCCCGCTGAGCAAGAAGCCTAAGTGGAACTTGATCCCAGAATCCTGGGATCATGACCTGAGCCAAAGGCAAACGCTTAACTGACTGAGCCACCCAGGCGTCCCAAGAATGTAAGTTTTTGATGCTTGCATACAGATGACCCTATTTGTTGGTGAATTACTTCCAAAAATAAAATTAGACTTTTCAGAGAGCAACTCTATGATTCTCATAATATCAGAATGCTTGAAAAAGTGAGGACTAAACATGCAGTTGTTTATGTGCCTTATGCCTGTAGCATTTTGTAAGGCTGAACATAGTGGTTAAGTTTAGTCCCTAGATCCAGACCATCACGGATAAATCTTGCCTCTCATATTACCAGTTGTATGACACTGAAGAATTTACTCAAGAGAAATGTTCCTCAGTTCTTTCTACCTAAAAGGGGAATTGTTACAGAACCTGTTCCATAGATATGTCTTAGAACAGTGCCTGTCAGATAAAGTTCAATAAAGGTTAATAAACGTTATGGTTTTAGCTTTGTTGTTGTTGCTTTGTCATGTTAGGGACACTGTCTCATTTACTCTAGCATTCTATGAAAGTGAAATATGAATCATTACTTTTTGGAATTCTGTTTAAGTCACTCAGTTATTTAGATATCACTCATCCAAATGAACCTGAATTTTTCCTTATGTGATTTAAAACTGATTATACTTGAAAATATACCTTTTATTATAGTATAAAATAATACCAAATGAGATATAAAAATGGATAGGTCTAATTTACATTTTTATTTGGAAAGAGATAATTACTTTATATCAAAAAAATGAGGCTTGATATTTATTTTTATTTACATTTATATTTTGCTATTTTCATTTTGTTACTGTTATTTGTCTTTTAAAATGTGGGAGAAAGTCAACTATTAACAAATTACCAGCTATATTGAAGAATGGTATATATAATACCCATTTAAATTTTTTCTTACATTTTGTATATTTTTGTAACGAAATATTAACACTGTTGATGCTGGTAAAATATTTGAAGAATCTGAATCAATGTACTTTTGATTGATTGTTAGTTATGTATTTTGATCAATGCAAAGTGTTGTTATATAAAAAAGATTTTCAGGACTTTTGTGTGTAAAATATTTTCTTTCAGTGGCTACTCTGCTATCTTTAAGATTTGAATTCCAGTATGTTGCTACATTTTGATATTTCATTTTTTTAACAACAGAGATAAGTGCACTCCTCAAACTAAAATTTGAAATATTCAAAATTATAAATCACTTTATTCCTTATAGGACATTTAACAAACACATGGATACACATGTCCTTGTGCTCTGTGCTATGTTTCCCAAGATCCACAAAGTAGGTATCATTTATTTCCTACCTACAAGCATAATCAAGACCTTTAACTTTGATATCACTGATATTTAGGTATTAAATATTTCCCTAGGAAATTTTTGAGATCTATCTTGTGTTACAGCTGATTCAGCACCAATTATTCTTTCTGCTAATCCTGCTTTTATTTCAGGACCCAAAGAAGTTATGGCTTCTTTTCCTCTGATTAAATCCCCGGCATTTTCCTCTACATTTAATAACTCTGTCTTTAAACTTGTTGAAATAACAAGCCCAGGACCTCAGCACCTCTCCTTTAAGACAGCAGCCCTACCTTCCTCAACCTCCAGCCCCTGAAAGGGCCAGAATGTTGAAAATGAACTCAGGGCCCAAGTCTTTTCTTCTAGGTCTTGCAAACTGTACCCTGTCCCTTCCTGAGTATCTGAGTATTGTTTGTTCCAAGACTCCAAATTATTATGCTTCACCTGTGCACAATTTTTACCCTCTGTTCTCTTCTACCTATTTGGCCCAGGAATTACTCATCATATTCACCTCTGACCATATTCTTCCACTTATGTCAATGTGTGTGTCTAATTAGAATTTCTAATACTTACTGAGTAGTTACGTACCAGCCACTGTTTTAGTGTTTTGTGCATATTAACTTATTTAATCTTCACAACAGTTCTAGTGTTGTACAGTTTAGTTTCCAATGTTATATATGAACAAATGGAGTCCAAAAAATGTAAGGTACTATGTCCATGGTCAAAAAGCCTACGTATAGTAGAGTTGGCTTTTAGAAACACATAATCTGACCACAGGGTCCATCTGTTTAATATGCTACATGCCTTCTTATCTGCTTTCCTGCCCCTCTTTTTCTTTCCATCTGGCCTTGGTCATTATCCCTAGCTTGCAGCTCCCTTTTGACAGTGCACATTTTTCAAAATGTTAGAGATATGTCTGCAAGAAGCTATAAATGGTAGTCTGTCTTGCTCTTAAGCCAGTGCCTCTGTTTTCCTATTTGGGGTGAGAAGCCTTTCATCAGTTTTCACACAGATTAGTTATAAGCAAACATGTGTTTCCCAATACTACATCTAATATATGTCAATGTCAAAGTACTTACACAGCACTGAGCATTATTAAGCTATATACATGGGCTTTCTCTTTGCTCCTTTTTATTAAATTCTAAAAAAAAAAAATGATGAATTCCAAAAAGAAGTTAAGTATATTTTTTAAGCTATACATCAATAAATGATGAACCAGACTTTGCATATGAAGCTGTTTTCCAATCATGTTTTATAAATACTACCTTGTGAGATATCCCTGGACACAAGATTTTGTTCCAGGGATTCTTCTTGTTTTTGGAGAAGATGTTACCCTTTCCTAAAATTCCAAAGTAGGCAGCATTTGGCCAATATCTCTGTTATATTTTGCTACAGAAAAGATGACAAAATAAATGTCCAGTTACTCACGTGATCTATACAAAGGACTACTGTTAAGAAAACTAAGTTGATTCTTTAGAGACTTTACTTACAGAGATTGTTGGAGATGGCAAATAATGAGATTTAAGTTTCTTGGGTCTATAAGAAAAGATACCAGTATAGGGGATAAAATCCCTGGGTTACTGTATCTAGTCTTCCATTGCAAGAATGATTCTCTCTAATATTGTGAAAGTTGTTTAACCACTGTGAAATGAGGCAGTAGGACTAAATCAATTCAGAAGCCTTTTCCAGCACAAAATTGTATATTCATGATAGCATAAATAGCAGAGAAATATCCTAATTATAGCATTTAGTAAAAAATGATCTGCCCTTTGGCAGGATAAATGTTGACTATTCATATGATTTCTCTACTTATACATGCTTTAGGAATACCTCCAATTAAAATTTTTCCTGTGTTGATATTTAAGCATCTTTACTAATTATATTATTTTAAAATAAGGAGTGTGTACTCTTCTGAAAATTTTATATTTTCAGTTTAATCTCCTGCTTTCATAATAATGGAATTTCAGATCAAATACTTTCTAGTTTTAGAAGTCATTCATCAAATACAAATGATACATTGAAATAGAGCACAGATGGAGTTGTAATCTTTTACTTTTGATTCTTTCTTTTAGCTTCCCAAGAAAGACTCTGAAGACCATGGCCTTGTTAAATCTTGTAGAATAAGAGTTTCTGCATCATTGGTGATAGTGATGAGTGATATATTTGACAAAAGTTAGGAAGCTTTAGAATAATTTGACAGCAATGACCACTGAAGATAGAAGTGGTTTTCCACTCATTTTTTCTGGAAACAGAGTAGCAACATCTTTGCTCAAGAATTTCCTTCTGAGTAGAAGAGCTTTACCCTATTTGTAATTGTCAATATTTTACTCATTCTCTGAAATTCAGTATAAATGATACTCTTTCTCCCAAAACTTTTAGCTAATTGGAATTAAAATCTTTGATATAGGATACAAAAACAAACAAACCAAAAACAACCCACATATAAACAAAGAAACCCTGAGATATAAGATCCATTTAATTCTAATTCTACCAGAGTACATGCTGTATTGTATTTTTTATTTATACCTATCTAAATTCTTGTTTTATTCCCACAAGTTGTCAGTAGATGAGGACTGAAAGCTTGAATCCTGTACTGTTGAATTCTCTATTTTCAGAATGCCTAGAGAAGCTCAATTAACATGGTAGACACTTATTCAATATTGGTAGAATTTGATTCATATGATTAAGGGGATGGAAACATTGAGATAGTAGACACTCTAAATCAATATTTGTGTCCCCTGCCCCCACCTAGGTTGGTAACCTTCAAATTTGCTGGCAGAAGATTTTTCTCCCCTGCTCCCCACAAAAGGAGTTTTTATTCTATTTTGGTTCTTCTTCTACCTATAAAACTTAGAATAAGAGAAGCTACTTGCTGTGCCAGATATCTCACTTTTCAATTAATGGTTGAGTTAGAAAAAGAACATGTACTGATTTTAGTCACAATAAATCACTGTTCTGCTTTTTCCAAGAATTTACAGTTAAATGGTGGAGATGTGTTAGAAGAAGAAGAACTAATACAGATGAAAATCTCAGTTGTTTCAGTGATTATTATGTTAAAGTTATCAGAATAAGCTGTGACAAACATTACCTAAGTATGTGTTATGGATTGCACTACATTAAGAAAATATATGTACAGGAAAAACAACTTCCAATGCACAGAAAATACAAAAACTATTTGGAATTTCAGAATAAGTGAAAAGGCTGAGGATTATGTTGTAGGAGAATGAGAAGGTATTGATGCTTACCCTTGAGTAATAGGTAATAATTACATTATTAGCTTGAGAGAGTATAAGTTGATATATCCACTTTAGACAAAGATAAATTGCAATTGAAGGTGTTCAGTAATGTGTTGGTAAAGGTCGTTTAAACACACAGAGACTTAAAACCACCACATTATAACTACCTCTATGAGAAAAGTGTAGGTCAAACACTGAAGGGAATTTTAAAAAGGAGAGTGAAGTAAGCTGGCTTGATTGAGAATGAAAAGATCCCATCCACGAATAGTACATACCTTAGATAAAAACACATTGGTATTACTGAAGCCAAATGATATTCAGCAGTCTGTGGCTGAGTGGACACCCAACACAGTCTGTCTCCATAGAGACACAGACATGTTGCACTGATTAACTGAACAGAATGTCATAGTTCTATAATTTAGATCCTCTAAAAGTATGCTCTCAAGTTCAGGGATTTATGCAGCATTTAATTCTAAATGGCCCATTCAGAAGTAGAAAAAACAAAAAAGTATAAATTTTACTGAGAAATTTAACTATGGTAACTGTGAAAAATCACCAAGAAGCAATAGCTCTTAAATTCTGCAATATTATTACCAACATTAGATATCTGGGGAGGAATATAGAAGTATACCAATAAAATTAAGTGATCTAGGAACACAAGGTTAGGTAAAATATGTAGATATAGAGATTTAGAGTTGAATACATATGTCAGCCTTATTGATTAAGGGTTAAAGTTTTTGTAGAAAAGAAATCTCACAATTGTAAAAAATCCACTTTTGATATTTAAGAGGCTATATATAGTTACTGTATGGGAAAGATGGTTATGTAGCCTTCATCTATCATTAAAGGCCACAAATCAAAAGCCAGATATAACTCCAACTCCAAGGCCATTTTTTTGACACCCTATTTTTCTAACTCTTAATTATGCACACAATCAGTGGCTATAAATTGGAGATTAATTTGGAAATGATGTAATCATCCTTTGGTAACATTAAGACAAGTACTCATAGAACATTATGAGCTAAAACTTTAATTATACTCATGCATTTATCCCACTGAAATCCTATTTAGAAATTGGGATACAATATCTAATGTCAGGAATTAGATTCTCAAGTATTAGATTAGTTACTGAGCCACATGATGAAAATGCCACTGAACTGTATTTTTGGATTACTGAAGAGTTTCAAGTTTAAATAATTTTTTAAAAAAGATCACTCTTAAATCCACAATGATATTATTTTACATCCACTAATAGAAATAACATCCACATCTATTTCAAAGAATAGAAATACACTGCTATGTTTATTTGTTGAACATAACATGGTCATGTTCCAAGCAGAAATTTTATTTAGAATGCTCTTGTTTGCTTTCCACCGTACTGTAGAATTTCCCGTTTATATATCTATTATTTAAAATATGCTTGTCTTCCCAGAAAAATGTAGTAACATCTTGAGTCTTTTTTTTCTTCTTCAGAATGGTGTGACTGGACTTGATGCCCTACTAACTTCTACCATTACTCATAGCTGAGGAAATAAATTATGCTATTCCATTAGACTCTGTGAATAATAGCATTTTATTTCAGAAACCTGTATCTAAATTTTTATCTCTAAATGAAACTTGTAATACCCTTCAAAACAGTTGATCTGACCATTTGCTGGATTTTTTGTTTGTTTGTTAATACTTAAATGCCTGGCATGTGATAGGTACAAAATGCAACTTACCTTCACCTACTTCTTTGTATTATTTAATTAGTTATTTACTTACTTATTTATTTTGGAGGGGGTGAGGGTAGGGGAGAGGCAGAGGGAGATGGAGTGAGAGACTCTTAAGCACAGAGCCCTATGTGGGACTGGATCTCACAACACTGAGATCATGACCTGAGCTGAAATTAAGAGTTGGATGCTTAACTGACTGAGACACCCAAACACCCCTTTCTCTTTGTATTTTATATGTGTCCAGCATGTAACTCTTTTTTTTAGATCTTATTTATTTGAGAGAGAGAGAGAGCGAGCATGAGCAGGGTTAGGGGAAGAAGGAGAAGGAGAACCAGACTCCCTATTGAGCAGGGAGCCAGATGCGGGGCTTGATTCTAGGACTCTGGGGTCATGACCTGAGCTGAAGGCAGATGCTTAACTAACTGAGCCACCCAGGTGCCCCCAAGCATGTACCTTTTTAAGCAAGAGCACCCCATCACCAAGAATGCCACTTGTTAAGATGGAAGCTTTTTAAATTTCTGAAGGCACAAGACACTTTGAGAAAATCTTCATTGATAATTTGGATGTTCTTTAAACATAAAGCTTTCCATTGTTTTGATTATTTTCTGTCCAATACCTTTAGTAAGGGGTTATAGTTCTGTTTTGAAGGGTCCTTGGTATGAAAGTTGAGGAGGAATAAGGATCAGGAAGTAGAGTTTAAAATTGGGTTGGGAGTCAAAACTAGACAAAGACCCCACCAAAAAAGAGAATACAGACCAATATTCCTCATGAACATGGATGCAAAAGTCCTCACCAAGATATTAGACAGTAGGATCCAATATTACATCAAAAGAATTATTCACCATGACCAAGTGGGATTTATTCCTGGGCTGCAAGGGTGGTTCAACATCTGCAAATTGATTAGTGTGATACACTATGTCAGTAAATGAAAGGACAAGAACCATATGATCCTCTCAATAGATGCAGGAAAAAAAAAAAACATTTGACACAGTATAGCATCTTTTCTTGACAAGAACTCTTCACAGTGTAGGCATAGAGGGAACATTCCTCAGTATCATAAGAGCCACATATAAAAAGCCCACAGTGAATTTCATTCTCAATGGGGAAAAACTGATAGCTTTTCCCCTAAGGTCAGGAACACGGCAGAGATGTCCACTATCACCACTGCTATTCAACATAGTACTAGAAGTCCTAGCCTCAGCAATGACACAACAAAAAGAAGTAAAAGGCATCCGAATTGGCAAAGAAGTGAAACTCTCACTCTTTGCAGAGTACATGATACTCTATGTGGAAAACCCAAAAGACTTCACTCTAAAATTTCTAGAACTCATACTCGAATTCAGCAAAGTGTCAGGATATAAAATCAATGCACAGAACTCAGTTGGATGTCTATACACTGAGACCAAAGAAAGAGAAATTAAGGAACTGATCCCATTTATAATTGCACCAAAAACCATAAGATACCTAGAAATAAACCTAACCAAAGTTGCAAAGGATCTAAACTCTGAAAACTATAGAATCCTCATGGAAGAAATTGAGGAAGACACATAGAAATGGAAAAACATTCCATGCTCAAGAATTAGAAGAACAAATACTGTTAAAATATCTATGCTGCCTAGAGCTGTCTTACACATTCAGTGCAATCCCTATCAGAACCCCATCAATATTTTTCACAGAATTGGAACAAATAATCCCAAAATTTGTATGGCACCGGAAAAGGCCCCAGATAGCCAAAGGAATGTTGAAAAAGAAAACCAAAGCTGGTGACATCACAATCCCAGACTTTAAGCTCTGTTACAAAGCTGTAATTATCAAGACAGTATGTTACTGGCACAAAAACAGACATATAAATCAATGAAACAGAATAGAGAACCCAGCAATGAATCCTCAAATCTATGGTACATTAATCTTTGGCACAGCAGGAAAGAATATACAATGGAAAAAAGAAAGTCTCTTCAACAAATGGTGTTGGGAATATAGGACAGCCACATGCAGAAGAATGTAACTGGACCATTTTCTTACACTATACACAAAAATAGACTCAAAATGGATGAAAATGTCTCAAAATGTGAGACAGGAATCCATTAAAATCCTAGAGGAGAACACAGGCAGCAACCTCCTTGACCTTGGGCAGCAACTTCTTGCTAGACACGTCTCCAAAGGCAAGGGAAACAGAAGCAAAAATGAACTATTGGGACTTCATCAAGATAAAAAGCTTTTGCACAGTAAAGGAAGCAGTCAAGAAAACCAAAAGACCTTCTGTAATGGGAGAAGATATTTGCAAATGGCTTATCTGTAAAGGCTTAGTATCCAAAATCTATAAGAATTTATCAAACTCGGCACCCAAAGAGCAAGTAATCCAGTCAAGAAATGGGCAGAAGATACGGAGAGACATTTCTGCAAAGAAGACATACAAATGGCCAACAGAAACATGAAAAAATGCTCAAAATCACTGAGCATCAGGGAAATACAAATCAAAACCACAATGAGATGTTACCTCACACCAGACTGAATGGCAAAAATTAACAATTCAGGAAATGACTTGGTGAGGAGGAGGAGAATGGGGAACCATCTCACCCTGTTGGTGGGAATGCAAATGGTGAAAGTACTCTGGAAAACAGTATGGTGGCCTCTCAAAAAGTTGAAAATAGAGTTACCCTACTACCCAGCAATTGCATTACTAGGAATTTACCCCCCAGATACAAATGTGGTGATCCAAAGGGGGCACCTGCACCCCAATGTTTATAGCAGCGATGTCCACAATAGACAAACTGTGGAAAGAGCCCAGATGTCCATCGACAGATGAGTGGATAAAGAAGATATGGTATATATATATGTACAATGGAATATTGCTGAGCCATCAAAAAAGTGAAATCTTGCCATTTGCAATGACATGGATGGAACTAGAGGGTATTATGCTAAGTGGAATAAAGTAGTCAGACAAAGACAATTATCATATGATTTCACTCATGTGGAATTTAAGAAACAAAACAAAGGAGCATAGGGGAAGGGAGGGAAAGATAAAACAAAATGAAACCAGAGAGGGAGACAAACCGTAAGAGACTCTTAATCATGGGAAACAAACTGAGGCTTGCTAGATGGGAGGGAGATGAGATAATGGGGTAACTGGAAGATGGACATTAAGGAGGGCACGGGATGTAATGAGTGCTGGGTGTTATATAAGACGAATGAATAACTGAATTCTACCTCTGAAACTAATAATACACTATATGTTAATTAATTCAATTTAAATAAAATAAAGTAAATTGGGTTGCAAATGAGATAGGAGAATTCCAGGGTTGGGGAAGGATTGCATTTATGGTAAAATCTAGATCTGAGAAAGGGGGCTGGGGACATTTGATTCTGTTGAATGTTTGTTGAATTAGAAGGGATGTAATGCCTCCTATGTTTCATCAGCTAGTATGTCTGATAGAACTGAAAACGAATGTTGGTCATGGCTTCAGTTACATTTCTTCCCACTTAAATTAATGTACTATTTTTTTAAAGATTTTATTTATTTATTTGACAGAGAGAGATCACAAGTAGGCAGAGAGGCAGGCAGAGAGAGAGGAGGAAGCAGGCTCCCTGCTGGGCAGAGAGCCCGACGCGGGACTCGATCCCAGGACTCTGAGATCATGACCTGAGCCGAAGGCAGAGGCTTAACCCACTGAGCCACCCAGGCACCCAAATTAATGTACTATTTAATCGTGTTTGAGTTAAACATAATTTTAGGGATCCATCTGAAGAGGTATATTATGGATACATTGTTTTACTGTTATTGGTAATAGGTTTGTTCTGATATCAGCATACCTTCTTTGCCATGTTTCTCCTTAGCTGATGATGGTTCTAGTCATGAGAAGAATGATTATGAGGTTTATCAGCAAAATCTTTATTGATCGCTGTTATATATCAGACACTGTAATAGGTGCTAATAGCATTTATGATGATATCCCTATGCAGCCAGCAGAATAAAACATAAAACAAACAAATAAAATATATTGAAATGTTTGCTATGCAAAGGGGTTCTCTTTGGTTTGCTGCATTTTATGATCTGTGCATCAGGGAGGATTTTCTCAAGAAGAGATCCGAGCTAGGTTTCTTTTTTCTTTTCTTTAGTTTTTTTTTTTATTATTATTTATTCATTAGAGAGAGAGAGAGAGCACTTGCATGAGCAGGGGTGAGAGGCAGGGTCAGAGGGAGAAGCAGACTCCCTGCTGAGCTGGGAACCTGATGTGGGGGCTCCCTGGGATCATGGGCTAAGCTGAAGGCAGATACTTAACCATCTGAGCCACCCAGGTGCCTCCTGAGCTAGGTTCTGAAGGAGGAAAAAAGATATTCATGAGAATGTGTAAGGACAAGAAGGTCATAGGTGAAGGGACTGGCTTGGGCAAAGAAAGGGGAAGAAAGATCATTGTGTGTTTGGAATCTATAAGTAATTCAGTTTACCTAGAATTCACAGTTTCAACAGGGGCATGGAAAAGGATGATATTAAAGGAAAAAATCTCCCTATCTCCCTCCCTCTCCCCCCTTTTCTCTTTCACTTACATTCTGCAGATTAACAAGCATCCCTACCAAATACTAGTCTGAAGTCAAAGAATCAGTTCTGATCCTTATCTTTATGGGGTCATAGGATCCCCTAAGATCCTTATTAATGCAATTGCTTCTCATTCTTGTTCCCCACTTTCTTGCTCTTTCACCTAAATGTGATTTATATACAGAAAAGTAATTGAAAACTGTCTATTCTTTGACAACTCAAAAAAATTATTCTGTATTTTATGAGATATTTGCTGCTGATGAAGTTTCTTCTATTAGTAAGTTCTCAAACCACTTTCCTGTAGATGGGATTTAGCTCTATTCTGTAACAATGCACAGTGAATTTCTCATTTGCCCTTAAGCTCCTTGGCCCACTGACACTCCACTTTAACTTTAATCAGACAGAAAAATCACAAAAGCCCCAGTCTCAAGTGACCACTTTGACCTTTTTTTCCTGAAATCATGAAGAGAAGAAATTTCCCTATTTTGTGCAGTCAGTATGTGATTCTCCACACACCTGTGTATGTGTTTGTTTCAAATCCAGGGTGACCCAGGTTAATGCTATCTTTGTCAGTGGGAAAGCCAGTACTATGCTTTGTGGCTACTATAAGCAATCATTTCTAGTAGCTCTCTCTCTGAGGGTATAATTTTCATCAGGGCTTTTTTGAAGAGAGGCAAAAAGGTATGAGACAGACTCAGAGATCTGCTTACTAGGTAGGCCTTGACTAAATAAGGAATTGGATTTGGCTCATTTCTTAAAGCCATGGTTCTTGGGCAGCAAGTGTTCCTAAGACAAGAAGTCAGACTTTTCCTCTGACTGGGCTCCACAAAACATGTGAGTCCTGGACCTCTCATCATTCCACAAATTTGTGGCTCAGCTTTCTGATTAAGGATTCAAAAACCCATGCAGTTATGTTGACTTTTTAAAAATTAGCATATAATGTATTATTTGTTTCGGGTACGGGTCTGTGATTCATCAGTCTTATACAATTCACAGTGCTCACTATAGTAGATATCTGACTTTTTTTTATTGGTTATAGGAAATCCAGGGTACTTTAGACCTGCTTAGTAGTAGTAGTAGTGGTGGTGGTGATGGTAGTAGTAGTAGTAGTAGTAGTTAGTAGTAGTTAGTAGTAGTAGTAGTAGTAAATTTCAGCTTTATTAAAGTATAATTGATACATAAAATTCCAAGATATTTAAAGTGTAGATCATAGTGATTTGATGTATGTAGACATTATGAAAAGACTTCCACCATCCAGTTAATTAATACATCCATTACTTATATATTTTTTCTTTCTTTTCCTTTTTTTGGGGGGGTGAGAAAATTTTTCTCATCTTTTAGAAAATTTCAATTACAGAACATAGTGTTGTCAACTCTAGTCACCATGTTTTACAGTAGATCCTCAGATCTATTCATTGTATCCCTAAAAACTAGTACACTTCTACCAAAACACCCCTTTTCACCCAGCCACCAGCAAGTACTTTTTTACTATGTGATTTGGAGTTTGACTTCCTTCATTTTTTATTCCACATGTAAGTGATACCATGCATTCTTTGTCTTTTTTATCTGGCTTATTTCACTTAGCATAATGCCCTTAAAGGCCATCCATGTTGTCATAAATGAAAGAATTTCTTTCTCATGGTTTAATAATACTACAATATACACACCTTCTTTATATATTCACCCGTTGATGGACACAGGTTATTTCCATATTTTGACTATTGTGAATAATGTTGCAATGAATATGGGAGTGTAAATAACTCTTCAGTATCCAGTTTGAATTTCCTTTGGATACATACCCAGAAGTGAGATTGCTAGATCATATGGCAGTTCTGTTTTTGTTTTTGTTTTTTAATTGTTTGAGGAACTTCCAAGTTGTTTTCCACTGTTGATGTACCAGTTTATATTCCCACCAACAGTGCACAAGAGTTCCTTTTCTCCACATCCTTGCCAACATTTATCTCTTACTTTAAAAACAAATAAACAACCATTCTAATGGTTGTGAGGTGAGAACTCATTGTGGTTTTGGCTTGCATTTCCCTGGTAACTAGGGATGTTGAGCACCTTTTCATTTGCATGTTGGCCATTTGCATGTTTTCTCTGGAAAATTGTGTATGCAGTTCCTCTGACAATTTTAAAATCAGTTTGGTTATTTTTATTGAGTTGTATAGATTCTTTATATAGTTTGGATATATCAGATAGAGAATTTGGAAATATTTTCTCCCACTCAGTAGGTTCTCTTTTCATTTCGTTGATGATTTCCCTTGCTGTACAGACATCTTTTTAGTTTGATGTAGTCCCACTTGTTGCTGTTGCTTTGTTGCCTTTGTTTTTGCTGTCAATTACCAAAAAAACCCATCACCAAATCAAGATAAAAGCTAAACAGATATTTGGGGTGCCTGGGTGGCTCAGTGGGTTAAAGCCTCTGCCTTCCGCTCAGGTCATGATCCCAGGTTCTGGGATGAAGCCCCGCATGGGGCTCTCTGCTCAGCAGAGAGCCTGCATCCCTCCCCCCTCCGGCCTGCCCCCCCCCACCAACTGCCAGCCACCTGCCTCTGTGCCTACTTGTGATCTCTCTCTGTCGAATAAATAAATAAAAATTAAAAAAAAAAAAGCTAAACAGATATTTGCAATGCAATAAAGGTTAAAACTAACATTCAAGTTTACCCATTGAAAAAAAACAATTAAAGAGATGATGATTTATCATCACAACGGATGTAAGAAATGCTTTATAAATGTATGTTTGAAGAACCTGAAGAAGACGTGAAATGAAATCAGCATAAACTGGATATCAAGGAGAGATGATTAAATTGTGATTGTGACTATAAACATTGAAATCTAGTCCATATAACTAAAATAATATGAAAGAATATTTTTAAACAGAAGTGAATGAACTCAAAAATTTTTAACACCTTCCATAAGAAAAGGATACCTCACTCACCTGTTAGGAAAGAATGGTCCATTTAAGAGGTTTATACCTATCATAAGGATGGCTGCTTTGCGCTATCATATTTTAAGTCCCTGGAAATTAATATCATTCCTCTGTTTAAGAGCATATCAGGCAAAGTTTGAATTGCATTAAGTCACCCCATAGAATTTCTGTATATATAGAGAATTATAACCTGCCCCACCAGCACCCATTAATTCTCATGATGAATTAGTTTTTGAAATTTACTTTTATATTACTCATCTGTATAAGTGAAAGTAATTCTGGAAGTGACATGACACACAGAGAAAAATTAAATGTATGCAGTTGAAATGCTAAGGACAAGGCCCAAGCATGTCACCAACACAAAGTAATATCAATCTATTGGTTCTCTTTAGAAGGGACAATTTCCTCAGATTGTGTTTCCTAGTTTCAGAGCATGGCTCTTCAAATGCAAAAACAATGATCAAGATAAGTGGGAGAAAGAGAAAACAGGGAAGAGAGAATTTAAAAGAGAAAATGACTTAGTGTACCAACTATGTTGGATCCACATTTAAATTTGTGAATAATGATTCTATTTTGTCACAGTTAAAGCAAATAGAACTTAAATAATTTATTTTGCAAGGTATTTTTCAAGAAGGCAGCCAGTCTGGTGATTTGGGTGAACTTGAACTCCTCCTGCCTTTGGATCTTAAGCAGTGTGTGAACATGTATTGAATTGTGTGTATGTGTTAGTGCGTGTGTATGGATGTGTGTGTGTATGTTTGCCTGTGTGTGTGTTTAAGAACATTTTTATAGACAAATATTTTGCACAATGGAATACAAATGAGCAAACTTAGGAGATGTTCCCTTTTTGGATTCCAAAAACAAAAACAAAAACAAAAAACAAAACCCCCCAAAAAAGCCCATGTACATTTCCTTGTTCAAAAAGTGTTGTTTGTTTCTATATAAATACATATACATATATATTTTTAACTGAACATTAAAGTTATCACTGATTCCAGATATTGGGTGTTCATGTGAAGGAATATAGAATTATCCAAGGACTCATTTCTACCATAAAACTGGCTCAGAGAGCTCTCCTGACACCCATAAATATATTTCCTAAATAGTGAGCAATAATCTTAAATTGATTATTTTGTTCCTCAGGGCAATGTCGTAGCTCTCTTTTGCTCAACTATTTACAGACATAGTCAGATGAAACACTGTTTCTGGAGATGGAAGTGGGGATTCATTGGAAGAAATACAATGGAAGGTATTGGCTCTTCATGTATCCCAGTGTTATGGGACAAGGGTTAGAGTTCAAGTTAGTATCAGTTTGGTTTAATGGTCCTTAGAGAGTGATAAGAAGAATGCTTCAGAGAGGCATATATTCCAAACACAATGTACTTACTCGGTTATTCTCTTGTCAAGTCCATAAAAGATTCTGTGTTTATGACTCTGTGTGTGTACAAATGTCCTTTCATGGATTCAGAAAAGCTTGAATGTCAAATTTCTATTTTGTCTCTTATTCCTCATTACAGATTGCCTTTCTTCCAATAAAATTGGCTTCTTTACAAATATAGTACAGATGTTGTATATGGCCACTGTGCCTCTGTCTGCTTTACACTACAGTGCTGGACAATCTGATAAGTAGCGTGCCATCGTTAGCATGGTGACAACATAACAATGATTAGGATTGGAGCAGGTGTTGTGGTATATCCATTTACTGTGCTTATAACTTCTTTTCTGAGTTATGATGCCACGTCAATAAATGAAAAAAAAATAAGACTTTTTACATAAACAAAGGAAATTACATATTGTTAGGTTATTTTTGACAAGCCACAGAATGTATGCATAACTTTAAAATGCAGTACAATGCAATAATGAAAAAAAATACCTTGAGAATTTGATGATTTTGATTTCATTGACTTAATTAGAAGTACTTAATTCCTTCAGTGTCTTTTATTTAGTTTCTTTCTGTTTTCATTACTGAAGTACCCTGAGTTTGAGAGGGAGGTAGTGGAATCTGGAAGTCTGCCTTTCCCTGTTCCTTTTCTATACAATCCCTAACCTCTGTGAGAAGTTTCTGATTGCTAGTGTGCAGCTCCACAATGCATTAATAGACTCTGCCTGCAACTATGATGCCTTTTCTAGAATTCTCTTCCAAAGCAAGGAGAGCAGTCACCTCTCTCACGCTTGTTTCTTCTTTCCTCACACAAGAAGTTAAGAGCCAGGTTTTTGTTTTTGTTTTTGGTTTTGTTTTTGTTTTTTATGACTTCATACTTGAGGCCAGCTGGTCATAAGAGTTGTGTTTTGAGTTTGAAATTAGGGGTGGTTAGAGACATTGCTTACCTTTTAGTCAAACCTATTTAACCAGTTGACTTGCAATTAGAATTTAGGCACTAGCTCAGATAATAAATAATGCCTTTATATTTGTATTTGTCATCATTTGTTTATTTCTGTTTGTGGGCAATGTCCCCGTTAATTTGAGATGCCAAAAATACAAAGGTCAAAGTAGAAAAAAATTTGAAAATATAAAACTATGCAGCATATATGTGAAGAAAAAAAGAATAGTCTCAGGAACCATATGGAGAGTGGAGAATTCATGACAGCAAACTATTAAAAGTTATGAAGATACTAAGTTATGAAGATGTAAAAGTTATGAAGATACTAAGACCTCTAGACCCTCAGGAGGATCCTTGCCCTCGGCTGCTTCCTCCTTCGGGGGATACTGTGTCCCAAGGGCACTTCTTCCAGACGGGCATGGTAGGCAGCAGTGTCCTCCCCGGCCATGGACTGTGGGCACTCATGCAGGTAGCGCTCCATAGCCGTCTCCAGCTCCTCTACCTCATAGAGGGTGGCGGGGTCCAGCGAGTGGGCATTAATGAGGCTCATAAGATATTCTTTGTAGTGTGCCTGGCAGAGGCCAGCATGGCCAGCCGGAGTCTCCTTGCCACAAGCTTCATCTCAGAACCCGTTAGGAACCTCTTTCTGCTCCATCATCCGGCAGCCACTGCCAGGTACCACCCGGGTCCCTGCTGGGGGCTCTGTGTTGAACCTGACATTATTGTCCTGTAGCAGCTTCTGAAGCTGGAGAGCAGTCCAGTCCCGCAGGTAGAAGAGGCAGTCTTGTGGGTGGTGGCCATGCAGGGACTTTTTCACCCTGCAGTTAGAGTCTGGACAATTATTCTTGGCGTAAAAGGCATTGTAGCAGCCACTGCAGAACTGGTGGCGGCACTAGGTGCAGTAAGAGATTGTAAATGACTTTTCTCCAGTAAAAGAGGCAATAAATACACGTAGATTATCTACAAAGTATGTGGAAATAGAATGGTACAGTTCATTTTTTGATGAAATCTTTCTCTTAATTGATTTTATATTCACATATGATGAAGTAGCTAGAACAGATTAACTGGCATTCTGGCAAAATTGAAGCCAATTTTTAAAATTTTTTACTCTTTTCTACATTTACTTTGTAAGTATACCTTGTCTCCAGCCCCACCTCACTGCCTTCCAATAGGTCTTTGTTATACAAAGTGTGTTCTATAAATCAGTAGCATTAGCATCACTTGCGAACAAGTTAGAAATGTTGCATTGAGGCCCCACCACAGAGCTGCTGAATCAGTCTGCATTTTAACATCACCCCAGGTATCAGGTGTTGCAATAGATAACAGTGCAATACTGCTTCTTGCTATTTGCTATTTGCAGTTGCTACTTAGCTGGCATTAGTAATAGTGGATCCTACTGCAAATGAAGACCAATTAAGAAAAGGTAGAGATAAAAGTAAGGAGTTTTTTTTCCCCCCTTGCTAATTTTTCCATGCTTTTAGTTCTTTCTGGTGACTCATAAGCTAAAGATGATGGTGACGATGATGGGGAAGCAGAAGAAGAAGAAGAAGGAGGAGAAGAAGAATGTGCTTGGGGGAGAGCTTCTCTGGAAGCAAGGACCCTTGAATAGACTAACTACTTTCTAAGTCTGATGGGGTCTTGTTTATCAGTGGGCTTTGAAGTAAACAAGATGTTTTCTGCCTTCAGAACACTGCCTATTGGGTCAAGTAGGAAACATAATGAAATTTTACATAAATTGAACTGCAGTAATTCAGTGATTGCATGGAAAAATACCTTAAATACCACAATAAGAACTTGGCTTTCATTTGTCAGTGGAGAGCCTTGAATAATTCTGTGTAAAGAGGTTTCCTAATATATTTCAGTGGGTAGAAGTAAAATGACTTTGAATTAAGCATTTCTGGAAAACAGACAAATTAGGTAAGAATTTATCATACTATACAAAGCATGATGTAATAAAATCAAGTTAGAAAAATAAAGAATTAAAACTAGAATATAGAAATCTAAAATGCCATTTGAAAGTAGGCACTAGTGGGTAAAAAGAACTCTGACTTTAGTTTGGAGCTTTTTAACAATGATGATGATGTTAAGAAAACTGAAGGAGGCCAGTGAAGTTTTATGAGGGAGAGAATTTGTTCAGTCTTACTAGGCCATGAATGTGTCAGTGGTTAAAGAGGTATATAAATGCCGGAGTTAAGACACAGTGATAAATATTAGGAAATTTAACTATATAGAAGTGAGTAGGGTTATAATTTAGTATAGACAACAAAAGAGGAGGGGAGGGAGGATAAAGAGAAAGACTAGAAGAGAAGAAAAAGGAAGAGAGTAGGGGGAAAAAGAAGAGGAAGAGGTGTGAGATGATCTGAGTAAAAATGATGATAAAAAGGAGATGATAGGGGCGCCTGGGTGGCTCAGTGGGTTAAGCCTCTGCCTTCAGCTCGGGTCATGATCTCGGGGTCCTTGGATCGAGCCCTGCATGGGGCTCTCTGCTTGGTGGGGAGCCTGCTTCTCCCTCCCCCTCTGCCTGCCTCTCTGCCCACTTATGATCTGTCTCTCTTTCTCTCTGTCAAATAAATAAATAAAATCTTTAAAAAAAAAAAAAAAGGAGATGATAATTGGGCACCTGGGTGGCTCAGTTAAGTGCCAGACTCTTCATTTCAGGTCAAGTCATGATCTCAGGGTTGTGACAGCAAGCCTGCAGTGGGCTCTATGCTCAGCTGGTTCTCTCTCTCTCCCTCTGCACCTTTCCCTGCTTGCATTCCCCCTCCCCCAGGACTCTCTCTAAATAAATAAATACATAAATACATAAATATTTTTAAAAAGGAGATGATAAGAATCGGGGGACTTAAAAATTTGGAAGATATAAAAAAGAAGTGAAGAAATAAACCAGCATCTCTTAGATTCTCTTGATAATTGAAATAGTATCAAAGGAAAGGGTCACAGTAAACATGAGAAGAGAAAAATTTTATGAAATGAAGTGATTAAAAATGTGGAAGCATCAGATTCTCCAAGCAGATTAAGGAGGATAAGTAGAGAGAAAGACCCCAGAATTGGGGAATTTGGCCATTGTAATCAGTGCTGATTTGAAGGGGAATAATAAGGGAAGAAGAAAGGCTTTGGGTGTGATAAGAAAATCAACTGTGATTACTTGGAAGAGGCAAGAAAAAGTGAGCTTAAGCTGGAAAAATAAAATAAGGAAGCACTTAGTACATGACATGTGAGGATCAGTGTGCTAGAAAAGTACAGTGGGACGACAAGGACCTATAAGACAAAATCCTTCTAGCATTATGGTAACACCAAGTCTCTACATGGCAGAACAAGCTTATGTATGATTAATATCAAGATTCCTCAACTACTTGCATTCCTTCTTCCTCTTCCCATACCTACTATGTAAATATAAACTCCATATTTATTGCTTGCATTGTTGCAGTAGACTTATACTGCCTTCAGCCTCTTATGTTCTCATCCATTCTCTAACAGTGATTCACAATTTTGAGGCATTTTGCATGGGATCTTTTTGCTTATCAAATTAGTGAATGGGGCAAGGGTGCTAGATATCTACAGTGCTGGAGCAATCCGGTACGAAAAATTATCTTGTATACCTTTTTTTTAATTGTTTGTTTTTTTTTCTTTCCAATTGTCTGGGGAGGCTTAACCTACTACAGGTGGGTATCAGTATGATTATGAAATATGATATCTGGGAAATCTGTTACCATAAGTTTATGAAAAACTCAATAGTTTAGAGAATGTTATTTTGAAGAAGCTTGTACAGAATAGGAGATATTGTGTTAAAATTCAATGAACTATGTATATATTCCATTCAATGTATCATAGTATCTTCAACCACACTTTAATTGAAAAGAATTTTAGTGCAGAAGTGCAATTGATACAAAGTCAACTAAACTGATTGAAAAATAGGTAACAGTAGAAGTTTTAACTCCTTTTGACTGATGTTTTAAAATCTTATAAATCAGTGGAGTACATGAAAAATAAGGAATCTCATGAATTTCACTTATAAAGTTTCTTTTAACAACATTTTTATACTGCTATTTATAATTTTAGAAATTATAGTGAAATGAGAAATAATTAAATTTGTAAAAATTTAACATGGGAGAGTTTGATTTGGCATAGCCTCATTTGTTTTCTTTGCCTGATATTATCCCCAAAGGTCTTATGTACTTCTTTTATGGCTTCTTGTATTACTGTTCCCCACCTTAGTTTGTCCTCTATTGCTTAGAGGAAGATGTAGTCTCCTAGGTCTTTTTATGTATTAGAGACTTAATGTATTCCCTGACACGCAATAGATTTTTAAGATGGGCTATGTGCTTTGAGATGCTTCATCATCATCCAGCCCATGCCGTAAACATAGGGGGTTATTTTGATGCCTTGCTTGTTTATCTCATTTGGTAATATATCATACTTACTTGTTTTCTTCACTCTGTGTTTAATTTTTTTTTTTTGGCATAATAGGCCTACTTCAGTTGTGTTACTCTATGTCCATCTCCATCTCTCATTACTGGTTTTTTACTTTATTTTCTAATACATCACTCTTCTTTCATGTTCATATTTATCGAGCACATACTATGTACTAGGAAATATTTGAGATAATAAGAATAAAACACTAAAAGACACAAACCAAAAAAGCAAGTCTCTCCCATCATGTGATTTGTAGTCAGCAGGGAAGAGAGAAAATAAACAAATTAATGGGTTAAATATTTATAAGTGGCGAGCATTGCTGTGAAAGAACAAAACAAAGTACAAGGAATTGGGAGCAGGAAAATGAGAAGAATTTGCAGATTTTATGTAAGGTAGTTAAGAAAGGCTTTGCTAATATAATGATAGTGGAGCTTAATTATGGAGTGAGCTTGATTATGAAGTGAGATGGGGATTATATGATATCAGGCAGGTCCAGGAAATAGCTATTCCAAAGACCCTGAGGCACAAATTTGCTTGGCATCTTAAAAAAAAAAAAAAGTAGATGAAAACTACTGGAGCAAAGCAAGTAGGAAAGGAAGTCGGAGAATTGCGGGACACAGAGAATGAAGATTTGAGAAGACCAGTAATGTGGCTATGTATACTGGAAGAATATATGTGTATATTCTGTATACATATATATGTATAGTGAAAGAATAATAACAAAATTAAGAATGCTCTTCCTCTAAAATTCAGATCTACAAGTGATTTCTAACTGAAAGTCTAAATGACTTCTGTGTTTTGAATTTACGCAGTACTTGGCTAGAAAGTACTTCCTTGCTATATTTGCTTATAGCAACTGTTGTTTCAATAGACATTTATTGGCAACTTAAATGTGCCATGTATTGTGCTGGGCACTAGAGATAAAACTGCAAGTAAAAAATTCACACTGTCTACTTCGTTGGATATTATAGTCTAACAGAGGAATTGTTGTAGAGCTTCTATTCATTGTTTCTCATCTTTGTTCTTTTCCTGCTCACCTAGATTTCATATTCCCTTGAAAATGGATTATGTATATAATTATGTATGGATTTTTTTTCATTTATTTATTCATCCATTCACATAGTAATCAGGAACCCATGTTCCATATTCTGAACTATTTGTATCTCTCAGGTAAGTTGAATGTTAATGGCCCTAAGTGAATATTCCAACACTCTTGTAAAGTTGAATTGAGTAATGGGAACAATAAAAACCACAGAAGGTGACTAAAGGGTTAAGAGACTGTATCACAAGATGCAGTCAGGCAGCATGCAAATTATCCTTCTTGTGTTGGAGTTGCTGAACCTATCATTTGCAAGCCTTCCTTATTCTCAGTGTACTTTAGTGACATCCACTGTCAAGGGAGGACAGTAATACTTGCTGACCTCTCAGGGATGGAAGAGAGAGCAAAAGAAACATGCAAATGATTGCATATAAATGATCAGGATGAGGTTGGCCCAATATAAATGCTAACTAGAAAAGGATGCAATTCCCTTCACAATATAATTTCAATGCACAAGGAAATATCAGACCATTGATTATCCCTCTCATTCATGAAAAATAAATGGAAAGAAAGCTGGGATTCATAACTATAACTAAATGTTTGTTCAAAGCTCTTGTTGCAGAAGGTCTTCTTTAGGAGACAAATGTTTATTTTAAAAATATGGTCGTGAAGCAAATGGGAAATGTATATTGCTGTCTTAGAATTTTCTAGGAATAGAATGTATAGGTGGATTTACTTACCATTTGAAACAATCTCTTCTTCCCTGATCATTCAAACAGAAGAAAAAAAAAAAACCTCACTGTTAAAGAATGAAAGTATTTTTTTTTTTAAAGGTTTATTTTGAGAGAGAGAGAGAGTATGCATGCGTGAGTGAGTCAGGGAAGAAGGAGAGAATCTTTAAGCAGACTCCCTGCTGAGCACTGAGCTGGATGCAGGGCTCCATCTCAACAACCCATGAGATCATGACCTAAACCAAAACCAAGAGTCAGATGCTTAACGAACTAAGCTACCCAGGCACCCCAAAGAATGAAAGTCTTTAAATTTTTGGTTGTTATATCTAACTGGAAAAGTCATTATGAGTTATAAAAATCTACTCAATTAAATTACGAACCTCAAATAAAACTTCTGGCTGTATCTTCTCTTTACCTCAAAATTTCATCTTTAATATAAATGCAGTAATGGTTAGTTCTGTTAATTTATGTAGAAAGTTCCCCTTTGCAAGTTCTTTTTTAATATATTGTAATGGATGTTACCATTGATTTAGACTCCTTGTTCCTACCTTATCTTTAAGTAAAGTAGACCTGACAAGGGGAATGGGATACTGAGAGGAGAATACACAGGGTATAGATAATGGAAAAAATATAGTATATTACTGCTTCCATTGTTTGATACCAGATGAATTAGAAGATATTATCATTTTATTGATTCCCTCCTGTCTGCCTGTCTGTCTGTCTCTCTCTCTCTCTCTCACACACACACACACACATCTTAAGATCTTAGTTTTAGATACATTTGAAGATAAATTGCAAAATGTTATGATACTTTATTCCTGAATTTTCATTTGTATCTTCTAAGAACAAAGATATTCTCTTGCATAACTATAGCATTATTATCATACCCAAGAAATTTAACACTGGTAGAATAATTTTATCTAATACATAGTCTAAATTAAATTTCTCCAGTTATGCCAGTAGGGGTTTTATAATTTTTTTTGGAGGGAATGCAGCACCATCCAAGATTTAATCTAGGCTCATGCATTGTATTTAGTTTTCATATCTCCTAAGTTTCTTTTAATTTGAAAAGTTTTTTTTTTAAAGATTTTATTTATTTATATGACAGACAGAGATCACAAGTAGGCAGAGAGGCAGGCAGAGAAAGAGGGAGAAGCAGGCTTTCCACTGAGCAGAGAGCCCGATGTGGGGCTTGATCCCAGGACCCTGGGATCATGAACTGAGCTGAAGGCAGAGGCTTAAACCCACTGAACAACCCAGGCGCCCTTTCTTTTTCTCTCTTTCTTTTTTCTTCCTTCCATGGCAATAGTGTACCTGAAGAGTCAAATCCAGCTATGTTCTATCTAGAATGTCAGATAGATTCATATAATTTTTTCATTATTATTAGATTCATGTGAAACAAATTTGACCCAAACTAATTTTAAATGTCACATCAAGAAACACATAATGTTAGTTATTGGATGTTTTTTTCCCCCTATTGTTGATCCCTTGGTTGAGTTGGCATCTGCTGGAATGTTCCACCATAAAGTAACGTTTTCAATTTTATAATTATTAAGCAGACTATGAAAGGTAATTTGATACCATTTGAAAACCCTGTTCCCTACCTAAATTTACCTCCTTCTTTAATGATCCTGCAATGGTGATCTTTGTCTAAATCTTTAATTACATTCATTATAGAAAAATGGTTTTTTTTTTTCTGATTCTCTCAATGATGAGTCCTGTTCTCTGGCCTTATTTCTTGAGTTTGTCCAAGAAACAATTTGGAGGCAAACTTGTAAGCAAGGGTTTAATAGTGGTTTAAGCAAAAGCAAGCTCTTGAGATGCAGCTGCACTGTGGGTCCAGGTGGTTTTTTTCTTTCTATGTTCGGGTAGGTTATGGGTCATAGCTAGGAAAGTTTCTGACTAAAGTTACAGCCAGTCATTTAAGGAACTCCTCTTGGGAGGGGTAGTTTTGGCCCTCTATGGTCCTGGTTGGAATTGTTGTGGCAGCCATTCTCTGCTGGGGGGTTAGAACCACAATATAAACAATTCACAAAATCAAAAGGCAGCCTTCAAAATGGGAGAAAGTATTTGCAAATGACATATCTGTTAAAAGGTTAGTATCCAAAATCTATAAAGAACTTATCAAACTCAATACCCAAAAAACAAACAATCCAGTTAAAAAATGGGCAGAAGACATAAACAGACATTTTCTTTTTTTTTTTTTTTTTTTTAAGATTTTATTTATTTGTCAGAGAGAGAGAGAGAGCACACAAGCAGGCAGAGGCGGAGAGAGAAGCAGCCTCCCTGCCGAGCAAGGACCCTGATGCAGGACTCGATTTCAGGACCCTGGGATCATGACCTGAGCCGAAGGCAGCGACTTAACCGACTGAGCTACCCAGGCATCCCTAAATAGACATTTTCTTAAAGAAGACATGTAGATATGGCTAACAGACATGAAAAGATGCTCAACATCACTCATTATAAGGGGAATACAAATCAAAACTATGAGATATAACATCTCACATCTGTCAGAATGGCTAAAATGAACAACATAGGAAGTAGCAGATGTTGATGAGGATCTGGAGAATGGGCAACCCTGTTAACCTTTTGGTGGGAATGCAAACTGGAATTTGTTAAACCCGTTAAACTGTTGGTGGGAATGCCACTCTGGAAAACAGTGGGGAGGTTCCTCAAAAGGTTAAAAATAGAACTACCCTACAATCCAGCAATTGTACTACTAGGTATTTATCCAAAGGATACATAAATACTAGTTTGAAGGGATTCATGTGCCCTGATATTTATAGCAGCATTATCAACAAAAGCCAAATTATGGAAAGAACTCAAATG
Source organism: Martes martes (assembly GCF_963455335.1). NCBI lineage: Eukaryota > Metazoa > Chordata > Mammalia > Carnivora > Mustelidae > Martes > Martes martes. Next base: position 70,891,759 of record NC_137896.1, read on the forward strand.
TCCATTGACTGATGAATGGATAAAGTAGAAGTGGTACACACACACAGACATACAAACACACAGACACGTACATGGGAATATTACTTAACCATGAAAAAGAATGAAATCTTGCAATTTGCAATAATGTGGATGGAGTTAGTGAGTATTATGCTAAGGGAAATAAGTCAGGGAGACAACTATGGTATGATTTCATTCGTATGTGAAATTTAAGAAACAAAATAATGAATATAAGAGAAAAAGAAAGGCAAATCATAAAACAGACTTTTAACTATAGAGAACAAACTGAGGGTTGTTGGAGGGGTGGTGGGCAGGAGGATGGGTTAAACGGGTGATAGATGTTAAGGAGGACATTTGTGATGAGCACTGGATGTTGTATGTAAGTGAAGAATCACTAAATCCTACACCTGAAACTAATATTACATTAACTAAATAGAATTTAAATAAAAACATGGAAGAAAAAAGAATGAAAGTATTATAATGAAGCTATAGATTGCTGTAGAGTGGTGGTCATAGGGAAGAACACATGTGTATCCCTGGAATCTATCCTGGCTGTCTGAAATTTGGCCTCTGTCTTTTTATCAGTTGGAAAGCACTTGTTCCTGGCTCATATCTAGCTAACTGCCTACTTTCTCAATTATTTCTGATTCCTATACTTATTCGTTGGTGTTACCTGGTAATGAAGAACACCCCTTGCTTCTTTGAACATCACTCAAACTTTTATTACTATTAATTATTATTATCAATATGTTATAACCCATTATCATCATTAGTATTTTAATGCCCAAATTATCACAGAATTGACAGGAACAACTTCTTCATGCTTGATTCTGGACCATTTAAAAAATATTAAGTTATACACACACAAAAGTGCACAGTACGTAAGGACATATTCTGATAAATTTGACAAAGATAACGTATCAGTATAACTAGCCCTAAAATATATTTTAAGAAAGTACATTATCAGAGCCACAGAAGCCCCCTCATATCCTCTGCTTATCAGTATTCTGCCACAGGATAACAATTTTCCTCACTTTGAACCTCATACATTTGCTTTCCCCACTTTTTAAATTTAAATATAATTGTATAAATATGTATTCTGATGTCTGGCTTTGATAATTCAGCATCATATTTGTGAGATTGATAATGTTGCATGAAGTAGATAATTCATTTTTATTGCTATATTATGTTCTATTATATGAATTTAAAGCAATCCATTATATTATTGATGGACAATAAAATATTTACATTAGAGTATTATAATTAATGTTGTTTTGAACTTTTATTAAATCTCTCTTTTTTTAAAATAGACCTAAATGGATTTCTGTTGGGCAAATACCAATCAATGAAATTGATGGGCCGTAGTTATACCCATGTTCTGTTTTAGTGGATACCCAACATTTTCATGAGTGTTTCCAACAGAATTTGAGAGTTTTAACTGATGCATTTTGACTCCAAGAGTTGTATTTTCTTTGCCCCCCATCCCAGCTATTCTGATGGGTGTCTTTTTTTGCTTTTAGTTTATATTTAGTCTTTTAGTTCAAATTTAAATTTCACTCTGTTGATTAATTTGAGTACTACTGCCATCTTAAAATAGTGTATCTTCTGATTCTTGAACAGATATATCTCACTTTTTAGGTTTTTAATTTCTCATCACAATGTTTTATATTTTTCATAGCCATCTTTTTATGGCTTTATCCATAGTTTTTATTTAAGGATATTACTGAATATTATATTTTTTGTAATTTTGAAATGTTTATTGTTAGTATATAAGATAGAGTTGATTTTTGTATATTAATGTTATATCCTACCCCTCGCTAAACCCACTTTTTAGTTTTAATAGCTCTTTTGGGTATACTTTATAAGATTTTCTGTATAGACAATCATCCCTTTTCCTTGTCTTATAACACTACTTAGAACTATAGTATTAAATGAATGTGGTGACCACAGATTTCCTAACTGTCCTTGACCTTAGGGGAAAAAGTATTTAGTCATTCACCATTAAGTCTGATATAAGCTCTAGGTTCTTTTTAGATCTCCTTTATGATTTTAGCACTATCCTTCTGTTTCTAATTTGTTGAAAGTTTTAACAGGAATGAATGTTAGATTTGTTGTTACATTTTGTGCATCTATTGATACAATCTTCTGATTTTTTTCATTCTACTAATATTGTTGATTATAGTAATTTTTAAAAGTTATCCCAACCTTTATTCTTGAGACAAAATTCCACTTCTTTTTGATGGGCTAGATACAATACTAATAAAGGATATTTTGAGGTATTTGTCTTTTCTTATAATTTCTTTGCCCAAGTTTTGATATCAGAGTAATGCTGGCCTTCTTTTACAATGAGTTTTAAATTTCACATATTATATTTATCAATTATCCATTTGACTTCAATAGATTAGATTTGTTGATTTATTTTTATTCTATTTTACCTAATATTTTAAAAAAATGCTTTCTTTTTTTTTTTTAAAGAATTTATTTATTTGACAGAGAGTGAGAGAAGGAGAGGGAGCATAAGCAGGGGGAGCAGCAGAGGGAGAGGGGGAAGCAGGCTCCCTGCTCAGCAGGGAGCTGGATGTGGGACTCCATCCCAGGACCCTGAGATCATGACCTGAGCTGAAGGCAGAATCTTAACCCACTGAGCCACCCAGGTGCCCCTAAAAAATGCTTTCTTATATTTTTGACAGTTGTTTTATAGTACTTGTCGACTAACTCCAAAGTCTAAAAATTGCCTGTACATCAGTTTCTCTTTTCTTTTTTAATTATCATTCATGTGAATGTATTACTGTTTTTTTGTGTTTTTTTTTTTTTTGGTGAAACTTTCAGTTGTTTTATTGCATAGTGGATACTGTACATATATATTTTAGGGACTCCTGATGATATTATAATCCTTGTGAAGTTCCTCATTTCTTATGTGGCAGATGGAACAGTGCCTTGATCACATTACTTCAGTGAAGATTGGGGCTAGCTTACAGTTGACTTCCATCTTGATAGAACCATCTCTATTTTACCCTCTTCTCCCTCAGGATTTTTATTGTATGTTTTGGCAGATCTCAACTCTTAATGTTTTACTCAGAATATTGTTTAAAACACTATGTCCTAGTAGTCTCTCACTTAGGTTTTTCATCTTCTGTTAGTTCAGGTACTAACATAGAATTTGTCTGTTCTCCTGAAAGAAATTTCAGCTAAATTATTGACGATATTCAGGTCTATGACAAACATCCTTTTGTTTTCTCTTTTCTGTAGCTATGGGTGTCATTGGTGTTAAGTAAGAATTCTCAGATTATTGCTTCTCACCATAACCGACAAATATTCTCAAGGTAAAAGTGACTTCCAAGTAATCTCATTTTCTGAGGCCTTTCCATCCTTGTAATCTTACTTCTTTAGATCTTGTTTGCTTTATCAGCTTTCTAAAAGTTTTAAAAATAATCCCTATGGATTATTATTCTTTTTTAGAATTTTTATGCAGAAACACTGATAAGCCCCAAGATACTTAGTGGTACCTAAAAGCAGAATTCTCTTGTGTCCTTGTGAAAAGTACCCATTAGTATTTGAACACTTTTCAATTTTCTGGAACAGTGGTAATTTAGGAGTTTCAAATTATATTTACCCTGGCCCAAACCTGACATCTTTAATTTCTCCAAGGCACCCGATTTCAATAAGGATTAAAGAATAACTGAAGTAGTGTTGGTGTAAGACAATAGTAAACCATTTGTTTGAGTTTGTCTGAATTGATTTTAATGTGCTTTGAGTGAGAAAACAGGGTGAGTATATCCATAAGTCAGAAAGGTCTGAATATTGGACAGATACAAGTATTAAACATAAATACTTGGGACTTTTAGAACCCATGGAAATAGAATAGTCCTGTAAAGTATGTACAGAATGGACAGAGTAAAGGTAGAGATTGGAGCCCTGTAGAACACAAATATAAGGCCGCCTAGATGAAAGTCAGTATGACTCTTCTATCTTCTTGTCAAGATAGGACTAATAGTTTAATACTTAATGAACCATTAGCACCTCATTTAATTATTAAACTTTTGTGAATTTACTAAATTTAAGTGTTGGTGATTTGTTACAGTCTTTGTGTATTGCTTGTCCGTATTTCAGGGAAACATTTTGTATTAGAAGTGCAAGTAAACTTCACCCTCAGAACATTAAATAAAACTTGTTAGCGCATAAGTATATATGAGTATTTCAAAGTGTCTAAAAATTCCTCATTGGTAACAACTGAGTGAAAGTATAATCATGGCCAAAGGATATGTCTTTCAGTGACAAATGAGATTTATGAAGATCAAAGTCCTTTCTGTAAAAGTTCTATTTGGACATATCATATTAACATTTTTAGGAATTGCGTGTTGCCAATTGCCCATTTCTGATTCTGTTTATAAAGTTGTGACAAATATACCTTAGTTTTATTTTAATGAAAAAAATAGATAATATGAAGAGTGGGTCCATTTCTGTTATTAAAATTCTTTAACCTTTAGACGAGCTTTACAATTGCATCACTTAAAATATTTATTAGTTTAAGAAAGTTATACAATATATCAAATATATATCAAATATATATTGATTTAGCTTTAGTTTGCTAGAGCTGCTTTGGATAGTTTTTTTAATATGTTATATTAAGATTTTTTCATACTTCCTTTCAACATTTAAAATAAGTTTTCTATAGTATAACTTAAGTCTGTATGCTAACCTTTTACTTAATAGATAAAAATCTACAGGATGTTGCATTGATTAGTATTACTTAAATAACTTGTATTAAGTAATTTTGCTGAGCAATGATGTTGCCAAATCTCAATTTTGTGTAAAAATTATCCTTATGTGCATTCTGTTTCTTATTATAGATTATTTGTAAAAATAAGCATCTATTATGAACATTAGACACAGATAAATTTTTTCTGGTTTGTAAGAAAGTTTTGATTTACTCAACAAGTATGGTGCAAAAATTATTGCAAAATGAACATTGATAATTACGTAAATATTAATCTAAATAACTCAAAGAAGACATTCTATACTTCAATTTGTGACACTAAGTACTGAGCCTGTTCAGCTTACAGTGAAGTCACTATGTCATATAACAATAATAGTATTGTATAATCATAATTCACCTTTTTCATTAACTTCTGCATCAAAAAAAATTTTTTTAAGATTTTATTTATTTATTTGCCAGAGATCACAAGTAGGCAGAGAGAAAGGAGGAAGCAGACTCCCTGCTGAGCAGAGAGCCAATGGATGGCAATGGCAGGGTCAATCCCAGGATGCTGGAATCATGACCTGAGCTGAAGGCAGAGGCTTTAACCCACTCAGCCATCCAGGCACCCTTGTGTCAAAAAATTTTTATGCCAAACAGATAAAGCAGTCAGTTTAAAAGAATAAACTTGGAACATTTCTTTTCTTCTGTTTTCTTCTGTTTTCTTCTTTTTTCTTTCTCTCTCTCTCTCTCTCTCTTTATTTTTATTTTTATTTTTTTTTTTGCCACTTTTGGAGGAAAGCAAAACTTTGTTTCAAATCACCTATCCAGGTTGGGGCAGAGCTTTGACTGACTCTGAATCACTGCTTATGGAAAAAGAAATCATTCAAACCCTCTTACCAAAGAGGCTAAAATGTGAGCCATAGTTAAGAAACCAGAAAGCAGAAGGGAATTGCCAGAAAGATTCCTCTTTGGACCAAAATTTCAAATGTCAGAGCCAAATGATCTGCACAGAAGTGATTGCTGGTATAAAGTAGCCAAATGGTCTGCACTATAAAGTTATTCTTTAATTTTCCCCTTCCAGTACTGTATTCTTTAGAAGGAAGTCACTAAGTACAGTCCACACACATCTCTGCAGTGGGGAGTTATGGTCTCCCACCTTGAAGGCAGGGTATATACATAAATCACTTGGAATTTTATGTGGGAAATTATCTATTCTATACCATTTATTAATTTATTAATAAATTAATTATTAATTAATAAATATAAAAATAAATTAATTTATTAATTTATAAATTAATATTATTAACAAATTGATTTATTTATACTCATGGATATTTATTTTATATTTTGGGTTATAAACCAGTAAGAATTTATTTTGATGCTTAAATTGTCCCAGCTTTTGTCATTGGGAGCTTTCTTTATTAACCTTTACCCAAGTGTATAGCAACTTTTTAAACTTGAGAACAGTGTTATGTAGTTTCTTTTGTGTTTTCCTCTTTATGGATTTCATTCATTTCCAAAGTTAGTTAGATTAACACCTTTTCCATCTTTCCCCATAGATTTTCTTCTCATGGTTATCCTTTTTGCCTGGAATCCTCCAACCCCCAAAATGATTTTTTTTTAATTTTTATACATTAAGATCCTACAAATAACTTTTTGAAGGGAGCATTCTTTTGAAAAACATATTAATTACACTTAGATCAATATAATATGTATAGAAATCATAATTTTATAATCCAGCTGAGTTCAGGATAGAGCTCACATCTCTGAGAACTGTATGTTCAAAATGCTTAATGCAATATTTACACATTTTTCAAAATTAATCTTTAAAAATGGTATCCGGACTTTCATTTATTTATTTATTTTAAAAGATTTTATTTATTCATTTGTTGGGGAGAGAGAGAGAGTGCACAAGCAGGGAGTGGCAGGCGGAGGGAGAGGAAGAAGCAGGCTCCCTACTGAGCAGGGAGTGAGATGTAGGGCTTGATCCCACACCCCTGGTATCATGACCTGAGCCAAAGACAGTCCCTTAATCGGCTGAGACACCCAGGCGCCCGTATTTCTTTTATGTTTAAATAATTTCTCAACATCATTTTCAGTCTATCACCCTAACCTATATCCCTTACTTCCTGACCAGGCTGAAGTTTTTCTGAAATACAGCATAGTGTTATGGTGATTGAATTGTGTGTAAACATTGTAAATTGGAGAGTAAACATCTATGAAAGGAAAGTGAGAAAAAAAAAAAAAAACAAAACTAAAAATGGAGTGAAAATATAAGAGAATGAAAAATGAGAAATTTGTGATCACTTGGTTCCAGTGGCTGTGGTGGAGGGGAAAATGCTAACAGTGCTTCAACCAAGTATCCCTCTTCACATTATCTGACAGCATTCCAACAGAAATGAGATGAAGAAAGGTGGTGGCTTAACTGAAATAAATAAGGCTGCCATCAATTACAAACCAGTTTTACCCAAAGCAGAAGCAAAACGCATAAAAATCAAAATAAATCTTTCCCTCAACTTTTTCTATTAATTTGAGAAAGGGAAAATGGAAAGAGACTGTATGAATCTAAAAATTTCCTTTTTCCCATTTAAAAATCTTTGCCATATTTATGTGATATAAAAATAATTGTCACAGAACCAAACTCTAGCCCTTTTTAAAAATGGTGTAAAAAATATATTTAGAAATCAGTAAAGTTGATCTCTGATTTATTTGATATAGCTTTGAGCCCCTCATTGAGCCAGGGAATAATTGATTGCTGGAAGCCTTGTAGCAGTGGTTAAAAATTGATAAATGCTAAAACAGGCACAGTGGTTTATAGCTTCTTAAGAGTTGTGGAACCTCTGTATTTCTCTCTCATCTCCAGCTCTAGATCATGAAGTAAAATTTAAAAGGCTTTTTGTCTTTTTATTCATAAATTACATCCAGCTCCTGAGGAACCCTATATCTGAAGGGGACCATGGGAACCTTTTACAGTAGTTAGATGGCCAGATGTGTGATGATATATAAATGAAGGTTGTATATTGGGTAGTATTTTATTGCTTTGCATTAGCTCGCTAATTAGAGGAAAAACCCTTTGACAATAAACGTTTTCAAATGGTTAACTAACAGTCATATGGAGGTTGGTCTTTAGAATTGACAGAGTACTAAAAAACAAGAGTATTGAAATTTCTGCAGATCTTATCTCATTCATCAATTTATAATTATCACTTTTAGGCCTAGAAGAGAACTAAAGAGGTAATGAAATCTAACCCACTTTTCCCTTGTTAGAGTGGCTAAAAATTTTGCTCAAAATCAAAAAACAAAATAAAATTATCTGATTGTGTCTTTCTCCAGTTAAATATGTTACCTCGAGAAAGATTAGTTTTAAAATTACTTAATAGATTTAAACTATGATGTCCAAATACTTGTGTGCATCCTATTGTAGAAAAAGGTGAAATTTCTTACAGTTAAAAACACATTTTAAATGACGCTTAAAAATATATAGGAGAAGTTTATACCAAAATATGCTTTAATATTTATTTCATAGAGTAACTAAACCGGGAAATACTTTCTATATTAAATAACTAAGTTAAATTTTATATTAATTATCAGGAATTTTCTCTCAAAGTGAAACTTATGAAAATGCTGGTTAGCAATAATACAGTAAATGATTAAAAATATAACATAGTTCTTATAGTTTTTAATATTAAACATAAAATTACATTAAGAGACTAGTGTTCTAAGAATTATTCTAAAAAAACACTTTATAAAAGCAAATTATGTGTTTTCTGGGTCTATATTGAAAAGTTTTTCCAGGGGTGGGGAGGAGTCAAGATGGCGGAGAAGTAGCAGGCTGAGACGACATCAGGTAGCAGGAGATCAGCTAGACAGCTTATCTAACCATTGTGAAAACCTACAAATCCAACGGGAAATCGAAGAGACAAAGAGCAACAATTCTAGAAACAAAATCGACCACTTTCTGAAAGGTAGGACCTGTGGAGAAGTGAATCCAAAGCGACGGGAAGATAGACCGCGCGGGAAGGGGCTGGCCCCCGGCAAGCAGCGGAGCAAAGGAGCACAAAATCGGGACTTTTTTAAAAAGTCTGCTCCACGGAGGGACATCGCTCCAGAAGCTAAACCGGGGGGAAACCCAGGTGGGGTCAGCATAATCCCAGGTCCCACAGGGTCACAGAAGGACCAGGGGTGTCTGAGTGCCACAGAGCTCACAGGTATTAGAGCAGGGAAGCCGGCTCCAGCGACAAAGCCGAGGAGTGAGCTCTCAGCCCGGGGTTACCTTGTGCCGGTCGCAGGCTGGGTGGGCTCGGAGTGCGGCTGGAGGCCACAGAGACGGAAGTGACTGGGTGCTTTTCTCCAAGTGCCAGCAATTGACCGCTTTCCTACCGGCGCGACCGCAGGCCAGGGAGGCGGGGCGGTTGGGTGCTTTTCCCTGAGGGCGCACTGAGGAGCGGAACCCCAAGCTCTCGGCTCCTCCAGGCCAAGAGATTGGGAGGCCGCCATCTTCATTCCCATCCCCCAGAACTCTACGGAAAGCACTCAGGGAACAAAAGCTCCCGAAAGCAAACCAGAGGGGATTACTTAGCCCGGCTCCTGCCAAAGGCGGTGCAATTCTGCCTGCAGCAAAGACACTTGAGAATCACCACAACAGGCCTGTCCCCCAGAAGATCAACAAGAATCCCAGCCAAGACCAACTTCACTCACCAAGAACATCAGAATTCTAGAGGAGGAGAAAGCAAATCTTATCTGGACAAAATGACAAGGCGGAAAAACTCACCTCAAAAAAAAAAAACAAGAGGCCGTACCAAAGGCTGGAGACTTAATCAATATGGACATTGGTAACATGACAGATCTAGAGTTCAGAATGACAATTCTCAAGGTTCTAGCCGGGCTCAAAAAAGGCATAGAAGATATTAGAGAAACCCTCACCGGAGAGATAAAAGCCCTTTCTGGAGAAATAAAAGAACTAAAATCTAACCAAGTTGAAATCAAAAAAGCTATTAATGAGGTGCAATCAAAAATGGAAGCTCTTACTGCTAGGATAAATGAAGCAGAAGAAAGAATTAGTGACATAGAAGACCAAATGACAGAGAATAAAGAAGCTGAGCAAAAGAGAGACAAACAAATACTGGACCATGAGGACAGAATTTGAGAGATAAGCGACACCATGAGACGACACAACATTAGAATATTTGGGATTCCACAAGAAGAAGAAAGAGAGAGGGAAGCAGAAGGTGTATTGGAGACAATTATTGGAGAGAATTTCCCTAATATGGCAAAGGGAACAAACATCAAAATCCAGGAAATGTTAAGAACACACCTCAGAATCAATAAAAATAGGTCCACACCTTGTCACCTGATAGTAAAATTTACAAGTCTTAGCGACAAAGAGAAAATCCTGAAAGCAGCCCGGGAAAAGAAGTCTGTAACATACAAGGGTAAAAACATTAGATTGGCAGCAGACCTATCCACAGAGACCTGGCTGGCCAGAAAGAACTGGCATGATATATTCAGAGCACTAAACGAGAAAAACATGCAGCCAAGAATACTATATCCAGTTAGGCAATCATTGAAAATAGAAGGAGAGATAAAGAGCTTCCAGGACAAACAAAAGCTGAAAGAATTTGCAAACACCAAACCAGCTCTACAGGAAATATTGAAAGGGGTCCTCTAAGCAAAGAGAGACCCTAAAAGGAGTAGATCAGAAAGAAACAGAGACAATATAGAGTAGCAGTCACCTTACAGGCAATACAATGGCACTAAATTCATATCTCTCAATAGTTACCCTGAATGTTAATGGGCTAAATGCCCCAATCAAAAGGCACAGGGTATCAGAATGGATAAAAAAACAAAACCCATCAATATGCTGCCTACAAGAAACTCATTTTAGACGCGAAGACACCTCCAGATTTAAAGTGAGGGGGTGGAAAACAATGTACCATGCTAATGGACATCGGAAGAAAGCAGGGGTGGCAATCCTTCTATCAGATCAATTAGATTTTAAGGCAAAGACTATAATAAGAGATGAGGAAGGACACTATATCATACTCAAAGGGTCTGTCCAACAAGAAGACCTAACAATCTTAAATATCTATGCCCCTAACATGGGAGCAGCCAACTATATAAACCAATTAATAACAAAATCAAAGAAATACATCGACAGTAATACAAAAATAGCAGGGGACTTTAACACTCCCCTCACTGAAATGGACAGATCATCCAAGCAAAAGATCAACAAGGAAATAAAGGCCTTAAATGACACACTGGACCAGATGGACATCACAGATATATTCAGAACATTCCATCCCAAAGCAAAAGATTATACATTCTTCTCTAGTGCACATGGAACATTCTCCAGAATAGACCACATCCTGGGTCATAAATCAGGTCTCAACCGGTATCAAAAGATTGGGATCATTCCCTGCATGTTTACAGACCACAATGCTCTGAAGCTATAACTCAATCAGAAGAGGAAATTTGGAAAGAACGCAAATACATGGAGTCTAAACAGCATCCTTCTAAAAAATGAATGGGTCAACCAGGAAATTAAAGAAAAATTGAAAAAATTCATGGAAACAAATGATAATGAAAACACAATGGTTCAAAATCTGTGGGACACAACAAAGGCAGTCCTGAGAGGAAAATATATAGCGGTACAAGCCTTTCTCAAGAAATAGGAAAGGTCTCAAATACACAACCTAACCCTACACCTAAAGGAGCTGGAGAGAGAACAACAAAGAAAGCCTAAACCCAGCAGGAGAAGAGAAATCATAAAGGTCAGAGCAGAAATCAATGAAATAGAAACTAAAAAAACAATAGAACAAATCAACAAAACTAGAGCTGGTTCTGTGAAAGAATTAATAAGATTGACAAACCCCTGGCCAGACTTATCAAAAAGAAAAGAGAAAGGACCCAAAGAAATAAAATCATGAATGAAAGAGGAGAGATCACAACCAACACCAAAAAATACAAGCAATTATAAGAACATACTACAAGCAACTCTACGCCAACAAATTTGACAACCTGGAAGAAATGGATACATTTCTAGAGACATATAAACTACCACAACTGAACCAGGAAGAAATAGAAAACCTGAACAGACCCATAACCAGTAAGGAGATTGAAACAGTCATCAAAAATCTCCAAACAAACAAAAGTCCAGGACCAGACGGCTTCCCAGGGGAATTCTACCAAACATTTAAAGAAGAATTAATTCCTATTCTCCTGAAACTGTTCCAAAAAATAGAAATGGAAGGAAAACTTCCAAACTCATTCTATGAGGCCAGCATCACCTTGATCCCAAAACCAGACAAGGATCCCACCAAAAAAGAGAATTATAGACCAATATCCTTGATGAACACAGATGTGAAAATTCTCACCAAAATACTGGCCAATAGGATCCAACAGTACATTAAAAGGATTATTCACCACGACCAAGTGGGATTTATTCCAGGGCTGCAAGGTTGGTTCAACATCCGCAAATCCATCAATGTGATACAATACATTAATAAAAGAAAGAATAGGAACCATATGATACTCTCGATAGATGCTGAAAAAGCATTTGACAAAGTGCAGCATCCCTTCCTGATTAAAACTCTTCAAAGTGTGGGGATAGAAGGCACATCCCTCAATATTATCAAAGCCATCTATGGAATACCCACTGCAAATATCATTCTCAATGGAGAAAAACTAAAAGCTTTTCTGCGAAGGTCAGGAACACAGCAAGGATGTCCATTATCACCACTGCTGTTCAACATAGTACTAGAAGTCCTAGCCTCAGCAATCAGACAACAAAAAGAAATTAAAGGCATCCAAATTGGCAAAGAAGAAGTCAAACTATCACTCTTTGCAGATGATATGATACTGTATGTGGAAACCCAAAAGGCTCCACTCCAAAACTGCTAGAACTTGTACAGGAATTTAGTAAAGTGTCAGGATATAAAATCAATGCACAGAAATCAGTTGCATTTCTCTACACCAACAACAAGACAGAAGAAAGAGAAATTGAGGAGTCAGTCCTATTTACAATCGCACCCAAAACCATAAAATACCTAGGAATAAACCTAACCAAAGAGGCAAAGAATCTGTACTCAGAAAACTATAAAGTACTCATGAAAGAAATTGAGGAAGACACAAAGAAATGGAAAAATGTTCCATGCTCATGGATTGGAAGAACAAATATTGTGAAAATGTCTATTCTACCTAAAGCAATCTACACATTTAATGCAATCCCTATCAAAATCCCACCCATTTTTTTCAAAGAAATGGAACAAATAATCCTAAAATTTATATGGAACCAGAAAAGACCTCAAATAGTGAAAGGAATATTGAAAAAGAAAGCCAAAGTCGGTGGCATTACAATTCCAGACTTCAAGCTCTATTACAAAGCTGTCATCATCAAGACAGTATGGTACTGGCACAAAAACAGACATATAGATCAATGGAACAGAATAGAGAGCCCAGAAATAGACCCTCAACTCTATGGTCAACTCATCTTCGACAAAGCAGGAAAGAATATCCAATGGAAAAAAGACAGCCTCTTCAACAAATGGTGCTGGAAAATTGGACAGCCACATGCAGAAAAATGAAATTGGACTATTTCCTTACACCACACAGGAAAACAGACTCAAAATGGATGAAGGATCTCAATGTGAGAAAGGAATCCATCAAAATCCTTGAGGAGAATGCAGGCAGCAACCTCTTTGACCTCAACCGCAGCAACTTCTTCCTAGGAACATCACCAAAGGCAACAGAAGCAAGGGCAAAAATGAACTATTGGGATTTCATCAAGATCAAAAGCTTTTGCACAGCAAACGAAACAGTTAACAAAACCAAAAGACAATTGACAGAATGGGAGAAGATATTTGCAAACAACATATCAGATAAAGGGCTAGTATCCAAAATCTATAAAGTGCTTATCAAACTCAATACCCAAAGAACAAATAATCCAATCAAGAAATGGGCAGAAGACATGCACAGACATTTCTGCAAAGAAGACATCCAGATGGCCAACAGACACATGAAAAAGTGCTCCACATCACTCGTCATCAGGGAAATACAAATCAAAACCACAATGAGATACCACCTCATACCAGTCAGAATGGCTAAAATTAACAAGTCAAGTAATGACAGATGCTGGCGAGGATGCGGAGAGAGGGGAACCCTCCTACACTGCTGGTGGGAATGCAAGCTGGTGCAACCACTCTGGAAAACAGTGTGGAGGTTCCTCAAAAAACTGAAAATAGAGCTACCCTATGACCCAGCAATTGCACTACTGGGTATATATCCTAAAGATACAAACGTGGTGCTCCGAAGGGGCACGTGCACCCGAATGTTTATAGCAGTAGTGTCCACAATAGCCAAACTATGGAAAGAACCTAGACGTCCATCAACAGATGAATGGATAAAGAAGAAGTGGTATATATACACAATGGAATACTATGCAGCCATCAAAAGAAATGAAATGTTGCCATTTGTGATGACGTGGATGGAACTAGAGGGTATTATGCTTAGCGAAATAAGTCAATTGGAGGAAGACAACTATCATATGATCTCTTTGATATGCAGAAGTGGAGATGTAATGTGGGGGTTTGGGGGGAGGTAGAAAAAGAAAAAATGAAAAGATGGGATTGGGAGGGAGACAAACCACAAAAGACTCAATCTCCAAAAACAGACTGAGGGTTGCTGGGGGGAGGGAGGAAGGGAGAGAGTGGTGGGGATATGGACATTGGGGAGGTTATGTGCTATGATGAGTGCTGTGAAATGTGTAAACCTGGCAATTCACAGACCTGTACCCCTGGGGATAAAAATACATTATATGATTATTAAAATTAAAAAAAAATTAAAAAAAAGTTTTTCCATGGGCACCTGGGTGGCTCAGTGGATTAAAGCCTCTGCCTTCAGCTCAGGTCATGATCCCAGGGTCCTGGGTTTAAGCCCTGCTTTGGAAATCTCTGCTCAGCGGGGAGCCTGCTTCCTCCTCTCTCTGCCTGCCTCTCTCCCTAATTGTGATCTCACTCTCTGTCAAATAAATAAGTAAAATATCTTTAAAAAAAAAGATAAAGAAAGAAAAGTTTTTCTACATTTTTCCCCCTAACATCTTAAAAGTTGTCTATGAGATAAATTACCTGTAAACAGGAAAGAAAAAAAAAAAAAACAAAAAAACTATAACATAAATTTCCCTCTTCCTTTCCTCATGCTGATCTTAGTGAAGGGAAAGGTTAGTTCCATACCAGTGATAAACTGGATTAGGTTATTACTTATATTCCTGTACACTGAATTCTAGGCATTCCCAGCCCGCAGTATAATGTTTAACATATACCACCAGAGAAATTTACTTTATAATGGATATATAGAGAAATAGTAGTGTGGAATGCTCCCTCAGGTAACATGAGGTAGAAGGCATGGCATTCGTGATTTTAAGATGTCCACAAATTAAATCAGCTAACCGCTCTGTACATTCAAGAGAACGCAAGGGGAAAACCCTTTTAAAATCTTAAGACATACAAAGCAGATAACAGCATGATCCAATGTCCTATAAACCCATTAAGTTATTAAATACTCAGAAATAATTCAAATATATTTCTTTCAGTGAGGCATAAAAGCAATAAAAATGGATTTTATTCTCAGAAGTTAAGGATTCACCCAAGAATACCCTGTAAATATCAGCAGACACACATAATAACAAATGCCTTAGACTGAAAGATGATGTTAATATTCCCAAAGACACTTTCCCAAGACTAGCACTATAAAAAATCATACTGTCCTAGTTGATTCTAAATACATTGTGCCACTGTAGCTATTCCAAAGTCTTACAGTTATGGCTGATCAAATGTTAAAGTTTTAAGGATGTAAGATCTACACATCTTCAGTCTTCATTGTACTCTGAATTTAATTCAGCCTATTCTGGCTGAGGGCCTACAGTATAGAAGGCATTTTTCTTTGGTACTATGTGGGATTCAAAGATGACTAAGATATAAACTTGACCATTTCTAAACTTGTATATTTGTGAGGGAGAGGGCTCAACAAATGTCTCCCTTAAGGCCATCACAGTGAAATCAGAAGTATCTGTGGGTCACTGCCAATTCTAACGCTATGTAGAGAAAACAATTTTATTTTCTTGAGTAGATCTTACAGCAAGAATGGCTTTTTGAGGGGTGCCTGGGTGGCTCAGTTGGTTAAGCAACTGCCTTCTGCTCAGGTCATGATCCTGGAGTCCTGGGATCTAGTCCCACATCGGGCTCCCTGCTTGGCGGGAAGTCTGCTTCTCCCTCTAACCTCTTCCCCTCTCATGCTCTCTTTCTCTCTCAAATAAATAAAATCTTTTTTAAAAATGGCTTTTTAAAAATGTGGGCTAATGTAGAATGGCAACATATGAATGGCAACATGGAATTAATATTATCAGAATGTCAGAATTGACATAATAATTAAATGAAAAGAAAAACTTATATGTGCATGTGTAAATGGTTGGAAGGAAATTCACCAAAATGTTAGGAGTGGCTTCTACAATTGTTGAAATTGCTTGTGATTTTTAATTTTTTCTTTTAAATATTTGTACATTTTCAGGGCGCCTGGGTGGCTTAGTCAGTTAAATGCCAGCTCAGTTCACAATCCCAGGGTCCTGGGATGGAGCCCAGGTCCATAGCGCTCTCTTCCTGGCAGGGAGCCTGCTTCTGTTTCTCCCTCTGCCTGCTGCTCCTCCTGCTTGTGCTCTATCTCTCTGTCTAATAAATAAATAAAACCTTTAAAAAATAATAAATAAATAAATATTTGTAAGTTTTCTAAATTCTCTACAGTGAACTTGTTTACTTGAATTAGCTTTATGTACATGCATATTTATTTCTTCATTTGCTTAAGGATTTGATTATCGTACAGATTATTTAAATTAGCTGATACATATTTATAATTTGAAAAATAATTTATATTATTACTCTCTTTTTATATATATATACACATATGTATGTGTGTGTGTATATATATGTGTGTGTGTATATACACACACACACATATATATACATTTCTTTAGACTTCTACATAGGTATGTTTTTTGAAACAACATGTTTTTTGAAAAGTGCCATTTTGAAGCTATAGTGAACTGAAAGGGAACATGGAGGAACTTGGACACACATAGGGGAAATTACTTAAATACTAAATAAGAAAATTATTGAATCTTTATATATAGTAATTTCCTCATATGTAATATGAAGACAATAACAGGACTTACTTCACGGGGTTGCTGTAAATTTTAGATGAGTTAATATTTGAAAAAATATTTAAAAATCTAGCATACTTCTTTTCTACCAATAAGGAGAGAAAAATAAAAGCTGAACTGATGGGCATAAGTAGGAAGTGGGAAAACTGGAGAATTAGGACAGGAAGTGTCCAAGGAAAAAGAAGTAAAGGTTGCAATTTTAAAATACATAAATAAATAATTTTTCTAATGACTGACATTGATGCTTGCTCCAAAAATCTAAATGCAAAATGCTTCTTTTTCAAAGTTATTTCCCCATAAATATCAGAAACATCATTATTGCCTTTATCCTATAAATTGTGGTTTCTTTTAGGAAGAATATACCAAGTACATTCCTATAGGAAGTGTATTCCTTAAAATAAGTATTAAGGTGAGTAAAGAAGCATCTATTTACACCTTTGTGCCCTGGTGAGTCAGCATCTTTATAGTATAAAGGATAAAACCTACAGTCATTGAGTAATTCTATGATATTAAACTTTTAGACATAGACTCAAATTTGCTTTCTTTTATGTGGCATTTGAAATTGTATATTTCTTTTTGTGTTCACTGTCTAGATACATCATGAGGAGAAATCACAGCAATGTTGGTCTTCTCCTACTTTATGATTTTTTAAAATCAACATATGTTATTTGTTTACTTTAGCTCGTTATGGCTCTAATTTAGTCTAATTGAATGATCTGAGTTGTCCAAGGTGGTTTCTTACTTTAAGCAGTACCAGTAGCCATGATGGAAGTCAGCTAGGAATGATGACTTCAGATCAGAGCACCTGTGAGATTAGCGATTCCATTTGCAATGTCAGAACTATTTTAAACTAATTGACTTGGCCAGGGTGAGAGGTCAGCAGTGCCATTTTAAAAATATAGCTTAGTATGATTAGTTGCAGAGAAGAGCATTCAAGAGCTAGGGGGCCCTTGAATCTCCATAAACTTCACAGGTTTAGGTGCTCAGAAATGGATTTTGGAGTGATTGCTGTGATTTTTGACAACCTTAATATATCATTCACTTGAGTTGCCTTTCAGCAAACTTTCTGTGGACGGAAATCGCAGAAGATAGATTTATCACAAAAGTCCATGACATTAAAGCCTTTAAACATTCCCAGATAACTCTAACTGAATCAAAAAAAGTGGAGCCTTGTGACTTGCTGAGTATTCTCTTTTTGTAAATCAGGATCAGAAACACATGAATACCTTTATGTGTACATACGTGTGAGTGCACACACACGCACACACTGTGTGTTGTAGACAATAGTATAACCAGATCTGTAGCCTCATTTTGGTAAATACTGAAGACCTTATGACATATACTTTATATACTTAATGTCACTATTGACTCATATTTTGTTATTTACTCTTTTTGTCCTATTTTCTCATTTTCTCCCGCCAACATTTTATAATATCACCTATTTCAGCTGTTTTAAATCATTTTTGGAACAAACATGGCAGAAATTAAAAATTAAATTTTGTAAACTGCTCTGTCATCATAGGCAAAGTGAAATATCTTCCGTGAGAACTAATCAAATTTATGAGGGACATAAAACCATTTATTATAAGAAGAGTTAGGAATTGGAGCTTTTTTGGCCTGGAACATAGAAGACTACTTCCAGAGAGGCTTGACACAGTGACAGTGTGTGACACTGTGCTGTTTTATGTTTTGTTTTATTTTGTTTTTTGTTTGTTTGTTTGTTGTTGTTGTTGTTGTTGTTTTTAAGTAGCTCCATGGTCAGCATGGAGCCCAATGCAGGACTCAAACTCACAAGCTTGAGGTCAAGACTGGAACTGAGATAAGGAGTCGGGCGCTTAACCAACTGAGCCACCCAGGTGTCCCTGCTGCTGTTTTTGACATACAATTGATTTGGTCAACTAGGACAGGACAATCACAGAATAATAATCACTTTAGGTCTCCACTGACTCCTTCTAGAAAGGAAGGGAATGGTGATTTTGAGGCCAGGTTTTATAAACATTGCTTATATACCTCTCTAACTTGGTTCCCTTGTAAAACATTAGTGCACCCCTAATTAATCAGTTTTCTTTATGGGTTCACATACTTTATCCTTGTACTACTCTGGACTTCTTTATCTTGATTTTATTTCTCCAAGGCATTTGCCACTGTGTCTTTGGAATACCTGTAAGTAAATATTTCCGCATCTCCAACCTTATTGACGAACTTTCGCTTCCTTGCCTTAAGATCTTACAAGTGAATAAATTTGCCCACATACCCTCATATACACACATAAAATCTGGAGTTGGGGTTGACAGTTCTTGTAATGCCATGTCACTGTCAAATCAGTTCTAGCCTTAGTAGATATTTTGGGTAGCATAATTTCTCACCTCCTTTTTGGCCTATGGATATGCAATCATTTTCCCACTATGCAACTAGAGAGAATTTCTTAAAATACTAAGTATATCATTCCCTGGCTTAAAGTCCTTTAACTGTTATTTATTACCATGCATACAAAATCCCAACATTTGTCATTACTGTCATGGAGATTGGTTTGGTTTGATTTGGTTTGGTTTTTTGGGATTTTTAAAAATCCAATTCCAGCTTAGATCCCAACATTAACCACCTGCTGTGCTTGAGGTTTATGGAATTGTTGGTACTTCCCCAAATCTGCCTTATTCTCTTTCATTTTGGGACCACTTAGGACCTCAATTTCACTCTTTCCCTGGAAGGCTGTCCTTCCTGCTCCATCCCCTTGAAGGGCTTATTTGCAAAGCTTTATTTGCAGGAATGCTTCTGTTAATCACCACCCTTTCTGCACATAAGGTGTTTTTCCTTAGTGTAGCTACTGTTTTGGCCCGCCACCTCCTTGGTCTTTTTCCCCCATTTTATTGACATTCATTTGTCCATTAACTGATGTAATATTGTATTGGTTTAAAGTGTACAGTGTAATATTTTAAATATGTATACATTCAAAATGATTACCATAATAAGTTTAGTTAACATCAGTCACCTCGCATAGTTACATCTTCTTCCTTGATCTCACCTTATTTCAGTAACGTAATCCCTATAAATGAATATCTTTAAAACACTCTATATGCTTCCTAGGGAAGGAGATTACATCCCAGCATTTGGTGGCATAAGAGAGACTCAATAAATAAATATTTAAATGCATGTATTAAATTTAATAACTTCATAGAAATAACTGGTTCTGACATGAAAAAAGGGTGGATTTGTTTTATTTGATGTATAGTAGAAGTGAAACCAATGAATGATCATTTTTGAGGGGACACGTTTTAACTGAAAATACTAGAAAACTTCAAAGAGAAATATCTAAAAATAAACTACGCTATCTTGAGACATAGTAATTTTTTCACCACTAGCATTAAAATATGCCCTAGATCAGCAGTCTCCAAACTTTAATGTTTGTGAACAGGCCTCTCTTAGTTTTGTTTTTGTTTTTGTTTTTGTTTTTTGAGACATGTCATGCATACATGCATACCTATGTGTGTGTACACTTTTGTGTGTATGTATATGTTGATGAGTATGTATGTTGTAGAAATTTACTACTGTGCTAGTATACTAAAACATCATGAAGCATGCCATAAAAGATAATACAAAACAGATAGTTATGGACTAAATGTGTTCCCCTAAAAGTTGTATAATGAAGAACTAAGCCCCAATGTGACTATATTTGAAGATAGGTCTCTAAGGAATTCACTGAGGTCGAATCAGATCATAAGGGGCCCTACTCTGATAGGATTAGTACCCTTATAAGAATAGACTCCAGAGGAATTACTCTCTTGCTCTTTCATACTCTGTCTTTCTGTCATGTAATACTATGTGAGGATATAGCAAGTAGGTAGCTGACTACATGTCAAGAAAAGAGCTCTCACCAGAAACCACATTGCCCAGCACCTTGATCTTGTGCTTTGCAGCCTCCAAAGTTGTAAGAAATTAATTTCTGTTGTTTAAGCCACCCAGGTTATGATATTTTGTTATAGTAGCATGAATAGACTATTACGGATGACTTTAAAAATAAAGAGAATCACTAATATTTTCTTACTGTGTCTTAATTGATTGCTCTTTGTGCCACCATGGGTTATTGTTCCACATTTTAAAATCATTATGAAACTATAATCAACTTGTAAACATATGATTGTATTTTGAATCTGAAACTCTTATTTTGAAAACAGCATTGAATTTAGGCCAGAGAAAAATGTGTTTAATTTGTTTTGCTTTTAATTGCACAAACAAATCATTAATGGAAGTATGCAGTATTTTCTACATGTTGATGAATATGCTTCAGTGGCTTATAATCAAAACATTGGAAACCAGCACTCATGAGGAGTGGTATAATACAGAAGAGTATCATTTTGTTAAGGTTCATCTAAGGAGCTTCTTAGAGTTCGTACTCTTTCTGGTTAAAAGTAGTTCCCATAACTCCATAAGGCATTTACTAACATCTACTTCCAAATCATGAAACATTGTCCTGATCAAATGAAAATAAAAACACAAAATCCTTTACTAAAGGAAATGCATATCCCTAGAGTTGTTCAGTTACAAACTCTTCCACCTTACATTTTTGTGTATTTGGAAGGATACCAGATAATTCATGGCAAAGAGCTTCTGCTCTACCAAATTATCAGAAATATGTAAATAAATTTAACATCTCAGATATTTATTGTATTCATGATTAATTAAGCTATTTGAAATGTTTATTCCATGAATTAAAGTTGTATTTTGGTCAATGGTTTTATAAGGTCTGTTCAGTGCTCATTAAATCATCTCCAGAACAATTCCCATTCTTACACTCAGAAACTCACTTTACTGTGTTCTGTTTTGATCTTTATAATCTATTTTTAAAAATCACATCTGTCTTCCCCAGTCTCTAGCCCAAAGCAAATCAATATTTTCTTCTACTCTTCTTTCTTTGTTCTTATAAATGACTAAAGAGAATGGAACAGAGAGGCAGAAAGAGGAAAAAAGAAAAAAAATGGGAAACTTATAAATACCATGGAAAACTTACACCTTTTCATAAGGAAAGGGATGAATATTTCTAATATATTATAGGTGTCATAGTTTGATGCCCTGTCATAGATTTTACGTGCTGTGCCTGGGACTCCACACCAAGAAACCAGAGTTTGAAGTGATATGGAGAAGTGTTTTCCACATTGGCTTTTCTGGGGAAGGAAAGCTAGGTCTAGGGCTTTTGGTCCTGGCTGTCACAAGTGTGATCTGTGCACATTGTGCTATCTGCCAACTTAGATTTTTTCTGCTTTTTAAAAAAATCACTGTGAGTCTGCATCATTACCTCACCACATTCTGAAACATGTCAGAACATTTGCCAGAGTATATTTACAAACACATAATAACATTTGGTCTCACTTTATCCACCAAATTTTGCTAAAATGAAGTATATATTTATTTATAAGGAATTTGTCATTTTTATTAAGGCAAGAATTAAAAACATAATGTAGAAGAGTAAGAGAAAGGTATAATTCTCTTATCTTGTATCTGTGCAGTGGATAAGTGTGTACCATCACAGATGATGATTTTGAAAACTATTTGTTGAGAAAAATTTGGAAAATTGCCTTTTTTTTTTTTTTTTAACCAGAAGAAGGAAGATGATGAGTCAAAAAGTACTGTCCTGTTGGATTTGGCCAGCAAACCCTGAGGTGGCGAATGAAAAGATTACTCTAGACACCTGAGTAGGAGAGAAGAGAAGCCATGGTGATCTAGTGGCAAAAGGCCCTGGGCCAAACTCTGCCTCCACTTTTATTGTGAATGTTATCAATACATGGGAATAATAACAACAAAAATGAGCGAGAAGCCTTAATAATTAGGACAGTGACATAGGGAGTATCGTGTGATTAGAACAAGCTGTGCTTGTGTCATGCATGCAGACAAGAAGTACATGGGGTGAGTGTCTGTGACACGTGTGAAGCCAGGGAGTATATGGAGTGAGTGACCACCAAAGATAAATGTTTCTCCCAAACATTTCCTTCCTGGATGAGTGTATTGACAGCAACAAGGACATGGCTGTTTTCAGCCCAGAAACTTTAAAGGAGGCCCAGTTTTCCGGATACCCCTTCTTTGCTTTTCAACTAGCCTCATCCAAAGAGTCATATGTTTATTAAATCTTCTCTAGCCAGGCATTATGAATTCCCACACTGTCTCAATTTTATAAGACACATATTTTACATACACAAAGAAGTTCTAAAAATGTGAATGTTTAGCTAATACTAAAATAGTAACAGTTCTTAAATGGGGATGGTTCAATTATCTGTTATTTAATATAAAATTTTAAGTTTCTGTTTTCTGATGCTACTGCAAGAAACATATAATATGTTTATAATAGAAAATATTGTCAAATAACCCCATACACAGCCACTATCATCTACTTAATCTAGGGATAGGCAGTGATTTTTATCTATAATTCCAACTGTGATTTGTGGCTAGTGGCTGCCTGGAGCCTTGACTTCAAAATAATTCTGAAGCTCATCAGGAAAGATAATGTGGTCATCTAAGAGTAGCTACCATTTGTTCAAGAAGAGCACCTGAGAGCATGGGGCCCCATATCTGCCATCCTTTCTGAAAGATGCTTCTTTTCTTTTACTTAAAAAAATGGTCTATTTTATTTACGCATTAGAACACATGGTTGTATTTTCAACTTTCTGTAATCTACTATTTGGTTGAAACATGTCAAACACAATAGCTTCTGATTTTTAATAGAGCATTAATAGGAAGACCATAATATTAAGAACACTGTGAAAATAAATGTGTAAGATGAAGAGATTATGGTTTGAACCTAGACTAAGTACCAGTGCTATATCAGGAAGTTGAGCCAATTTCTTTCCTACTGAAAGTGACACATGAGCCTTGCTAAAGGAGTTTAAATCCGGTAGTGCTTTAGAATTTTTATTTTAGTGGGATACTGTAAAACTGTATTTATCTGACATTGTGCAGAAAAATATATTACATATAACCAGTTTCTTAAATAATTACAACTTAATTTTTTAGGTAACTTTAACATATATAATCTTGTTGGGTGTTAATGTTTTTTCCAAAAGTTACCTTCTTTGCTTTAAAAAAAAAAAACCAGAATATAAACACTCTTCATCAGTATTCAATACTGATTAATTAAATAGAATAAATACACAGTATTTTATTTACTATTTTAAAACTTCAGTACTCAAATACTCCATGAATTTATTAACAAGTAGTTTAAGATTTGTGCCTCAACTGTTGTTCTCTTTGACCTTGCCATAGTATGTCAATTCTTAGGGCTTCCTTAATGAATCCTCAGTCATAGCTGTAAATGTTGAGAGAGCTAGAGAGAGAGAGAGAGAGAGAGAGAGGAAATCAAGGAGTCTTTTGTACCAGAAGGGTCCTTGATTTCTTGTTTTAACTCTTGTGTTATTCACACACAGCAGGATATGTTCTTTATGTTCTTGATCACTTCTGTATTGTGTACATGACTACACAGTTCTCATTAGTGTGTCATGTTTGGGTTCCCAAGATTAGAATTCTTTGGATTTGTATTCCCAACCACTGTGCCCCAACTAAGACCATGAAACCAGTGTGTCCAGAGTTAGAGCTTCTAGTATAGGACACAAACTATCCCAGAGTTAGCATTCTTCAGATATTGAATTTGGTGTGAGCCACAGTCACTAGCCCTGATTCCACCCTTTGTGAGTTTTTATTTGGGATCAGTAGTGGTCCCTTCTATTAATATAACACAACTGGAATCACCTGAATCCATCAATGAGGTTGGAGTCACTTTGAAATGATTTGGCCTTTAATTCATTTTTTTTAAGAAAGTTCCTAGAATACTGTATAAATAGATTCATACTTTTTCCTTGTTTCTAGCTTTATCTAACAAGGAGTTAAGTCTTTAAAAAGGCACTCCCCCAAAGCAGTGGATATCTATTTCCTACAATAATTGAAGCCACAGATTAGCATGGAAAATATGTCTAAGGTGATTCCTTCCATTCTAACATGGAAATTATTGGCAAAACATTAAGTTTCGTCTTAAAAGATACCAAACCTCGTTAACTGTTGTCTTGATGACATGGCATTATCATTATGGCTATAATACATTATACTGTGCCCTCTCCCTTACCTGGAAATGTCAATTCATCCATCAAAGCTCTGCTCAAAGAATTACTGTCACTGAAGTTTTAACAAACACTGTAGTAGAATTTCCCCATTTAATGGGTTTACAAGCTGCTGCCTTTATAGCTTATGGTACATATGTTTACCAACATAAATGATCCATTTGAGCTAAATTGCCACAGCTGCTAGAACACCTCTTTACCCATTTTTGGAGAAAAAAACATCTAGAATAGTATAACTTTTTCAAAATGAAGGAAAATTTCTTTTCAGAGTAAAAAAGACATGTTTCATCTCCCATCATTATAGAATAATAGGAAAAGAGAGATGGTATAGATCTGGATTCAAAGGCTGTTACAGACACAAATGTGAGAGTGATTTTTTTTTTCATTCTGATGGAGAGAAGCCCATGTCAAACACCTACATTAACAACTCATATTCAAGAATAATGCAAGTAGCTACATGTCAAAGAGGAGAGGCTCTTCGTGACAAGAACCGTGGTTATCATGCAACACTATTAGCAAGTTTATTATCATTCCTTTGGCGTGTAACAGACACATATATCAAAAAAGTTATTTTTACATGAAGTCAAAGTGCAACAAAATAAATGACTCCCAAAACACGGATTATGATTAACTAACCTTGCAAAGCATAACACTGGTATGATATTCATGATGTTAAATTAACAGATGTAAAATAATAATGATAGAAATTAAGTCACCAGTGAAATACAATAAAGTGAAAATACATTTTAAAATTCTGAAAAAAAAATTCCCCCAGTGAAGGAGGGACAGCATATTATTTAAACTTCCACTACTATTTGTGTAATATGGTGATAGGATTATCAAGCTTCTTGAGTAAAACTGATTTATAATACCGTGGGGATTTTTCAGTTGGAAGGGAAAGAAGGCTTGATGTCAGACTGCTTTGAAATAAACAATGTTCCTAGGCATTATTCCCACAAGAGCATAGGCTGGAAATTAAGTACTTAGAATATTAGGTAAAATAAGTTGATTGCAACTCATTTCACCAGTTGAATGCTCATTACATTTTAAAATGATTAATTGAGATATGTAATTCTCTCAGATACCACTTATGGTGTGTACTTAAGTAGGCAATAGATATAGTCTAACCTTCGGGAACATAATCTCAATTCAGTTATCCACTAAACCATTTCCAGCCCAGTCCTCTTTCCTCTTATTATCTTAATAGCAGTATGACTGTTAATGTTTGTAAACTTCTCTAGATGAAAACAATTTACCCTCTTAAGATCTAAACTATTTATTTATTTATTTATTTATTTATGATTTTGAGAGAGAGAGAGAAAGCACGCACACTGTGAGAGGGAGCAATGTAGGGCGGGTGGGGTGGGGACAGGTAGAAGGAGAGAGAAAATCTTAAGTAGGCTGTACTTAGTTTCAGGTGTACAATTCAGTGATTCATCACTTATATACAAGACCCAGTGCTCATCACAAGTACACTTCTTAATACCCACCACCCATTTAACCCACCCACCTCCCCTCCAGCAACCCTGTTTGTTCTCTAGAGTTAAATATCTGTTTTAAGGTTTGCCTCTCCCTTTTTTCCCCAAACCCTCTGTCTTCATTTGTTTTGTCTCTTAAATTCCAAATATAGTAAATCGTATGGTATTTTGTCTTTCTCTGACTGACTTATCTTGCTTAGCATAACAGTCTCTAACTCTAACTCTAACTAACATAATAGTCTCTAAATCCACATTGTTGCAAATGGCAAAATTTCGTTCTTTTTTATGACAGAGTAATATACCACTTCTTCTTTAGCCATTCATCAGTCAGTGGACATTTGGGCTCTTTTCATAATTTGGCTATTTTTGATAATGCTGCTATAAACACGAGGGTGCATGAGCCAGTATTTTTGTGTCCTTTGGATAAATACCTGGTAGTGCAATTGCTGGGTCATAAGATGGTTGTATTTTTAATCTTTTGATTAAAAATACAACCATACTGTTTTCCAGCATGGAAGTTATATATGTAATATATACTGGAATATACTGTGAAAACTCACAGACTTAGATTTTGTCTTCTGACCTGCCCACTAATGCTCCATTCAAAAAAGGAAGTCAGATTAAAAACAACAGAAGACCCAAGACACATTTGGGCTGCCATCTTTCTAGAGCATTTTCTCATTGAGTTATTTGGCAGATGAATTATCAAATGTCCTCCAAATCAAGCTGTTATTTTGTAATAAGGACTCCATTAGTCTTTTTTTTAAGATTTTATTTATTTTTGTGAGAGACAAAGAGAGAGAGACAAAAGGAGAAGCAGAGTCCCCGCTGAGCAGGGGGGCCAATGTGGAACTTGATGCCAGGACCCTGGGATCATGACCTGAGCAGAAGGCAGACATTTAATCAACTGACCCAGCCAGGTGTCCTCCATTAGCCTTTTTTTAAGTCCCTTGTAACTTTTTAAAAAATTTTGTTATTTGCTTTTTAAGATTTTAATTGTGTTGACCACTTGATTGAAACCGATTCGGCTCATCCAGCTGTTTATTCGAATTACTTTTTACCTTTTTGAAATTTTCAGTCACTGAGTTTGCATGAAAAAACAGAACTGTTGTTCCTTAGGAAACAATCAGCTCCTCTTTCTTCCTTCTCATCTGAGATCATTGTCACCTGTTTGAGCCATCTGTGACTTTAACCACAGCTGGGTTTATCATTGCAATTATGAGTTGACGTCATAAGGAAATGAATTGAATTTAGATGGAGTAGAAAGATTCTTCTTAGAAGATTGTTTAAGAAAATATTTTCAGAATTTTAAGAAGGGGAAAGAAAGAGCGAACAAAACAAGGCCTTATGCCTAAATTTTAAACCTCTTTTATAGAGAGACCCTGGAGCACAATAGTTTAAAGTATCAAGCCACACTGCCTAGGATCAAATCCATTTTTGCCATTCACAGGCTTTGTAACCTTGGATGAATTATTTAACTTCCACTGACTCCATTTGCTCTCTGTAAATTTAGGAGCATACTTTTTACCTTATCATAGGATTGATGAGGATAATTTGATAAATCACCTTAAAAATATAATTATTGTTAGAAATTGAGCTTGTATTGAGATAAGTCTATCTTAGAATCTATTAAAGAAAGTAAAATAACTAAATGTAGATAAGTCGCTATAGACTAAAGTACATACTGATGCTGTAACCTCTGGTGCTCAGTTATTTCCTATGTAAAATAGGAGTAGGAATGGCACCCTTCTTGGAGTGCTTTCAGTACTAGAAAACAAATGAATATAATGTTAATGTTATGCAACCCAGAACAAAATATTTGATTAATAAGTGAAAATTCTAATTATTTGTTACTACTATTATTAATTAAGTGGGTAAATGATATTGTAAGGGCCTATTTAGCCAGAGCGGCCCCACCTCAGTTGAACAGCCATTTTGTTGTTCATGCAGTAAAACTTAAACTGACCCTGCCCTCCCCTCCCCGCCCCCCCCCCCGGGAACTTACTTAAAAGCAAGTCCAGGAAACCAGTCCCAGGTAACAAAGCCCAAATACAAGGGTGGGTCAGGTCAGGTAGAGAAAACAGCCCGAATGCAGGGATGAGTTGGGTCAGGTGGAGACATCCAATCAGTAGAGCGCACATACTGTCTCCCTAGCTGGCAAGGAGTGTGGGCCCCGCCTTTTGGGTGCCAATTCTGACCAAGGTGATAGGCTAGTTCAAATGTCTACTATAGGGTAAACTGTAGTTCAATTGGCCACCCGTGTGTGACCTAGCATGACTGTGTAGCTTTCTCTGTGTGTTGTAATCTCATTGGCCACCTGTGTGTGGCCAGGCTCAACCACATGGTCTTTGCTCTATAAAAGTTAGTCTGTGAAGCAGGGAGGGGTCGCCCTCTCTGTAAGGGGCAGCCCCGACCAGTCTGTTTGACGGTCGGTTTGATTCTTGATGCTTGGTGCGAAATAAAGCTTTGCTTGACCTTCACTTTGTATCAGTCTCGCTCCTTTGACCATGGACCCAACAATGGGGACCCAACAATATGATGATGGCTTTTTTCTGCAATCTGATCCTATTGAAAAGAATCAAACAGAATAAGGAAAAAGTGGAGACTAGTGAAGTAAAGACTTTAAAAAAAGACTATTAATTGTAATCAGATAGTGGTATAGCTTAATGTCTTTCAATTTTTTCTCTGACTCTTTTTCATTTTTAATTTCTGAAAGAAGGAAGGAAGAAAGGAAGGAAAGGAAAGAAGGAAAAAATGAAAGAGGAAAAGACAGAAGGGAGAAAGGGAGGAAGGAAAAAATCTATTGATGTTCGTTACACCATTTTTTATAATAGCAAGAAATATAATAATATTATACAATATATTATATATTATTGAAATATGTTAACTTATTACCTTAACATTTAAAAATATCTCCAAAATGCATTTTAAAAATAATATAGACAGGAGTTAATTCCCAGAATTAATAATCAGAAGGGAAACTAGAGGCATATCTTGGAGTAGACCGAAAAAGAGTTTAGACCAAAAAAAGAGTAGATCGAAGAATATGGAGGTCAATATGCTATCAGCTAAATAGATGTATCCATTAATATCTAGTTCCACTTGCAAGTAATTTATAAAAACAACTGAATTCAGAGCAAAACTTGTTCAAGTATTAAAACTAATAACATTAATAATTAATAAAACATTTTTAATCTTTTTTTTCCAAAAGAGAGAGAACATGCATGGGGGGAGGGGCAAAGGGAGAGGGAGTGAGTCAGATGCAGAGTTCCATCTCACCACCCTAAAATCATGACTTGAGCCAAAAACAAGAGTGGGGTGCCCAACTGACAGCCACACAGTCACCCCAATCTTATTTTTTACTAAACCCATTTTGAAAAAAATTGTTGAGTTCAGGATGTTTAGGAGAAAACATCATTGAAGCCAAGTGAGAGGGCAATTCACAATTATCAATAAATTTTTAGCTTCGTGTTGAAATTGCTTGAAACTAAATTATATGTTACCATTTTAAA
Organism: Martes martes; assembly: GCF_963455335.1. Taxonomy (NCBI): domain Eukaryota; kingdom Metazoa; phylum Chordata; class Mammalia; order Carnivora; family Mustelidae; genus Martes; species Martes martes. The sequence goes on from NC_137896.1 coordinate 70,921,746, forward strand.
CTGGTGGTTATGCATTTTTCAGTAAATCCTATTCACCTCATTAATTAAGTCTGTTTCTTTCTTAAGGTTTTAATTAAGCTTTTCTCTGACCTTCAGCACACATATTCTGTCCACCTTTTTGCCTTTGGCCTGGTTTCTGACCTGTGCTATAACAGAGAAAATAAACCAGTAGATGGCATTTTGCTGAATGCCAATGTTTAAGTTTGGAAAACTTGTTATTAAATTGTCATCTACCAACCAAATGCTCCCAGTGCATTTGATCTCATTTTGCCTCTGAAACTAATTTTGATTAATCCTGCCAACGGCTTTCCAGACTTCCTGGTATAGAGTTGATTATTCCTCTTTCTCTGTACCCATTGGGTTTATGCATATTTCTATGAAATGTTCATGATGATATCTCTTTCACTAGTCAGTGGATTCCTTGAGAGGAAGAACCTGGGACTACCTAAAGTCAGAGTTGACCATTTTAGGAAGTTCTGTATTCAAAGTTGCTCTATGAATTTCAGTACCTGAAAAAATACATGCTACTGTTCTTCATTAACATGATGACATTCCACTTCAGGTGCCTTTACTCTCATCTTTTCTATGATCAACTCACTTTTTTTGTTTACTTACCTCTGTTGTCTTAATTCTTCTTAAACATGGTGATAATGACTTCTCTAGTTCTTCCATATCACTTTCATGCTCTATAATTAGGGCTGCCTATGGATGATTCTCCTTGCACTAGAAGGTCACCCTAGACCTTCACAGTGCTTGGGGAGGGGGTTGCATTATATACTACAAAACATTGCTTCCTAGATCAGCACTGACTCTTTTTTTTTTTTTTTTAAACAGTTTCATGGTAAAAAGGTAAGGGAGGTGTTTTAGGCAAAAATTGAAAACTTTAGGAATATGACTCGGTGTATATTGCTAATACAAGCATTTTTTAAGATCACATATTAGTCTCAATAGATTATTTTCAATTTCTAGTCTTTAAAACAAAGAGGACCTTAATAAATCTCACGGAACCCTTTGAGAAGTCCCATTTTATTTCTTTGCATTCCCATTTCTAGTTCTAGGACAGCTATTCAATCAAAGGCATTTCTTTAAGTTTTAGACATTTCAGCTCCTGTTGTCAGCAATGCTGATTCATGGAGAAGGAATTAAACAAAATGGAGTCTTGCAAATGCACACACACACAAAAATCAATATTTGCCAAATGGAAGAGAAAAAATCAATAGAGAAAGGCATGTTATTGTCAAACTTCTAAAAGGATTTTGCCAACCATTGAGAGTATACAAAATTCTCTAAAAATATATCAGCTCTGCTGTCCTTTAGTATAATAGAGTAAGGTAGCATAAAAAGTAAACAAACAAACAAGAGGATATTGAAATGTGTACTATGGAGATTAAAGTAAAGCAAATGAAACTAAATAGCCCCAAGTAGGGTATTTAAAGAGTGCTTCCCGGAGACTGATACCTCTCTGAAATTAGATTTATTTCTGTTAGTTTTTTGTGCTGTTAGAGTGATGCATTTATTTTATCTTTGTTCTTGACCTCCAAGAGAATGAACAATTGTATACAAATATCTTAGGTCATTTTCTTCAGTGAGAAACACTGTGAGTCAAGATGTCCTTGCATAGCCTTAGAAGTCTTAGTAACTTTTTATATATCAAGGCATTCCTGCAAGAAACTGACATACTTCATTAATACAAGATGACAATTTCATGAATGATAGCACCTCTTTTAAGAAGAATTTTATTTAAGGAAAAAAAAGGATAGGTCACCATCATAAGGATGAATCTGGCTTGGAGTTTATTTAAAATAAGTAAAATGTTAGTAAAGTGCTTTGAAATTCCAGGAGATCAAAGATCAATATTTACTGAGATCATTTTCCTGTTTTTAAAAAATATAACAAAGAACTTATATTTACTTTCTAATACTGGTTATCATTAATACTGTTTTCTATTTTTCAAGGAAATTTTGCGAACATAACTTGGTTTTATCTTCACAGAAATCCTTACAGAATAAAGATGTATTGGGCCTGTTTTATAGATGAGGAAATGGTAATGAAAAAGGAATTAAATAGCTTAGCCAAAATTACAAAGCAAGTGGGGATTAGAATTTCAATTACTGATACCCCTAGAAGTACCTTTTCTGTTCTATCATACATATTCACTATGGTAGGAGTAACTGTCCTGCTTGCATAAGGAATAATCAAAAGCAATTAAATATGGAAGTAAAGCATAGTACTGTGCTGATACCTACACTAACAATATGCTTGCTATCTGAACTGAAGCAGTATTTAGGTCAACATATGGGAATTAAAGACATTAATAGGCTTCTAAAATTTTAGAATATAACACATAATATATTAAGTTTAGCCTTTTAGATAGAATATTAGTAGAATAAAACTACTGAATACCATAGATATGTAGGAATATTGCATACTGAGAACAAACACAGTGCATTTACCATATGCCTAACATTGTGGTGTTTGACTCTATGAGTTATAAATTATTCATTATTTTTAATTTTATAGTTGAAGAGATTGAGTTATAGAGATGTGAGTGATTTGCTCCAGACCACAGAGCTAGTGCATGTTTTTAGCAGCAAATAACTGTAAAAGGTAGTATTCAGTTTATCAATAAAGGCAGGTTGTCCATGAAATGATCTGAATGGTTTGCCTGAAAATGGTAGTGAACCAGGCTTAGAACAGTCTTGTCATTCTATATGAAGGCCAGTGAAATTTTGAAATATAAAAACATAGGAAGCTATACCAAAGAAGATCCCTTTAATCTTTTTATGGACCTTTTATGAACAGTAAGAAATTATGACTGGATATCACAAAACTAGCAAGAATCACAATAAATTCCTGAACTTTGATAACAAAATAATAAAGTAATGTGCTCAGCAGAATTGATTTAATGAAACTTAATAAGCATGTTAGAGAGGTGTTAATTATACTAAACACTATTGAAACTCAAAATGAAAATAATGGTTCAACTGCACAAAAAGTATTTGAATAAAGATCATTCAGTTTTTAGGTTTATAGTATGGGGGGAAAAAAAACACATATAACCAACATTCCAACACTACCTTTTTTTTTTTTTTTTTGGCCGCAAAGTAGGATAGTAAGTTCAAGTCCTCCTTACAACAGAAACATAGAATATCATGGTAGTTTTGAGAATGAAATTAGGTTGTTCGGGTAAAATTTATAATCACACTAGATTCCCATTCTTCCAAGTCCAGTGCTCTTTCTCTTGTCTCTCCCCAGAAGAGCAGAGATTTTATAAAGCAAATGTTGGTGTGTGATTGCAAAAATAATGTTTGCATTTGCACCAAATTCCCCTGAATATGTGGCTGGTCTTCTAGAAATGCAGATCTGTAATAAACCAAAGACATGTTTTCAGTATATAATTTAAAGCATTGTCTTGTAATTGTCCAAGATTTTTAATTGTATTATAAATTTCATTTAAAAATTTTAATTACTTTTGTTAACTCGATTACATGGTATTTTATAATTTTTGTCTTATAATAAAGACAGGTTTTTATTTATTTATATTTAGAGGGGAGGGGGAGCTGTAGGAGAGGAGAAAGAGAATCTTAAGCAGGCTCCATGCCCAGTGGAGGACCTTGACGTCATGACCCTGAGATCATGACCTGAGCTGAAATCAAGAGTCAGTCACTTAACCAACTGAGCTACCCAGCACACTATATCTATCTAGATAGGTAGATATAATTTTTTTTGTTATAGATGTTTCCCTTATTTTCCTGTGTTTGGATAGTTGCCATACATTTGTAATCTTTTGTATCTTTGTGTCTCAGCAACAGTAGGCCTGCTTACAAAGATTTAATCATTGTAATCTGAAAAATTTGAAATGGCACGCCATGGAATTTTAGGAGGATGTCATATAGAAAAAAGATGAATCTTTTTTTTAAAGATTTATTTATTTGACAGACGGAGATCACAAGTAGGCAGAGAGGCATGCAGAGAGAGAGAGGAGGAAGCAGTCTCCCTGCTGAGCAGAGAGCCCAACATGGGGCTCGATCCCAGGGCCCTGGGATCATGACCTGAGCCGAAGGCAGAGGCTTTAACCCACTGAGCCACCCAGACGCTCCAAAGATGAATCATTTTTAAAGCAAATAAACTTTAGAACATTCCAGGCAAACTTGAATTCAAATTGGAGAAAAAATATATGTCAAATTTACAACATTTATCATGTCTCCTTTTTGAAGTGATGTTTGTTCAGGGGTGCCTGGGTGGTGCAGTCAGTTAAGCATCTGACTCCTGGTTTTCAGCTCAGGTTGTGATTTCATTATTGTGAGATTGAGCCTCGTGTCAGGCTCTGTGCTTAGCGCAGAGTCTACTTAAGACTCTCTCTGCCTCTTTAAAGTTTTAAAAATTCAAAAAAAAAAAAAGACTCTCTCTGCCTCTTCCTCTTTTCTCTCTTACTTTTTCTCTCCATGTCAAATAAATAAATCTTAAAAAAATAAAATGATGTTTGTTCAGGGTCTCAATGCAGTAAGTTACCTTAGCAGTTGCAAAGAAAAAGTTTCAACATGTGAAGTTAAAATTAAGCAGTAATTTATACTGAAATTGAAACATAAATTATAGATAATACTCATTGCACATACTTGTGGAAAATGGGTATATAAAAACACAAGTTAAAGTGGATGATTCAATGATATTTTGTTTCAGATTACTTTGTATAATATAGCAACAGATAAAGGCATGCATAAGCCCATTTTCTTATACAGAGCAGCAAAGGGTAATAAATATATATATAGTATTCACACCATGTAAAATCTGTAAGTGAATAAATGAATCATTCAGAAGATAGAGTTTACCCAATAAATATTATGAATTGGAAAACCAAATGAGCAAATAAACCTCCAATAAATCTCAGATAACTAATCCTTCACAAGTGTGGTTATATGTATTTACATATTTTGTGGCTAGAGAATATCTAAATTTATAAATATTCATTGGAATATAATATTTAATAACTAGATTAAAACTTTTAAAATTAAGAATGTTTTTCTAATGCCTTTAATTGAATGTGATGTACAGTATTAGTTTTAATGTCCAGCTTTTGACCTTACGTGTAACAATGTGAGATAAAAGTTTTCCTAAACAGCTGATATGGCCCAGTTTTATATGTGGTCTGTTAAGTATTCTTAACTGGCCATTAGTAATTAAAAATGAAATTTTAAAAAATCAGAGACTTTGTAGGAATTGACTGTATTGTAAATAACCCACACTAGACAGCACAGGAGATTTCTTTTTTTTCTTCTTTCTTTCTTTTTTCTTTTTAATCACAGGATATTTCTAAGATTAGTTATTATGCTCAAAAAAGTCTAGAAATCCTAATAAGATACAACCTGATGTTAGCTTTACCTTGGTCACTGTACTGATACTTAGTTTAATGAACTAATAAATTTAGAAATATATTCTTGCATGCATTTGTTTCTAGGATTTATTTTATGAAAACCTATTTACAGGATAATAAAAAAAATCTCAAGTAGTGATGCATGCATGCATTATACTACACATTACCAATAATTTATAAGAGAGAAGATTACTTCAATAATTGTTAACACAAGGAAGACAGGCTAATTGCCATAAAACATGTCAATATAATGGTTCACATCCACTGTAAAAATCACTTGAACCTAGACTATGCATGTAAACGTAGATACAAACTTCCTTGAAATGACATATATTTATATAATATTGGTGGTTTTGTTTAAGAAAATGAGCACAGTTTTTACAAAAATGAAAAAGGAACTATGAATAAGAAGTACATAAATATGTGAATTTTCGGTATTATTGATTTGTTTTGCTTTTCATATTATGTACTTATCATTGGTCCTGAATTCATTAGGAGGGCAAAATTAACTGCATGATTTAGAGTGAGGCTTATGCTGTTACCAAAATCTGTTAAACTCCAAGGTCAGCTTTAATTCTGAGGTAGCTGGATAGAAGAAGAAAGAGAAATGAGAGAACCAAATTAAAAAAAAACAAAAAACAAAAAACATTAAGACTGGTAGGAAAAGAAAGAGGTAAAATGTGTACCTAACTGCTCAGGAAAGAATTTAAGTAACAGTTGCAGAACAGTGAAATCCCAAATTTTATCTCATCTTCTCTTTTTCTTCCCTTTACCCCTTCCTCTTCTTCAGAATTAAACATGTGTGTTCCCCACACAAAAGCAGACTTCACTTGAATAAGTTATAAAATTAAGCATCATGTGAGCAAAAATTACATAAAAGAGTATTTTCTGTGTTTAGAATGTGGAAATGGAACTCTGTGATATTAGTGTTTCAAGTGCAACTAGTAAGCTTTGATGTGACACATAACCTTTTAGAAGTTCCATAGACTTAATAAAATGGGGATAAGAAGGCAAGTTTTTATCATGTACTGAAGACATAAGTGTTGTTGGATGTCCCAAAGGGCAGCAATCAAAACTAGAATGGCAAATATACATTGACAGTCTCACTCTGTTCTGTTGGTCACCCTCCTACATAGGCAATAATTTTTCCCAACTTTATCAGATGCACAGGACTATTGCTACAAAAATTGTTGGTCTGTCACAGTGACTCATCCTTCATAATGGTCTTACTATTGCCCAAGAAGTGTGACCTCAAGTCCAAGCACATAAAGGTCGAATGCAACTTTATATCCTAGCCCAAGGGCAAAAAAAAGTATTTTTGTATTTTTAAGAAGACTCTATATGAAAATGCATCGTGTTGCTGTTAAGCAGATATTATAAGGTGATAACCAGAGTACTGACATCTGTATATAAGTCACCTGCTGTGTTTGCCTATTAAAATATCCCTTAGGAAACAATGTGTTCAACTTGTCAACCTGCCATTTGCCATCATCTCCTTTTCTTCTCTTTAGTAAAGTGAGTAAATAATAAACTTGCCAATTTTTTAAATTTGTTATCATGATGTTCTTTCTGAAGAGCTCAGAAAATAAAGTAAAATCTCAAATAATTGGTAAGTGAGGTAGAACTGGGATGTAAATTCTTAAGTGGTTCATTTTTTGGCAAGTACCGATTTACTTTTATGGGAAGATTTTTTTTGCTATATTTGTATCTGTTTTTATCCAATTACAGACTACATTAATCCTTACAGAAAAGTAATTCTTATAAAAAGTAGTTCATTTTCTATTTGAGGAAGTTGTTTCATTTTATTCAAATTAATAATATCAATAGAAACTTTCATGAATTAGAAAACAATGTAATGTTTCTTTCATCTACCTAGACTGAATGCCTAATATTCATTATAAAAAAGGCACTGCCGGGGCGCCTAGGTGGCTCAGTGGGTTAAAGCCTCTGCCTTAGGCTCTGGTCATGATCCCAGGGTCCTGGGATCAAGCCCCGCATCAGGCTTTCTGCTCGGCGGGGAGCCTGCTTCCTCCTCTCTCTCTGCCTGCCTCTCTGCCTACTTGTGATCTCTGTCTGTCAAATAAATAAATAAAATCTTAAAAAAAAAAAAAGGCACTGCAACCAATTAGTAACCATTGGTATACTTGAAGTTATATGCCCCCACAGAGGACTCTTTAATGATTCATAAGAGTATACTGAATACAAATTGTTCCCTAGAAATATAATAAGATAGGTAATTGGCATATTGATATTTCAGTAATTTAGTTAAGCTTTTCTTGCTTTATTGCATTACAGGAAGAAAACTCCTATTATGTGGTTCTGGGATATAACTGAGTTATTTAGGGTTTTCATTGTTTTTGGAAATATAAAGGAAACTTTAAAAGTAGCCCTAGAAAGTGAAGGCAGTGGAGTTAATGTTTTACAGCATACAAAGATAAAGCAGTATCCTCACATTTTAGAATTAGTCTGTCTAATGAGGGGGACTTATGAGTAAAAAATATAAGTTATAAGGAATAATTAGGAGCTGAAAAAGAACTGATTCATTTTTACTGGCAGAAACTTAAAAACTCATTTGTCACCTTCTAATATGTTTCATTCATTTGAATGATGTTTATCAATCCCCTGTCATGTACCACATTCTGATTAAGGCATTAGGATAAAACAGTGGACATAAAAAATTTCAACTCAGGGAATATTCCATAAGGTAGGCTTGCCTTACCTTATGAATAAGTATAAGATGCTAATAACAACCATAATAAAATGATAACTATCATATTAGTGGTTTAACTGGCACTGGTCTAAGCATATTACATATATCAAATTTTTGAATCCTCATGTCAATACTATGAGGCAATTACTAATAGCATTTCCATCTTATAAATATGGAAACTGGGACATTCTGCTAAGTAATTTGCTCAAAGTCACATAGCTACTAAATAGCAAAGCTGGTAGTATCAGTTAGATAATATTAATTGTTATGTAGGGAAAAAATACACAAATGATACATGATTAGGTAAGAATAGAATGTGGCAAGGATGAGGGGGATAGTTATTTTATAAACAAGTTTTTATGGAGTATTACACTGACAAAGTAATGTTTGAAAACAAACATGAAAGAACCAAGGAAATAATACCTATAAGAAAATGGTGCAGGCAGTGGGAAAAGTAGAGTGAACATGTGCTTAATATAATATGCTTAAGAAACAGCATGGATGTGTCTAGGGCAGGATAAGTGAAGACTATAGCAGAAGTAAAACTGATCAGTTTGGCTGAGGTGCTGAGGTAGATAGTATTCTGCAGTATCTGAGCAGAAGAGAAGATACATGATCTAATGTGTGCTTAAAATGATCACTGACAGAATTAATTTAAGAATTTAAGGGAGAAAGCAAGAAGGCTAGTTGGAGACAATGATATTAATCTAGTCAGAAGACTATAGTTGCTTGAAGTTGGTGGGGTTGAATGTATGAGCCATGATTGAACTATGAATGTATGATGTCTTGATGAATTATATGAGGTGTGAGAGGAGTGAGTTAAAAACTATTACAAGTTTATGTTTAGTCTTGAAATAATAAAGGTCTAGATTAATCCTCCACTCCACAAAAAGTTTATGGGAAAAGCTGGTGAATGGGGAGTAAAATATAATGTTGAAAAAAAAAGAAAAGTGAATGTCCTTTAGTAAGTATGAGAAGATAGAATATAATGCATGAAGATTAGTTTTGGGTAGGGGCTCAGAAAGCTAATTTGTTGTAGCAAGAAGAAAGGCAGAGTCTATGGGTAAGGATGAAAGTGAGTTGGTAAATAATAGTATCTTGACTAACTTTACAATCAAATCATAAAACACACCCTCATTCTATAATATTCAGATATAAATTCAGCTTCACTTATATATATTGGTGTGCTGATAAAAAAGAGATATTTGATGTTCTATGGGCCATGTGTATTATAAAATTAGAATTGTTTTTAGGTTATATACATGAATCTGTTATGACATTGGTTAATGTCAGTCAGTCATAGGGGCTATTCACCTCTGAGTGCATTAACAATCACATTTACGATCTTTCTATCCTTACAAGAGGATCCCTATAGATGGTACTTAAATCAAGATACTGACAATCTTGGGTTTTACTAGTAAATTCAGCTAATTGCTTCAGTTGACTCCCTGTAATTATACTGCAGATATGTGTATACAAACACACACACACACACACACACACACACACACACACACACACCTGCAATGCTTAATAAAGGATTGGAATTTAAGAAACAAGACAGAAGATCATAGAGGAAGGGAGGGAAAAATAAAATAAGATGAAATCAGAGAGGAGACAAACTGTAAGAGACTCTTAACTACAGGAAACAAACTAAACATTGCTGGAGGGGAGATGAGTGGAGAGATTGAGGTAACTGGGTGATGGTTATTAAGGAAGGCATGTGATGTAATGAGCACTGGGTGTTATATGCAAATGATGATTTACTGGACTCTACATCGGAAATTTCTCCCAAGAGATCAATGCATATAGGTAATCAATGATACACTGTATGTTAGCTAATTGAATTTAAATAAGTCATAAAAGAGAAAAAAGGATTAGCAAGGTGTCTTATTAATTTTATGCTTAGTAGATAGCAGTCCTCAGATGATGTTTTTCTCTCCTTTCCCACCTGCTTTTGTTTGCTGTCTGTTATTTTATATGTTCACCTCTGGGATTTTCCATAAAAAATCAATTAGATGTAACATATTTTGGGAAATTTTTTAATCAATTAATACATTTGTGACTATTTTGAACACTAGCTTTGTGCTAAATAAGTCCTACATTAGGCTATGGAGGATTCAGAAGAAAGATAAGAAATACTTCTTGTCTGCAAGTGTCTTCGTTTTTCAGTACTCCTCTTGTATGCTCTTGTATCTTTCATTGTCTTCTTTTCTCCTTCAACCACCATTTATTTTTTTCTGGGTCCTATGCTGGCATCCAGCCATTTCAAATATCTAACTTCATTTATCCTTTTCAACCAAAATACCCCACCTGATTCCAGCCTTTCTATACCTTATGGTTTATAAGTATTCAGCATATATTTAGGATCCTGCAGATTAATTGGAGCTAGTATGATAAATGCATGCATGGTCCTAAGGTGTTATTAATTGAAAGTGCTCAAATACATTAACACACTGTTTTGGTTTATTTCAGTCTGTATTATTTCCTTTCATACCAATAAGGTTATCTTTGGCAATGCCAGAATTATTAATATTGTTTTTTATCAGCAAAATATTATGAATTAATACTAAATTTTAACTTCCTTGAAAAGAAATGTTCAAAACTATTACACATTGCTTTTAGATATTGTCCATCAGAAAAATTGACAGTCTGTCCATTCTTAATTTTACTTCTTTTGTATTAGAAACCTCATATATTATATACACCTTCAAGATTCACCACCTGCATTGAAGTAACTGATGTATTTTTCAGCTATACCTCAAATGACAACAGAAAGGACTTGAATCAGAGAATGTACTAAATTCGTATGTTTAGAATTAATCAAAAGAGAGGTCAAACCATAAAAATGCCGTGCTCTGTAAACTAGCTCTAAGAGATTTCTCTTAAAAAGAAATCTAAATTTTGGGGCACCTGGGTGGCTCGTTCAGTTAGGCATCTGCCCTTGGCTTGGGTCATGATCCTAGGGTCTGGGATGGAGCTACACATTGGGCTCCCTGCTCAGTGGGGAGCCTGCTTCTCCCTCTACCTCTCCTCCCACTCCCCCTGCTTGTGCTCTCTCTGTCAAATAAATAAACTAAATCTTCAAGAAAAATCTAAATATCTCCTAAGAGATATGGCATACAATCAAATTATCTGTAATAGGGAACCTCATATTGAGACCCCATATCTTGACAGATTAGTGATGCAAGGCCATATCTCTTGAGGTGAAGTCTAATAACTAAGATTTCTTTTGTGAGATAATTTAGTAGGAAGCTTTAGGGTGAAAATTTTGTGTTGGAGGAATTTTTTAATTTGGGGAAAGATTTTAACCTTTATTGATGTGCTTTATTATCAAGGAAAAATAATTCTGTATTTTCTTGTGCATGTGAAGTGTGAGCAGAAACAACATGGTCATTTGTCTTAGAATTTTACAGTTGTTCAATCTACAGTATTGAAGTTGTATGTCCCATCTTGTGTGGTGATAATAGCAAAGCTTAAATATACCTAGGCTTAATTGTATTTTCTTTGCCTGACATTTTCCAATTTAATTAAAGCTTCCCTAATGTCAAGTGTTTTTCATATTAATTCCTGTTAACAGGAGATACTGCAGTCATGAATATTTTGCTTTCTTGTTTATTTGATCCCATGATATTCTATACCTTTTAGTATGAAAGAATGGCACAAGGCCTGGCACAGAGGAGACATGTATGAAATATTTATTTATCTTTAAAGACAGGGATCTTAATATCATAATGTTAATAATTGCTTAAATGCATTGAGAGATTACTATGTGCCTAAACTGACTCTAGATTAAGAAGCTCTATAATGTTTGGACACATAGATGGCATTTTGTTATAGCAGTTTGACATTAAGGATGTTTAGAAATATCCTGCCACCCACCGTCCCCCCAAAAAACCAACTAGGAAAGCAATTATATTTTGAAATATGTCATCTATTATTTTACATATTGCCAGGTAATTTTTGGGATCATTATTCCATTACATACTTGAGCTTCCTAGCATCCCTATAATTGCTCTAGGTTTGAGGCAGGAATTTGCTAGTCAGTAATGAAATGAAATTCAGAGATGGGATGGAGGTCATTGCTGAGGTCCAGATATGAGGAGTAATTCACATTATTTGGTGAATTTAAATAATCAACAAACCAACAGACAATGTTTTTATTTTATTTTACATTTTAACTGTGTTTCTTTGACATCCCATTATGTTAAAGAGACTCATAAACTCAATAATGACAAAAAAAAATCCCTCAATAATGACAAATACCCTCCTTTGGATTAGACATAATATGTTTAAAGGAGCTTCAAAAAATAGATACTGAGACTGCTTCTTGCTTATTTTCTGACAGTAGCTATTATTACTTGGTTAAAACCACAGCAACCTAATCCGTATTCCAAACCATGTATGCTCGAGTACTTAGGTTTTTGGATTATATTAGCTTCTTATTATTAGCTTCTTATTAGCACTCAGAATAGGAAAGAAAATAAATCTATTCAATTTGACATGACAGCTAAGAAAAATGGTAATTACCAGAATTTGAGTGATCTTGAGGAAGAAAATGAGTTAACAGTTTTACAAAAGCCAGTGTTCAGCAATTTTATTTGAAAAGATGACTGCAGGGGTCATTTGTCTCTTTCTGCCTCAAATCTGTAGAAGTTTGATAGGAAACTATAAGAAATATTTCATTAGAAAAGAAATTTTAGACTTTGTCCTATTCCTTGCCTGGAAAACTTTCTAAAACTGAAGTTCTTTCTTGAGCCACAGTATGACTTTTTTAAAAGTTTTTTTTTTTTTTTAAGATTTATTTATTTATTTAAGAGAGAGAGAGAGAGAGAGAGAGAGAGAGATATCAGAAATAGGCTGAGAGGCAGGCAGGGAGAGAGGGGGAAGCAAACTCCCCACCAACCAGAGAGCCTGATGTGGGGCTTAATCCCAGGACCCTGAGATCATGACCTGGGCCGAAGGCAGAGACTTAACCCACTAAGCCACCCACATGCCCCTTTTTTAAAAGGGTTTATCTAACCTCAATTGATTTGATAACTTCTGGTCTTAAGATCTCTTACTAAATTTGTTATTAATTCCTTATTAATCAGATTTCTTTGAAAGGCAGGAAAATATGGACTTCCTCTAGAGAAAATTTTGCTTACATATATACAAAATTAATGTGTACAATTTAAGGAAATTTGTGAATCCAAAAGCACTAAACTCTAGTGTTAGGGCAACAGGAATACTTTATTGGGAGCTATTTTCTGTTGCAATGATTGAGTCTAACGTCTGTGGATTTTTCTTTTTATTGTTGTCTCCCTTTTTTTCTTTTTCTTCTCTTCTCAAAATTATGTTAAGCCTTTCACTTTCAATCAAGATAGAGTAAAAGGGGTCACCTGGGTGGCTCAGTGGGTTAAAGCCTCTGCTTTCAGCTCAGGTCATGATCCCAGGGTCCTGGGATTGAGCCCCGCATCGGGCTCTCTGCTCAGCGGGGAGCCTGCTTCCCTTCCTCTCTCTCTGCCTGCTTCTCTGCCTACTTGTGATCTCTGTCTGTCAAATAAATAAATTAAATGTTTAAAAAAAAAAAGATAGAGTAAAAGGAATCAGGTTTGACCTTCCACTAGAACACCAGAAATAACAACAAAAGACTGAGAACAGTAAAGAAGCAGTGAAAACAAGTAAACACACACACACACACACACACACACACACACACACACACACAGAGTTTTCAAGATTTTGGACACAGATAACAAAGGACAATTCCCTCATAGACAGGGATAAAAGAAAGGTTGAGCACTGAGACTGACTCAGTTTAGTAGCTTGAAAGAATTTTCAGGGTGATGTGCAGGAAGTTAGAATTAGGGTAGAGCCCAGTGAATTATTTGAATTGAGGCAATTAAACCAAGGATCTAAGGCATCAGAAAAAGTCAGTTGAAATGGAATATTTGCCCTCATATATCATTATAATAATGCAAAATAGTACCCCAGTTTTGGAGAACAGTTTGGAAATTCCTCAAAAAACTCCAGCCTAGAGTTTCCATATAACAGTAATTTCACCCCCATGTACATACTCAAGATAATTGAAAATACATTCACTCACCTCCCTCCACCCTTGCAAAATAACTTTATGGCAGCCTTATTCTTTATTGAGTAAATGAAATTTGGTATATCCATACACTATAATTTTATTTAGCTATAAGAAGGGATAGAGTATTGATACATGCTACAACATGGATAAACCTTGAAAACTTTAGGCTACATTTAAAAAGCCAGACATGAAAGATTTTTTATTGTATGGTTTGTTTTATATGAAATTTTCAAAATGTGCAAATACATAGAAACAGAATAGAAGTTCGTGGTTGTCAGGGACTATAGAGGGATGAATAGGAGTAGATGCTAACTGACATATGATTTCTTTTTGGGGTGATTAAAATATTCTGAAATTGGATAGTGGTGAGAGTTGCATGGTCTTGTGAATGTGCTGTACACACTGCAAGTGTAGAATGTGTTGTTCAGCTCTAAAGAGCTTAATTTTATGGTATATGAATTATATATTAATTAAGCATGGTAAATTTAAATAAGATTCAGATTCTCATAACATACAATAATACCAGTAAAAAAAAATCATTCACCATGCTGAGATTCAGAACACACTCAAACTGTGTTTAAAAAGACTGTTAAAGGAGCCAAGAATGAGATAACAGTGGCATTAGAAATATCTGACAAAGATTTTAAAGCAGTCATGATAAAAATGCCTCAGGGAGCAATTGTGCACATTTGGATCAAATGGAAAAATAGAAAACTATAGAAAATAAATAGTACATTGAACCAAGATAACAAGAACAAAACTGAAAATTTAGAATTGAAAATAATTAATCAAAATAAAAAATGTCAGTGGACAAGTAGAATAGAACATAAAAAATAACAGGGAAGAGGAAAACAAAGAAATTACTTAAACTGAATAGTAGAGGATAAAATAGTAAATATATAGAAATATATAAATAAAAGTAAGTATACATATAATGTTTACATAATCATAAGGCGTAATTACAATCTTCCATTTTTCTTAATATATATGTGTATATATATATATAATATTAAGAAAGATATATATTAAGATAAATGGAGGATTATAATGTAAAACATTTTTGTCATTAGAATCCCAGGTGGAGGAGAGAAAAAGAGCAGTCCTGAAAAATTGCTCAAATTAATAATAGCTGAAAACTTCAAAATATGTAAGGAGACCTCAACATATAGTTACAAGAAGATGAGTAAACTTAAGCAGGTTTCAACCCAATGAAAGCTGTGCCAATGTACATCATAACAGAACATTTGAAACCTAAGGGCAAAGAAAAAAAATCTTGAAAACAACCAAAAACAAATGATACATTATTATGGGGGAGGGGGCACTATTCAAATGATACTGGTATCTCTTCAGAAACCATGGAAACCAGAAGAAAAATGGCATATTTTTTTAAGTGCTGAAAGAAAAGATCTGTCAACCCAAAATATTAGACTCAGGGAAAATATTATGCAGGAATAAAGGGAGAATCCAGACATTCCCAGAAGGAAAACTGAGAGAATTTGTCACCAGCAGACCAATCAGAATGACTAAAGTAAGTTTTTTAGACAGAAGGGAAATGATTAAAAACAAAACAAAACAGAAAAAAGAGGAACCTTGGAACATGAAGAGAAAATACCACAGTAAATGAGAATGTGGATAAATACAAACAAACAGAAAACAAACAGACTCATCTTAAATACAGAGAACAAACTGATAGTTGCCAGAGGATAGGTGGGCAGGTGATGGGTGAAATAGTTGAAGGGGATTAAAAGGTGCAACCTTCCGGTCACAAAATAAATGGTCATAGTGATGAAAAGTATAACATAGGGAAAATAGTCAATAATATTATAGGGACGCCTGGATGGCTCAGTCATTTAAGTGTCTGAGTCTTGATTACAGCTCAGGTCATGATCCCAGGGTTCTAGGATTGAGTCACGAGTCAGACTCCATGCTCAGTGGAGAGGTTGCTTGAGAATTCTCTCTCCCTCTGCCCCTCCTCCTGCCCGTGCTCTCTCTCTCTAAAATAAATAAATCTTTAAAAAAATAATATTGTAAAAACATTAGATGGTGACTATACTTACTGTGGTAAGCATTAAGTAACGCATAGAATTGTCAAATCAATATGTTGTACACCTGAAACTAACATTGTCATGTTAGTGATATTTCAGTATAAAAGAAGAATGTGGGCAAATACAGTAGGCTTTCCTTCTTTTATTAATTTTCTAAATTATGTTTAATTGTTGAAGCAAAAATTATAAATTACCTCATATAATTTCACATGTACGTAGAGGAAATATTTAAGATGATTATATTTTAAGCAGGGAGGTATAAAGGGACATAGAGGTAAGATTTCTCAAACTAGAAAAGTGGCAATACCAGAAGACTGTGTTTAGGTATGTATATGTAATCTGATATCCAGAGAAAACACTAAAAGAGCTACTCAAAGAAATACAATAATCAGAAACACTATACATAAATCAAAATGGAAATATAAAAAAGGTTCAAGTAACTGACAGAAAGGCAGGAAAAAGAAAAAGAAAGAAATGAAAAACAGAACAAACAGAAAACAAAAAAAGAAAAAAACAAAACAAAAGGAAAAGGAAATAACAGCATACATTAAATGAAAATCATCATAATGTGCAAAAGAAAAGACAAAGATTAGCAGGATATGTTTTAAAAAATTGGTTTATGATGTCTGTGAAATGTTCACTTTAATATAACAAGATAAGATAAAAGTTAAAAGTATGGAAAAAGATATATCATGCAAGCCAATCATGTAATTATGAGACTTCAACACTGTTCTCTCAATGACTGATAGAAAATTAGGAAGGCATATATAGAACAACCCAACTGCAGCATCAACCAACAGGATCTCATCGACATGTATAGAACACTTGACCTAACAATAGCAGAATTCACATTTTCATTGACTTTTTTTTTTTTAAGATTTTATTTATTTATTTGACAGAGATCACAAGTAGGCAGAGAGGCAGGCAGAGAGGGAGAGAGGAGGAAGCAGGCTCCCCGCCAAGCAGGGACCCCGATGCGGGGCTCGTTCCCAGGATCCCGAGATCATGACCTGAGCCGAAGGCAGAGGCTTTAAACCACTGAGCCACCCAGGCGCCCCAGCAGAATTCACATTTTCAAGTGCTCATGGAACATATAGAGTACATCCTGAGTCATAACACAAATTGCAACAAATATAAAAGAAGTCATATAGAGTATCTGTAACAACAATATAATCAAATTAGAATTAAATGTCAGAACTATAATGGGAAAAACTACAAAAACATGGAAATTAAACAACCCTCTTCTAAACGAAACATGGATCAAAGTCAGCTTTTCTTTCATAGGCAAACAAAAGGAAGCAGAAATAAATGAAAATCAAAATACAGCACACCAAATTTGGGGGGACACATCTAAACCAGTGCTGAGAGGGACATTTATAGCACTAAACACAGAAAAGATCAAGCATCTTGAATCAGTTATCTAAATTAAGAAAGTGAAGAGCAAAACAAGCCCCAAACAAAAAGATGAAAATTATAAAGTTTAGAGCAGAAACTAATGAAATTGAAGATAGAATAAGTAATTGAAATAGATAGCTGCTGCTTAGAAAGCACCAATAAAATGAAAAGACCTCTAGAAAGACCTGTCAAAGAATAAATGAGAAAATACAAATTACCAATAACAGAAATGGAATGGAGAATATCCCTATAGTTCTTGTAAGCATAAAAAGGATATTCAGGAACTATTATAAAAAATATAACATGATTTTCATATAATTTGACAACTTAGAAAAAATTATCCATTTTTTTCCAAAATCATAAATAGCCACAACACATCAAGAAATAATTTAAATAGACTTAAAACTATGAATAAAAGTTTAAATTTTTAACTTAAAAATTCCAAAAAAATAAATCTCTAGGGCCATATAATTTGACTGGAGAATTCTACCAAATGTTTAAACAGAGTTAATACTGGTTCTACACATTCTCTTACATAGAAGAAAGAATTTTTCACAATTCATTTTATGATGGTAGAATTACACTGATATCAAAATCAGACAAAGTTAGTAAAAGAAAATTACAGAACAATATTCACAAATATAGATGCATAAATCCATAATAAAATGTTAGTACATAGTATTCAGCAATATATAACAATAATTATATACCATGATCAAGTGGGATTTATTCTATAAATGTAGACCTGGTTCAGTAATTAAAAATTAATCATGTAATCCACCATATTAATAAACTTAAGAAGAAAAATCGTATCATTCAGTATAGAAATGCATTTGACAAAATACAATACCCATTCATGATAAACACTCTTAGAAAAAAATACTAATAGATAGGAACGTGCTCATTTGATAAAGAACACTTGTAACAAAACTACAGTGAACAATTATACTTTATGATGAAAGTCTTAATGATTTTTCCCTAAAAGAAGGAACAAGACCAGGGCATACTCTCTCTAGACTTATTCACTATGGTGCTAGAAGTCTTAACCAAGTCAGTAGGGAACTAAAAGAAAATAAGAAGCATATAAATTAAAAAAGAATAAATAAAAATGTCCTTATTTTTGTCTATATAGAAAATTCTAAGAAATACACAAATCCCTAGAACTAATAATTAATTTTATTTCATTGATTTCATATAAATACAGAAATTTAAACTTTATCAACATACGCTTTATTCTAATGGTTACTTTATATTGTGGGATTTATGAATATCTGTCTCAATAACTCTTATATGGTTATGTGCTTCCATTCTAAAAATAATTAGTTAGCCTTTGCTTATTTACATCTGGTGACTAACCATTAAATCTGCTCATTATTTTTTGTTATGAGGTAAGTAGAAGCATCACTATTTAAATCACTCCTCTGAATTAGGATTTGTCACCTGCAGGCCTTTACCATCTTCTTATTTAAAAATATATATATTTATTTTAACTAAACAACAACAGCAACAACACAGCTTACCCATCCTCCTCCACCTTTTACAGCCACATTCTCTGTATCTGTGAACTTGTTTATTTGTTTGCTTTTTGGATTCCACATTTAAGAGCGATCATACAGTATGTGTCTTTCTCTCCCAGACTCATTTCAGTATGCACAATTCCCTTGAGGTTCATTTGTTTTTTCCAAGTAGTAAGATTTCTTTTTTTCCTATGGCTAAATAATATTTCATATGGATGTATATATGTGTGTGTGTGTGTGTGTGTAAATATATATAAACATTTACACACACACACATATATGATATATATATATATATATATATTCCGATTTATCCATATATCCACTGATATACACTTAGGTTGTTTCCATTATCTTTGCTATCGTAAATAATGCCACAGTGAACATGGGGGTGCATATATCTTTTTAAATTAGTGTTTTTGTTTTCTTTGGATAAATACCCAGAAGTGGAATTGCTGCATTTTATGGTATGAATAGCTAATATATTTTTGATAAAAAGGAATAAAGAAGGAATCTGTGTACTCAGTTTTAAGACTTGTTATATAGTTACATGGCTATAGAAAACAAGACTGTAGTACTGGTGGAAGAATAGACACAGTGCAAATCTTTTGCTCTGCAAAAGATTCTGGTGAAGAGATGAAAAGACGAAGTATAGGGCTCCTGGGTGATTCAGTTGGTTAAGTATCTGCCTTTTGGCTCAGGTCATGATCCTGAAGTCCTAGAATCAAGTCACGCATTGGGCTCCCTGCTCAGCTGGGAACCTGCTTCTCCCTCTCCCTCTGCCTGCTTGTGTGCTCTCTCTTTCTGTCAAATAAATAAAATAATAAAAGAAAAGAAGAAAAGGCAAGATACAGAATGGATAAAGTATTTGCAAACCACATATTCAGTAAAGGATTGATATATTGAATATTTCAAAATATTCTTTAACATATTATAAAGAATGTATCAATATTCTTTGTATTTTGAGTATAACTGAATACTTGAATATATTCTATATATATATTCTTGAGTATAAAAGTTATTTAATATGTAAAGAACTTCTAATACTACTGTAAAATATTTTAACTTGAGTGTAAACAGAAATAAAAAGAGCCCCAAACACTAAACAAGCAAACACCCCCAAAGTTTCACAGTAAACAAACAATCAGTTATAAAATGGACAAAAAACATGATGAAAAAAATTCACTGAGGAGAGCTACAGATATCGAATAAACACATGAAAATTTGTTTAATTTCATTAGCTATTAAGAAAATTCAAAGTAAAAACAATGATATAACACTATACACCTATCAGAATGGCTAAAATAAAAAATAGTGACAACACAAAAATAGTGACAGGATATTTAGAAAGTGGACCACTTATGCGTTGCTTTTAGGATTGTAAAATGGTACAGCCCCTCTCTAAAAGAGTTTGGCTGTTTCTTAAAAAACTAAACATGTTGTTGACATACAACCCAGCATTTATCCCAGAGAAATGAAAATCTGTACATGAATGTTTAGAGCTGCTTCATTTGTAATAGCCAAAAACTAAAAACAGCTTATGTGTCCTAACACTGCTGAATGGTAGACAAACTATGATAATCCCATACCAATAAATACTATTCAGCAATAAAAAGAGATGGATTATTTGATACATGCAGCAACCTTGATAAATTTCCAGACAATTATGCCAAGTTACGAAGGCCAATTCCAAGGGTTACATACTGTATGACTCCATGTATATGACATTCATGAAACAACAACTTTATAGTGACGAAGAACAGATTAATGATCAGTTGGTTAAGCCTCCCACTCTTGATTTCAGCTCAGGTCATGATCTCAGGGTCACCAGATGGAGTAACCCAGTCGAGCCCCCCCGCCCAGCCTCATCAAGTGCCCCCCGCCCATTGAGCCCCTGTCAGCTCCATGCTCAGTGGGAAGTCTGCTTGAGAATCTCTCGCTCTCCCTCTGCTCCTTCAACCCCTCTCTGTCTCTGTTTTTCTCTCTCCCAAATAAATAAATCTTAAAGAAAAAAAAATTTAGAAAAAGAAGCATATGGGATAAGAAGGAAGTGGTAGTACCTACAAGGGCAACTTAAGGAATCCTTGTTTTGCTGGAAATGTTCTGTATCTTGACTATATCAGTGTATCCTGGTTGTGATATTGCACCATAGTTTCGCACAGTTGCCATGAAAAGTAACTGGGTAAAGGGCACATGGGATTGCTAATATTTTTTACAGTTTCATGTAAATTCATAGTCATCTCAAGATTTAAAAAATTAATTATAGTTAAAGGATTTACAAATATATACCCTAGTGACACTAATCAAAAGTAAGTTTCAATAGTTATGCTAACTTCAGAAATTTGATTTTAGGGCAAAGACTATTGCCAAGTATAAAGAACATATTTTCATACTCATAAAGAGGCTCATTCATCATGAGGTTTTGAATATTCTAAATGCTTCTGTAACTAATAACAGAGCTTTAATATATATGAAGTAAAAACTTGCAAGGACTGAATGGAGAAACACTCTAAATTATAGTCAGAGATTTCAGGAATATTTCTCAATAATTGACAGAACATGTAGACAGAAAATCAGTACGAATGCAGAGGATTTAATTAACAGTATCAAACAACATGCCTAATTGAAATCTATAACATTCCACCCAACAACAGTATAATATAGATCACTTTCACCTTCTTTCAAGTGTATCCACATTTATTAAGAAAGAACATCTTAGATATAAAAAAAGTCTACATAAATATAAAAGTATTCAGGTGATATATAATCATTAAAAATTAATAATGGAAAGATTTCTGGAAAACCTCCAAATATAGAAACTTAGTAACAAACTTTTAAATTGTTTTGTGAACCCAAAATCAAAATATAATATAATAGTATAATAATATAATAATTTATAATGTAATAATTTATAATATAATAAAATATAATAATAATAGTAAAATGAAAACACAACATGCCAAAATTTGTGAAATGCTACTGAATGATTACTTATCATTCTATCTGTAGCAGTTAATACTAAAAGAAAAAGAAAAGGTCTTAAATCAGCATGGTATTGGCATAAAGATAGGCAAGTAGATCAACAGAACAGAAAAGAGAATCCTAAACTAGATCCACATGTATGTGGATAATTGATGCATAACACAGATGCAAAAGCATTTCAGTGGAGATTAGATTTTGTTTTCAACAAATGATGCCATATCAATTTGATATCTATAAACAGAAAAGTCAAAATATATTGCACCATTAATCAAAATTAACTCAAAATGGAACATAGAACTAAGTTTAAAACCTAAAATTACAAAACATCTAGAAGAAAACATAGGAAAACAACCTCAGTGGACTTAAAATAGGAAAGATTTGTTGATATTATGCTATAAATAGGAATCAGAATGAATTGATAAATATTTCTTCAACAAAATTAAAGACTATTGTTCTTTGACAGAGTTCAGAGAATAAAAGGCAAACCACAGAAATTATATCCAGTGTCTATTTCTGGTACCGTAATTATATCTAGAATATATTTGGAACTCTCAAAACCCAATACAAAATATGGGGAAAATATTTGAACAGACATATTACTAGAGAAAATGTACAAATAGCAAATAAACACATAAGATGCTCAGCATCATTAGTTATTAGGAAAAGGTGAATGACAGCTACAGTGATACTCCACTGTAGTGATTCCACATCTTTGAAATAGCTACAATTAAAAAGACTTGCTGTATCAACTGTGGACAAGAGTGTGGAGCAATTGAAACACACTGTTTGAAGGATATAAAATAGAACAACCGTTTTGGAAAGAAGTTTCTTAAAAATTAAACCTACATCTTCTGTATGATCTAGATATTCCATATGTAGATATTTATTCAAGAGGAATAAAATATTTTTACAAAAATATGTTTGCAAATGTTTATAACAGTTTTATTCATAGTTTACTTGGAAATGAATGTCTATTCATAAATGTAATTGCAGTATGTCCATAAAATGCAATACTACTCAGCAAAAAATTAATGAAATACTGATACATACTACAACATGAATGGAGATAAAAATAAATTACACTGAATTAAAAAAGCCAGGCAAAAAAGTACATGTTGTATGATCTCATTTATGTAATATTCTAGTAAGTGCAAACTAATTTATATTAACAAAAAAGCAGACCAGGTGTTCCATAACTATGGAGGTGGATTCAGAAAAAGACAGGAAGGTGGCATTAACAAGAGGCAAGAAGAAAATTGTTCACTATCTTTAAAGTATGAATGTTTCATCCATGTTTACATGTTTCAAAATTTATAAATTGTACAGTTTAAACAGTTGCAGTTTATTCTATATTAATTATATACTAATAAAACAACTAAAATTACATGCTATTGATCCAATTTTAGATAAATTTTAGAAAAAATGTTTTCTAAAAATAAAGTTAGCATTTAGGTTTTCTTTTGTCTTAATTGTGCTTTATTGAGAGACATAAGGCATAAATTGTGAAATGCATGCTCCGATGTATATTCTCTTGCTTTCAGGAGCTTGCATGTCCAAATCTTCCAAAGCAAATGGCATGAAGCTCTCTGAAATGAGATCTCCAGAGCAGAGGCTCCTCAATCTCTCTTTCTCCAAAGGTCAGTAATGCTTACTTATATCTTTTTCTTTTTGATTTGAACTCATTTATTATGTCTTAGTTCTCATTGTAATACATACTGTACTAATTCTTAAATCTCAAGTGATAATAGTTAAGTCAGTACTTGTTCTTCTTTACTTGAGGCTTGATAGCCTCAGTCATGTTTAGTTTTGCACAAGTTATGAAGTCAATCATGTAACAACAAAAATGCTTTCAATATAGTAATACATAAATGTGGAAATGTGGGTAAGTGTTAGCTCTTCAACCTGTCAAAACTCCTGCTTTTCTTTCTTTAATTTTATGTTCATTTAACTTTACTGCTTGAATAAAATCTCAATACTTTAATTAAAATAAATACATTATTTCTCTATACCATTAATAATTCCTTTTATATTTATCAGTTCTGTATGACAGGCATTAAGAATTTCTGATAATTTATTTTCGTAGAAATTTGCACAATATCATACATACGCCATTATTTTTGTATCATGATAAATATAACAAAATATTGATAAGGGTCAGAGAAAATGAGAAGTGAAGATTTATGAGTAAGACACTTAAGCTTCTTTGAAATAGTTCTAAAGCAATACTGGTGGTAATACTCCAAAGGAATAGATTTATAAGCAGTAACTATATATTGTTAATTGTATGGAACCAAGTATAAAATAATTTCACATTCTTAGAATTTATGGAATATTGTGGTTTTTAATTTTTGTCTTTATTTATAAATGACTTACTTTGGTAAATACTGCTTTCTCTTATTACCTCACTTCTTTCTTATACTTACTTAGATCAAAGTGCATTCGTTAAGAGGGCAAAAAGCATCAATTTTAGTTTTCATCATAAACTTGTAAATTATCCAAATAAGCTATTTTTCAGGTAAATTAATAAACAAATAAGTAGATGGGTAGATGAATGAATTCTAAAATAATCCAGTTAGAATGCAAGAAAACAAGTCTGGATATGAAGGAACTAAAACTCTCATAAAATGCTGGTGGGGTTTCAAAATGGTCCCGCCATTTTGGAAAAAGTTTTACATTTTTTTATGATGTTAAAAATTTACTTACCATATAATCATGCAGTTCAATATACGGCACTTACTGTAGATAAGTGAAAACTTCTGCCGATACAGAACGTCAAAAGAAGGATTGACTGTAGCTCTGTCTTGTTAGAAACTGGAAACAAGGGCACCTGGGTGGCTCAGTTGGTTGAGCAACTGCTTCGGCTCAGGTCATGATCCAGGACTTCCAGGATCGAGTCCCACATCGGGCTCCCAGCTCCTTGGGGAGTCTGCTTCTCCCTCTGACTTTCTCCTCTCTCATGCTCTCTCTCACTCATTCTCCCTCAAATAAATAAATAAAATCTTAAAAAAAAAAAAAAGAAACTGGAAACAATCCAAATATCCTTCAACAGATGAAGGAATAAACAAATGATGGTACTTTCTATGCTGGATGGAATGCTACTCAATAATAAAAAGGACAAGCTACTAATAGATACTCTAACAAGGATTAATCTCAAATACATCATGCTGAATGAAAAAGTATGATTCAGTAACTGCATTCCCTATAATTACATAGATATGACATTCTGGAAAATACAAAACTATAGAAACAGATAACAGGCAAGTAGTTTCTGGGTCTAGGGTTGGGAAAGGATTGGTTGAAAAGATATAGAGAGGACTTGGGGGAATCATGGAAATGGCCCATGTTATTTGTAGTAGTATTTACACAAAAAGTGTTTGCCAAAACTCATAGAACTCTGTACCAAAAGGGATGAATTTCATTATATATAAATTACGTTTCAATAAACCTAACTAAAGTAATTATTCACGGCCCCTAGATTTTGTCTGAAAATAATGGTTTTACTTTTGTCCTTATTTATAAATAGTATACCTCAACAATGGTCATTTTCAGACTTTGAGTAGTTTCTATCTGTACTTATCTAAATAAATATAAATTCATTAAAGAGGAACTAAAAGTATCAACTTGAATTCTTAGCTAAATAAATTTTCAAATCACTCCAATGTATACTTTTCTCAAATGAATACTAAAATGAATAAATACCCAGAAGATGCTAGTGAAAACACTAAGGCTGTATTAGTGATTTCTTATAAGTCATGCTGTACATTATTAATCATTTCTCCATCATCAAAGTGTACCATACTGTTGTTCACTTTATTATCATTGAAATCATTGAAAAGAACTAAAGTCTTATGAGGCAGAGTTTGCAAATCTGGGAGTCCTTCACTTGTTCAGTTATCAGTGAGTGGGAGGGTCCCTTTGATAGATCAGGCTGTGTAAAGGAGCTAAGCCTTCACAAGCTATACATTTTTCTCAGTTTTACTCATATTCACCCCTAAAAGGGCAAAGCTACCTTGTTATTTTGTTTGTTTGTTTGTAGGAGGAATGAAATTAGACATAATTTGTGGTGGGGACTATCACCAGTGTTACAAATCTTAAAAGTAAATGTCAGACACTATTATAGCTTTAAACAGTTATTTTTGTTCTGTGCTTCTGATTAATATCTGTCTTTGGATATGGAAAAAAGACTGAGGTGATTCAGATATGAATTCTGAAGCATTTGGTAATAAGGATTAAAAGCCTGGGTACATATGAATAAATAAACAAATAAAAAGCAGAAACAGACGCATAAATACAGAGAACAAACTGATGGTTGCCAGAAGAGAAGGAGGTGAGGTGATAGCCAAAATGGGTGGAGGATAGTGGGAGATAATGGCTTTCAATCATGGAATGAATAGTCATGGGAATAAAAGATGGAACATATGAAATATAGTCAGTGGTACTGTAATAGCATTGTATGGTGACAGATGGTAGTTATCCTTCTGGTGAGCTTAGCATAATGTATAGAGTTGTTGAATCAGTATGTTTTATGCCTGAAACTAATATAACATTGTATGTCAACTATACTGCAATTATAAAAGGAAGAAAGGAAGGAGGAAGGGAGGGAGGAAAGAAGGAAGGAAGGAAGGAACAAATGAACTATTAGATTAGACAAGTTCATCACTGAGAGCTCCAAATATCATACTCAACCCTTTTTCGATCTACTTAAAGCTAGGTTTATTCATAGCCTATCAGAGAAAATTGGCCTTGTTCTTGAAGCTGGGAGGGGAGGTAGGAAGGCAAGTGAAGAATGTGGTGGGAGTAGAAGGGGATCATGATTGAGAATATTCATTGTGTGGATTAGGGATTTTCGAAGTCAGATTTCTTTCTTCTTTGGAGAGTTAATTATGCTTCTCATTATAAAAATCATGCTTAAAAGCATTGCTAACATCTATTGAATACCTGTTTTGTGACATGCTTTATTTTAAGATGCATTCTTGTAATAACTTATTTCATCCTGAAGGTAACCCAGTTAGATTAATATTGAGTTATTTTTGTTTTAAAGATGAGAAAAAGAATAATAATAAATAAATTTCAAATTACAGATCAGGGATTTGAACCCCAGTTTTAAAGCATCATATTCTGCACATGTACAGTTAAGTAGCACCTAAATGAGAAAGAAGGAAGAAACAAAAAAAAAAAAAAGAAAAGAAAAAAGGACTGAAAACACATTTTTTTCACTATAAATACCCTATGCATTACTAAATATCACCCTATGTCATTACTAAAACAAATATTATCAAAAAGTCTTCTGATATCCAAGTAATTTATAGAAATATTTATATAATGTCTTTTGAATCTGTATACATTTATAATTCCAGATACAAGCATATTAATATAAATTAAGTTTTTATATTGTTATAATTTCAGTGAAATACTTTATACATTTTATTAGAATATCTATGTTTTATGTGTGTGATGTTTTGGGGTTCTTTGAGACAGGATGAATGCCATTTTGGACCTTAATTTCTGGCTTTTAGTCCAGAAATAAAGGGCCTGGGAGGTTTCCTATATAGTGATAATATTAAAAAGTTCTCTTAGATGTCAGAATTCCTAAGATGTATGTGCCAGTCATATTAAGTCATTCATTCAACAGATATTCGCTCATAATACCTATTATGCTCTATGTTGTGGGGATAGAGTGATGAATAAAACTATTAAAGTGCTTTCCTAAAAGAAACTGTAACATCTAATAAATCTTAAGTGTTACAGTAACCCTTATGTAACCTTTACGTTTCTTGAGAAAGTTCAAAATCTTTCTCAGTAAGAAATGATGGAGAAAACCAAGAAAATGGAGCATTAATGAAACATTCAACTACTGCCTATCCTTAACACATTTATCTCCAAAGATTTTTCTTTTAATCTGTGCCAAGTTACAAGTGAAGACTCACTAAAGAAAGATGAAGTGGCTTCTCTGAGATTGCACATTTATTTAATGGTCAGGGCAACAAGAAGATCAGTTTCCTGATTCCAAAATCAGTTCTCTTTTTGCTATACTGGTCTTTTGCTTAATGAAACCAAAACTAATTTTGAATTTTTTTTTTTAAATTTTAGTCCCCTAATTTTGAAGCACAATGGCATTTATTTATACTTCATGCTTCCAGGAACATCTTTTGGAAATGATTTCTGAAAATCCATTCATCCCAAAGATGGGTGTCCAAAGGAAGAAACTCCCAGAAAATGTATGAAGGGAAATTTTTTTTTTAAAGATTTTATTTATTTATTTGACAGAGAGATCACAAGCAGGCAGAGGCAGGCAGAGAGAGAGGAGGAAGCAGGCTCCCTGCTGAGCAGAGAGCCCGATGCAGGACTCGATCCCAGGACCCTGAGATCATGACCTCAGCTGAAGGCAGAGGCCAAACCCACTGAGCCACCCAGGTGCCCTGAGGGGAAATTATTTGATCAAAATTTCATAACTGGTTTCTTAGTAATAAGAGTAATGAGAGTCACTAGCCTACTTATTTAATACTAATAAATAATGCTAACAGTTATAAAGATTATTATTCTTTTCTGAAGCAATTTCACATTGCCAAGATCAAAAGCAAACAACCAGGATAAACCAGGATATTTAGACTGAAGTTTGACCACTTGCCCAAACTGTAGAATTGATTAAAGTTAATGGAATAGAAATTTTCTCATCAGTATCTTTTCTTCCTGTCCAGGAATCAGAATTAAGATAAACTAGGGAAGTTGGGATGAGATGAGATCTTGGCATGTTAAAAGGTACTAGAATGTGATATAATGCATTTGCACTGAGTGAGATGGAGGCAGGCCAGCTCTGAGGCTTCCCTGGACTGTGGGGGGTCTTCAAGAGTGCAAATAGCACGTCAGTCCCAGACACCAGTTTCCTTCACCACCTCTCTTTCCCATGGCAGCCACTTAACAATATGAATTCACTTCCTATCAAATTGCTTGTCATCAGTTTATCTCCTTCCCAAGGGCCAGCATCTATAATTTATACTTTAATGCAATGTGAAGATTGGTGAAAAGAAACAAATTTTTTTGAAAGTCAAGGTATTAGGTATCTGAGAAGCCATTTTACCTATGATTCAAAGAAATTAAATTCTAGAATTTGTGTGCATGTGAGTCTTAACAATATCAGAAAAACTCTGTGGCAAAATTCAGTGACTATGACTTCAAAATGCATGTAAAGAGAAACAAGTCATATTTGCTTTTGTTCTTTAGTCAATAGCATACATAGATAATAGGC
The DNA here is from genome assembly GCF_963455335.1 of Martes martes. Classification (NCBI taxonomy): domain Eukaryota; kingdom Metazoa; phylum Chordata; class Mammalia; order Carnivora; family Mustelidae; genus Martes; species Martes martes. Next base: position 70,951,088 of record NC_137896.1, read on the forward strand.
ACAGGTTAATTTCTGTTCATAGTTAATTTTTAAACACAAATTTTAGTATTTTTCCACTGGTTATCCTGGGTGGGGCATAATTTTAAGCACTGATTTAATTCATGGTTTTCTTTTACCCCATTTTCCACCTTTAATTAATAGATGTTCATTCCGAATAGAAGCCTTCCTGGCATTTGGATACCATTCTGAGGCTGGAATTTTTAAATATGACTTAATTTTGAAAAAAAAAATGACATGTATTTCTAAAATAAATTTAGAGTGCTTATCATGGTCAAATGACATTTATGGGGAAATTATTTAGTTTAGTTGATAATAGATGAGGAATTCTAAAATTGGCTGAAATTTATTACCCATTGGTTTTTGTCAAATTATGTTAATTATCTCTGGATATATGAAAGCTGTAGAGAAAATTAATAAAAACTGATAATGCTCTACATTTAGAACCTCATGCTAACATCAAAAGCAACAAAACTGATGAATTCTTCCCCAAAGTAAAAGATTGTTTTGTTTGCATTTTTATTATTTCCTATTTATTTTCTTATTTGAGGGGGAAGACAGAAGAATGAAAATAAGCAAGGCAGACAAAGAAAAGAGGCAGGAAGAGATACAAAAGGATACATACAAATGTCAAAAACATTGGAAGCAAAAATCAAAAAGAGGAGACATTGTCCATTGTATCAAGATAAGATGAAGAAATTAAGACTCAAAGGAAAGAAAAGGTACAGGTTCCAGAGACCTAGCTGTCTGCCCTTCAGATCTAATGACAAAGTTCAGTCATTAAAACCACTGACTGAATGGGTCTGCAGAAGAGTGATGAAATCTCCACCTTCTGCTCCTGATTTCTAATGCGGTTGACAATTTCTTCAACACCTCTATCCCACTGGCATCACCTGATAGCATCTTGACTTCTTATTTTAAAGAGGAGTGAGGAAGAGGAAAGGAGGAGCTGGGGCTAGAATATTAAGTCACCGCTCAATGAAGTCACAGTTAAGAGGTTCCTCCTGGTTCCAACTCTAAGGAACAAGTGAATCTAGTCTACCCTCCACCCCCACACCTCTAGAATCCAGAACCTGGAGAAAGGAATGTAGAGACGAGGTTGGATTGAAAAAATAGAATGCCAACAAGTTGACTAAATTTAAAACTTTTGCTTCCTAAGAGACACAGATGGCAAGTTTGTTATAGTTAGCTCATCACAGGAGGTTTTTAAATAGCCCTGGTTAAGAATCAACTTATGAACATGTAGCCATTAAAATGCAATAAATCTAGTCAGCACAATAAATACGCAGTGGGCAAGAACTATAGTAGATGCCTTCCTACTCATTTTTAACAATAGGCTCAAATAGGTTTGATGGTTTAAGAGGTTGTAGGGAATTGTGTGTTTCTGTGTGCACATTCTGATGTAAAAAATAAACAAAAATCATGTAATAAACAAGAGCTTTCCTTCTTATGATCCTGCTCAACTTACTGTTTGGAATGTTAGATATGTTTAATGAAACACCAGTTTTAGATTCCCTTATAAAAATCAACTTAATGGAAAAAATTCAAGCCAACATATGTACAAAATGAAATAATAGCTACTGTATATTTTTTTGTATATTTCCTTAGCCAGTAAGAGTCATTATCTAGAAAGCCTTTTTGTAATAACAATGAAAAAGTGTTTTTTGAGGTGATTAACTATGATCTAATGCTAGGAATTCAGTATTGATGTGTTATTCCTCTATGCTCTGAGAAGAGTGTGACTTTCTGGGAAGGAACTGTCTTTGAAGGCTTTGGTTAGAAAATGCTGAAATGGCACATCACAGCTTGACGCCCCTGGGTGAGTCATCTTTACCTGACTGGGGTGGCTTTCTGAAAGCCCAGACTGGCGCATGTCTCTCCTGTTGGCATAACTATATTTAGAATCTATAGCTAGAGAGCTCAGGGCTTCTCAGGATGGTATTTTTAAATGTGTCATCACTCTAGACATGCTCTCCCTCCCTCTCCAACTGCTTCAGCCTCCCTCATATTTTCACACATCCAAATGGAAAAGAATCAAGAAAAAATCACTTCCAGCGGAACCTGTGACACTAGTCTCATCTGGAATGTTAAGCTCTGGGCTTAGACTTACGCTAATAGCTCCCTTGGCTCTTGGGCTTAGTGAAGTCTGAATTCTTCAGGCAGCTCAGCAGTACGATGTATAGCACAGTATTGGGCTCATTGTTCACTGTAAGCCTTAGAGGAGAATATAGGAAAGTCCAGTGGATTTCTTTTTCTTTCATTTATTAAAACAAGATTGACAAAGGTTTGCATGCTGGAATAGAAAATTCTGGCAGTTGCTAGCTGTGGCTCTGCTCCGTGGTATATTGAATAATGATGGAACATTGTGGGGAAACCAAGTTTTTGTTCTAGCTATGAAGGGATCGTTAGTGGAGTCACTAGAGACAGGAAATAGATAGAAATCTGCACACTGTACATAGAATATACACATCAGTAAAGCATTATTAACATGTCACTGGAATGAAAAAAATCTTTGTGGATAAATGAAGTCTCCTGCGGATAATTTGATTCATATCCTTCGAATTTCCATAACAAACCAACAGTCTTTTTACATGCTTTTGGATTTATATGGTCCTGGGCCAAAAAATGGATTCAGTGTTAAGGAAATCATTCAATTAGCAGTCTTGTTAATTTATTTAATGTAAATTTATATATCTCGTACCTGCTTTGCAAATTTGTGCATACTGCATTGCTGTATGTACCAAATTAGAAAAAAAATGATATGTTTCTAACTGGGGAGACTAGGATATCTATGACAAGTAAACCTCCAAAACAAGACTTTTTTAATACTAACCTAGCACAGAATTGCATAATTAATTCCTGGATGATAGGTATGGAAGAATTAGATCAACGTAGGCTAGCAAAATTTAAAAAAAAAAATTAAGAGCAGATAATTTACGCTGGTAGAAGTAGCTCAGAAAACAAAAGGAAGATGATAGAAGGAAAGGGTGTTCACTGGCAGCACAGGCAATATCGGGCAGTGAGGCAAAATGGAGAGTCCTAAAGGAGAGTGGAGGCACCCAAAGACATTATGATAGCATGGGAATGATTTTGAAGTATCAATGTCTAAGTAAGGAAGCTGATGTTTTCCTGAGGATGGGATAATGCCATTACACATTTTGGAGTATTTTAGAATACAATGGTGGTATTTTAGAAATGGATTTTGGGAAGATGAATTCAGCACAATTCCTGAATAAATAGAAACTTTTAAAAAGCTTGGAAGCAAGAATATTAGCTAGGAAGTGCTTTCTCTAATTCAGAATGAGATGAAGGAGGGCTTCAACTTGGTCATAGAAGATCAAATGGAATGGAACTATTTTGAGAAATATTGTCGTAAATAAAATGAAGCCAAATATCGTGGGGACACTGTCCTTTATATATCCAGTACTGTCCTTAATATATCTAAATGAATGAAAGGCAAAGAAAAGACCCAAAGGCACGAAGTATGACTATAATTACCATCCAAACAATATAGTAATGATAATTTATTGAGTTCTTAAAAAATGTCAAGCAATGTGCTACAAACTTTATATACATGTTCTTATATAATGTTAATCCAGTACCCTAGGAGGAAAGTAATATTTTCCATAATTCAGAAATGAATCAATAGAGGAAAATGATTAAGTAACTTACCAAAATTTTCCCAGCCTTGATTTCACATCATGCCTCATTCTCCCACTAGGGAATTTTAACTATATATTCTCTTGTATAGACTTTTACCATATCACTGGTACAAACACAAATTGAAACCATAGACCTGTGACATATAATTAAGGGATAGTGATTCTTTAATTTCCTAGCACATATTTGCATAGATGTTATGAATTCATTTACCTCACCTACCACTCTCCATTTTGACTCATTGAATTCAGGAAAGGTTTTGTCAAAACCTTATTCAAATCCATGTTATATTATGTCCACAGCAATCTTGAAAAATTAGAATAATAAATATATTATTAATATTAATATGAACATATATTAACAGATTAGCATATATCAATATCTATATCTATCTATATCTATCTATCTATCTGTGGTGTTTCCCTACCTTTTCTAAATACTTGATGCATTTTTTTCTAAATGTGCAGTACAGTTTATATAAAATATTGGCATTAATTATATAACTCCATAGCCTAAATATTATAATTCTGTTGTAAACTTTTAAACTTCATTTAAAAATAATTCAGACTTGCATTTTCTTATCTCTAGATTGTAGCAACTTTTCACTATTTCATCAGAGATTATTAACGTTGAGCTTACTCATCTGCAAATTTTCTTTTTTGGGGAGGGTGTATGTAATTTATCTGGGCTAAGAAAACTAAATTCAGTAAATTCATGCAGAAAGCTCTTAAAAATCCCTAAATAATACTTCAATTAAATCCTTTTTTAAAATCATTTTTTGTTATAGCCTTTGCGGTCCCAAATCCTTCCTAACAAGGTATAGAGGCCAAATAGAACAGAAAAAGTGTTTGTTTCTTTCAGCTTTTAACTGTAGCTGGCTTGTCTTTATTGCTCATACTCCAAGTAGAACTCAAAATTCTCACTTGGATTTGTCCACACTGGGAAGAGACAAAGTCATCTAGGACACATAATGATGTTGTTAACTTGAAATTACTTTTACCTGTACCAGTAATGGGCTGTCCAGCTCCTTTTTCCTTCATTGTTAGAGCACCTTCTTTTGACAAATAGCACATAATAATGAGTTCACTTAAAATGGTTAAATGTGTAGTTTGACAATAAAACAGAATTTTTGTGTGTTTCTTCTTTTTCCATTTTAATACTACTTACCCTAATTGAAACCAAAACTATGACCCTAGAGTTATTAAGAGTATGGTCTAGCCACCTGAACTAATTCTGCAAAGATGAGCAGAGCTGATGGTACCATGTTTACACACTATGCATAAGGCTGTTTTCAGCCTTGATGTAAGAGGCCTGGAAATATGAAGATGAAATTATATGATTGCCTCTTCTAATTTACCAGTGAGGATCCTCAGCACTGTCACCATGTAGAAAAGCACTTAGGTTCATGGTGGGCCTGCTCAATGCCAGATGTTTTTTCTACACAATTCATTTGAGTCCTAAAATAGGCCTGTGTAATTATTATCATCCCTGTGTTATGAAACAGAGCACCAAGGGTTCAAGGAGTTTGTGTTACTTACCAAATATGGAGAGAGCTTTAAAATATGTATTTTGTTTAGCTTCTTGTGTGGATGAAGATAAGTGGCTTAGGCAATTTTGGTAGGCAGGGTTCTTATTTGACAAAATAAAATAAAGTAAAATAAAATGGAACTGCTGAATGACTTTTAAAATCTCTAGCGTTTATTCTTTTGTGGCTATTTCCACTTCACTGAGGCTTAATATAAATCCTCCGTATCCTAGCATCACTACTGGGCTATAATTTTCTAGGATTCTGACTGCACTTTTATCATCCATGCTCCTTTCTCTAGATTTACTCAGGTAAAGCCAATGAATGTAGGTTGCCTCTAAAAGGCAATCTGTTCTACTAGCATCAGAGAGCATCTAGGACACACATCCTTATGTACTTCCAATGCTGTTGTGCAGTGTGATGTGAAGACAAGGCCTAGCGTATGTATGTCTTCCATGCCATGCCATGTCTCACAGTCAGCATTTTAAATTCCATCTGTTCCCTTACCCTGGCCACTCTGGGACTCATGTGTTCAGAGTATAGCAATGTCTAGATGATGGTAATAACAACAACAGCAAAAACAACAACAACAACAAAATTGTGGATATCAAGTTTAAAGGGATTAGTACAAAACCAGCACAGGTTCTCAGGGATCTTTTTACAGTAAAATTTCTCCCACAGGGCTATATCCTAAGGAATTGATTGACTCTCAACCAAGATGCTTTGGCACAACAATGAGGTATAAGCAGAATTTATTACAGCTACTACTGGTATGACTACAGTTTAAACTACTGTGACAAGTCCTGCTGCTACTATTTCAATTACCTTGGCTGCCAACAAACATTTATAGGGCATTTAATATCTTCCATAAGCTGTGCCAAGAAATTATATCTTTAGCTTTTGAAAAAAAAAAAAACATTAGAGAAAGTACTATTATTATCTCTCTTAAGAGGGGGAGAAGCTCAGAAATTTTAAGTAAATTTCTCAGTCACATAACTGGCAGCTGGTAGAGTAGATTCATGTCCTGACAGTCTTTTGCTCTCTTCTGACTGCTTCTGTTTTGCAGAAGTAGTAGCACAGTAAGCAAAAAGTCACATCTGTCTAATCAAAAAGCTCAGGTCTTAACCACTACATTATATTGCCATTCAGTAAAGGATACTAATAATTAAATTTTAAACACTGAATATTGTCTTTAACAATGCATGTAATAGGGGTGCCTGGGTGGCTCAGTCGGTTAAGTGTTTGCCTTCGGCTCAGGTCATGATCCCAGGGTCCTGGGACAGAGCTGGTGTCAGAGCTCCCTGATCAGCAGGGAGTCTGCTTGCCCCCCTCCCTTTGCCCCTCCCCCACCACTTGCGCGCTCTCTCTGTCTCTCTCTCTCTGTCTCGCTTACTCTCTCAAATGAGTAAATAAAATCTTTTAAAAAAATGCATGTAATAAAAGAAAGAAAAAAAGAAAGGAAGGCCCTTCTCAGCTAACCTACTTCTCATAGAATGAGGTCTGACAATAACAGAATTACTCACTTGTATTCACTTGTGGAAGAATATGCAAAGAAAAAGTACAATTGATTACAAAACTGTGTGCTAAATTCTAGAATATAACACAAATGAAGTAAAAAATGCATATATATAAAGATATGTATTTGTATATATGTATATATACACACACACGGAAGATTCAGATTCTTCCTATGATATTTTCAATATTAGTTTCACTGACAATGATTTACTGAGGATAGAGAAAGACATAGAGTTGCATTCATCATTCTGAGTGTCAAATGTGGGAACTTGTGACACATGCAACTAATCTCTTGGGTGTGATATAATGGAAACAAGATTTGAAAATTGTACTTCTGGGAGTTCCTGGATGTCTCAGTCAGTAGGGCATCCAACTCTTGATTTCAGCTTAGGTCATGATGTGTGGGTTGTGAGATCAAGCCCCAGGTCAGACTCCATACTCCAGCACAGAGTCTGCTTGGGATTCTCTCTCTCCCTCTGCCCCCACCCTCTGGCTTGTGCTCTAAATAAATAAATGAATAAATAAAATATTTAAAAAAAAAGGTAGGAAAATCATGCTGCTATAGAATCAAGATCACCAGAAACATTGGTTGTCATAAGGCCATTTCTAAACAAATGGCAGACAATACTGATTCTTTCTTGCCCCCTCCCTCACTCTTGCCCTTGCCTTCACATTCTCTGTTTTTCTTTATATATTTGGGTGTCCCGTGTGTTTGTATGTGTGTGTGCATATGGAAGCCCTACTGCTCTGGAAGAGCTATGGAACTTTGGAATTTTCTAAATCAGATTATAGAATGGTAATAGTTGATGGCTTTATAACTCACATATATGAGAGCAATGATACTGTAAATTCCAGTTACATATATATATATATATATATATATATATATATATTTAGTTCATTTAGATTATATTTTATTAATGCATGTGTCCTTACCATTTACAGCTGCATAATTATATGGTCATGGAGGTTTAAAGTGAGCCTTAGCCTTCTGGGAAATTCTCTTACTGAGAGAGACTCTGTCTTTGATCAAACTTGAGTCAGGCTCTTCTGAGTCCTCTGAGGAGGCCTGAAGTTGGACTCTGTCCTTAACTACCTTAGCTCAGTTTTAGTAAAAATCCTGCTGAGTCAGTTTAGTGAATATCCCTCATCCTGAATATCTGATCAAATTTCTCATCTCCATTTCATATTATCATATCATCTTGGCCTGCCTTCAGTAAGAATTCTCTTGAGTTGGTCTACCAAGAATTCCTTCAGCTTTGTTGTTTACTCTTCCCACCTTGCTACTTGGCTATACATTTCTGCTTATCCTTGCCTTATTCAGAGTTGGGCCTCATTTCTCCTCTCTACAACAAAACCGCTGTTGCAGTAATACCCCTTCAATTAGTTCTTCCCTACTATCTTTAACAAATGTCATGAATAATGTGTTATTCCAGCACTACATAGGAATGGTTTAATAAGTTCTCTCTACCAAACCTAACACTTATCTGGTTTAAATCACCCAATCTGTGATATTTTGTTATAGCAATCTGAACAGTCAAAGGCATGCCGTACAGCCCATCTTCTCTCATATTATCTTAAAATTACACCCAAATCTCCTTTCTCAGTAATTGATGGATCAAAAGTTAGAGAATCAGTGTGATATATAATATTGGAGCATCACTACAGATCAGCTTAACCTAAATTACATTTATAGACTACATCATCCAACAAAAGAATACATATTCATTTTAAGCACATATAAAGTATTTACCAAGATAGACCATATGCTAGGCCATAAACAGGATTTAATCAATTTAAAGCAGATTAAAATCATGCAGAGTATATACTGTGACCAAAACATAATAAACTAGAAATGAGTAACCAAAAAATTTGGAAAATCCCAAACTTTTTTTTTTTAATTAAACAATGCACTTCTAAGTAACCTATGGATCATAGGAAATTTTACAAAAGGAATTAGAAAACATTTTGAGTTGAAATGAAAACACATGTGAAAATTTCAGAAATGCAGCTAAAATAGTCTTCAGAAAAAAAGTATAACATTAAGTACTCATATTGAAAAACATGAAATGTCAAAAATCAGTAATCTAAGCTTCAATTTTTTGGAGTCTATGGAAAGCCATTGCTTGAAACTCCTCTTCTGAGAAGCATAGTTGACTGACACTCTTACATATCTGTCATGTTTACATGTTTCTTACTTCTGGGTTTCTCCCAGCTAACAAGTGAAAACAGTTGAGGTACCAGTGCAGACCCGGTAATTAAGTTATCAGTGTAGAGAAACTCCATCCATGTGATAATTTTGATACTATAGATCACTTTCTTCTTTCTGAGAGAGTGATATTGAAGTCCTTTCCTGTGGGTGTGACTTTTTACAAATTATATAATTTCAGTAGGAAAACCCTCCTTGAACATTGAAAATTCTAATTTTCATTTTACTTTGATGCCTTGAATTCTGAATTTCTTGCTGCCTAAGGCTTCATTGAATATGGCTCTGTTTAGGAGCACAGTTTCTGGGGCACCTGGGTGGCTCAGTTGGTTAAATATCTGCCTTTGGCTTAGGTCATGATCCCACGGTCCCTGTCGGGCTCTCTGCTCTTCTCCCACTGCCTACTGCTCCCCCTGCTTGGACTCTCTCAAATAAATAAAGTCTTAAAAAAAAAAAAAAAGGAACACAGTTTCTGCACTCTCTTGTGACATTTTAAGTTATGGGTTACCATGGCTCTCATCATGGCCCATAGCTAGGGAAAACTGTAGGCCAGGAAAGATATTCCTTCTCTCTGGTATTTTTGGGTGAGCTGGATGATAATCCTCAGTAAACTTGGAAGAGTTTTAATATGCCAATGTATTCTTAATTATTTTCTTTCTGTGAAATATATAACTAATTTAGTTGGATTTGACCTTAATTTTTCCTCATTCTTTTCTTTCTGACATATTTGTTTTCCAAAATAACTATAGATTTTGTGCCTTGAAATTTTTTATATGGTTAAGTTAAGATCAATGAATTCTGAGTTGGCCAACAACATTCATTCTAAATCCTTGATCACCCCCACTGCTAAACTGAATAACCCCATACCCAAAGATTTCTCCTTTTTTTTTAATCCAGTGTAAAGCAGTCTAACCATGGTCTTAACCCAAGATAAGTAAAAAGAAAGAAGCAGGCATCTGTCTGGTCTTTCTTACAAGGACTATATTTAGATAAATCAAAAGTTCATGAGGGAAACTCTCCTTTATATAAGAATCAGAGTCAATAACCTCTAGGGGAATGAATGAAATAGCTCAAATGAAATAGAGTGGATCAAAGCAATGATGTTCAATGTCTGCTGACTCATTAAGACAAAGATGATCGGAAAGTTGAAAATGAAAGTGTCAGGCTGACACTACTTGAACCAATGGTAAAATTTGTATTTTACTATGAGTGTATAATAGGAAATATTCAGAACCATATATATTTATTAAAAGTTTTTGTCCCTGAATCTAAACCTATCTCTGTATCTATTCCCCAATTAACTTATGAGATTTTCAGGAGAAAGAGAATCATGACAAATAATATCACACTATACAGAATGTGGAAAATTACACCAGAGAGATGACATATGGAGAACACATATGGAGGAAAATGTTGGGAGAGAGAACCACTCCTGATAAAATGAGATATCTGAGAATATCAACCGAATTTAATGCAAGACTTTAGGTGGACCCTTATTAAAACAAAACAAAACAAAAAAACCTATATATACTTTTTTTCTGAAAGTTGAGCTAAGTTGAATACAGACAGTATATTTGTTGCCCTGTAAAATCTTTATTAATAATTAATAATGATGTAATTAGTAAAAATAAATAATTAATGATTTTGTTCAATTTTTAAAATCCTTATGTGCTAGAAATACTTCCTAATACATTTACAATTAACATGATCAGATTACTAAGAGTTGCCTTAAAATAGATACTCCAGAAAAAAAAAAAAATTGTGTGTGGGGGTGGTGGTGGAGTAAATGGAATAAGAATGTGGAAGTTGAATCTCATAAGATTTATTTTACTATTATTTTCCTATATCTCTATTTTTGTGTATGGAAAAACTGCAATTGTAGATTTATAAAGACCCTGTAGATCAGCTACATGAATCCAAGTGGTTATCCTCTCATTGCATAGTTCCCTATTTGAGTTCTAAATACAGTGCAAATATCATCAAAAGGAACTGAATTTAAAGGAACCTTTTGATAACTACGTACCTAAACTTCTCATCAATAATTTAAAGTCACACCTTAGAGTTTACTAGGTAGAGTGACTGCATAATTTATCATCCAGGAAACATATGTTAGATAGAATGAAATAGGAGTCCAACGACATAAATAGGGAGTCCAGACAACAGGGCACATAAGGGTGTTTTATAGACACTCACTTTAAAGTAGCTGCTTACAAGTTCAGCTGAAAAAAGAGGAAATATTCTACCCATAATTCCTAACAAGATTTAGTCAGTCTCAATTTTACCTGTAGTTCCACGTCATTCCACACCTGTATAGTTCAAAGACACACTTGTGGCTTAAACAGGATGACTGATGAGACCATGAAGTTCACTCAGCTGTGAGTCATGTGCTCCCTGCCATCGACCTACTTGCATAGACTTTTCCTGTTATTTGGCTAAGGCTTACTCATCTTCCTGTATAAATACAAGCAGACACTCCCCAGTGGACAAAACTGCCAAGAGCCACAGAGGCAGAAGAAGGTCAAGATACCATGTCGCCTCAGGCTTTAAGTTGTTTAGGCAGGATGCAGCGAACTGTCAAGGAAAAAGTAACTACTTGGATACACCAAATGCCTTAAACTTTAAGTAAGATTTTCCATCACAGATTCTACTCATGTTTCTTTTCCAAGGTTTGTAGACCAATAGACCAGAACCTAATACTCCATTTAATGGAGTTTATCTCAAATCTACAGATTCTTCTATGATCCCTATCAATTGTAAAGATACAGATTTTCCCGATGGCAAAAGACTCATATGTCTGTGTCTGTAGTTCTGTTCAAAGAAGGAAGAAGTACAGACTGATCTAAACATGCCCATTGTCTGTTCCTAACTCACCAGTCAGATCTGTCATTCCTCCCAGGGGAAGGAAGTTTAGTCTGGTACACTGATCAGTGCCCTTCCCCACGAAAATATAAGGAAGAGGAATGAACTTTCAGCACTATCAACAGCGAACCTGGAAATATGTATGAGTTCTTTCACATTTAAGCAACAACTGACTATTACTTAAGTAGAAAGAAATAGTGGTAAAATAATTTTGATACCTTTAATCATATTCTCTAATAAACATTTACCTGTCAGAGGCTTCATTTTATTTAATACTTCTCTCCTGATGAAATAATCATCTCATGAGTAAAGCTCATGATTTCCCTGAAGGAGTAATCATTGGTGGTGGTGGTGGTGGTGGTAGTGGTAGTAGTAGTAGTAGTACTGAAATGTCACCTTTTTTTTTTTTTTAAGATTTTATTTATTTATTTGACAGACAGAGATCACAAGGAGGCAGAGAGGGAGGCAGAGAGGGAGGGGAAGCAGGCTCCCTGCTGAGCAGAGAGCACAATGCAGGCCTCCATGCCAGGATCCTGGGATCATGACCTGAGCTGAAGGCAGAGGCTTTAACCCACTGAGCCACCCAGGTGCCCCTGAAATGTCACTTTTAAAAGAAAAAAGAAATATTTTGATTACCTCAAATAGACCTTTATGAGGATTGGTTGGGGAAATGTTTTTAAAATTTGTTTTAAAATATTGAAAATTAAAGATTAAATTAAAATTGTTCAACAATAGAACATCTATTCCATTCCTTATTAAATAATTTTTATTAATTAAAAAACCTTGCCAAGTTATTTCTTCATTTTGTAAAAGTATCATATTAAAGCAGTAAAGTATTAGGAAACAATAAACATGACTTGTTATCTTAGAAGTACAGAATATTAAGGCCCAAAATATTGAGGATATTTAATCAAAGCTCTGTGGGTAGATATAAAACTATCCTCCATGTTAAAAAGCACTGCTTTAAAAAAAAAAAAAAAAGCTAAATGTATCTTTTTAGGACTCACTAAAGTTTGGCCAACTAATCTTTCTGGAAAATGAGAGTTGGGTAGTGTGCGAGTTGTTAATTAAGTCACTCTAATGGAGAATGCAATGATATTTCTTCTAAGGAGGGAAGTTGTTTGTTTTTTACCTGTTTCTTTTTTATCCCCCCTCCTTCACAAGAGAACTTGATGCATTAGAAGTGTTTGTAGGAAAGAGAGATTGACATACTCTGCATATTTATGGTTTATAAGCTCTAATGGTCCACATACAATCAAGAACACAAAAGAAGATTTTTTAGGAGCACATCACACTGACTTCTATTTGAAACTTGAGAAGTTAGGGTGCCAACTCAAAGAGCTCATGGGGCAAGCCACAGAAAAGATTAGGAGCCTGCTTTCCCAGTGTTTGGCATGGAAGAGATACATGAGTTCCCTCAGGAAAAACAGATGCCAAATAAGGGAAATATCTTGATAATCTAATTTTTTAAAATTTTTTAGTTTTTATTTATTTATTTGACAGAAAGCAAGCACAAACAAGGGGAGCAGGAAAGGGAGAAACAGGCTCCCAGCTGAGCAGGGAGCCCGATGACAGGCTCGATCCCAGGACTTTGGGATCATGACCTTAGCTGAAGGCAGAAATTTGACGACTGAGCCACCCAGGTGCCCCTGTTGAGTAATCTTAAGACACTATGCTCAGGAAAGTGGAGACAGAGTTTAGAGGATCTTGGGAGTAAAAAGTCTGGGGTAGACTGCCATGGTAAGCCCTGAGCAATAGATACAACTCTTTGTTCTCCTGTCCAAGTTTTAGAAGCATCAGAAGAAGAAAAAAGAAGGTGGAGAAAGAGTGAGAAAGGAGAATACATCCATCTTCTCCAGTGAAAGTCCCCTAAGCCATGTATCAGGTCCTAAACTAAAGGGAGAAGAGAATCTTTGAAAAGGATATGCAATTGAAGTTTTTATTTGAACAAGCCTGAACTTCTTAATATTAATATTGAGTTTGAAGTATCAGACTTAAACTCTTCTTGTAACTGGTAGTGATTACAAATATATTATTTCTTCTGAGGGCATTAAACATCTTTAAGGAAGCATGTTTGAATGTAATGTAGGATAAATAAAGATATGTTTTGTTTATATACTCAAAATCCAGCCTATCTAAAATGGGCTACTTATTTTCATATGGCAATATTTTATCTTCAAGTTCCATCCACTTATTATTTCAGTGAAGTCTTGAGTCTTTATGACCTATATAGATCTCCCTTTATAAGAATTCAAAATTAAAACTATTTCATATGTATTTTGGTTTTATATCCCAACCACTCATTCCAAAATACAGAGTCTTTGGTTCTTATTCTTCTGTTCTCCATGTTAGACAAACAGGCCATTTTAATTTTTTTTTCCAGCCCAGCAATTTCTTGCAATAAAGACAGTACAGAAAGTTCTAGTCTACCCCAAATTTCTCCTTCCATTGTCATTTTCTCTTTATTTCTTCTCTTCCAAGCAAATTTCTTTTAACTTAAATTGGGAGAGGAGTATGTTCAGGAGTAGGTCTTAGTCTGTGCCTATGTTTATATTTTCTCTTCTCCCTCACATTGCTCATAAACAGATCAATGGCTAGTGTTGGACAGACTCATGACCAAAAAAAAAAAAAAAATAGAGAGAGAGAGAGAGAACAAAAAAGTAGGGATTTCTGGGTAGCAATAATAAAGTCCAAGTAAATAAACAGATGTTGTAAGGACAAACACACTGCTCATTGAAACCAACAAAATAGAGAAAATGGTATGGCCTCAGACTGACAGATTTAAGAAGGAACAATTAAGGAAAGAGGCAGAAAATTTTGTCATTGTGTAACTTTATCATCAGCCTATGCCAGAAGTGTAACTTATGGGTAAATACGAATCCTGAAAACCCTCACACATATTGTGATTTGGGGAGAAGAGAGGGAATGTATTCTATTTATCTTTCCTGTTTTCTTACTGGCAGGAGGATGGTATGTAGAGTGGAAATAAGAACAAAAAACTTAGCTGGGAAGAGATAGGTAGAAAGAAGGAAGTCAGTAGTAGGAACTGATTCTTCCTAATACAAACAAAGGATGTAGGATTTTACTGAAATAGAGGAACCATCAGAATTCATGAGATTTTCCTCCATAAGCGGGATGCCTAGACATCACTGGGAGAAAAGGGTTCTTTATCACAAGAGAGAATCAAACATATTTACTCCAACTAAACTGCATCTAGTATAAGGAGAGTGATTCTCCTCTGCTTGACCCATCAACCTATCATCAGACCACACAGTTGAAAAATAGATAAAATAAACAATAACAAGGCCTCAAGCCACAGCATAAAGAAAAATAAATAAGTGAACATCACAGATCAGGCTAGAAAGTGAGGAAAACTTAGCTTACTCTGTGCAATAAAAAAAAAATCTAAACTGAGTGGTCAACATTTAGCATTATCAAGAGTAAAGACAGAGGCATGATACTATAGACTGTGATATTCTGATACAAAAACCAGACAAGGTTCTCATAAGAAAATTATAGGCCAATATCCTGAAGATCATAGATACAAAAATTCTCAACAAAATATCAGGATCTTGTACATAATCAAGTGGAATTTATTCCAGGGGTACAAGCCTGGTTTAATATCCACAGATTGCTGAATGTGATGCACTCCATTAGCAAAATGAAGGATAAAAATTAAAAATCCTATCAATAGATGCAGAGCAAGCATGTGGCAGAATCCAACATCTAATTATGATAAAAATTCTTAACAAAGGGGGGTATATTCCCTGTATACCTCAGCATATTAACGGCCAGGTTTAACATATTCAAGGGTGAAAAGCTGAAAAATTTTCCTCTTTTTTTGTGGGGGGTGGGCACCAAAGCAAACTTTATTGAGTGATACTAAAGTTTATGGAATGATAGAGTACAAAGCTCCCAAAGAGGGAGGGTCTCCCAGAGAGTTGTACCTGAAAAATTTTCCTCTAGTATCAGGAATAAGACAGGAATGCCTGCTCTTATCACTTTCATTCAACTTAATACTAGAAGCCCCAGCTAGAACAAATGGGTAAGAGCAAGAAATAAAAGGCCTAGAAAAAATGGGTAAGAGCAAGAAATAAAAGGAAATAAAAGGAATAAATTGGAAAGAAGGAATTAAAATGGTCACTATCTGTAGATGACTTTACTATATATAGAAGCCCCTAAAGACTGTACCCAAAAAACTGTTAGAATAAATGAATTCAGTAAAGTTGCAGAACACAAGATCAATATGCAAAAATCTGTTGCTTTTGTATATACTAATAATGAACTATCTGAAAGAATTTAAGAAAACAATTCCCCTTGTAATTGCATCAAAAGAATAAAATACTTAGGAATAAAATAAGAATAAAACAAGAATTAAATGCTTAGGAATAAATTCTATCACAGAAGTGAAAGACCTGTACACTAAAAACTATAAGACATTATTGAAAGAAACTGAAGACATATAAATTGGAGACAGTAAATGGAAAAATATTCCATGCTCATAGATTAGAAGGATTTAATATTGTTAAAATATTCATACTTCACAAAGCAATATACAGATTCAGTGGAATCCCTGTCAAAAGTTCAATGTCGTTTTTCACAGAAATAAACAATCCTAAAATTTTTATGGAAAAACAAAAAGATCCTGAATAGCCAAAACAATCTTAAGAAAGGAAAACAAAATATGGAGCTACCCTATGACCCTGCAATTGCACTACTGGGTATTTACCCCAAAGATACAGATGTAGTGAAAAGAAGGGCCACTTGTACCCCAATGTTCATACCAGCAATGGCCACAGTCGCCAAACTGTGGAAAGAGCCGAGATGCCCTTCAATGGACGAATGGATAAAGAAGATGGTCCGTATACACTATGGAGTATTATGCCTCCATTACCCAGCTTTTGTATCAACATGGACAGGACTGGAAGAGATTATGTTGAGTGAAACAAGTCAAGCAGAAAGAGTCAATTATCATATGGTTTCCCTTATTTGTGGAGCATAAGGATTAACACGGAGGACATGGGGAGATGGAGAGAAGTGAGTTGGGGGAAATCGGAGGGGGAGACAAACCATGAGAGACTGTGGACTCTGAGAAACAAACTGAAGGTTTTGGGAGGGGGGTGAGAAGTTGGGTGCGCCTGGTGGTGGGTATTATGAAGGGCACGTATTGCATGCACCACTGGGTGTGGTGCATAAACAATGAATTTTGGAACACTGAAAAAAAATTTTTTTAAATAAATAACAATTAAAAGAAAAAAAAGAAAAGAAGGAAAACAAAACTGGAGGCGTCATGCTCCCTAATTTCATGCTCCATTACAAATTTTTAGTAATTGGGACCCCTGGGTGGCTCAGTCAGTTAAGCATCTGCCTTTGTCTAAGGTCGTGATCCCAGGGTCCTGGGATCAAGCCCCACTTCAGGCTCCTTGCTCAGCAGGATTCTGCTTCTCCCTCTCCCTCTGTGTGTTGCTCCCCCTGCTTGTGCTCTCTCTCTGTCAAATAAATAAAATCTTAAAAAAAAAAAAAAACTCGTGTTTTTAGTAACTAAAACAGTATAGTACTGGTGTAAAACCAGATGTATATATAGATCAATGAAGAACCCAGAAATAAACCTATGCATATGTGGTCAGTTAATTTAGGAAAAGGAGCCAAGAATATACAATGGGGAAAGGCCAGTCTCTTCAAAAATTGTGTTCAGAAAACGGGACAGCTATATGCAAAAGAATGAAACCAGACCTTTATCTTACACCATATGCAAAAATTAACTTAAGAATTATTAAAGACTTGAATGTAAACTAAAACTATAAAACTGTATGTCTAAAACTATAAAATTCCTAGAAAGAAACAGAAAGAGTAAGCTTCTTGACTAGGTCTTGATGATGATTCTTTTGAATCTGATACCAAAAGTGAAATCTGCAAAAGCAAAAAGTACAAGTGGAACTACCTCAAACTGAAAAGCTTCTGTATAATAAAGGGAATCATTAAAAAAATGAGAAGGCAGCCTGCTGAATGGGAGAAAATTATTGCAAATCATATATCTGATAAAGGTTAATACCCAAAATACATAAAGAGCTCACATAACTCAATAGCTAAAAAATAAATAATCCGATTACAAAACGGGTAGAAAATCAGAACAGACATTTTTTTTTTTCAAAGAAAACATATAAATGGCTAATAGGTGCATGAAAAGATGCTCAGTATCTTTAATCATCAGAAAAATGTAAGTCAAAACCGTGGTGAAATAGCACCTCACAGCAGTTAGAATAGCTATTATCAAAAAGACAGGAATTAGGTGCACCTGGCTGGTTGAGCATCCAACTCTTGATTTTGGCTCAGGTCATGATCTCATGGATCATAGAATCAAGCCCCATGCCAGGCGCCATGCTTAGCAGGGAGTCTGCTTGAAGATTCTCTCCCTCTTCCTCTGCCCTTCCCCCGACTTCCGCATGTGCTCTCTCTCTTTCAAATCAATCAGTCAGTCAGTCATTAAAAAAAAAAAGACAAGACATAACAAGTTTTGGAATGGATATGGAAAAAAGGGAGCCCTCATGCACTGTTGGTGGTAATGTAAATTGGTGTAATCATTATGAAAAACAATGTGGAGATTGCTCAAAAATTAAAAATAGAATTAATGTATGATCCAGCAATACCACTCCTATTTATTTATCCAAAGAAAATGAAAACAACAATTCAAAGAAGATAAATGCCCGTTCATATCATTGCAGTGCAATTTACAAGATCTGAAAAAAACCTAAGAGTCCACTGATGGATGAATGGATAAAGAAATCATGGTATACATATACAATGAGATATTATTCAGCCATTAAAAAAAAAGTCTTGCCATTTGCACCAATATAAATGGACTTTGAGGGCATCACGCTGAGTGAAATAAGTCAGACAGAAAAAGATAAATACCATGCGATTTCTTATATATGTGTTATCTTAAAAACAAAAAATAAAACAAAACAAAAACATGAAACAAGCCCATAAATACAGGGAAAAGGTTGGTGGTTGCCAGAGGCATGGGTGGAGAGTAGGAGAAATGAATGGTAGGTGTCAAAATATAAAAAATAAAATAAAATAAAACTTAAAAAATAAGGTAGATCAGTCATTCCTGGGACTAAAATGCAGAAATATAAACAAACAGACAAATAAATAAATATCCATTATGCTACATTATGGGCTTATTGTCAATCCAGATGGTGTTACTCAATTTCAGCCTTCCAAGATCTGCATTTATGATTGTGACATGTAATCAAAGTTATTTATGTATGTCTGTGTCCAGACACTTAGGAAATTATAAATCAGAATTTTAAATAAAAAGAGTAAATAAAAGGGTTGGAAAAAAAAAACAAAGAAAGAAGAGTGTAAATTTGCATGCATATTATAAGAAAAAATAGATTTTTTTTTTTTAAAGTACAGTGAACCTAACTCAGATCAAAATGTAGCCCTGGAAACAGAATACATTCCCCCATTCATGAAAACTTAATAAATATTAGGTATCATTAAAAAAAAAACCTCAGGGCCAGGGCACCTGTGTGGTTCAGTTGGTTAAGTGTCTGCCTTCAGCTCAGATCATGATCTCAGGGTTCTGGGATCCACCCCTACGTCGGGCTCCCTACTCAGGGGGAAACCTGTTTCTCCCTCTCCCTGCTCACTCTCCCTTGGTCTCTCTCCTTCTCTCTCTCTTTCTCTTTCATGCTCTCTCTCTCAAATAAATAAATTCTTAAAAAAAATCCTCAAAGATGAGATACTAAAATATAAAAAGGGACATTGTAGACTTAGGAAAATAAAGTAAAAAAAAAAAAAAATAAAAGTAAAATCCATTATAGAACTAATGAATAATTTAGAAACATCAAAAACAACAAAGGGGTAGATTAAAATCAAATTATGAACATAAAGTTTTGGTGAAATAATAATGAACTCAGAGGAGATCAAAGCAACAAAACTGAAGGTGATAATTTGAGATACCAGACAATGATGAACCAACACAATTTTTATTTTTGAAGTAGAAATCCTAAAGCAGAACAGTATTTGCCATTCATAGATGTTATAAGAAATAAATGTAACATGTTAAATACACTAGGAGATATTGTAGAAAATAAATGTGTATAGAACAATTGGCAATAATATGTAATTTATTAAACTTTAAATACAAAGAAAGCATTTTTCAGGTAATTGGGCACAAAAAGAAAAAAGTCATATATTGTGGAAAAATACAAATTCAGTCTGGCCTTAGATTTCTCTACAGCAACATTAAATGCCAAAATATCATGATGCAATAGCTTCAAAGTTCTGAGGAAAATAAAAACCTGAGCCAAGATTTTACAGATAACCAAATTGTCCTTCAAGTACAATAAAACAGGACAAAACAATACAGGATGACAGATATTTTCAGGCATGCAGAAACTCAGGGAATACAGCATTTATGGGCCATTTTTGAAGGGAAAAAAACAAAGCAAATTTGATAAATAACTCCAGTCAACTAAGTGATGAAGCAAAACAAAATAAAATCTGAAATGGAAAACCTGTCATAAAGGACTGGCTGAGAACACTGAATCCATTTAAAAATAGAATTAATACTAAACATCTCTGGAAATGAAGGTTGTAAAACAGAATATGAATTTTATAAACTTTGACAATGTGTAAATAATAATGTAGCTTTCAGAAATTGGCAGGTGGGGGAGGACAGAGAAAAACAGAAGAATACTGTTTATCTGATCATTCTGGATGGGAATTCAAATATCCTCTAAAATTGAAACACGCAGCTGAAAAATTGACTCCATCTCTTAAAGATTAAAAAGTGATCCCTTACTCTACTAACTATGGATTTCTTCACAGTGTAAAAGCTTGCTTACATTAATTAATTGAGTCAAAATTTTGTTTCATTAAAAGTAACATTTTTAGTGTGAATCAATTTCTATAAAAATATTTTCTTTCTTTCATTAAATTTATTCACTTAGGAAGATAAATATAGAAAGGCATGTTGAGACTGATGTTCATCTAAAGTTAACAATGGGGGTCCCTGGGTAGCTCAGTCAGTTAAGCAATAGGGGCACCTGGGTGGCTCAGTCAATGAAGCGTCTGCCTTTGGCTCAGGTCGTGATCCCAGGGTCCTGGCATAGAGCCCCATGTCAGGCCCCTTGCTCAACAAGGAGCTTGCTTCTCCCTCACCCTCTGCTTGCCTCTCCCCCGACTTGTGCTCTCTCTCTCTGTCAAATAAATAAAGTCTTTAAAAAATAATAAAGTTAACAATGATATTAGATGGAATTTAGGGTGATTTTATACTTTCCTTTTTGCAATTGTGCTTTTCTGTATTACTTAAATGTGTATGTTGAATTCCTTTTGTAGTACAAATGTGTTATGATGTTAGAAACAATAGTCCTTTAGCTTTAAAAAGAGACTAGAATAGTTTTATATCTCTGACAATCAGAATTTTGTACAGTGCCCTTTATGCTGTTGGAATCCTGGAAAAGTTTGTTCAAAATGGTTAAGATACTCATTTGATTATGTCTTTATCCATCAAATTTCACTACTTTTCTAGGCCAAACCCTGTCGAAGCAGACCATAATAAATGGTGTATGTGTTTGAATTCTATTAATTTGCTATTTCCCTTCTTCCTCTCATCCTGACTCAAAAGAATTTTATCGGTATCATATTTGCTCAAATACTAACACTTAAATTTTCACAAATCAATTATTTATTTTCAAGTGTTTATTCATTAAAAATATGCACATGAACACATGTATAATATCCCATGTAGATTAAAAAATATATTTTATATAAAAAACTGAAAATAATCCAAAAATTATTTTGAGGGGTTTCCTGGCATGAATCCTAACTTGTGTTAGTCCAAAATTCTCTGGTTCTTTGCATTTTGATGTTACTTCAAGTTTGGAGAAGTATTCTAACATTTCCTTTGCCTGGGATGGTAGGAACAGTTACTGATAATAAGATGAGATGAGGTCATACTTTCATATCAATATAGATTGTCAAAGTTAAGAAGATAGAAAAACGTGGACATTTTGTTTTTATTGTGAAGGTTATTTTGTGAGCTTGCTAGTAATATTGGATCTCCGAGCCCCTAAGTGTCTCATTAACTGTATGCTGTTGTTGTTATTTAAAGACTTAAAAGTATGAGGCTAAAACTATCATAAACATCATTAATTATAACATTTAATTTAATCCAACAATAAGAATATTCAGTCACCAACCTGATGGCATCATATCTATACATCCTTTCACCTGAAAGTCTACATCCCCACGCAAAATCAGTTAGCTTCTTAATTTCTTAAATTTATCTGTATGATAACCTGTCGGATAAACCTATAGTTATTTCCAGTGTTGCTGAATATCTAGAAGCTGGAAAAAGAGATGTATACAGTGATTCCTCACTTACAATCAAATCAAAATAGGGGGCGCCTGGGTGGCTCAGTGGGTTAAAGCCTCTGCCTTCGGCTCAGGTCATGATCCCAGCGTCCTGGGATCGAGTCCTGGGATCGAGCCCCGCATCGGGCTCTCTGCTCAGCAGGAAGCCTGCTTCCTCCCTTCTCTCTCTGCCTGCCTCGCTGCCTACTTGTGATCTGTCTGTCAAATAAATAAATAAATAAATCTTTAAAAAAAAATTAAAATAGGAGTGAAGAAAAGTGTCTTTATAAAGCATAGTCTATACAGAAAGCAAGCAACCTGAGAGTATTTATAACAAATTAAAAACCACTGTCTCAATTCAGACAGAATTTTACTATTTCTGCAGAACAGGAGGCTCATTTTTTGGAAGAGACACTAATATCACAGAAAAGGCATAAATTCTATCAAATAAAAATTCAGAATTTAGATAAGTAAAGTTATAGACAAATGTAGTATATTAAATTAGGAAATGCTATCTTGTAATATAAGGCAAAAGACAGAGACCCTCAAATCACATGGTTTCACATAACAGAAGTTTGTTTCTTGCTCTTATAAAATGTGCTGTAGGTAGTCAACTCTCTAGGGGAGATGTCTTTCATACAATTATTAAGGATGGCTTGAAATAAAATCTACATTTGAATACAAGGCATCTTTAGTTGCCAGAATAAAAAGAAAGATTGGTGGGAAAAGTGTGCAGGGGGCTGAATGTTACCCTTCATACATTTGTTTAGTCAGAACTGTTCAAATAATCATTCTCAAAATGAAACCGTATGAGTTTAGTTTTCCATGAGTCCAGGAAAGAGGAATGTGAAGTGGAATATAGTGAAAACAGCACTGTTTCCATTTTATTCATGCTCAACAGTGCTCGTATGTCCTAGAACAGAAAGGAAGATGAACCTTCTATAAATAACTCAGCATTCATCAGGAGCCTTTCATTCTTTTTTTTTTTTTTTAAGATTTTATTTATTTATTTGACAGAGAGAGAGATCACAAGTAGGCAGAGAGACAGGCAGAGAGGGGGAAGCAGGCTCCCTGCTGAGCAGAGATCCCGATGTGGGACTCCATCCCAGGACCCTGAGATCATGAACTGAGCTGAAGGCAGAGGCTTAACCCACTGAGCCACCCAGGTGCCCTCCCTTTCATTCTTTTTAAAGTCCAAGTTGTTTTCCTTTCTCACAGTTAGGTCTTTCATCCTTATGTATGGTGTAAGGAAACGGTCCAGTTTCGTTCTTCTGCATGTGGCTGTCCCATTTTCCCAACACCATTTGCTGAAGAGACTGTCTTCTTTCCATTTTTTCTGCCTTGTTGAAGATTAGTTGACCAAGTTGTTTTTCTGGTACAGAGATTTCCTGTGTATGTGTGTGTTTTGTAGGTTTGCTTTTCTGTTCTTTTGATCCTTAAAGGACACATTTTCAACAATGACAAAGCTGAATCTTCTTCTTTTTAAATACAAAATACATGATTTCACATTCTCCCATATGAATGTGAGTTCATCATTCCTTACATTAGTTTTTATGTACAATCTTCATGGTATTACAGTCTTTAGTTTTTGAGTATATGGGTACCCTTCCTGAATGAGGTTAAACTCCCTAGAATAATGTGTGTGTATATATATACACACATATATATATAATGTCTATATAATGTCAAATCATTTTTACCATCAGCAGCAATTCATGAAGTGCCTTGACATCAATCATGTATCATATTCACATTGAATTAATTATTCCATTGAATTTTAATGAAAAATTAAGACATATGGTTATAAAAAGAGCAAGAGAGAGAAAATAAATCAAATGTATTAGCTATATATTTCCACTCACCATCAATTAATGATTATTTATGTTTTGCTTATTTCCAGGACAACTATACTTAAAACATGGTATAAAATACAGCATGTAGGGGCTCCTGGGTGGCTCTGTGGGTTAAAGCCTCTGCCTTCGGCTCAGGTCATGGTCCCAGGGTCCTGGGATCGAGCCCCACATCGGGCTCTCTGCTCAGCGGGGAGCCTGCTTCCTCCTCTCTCTCTGCCTACTTGTGATCTCTGTCTGTCAAATGGATAAATAAAAAAATTTAAATAAAAAAAAAATACAGCATGTAATCACATAGGAGCTCACAGCCAATCCCGGGAGATTTTATTTAATTAGTCAGAATATTTATATTCATGCAGACCAAGTAGTAAGATAATAAGGTATAAGAAATTTAATTAATTAATTAATTAATTAATTGGTTTGCTTGCTTTTTTTTTTTTTTAATTTTGTTTCATTTTTCGCTCTTTTGCTTTGGAGCAGAAAATATGTGAAAAAAGTAAAGAAAACCCAGAAACTGAAAATTAACATACGAGCTTGGGTAGAAGAAGAAAGATTGAAATAAGACAATTTCTTTTTAGAGAAAGAATCAGAGAGCAAGCATGCACGCACAAGCAGGGAAGGAACAGAGGGAGAAAGAGAATCTTAGGCAGGCTCCACACTCACCCGGAGTGAGGTAGAGCTAGGGCTCGGTCTCACAACCCTGAGATCATGATCTGAGCCCAAATCAAGAGTCAGAAGCTTAATTAACTGAGCCACTCAGGCGCCCCAGAAATAAGACTTTTTAGAAGTTATGTTTGTTTAATAGAGACTATTTGAAGGCTTTGATAAAATTTTAAGAATGTTTCTTATTTACTCAATTAGCAGGTATTTATTAAATCTTACTATTAGCCGATGTCACATTATAGCTGCTCTTGAGGACACAAAAATGACTAATCACATTTGGCGTCCAGTAAGTGACAATGCATTAGAAAGAAAATGTTTCACATGTAAGTGAAGTAGTAAATCCCATTCATCAGGCAATGACATTAAAACTTCACTGTTTTATGTATTGTTTTTGGAACATCATGGTGAATACATGGAGGAATGGAACTCTAGGCAGATAAAATACACTCAAGGCTACTGCAGTAACCCAGGAAAGAGATGATGACAGTTTAATTGAGGAAGTTGGAGGCAGAAGATGGGTATGATTGAGAGATAGGAAATAGGACCCACCTGAATATCAGGAGATGAGAAAGATAGTGTTCTTGGATCTTTCTCAGATTTCTGTTCTGAATGAAGAGGTAAATGTATATTCCATTAGCCAAGGTAAGAAATGGAGGAAAAAGGGATGGGGGTTTATGTTAATTCAGTGTTGCACAGTAAAGACCCTGGGCAGTCTTTGATATGCCTCCTGCACATACCAAAGCAACACCACCTTCTTTTCCCTCATCACCCTCCAGCCTGAACAAATAACATATGGTCCCCAAAATCCACGATACTGTTCATTTCTATGAGAGATCACCCTACTCATCACTTACAGAAATCACACCTGCCTGTACTACTCATTTCAAAAGTTATTTCCTTCAGTAGAGCCTTCTTTTAACTTGCAGTATTAGGGAACATATCATAGTTTAAATTTATTTCTTTATTAAAGTGTCTTCTCTTTAAACAGCAGGCTTCATGGGATGGATAATGTGTTTTATTTATTTTATGAACTCTAACCTCCTGTATAAATGCTTCCAGAAATATTTTTGAGTAAGGATGACTAACAGACTAAGTGAAAGCTTTAAGATAGATTGACTGAAAAAAATGAATTAATCAACACAATGTGAAAGTTATAAATGAGTGCCTGAGAGGTCTTATTAGAGAATGTCCATTTCTGTTGAGAATAATTGTAGGTTTCATTAAGTTGGTATTTACTGTCTGGTAAAGTCTTTGTTTCACTTAGAGAAAAAGGACTAAGCAGGTGTGAATATTAAAATTTTCAAAAGACTATAGGTCATGATGCAGATTCCATTTACAAATTGTATATCTGATATCTAATATACTTGTATGTCATAATTTTTTATTTGTTATGTAAAGGAAACCAGTGGAGATTTGATACCATAAGTAATATATAATAAATACAAGAATCTCAACTCAGGTCTCCATATACATGCGCACGTGTGTGCGTGTGTGTGTGTGTGTTGAGCATCTGTGTATATATATGTGTATATGTATGTATGCATGATAATAACTTTGATACAAATACTTTCAAAATGCAACATATTTACATTGTGTTAGATTTCTTTTTGCATTGATAAATTCTGAAGCGAAATTTTAAATGTGTTGAACTTCTTATTCTAAAACTGTTTAGGTTGTTCATATCATTATCATGCTCGTGTGTGCATGTGTTAGATTAGCATGTTTCTCTGACTTTCAAGCTCTATAAAAAGCTATTTAATATGGTTTCACAACAATGCAGATGAAGCAGAGTGTGGACTAACATAACTATCAATTTCCCTGATTACTTAGTGAAAGAGGAAATAATGTTTTATAACAAACATTAAATTAACAAAGTTAACATAGTGTTTTGAGGCTGAAACTTTTAATGAGGAGTCCGAGTTACAAGACTGATGAAGTTGGCTGAGACTTTATTGCTGATCTCTTTTGAATTAAGGATTAAAACAACAATTAAATGCTTTTGAAAATGTCTGATTAATTGTTCTGAAATGGTAGAATATTTCAGTTGTAAAATACTATAGAAAATTGTGTTACCCAAGACTACAGATCTGGAATCAGTGACACTGAAATTCTTTCTCTGTCTGCTCAGGGCAGTTTTTTCCTCTGGTTGTTATGGCATTCTGTTTTAGACCCCAAACAGCCAAATAGTGACATAAATATGCTGAAAAAGAAACTTTAAAATATGATATGAGGTGTTGTTTCATGCTATATAGACCCTATTGAAATTACTGTGTTTGGGAATAAAATTTTAAAAATTTGTCCAGCAATAATTTTAAGTGGCTGCCTCATTTAGTCATAATAGCAGTCACTTATTTCCTTATTAAAACAAAATGTATAATAACTAAGCTAAGGTATGATAACTAAGCTAAGTTAAAAAAAAACATATGTACTTAGTTTTTTCATTGTTTCAGTATTTACTAGGTGTAAATTGCATTTAAAAAAAGACTCTACCATTTACCATTGGACAGTATCTTTCTCCCTTGAAAAGTATTTATTGAGTAAGTGTATGACTAAGGTATCATTTGCTAACTTGTGTGGGGTGTCAACAAAAATTGACTTTTAGAAATGTGTAATATATATTATATAGAATCAGGTACAATAAAGTTGACTCAAAATAGATTTAAAATGACATTTGAAAAATAAATTGCAAATTAATCTGATTCATTATCTTTTATTTTTACTAACACAGTGTTTCTTTTTATTGTGTATGCATGTATTTGTGAATGTTGCTATATGCTGGCTACACAGAGATAACTATTTCCTTGTGTAACATTAAGTATGCTGCAAAAAATTTTAATTATGCTGCATTTATACTAAAGATATGTACTATTTCAGAAACAAAATTTTCCTCCCAAGTTCATTCTTATTTTGATTCAAATAAAATATCAAAACTGGCACACAAGCTGCATTTACCACATTTGAAAGAAGCTCTACACTACTAACAATATAGCTTCCTACTTCCAATCCTGTTAAAGGAGCAGCAAGGGGCACCCCCCCAGCAGATGGGAGAAGCTTGTCAAAAGTATCTGTCCTTTTGTTCCAGAATCATACAGATTTACTTAGAAGTTTTTAAATTGACAATTTATGACTTATGCTTTATTATAGATATCTAATAAGTAAATGAATTTAACAAAATACCAATAAGACAGAATGAATACATGAATGAAAGTCATTTTTATTTTTACTATTTGTTTGTTATATGGCTTCATGTAAGCCATTCAAATGATCTGGGGTCAGTGGTTAGTTTCCTTTTGTTTATTCAATGATTCATTTCTTTTTCAATTATTCAGTTACTCACTATATATTTAATATGCACCAGACACTAAGCTCAGCTCTGAGGATACAGAAAGGATTCATACCCCAGGCAAAACTAGTATTGGTGATGGAAGTCTACATAGTTACTACCTTTTTTTTTTTTTTTAAGATTTTTTTTTTATTTGTGAGAGAGAGAGCAAGCACAAGCAGGGGAGGAGAAACAGCAGGCAGAGGCAAAGGAAGAATCAGGCTCCCCACTGAGCAGGAACCCAATGTAGGACTGGTTCCCAGGATCCTGGGATCATGACCTGAACAGAAGGCAGAAGCTTAACCAAATGAGCCACTCAGGCATCCCATAATTACTACCTTTGAGAACCTAAAGGAAGAGCTGCATATAGACAAGTTGTAATAGACTACAAGAGGAAGTATTTAATTCATAATCAAACTCTTCTGGGAGAGAGGAGCTTTCCAATCTCGGATATACATTTGCTGGGCCAAGAGGAAATGGGAATGTTTGGAAAAGTGGTCATATTCTGGAGCTCTACAACATGATTAATATTGATAGGGATCAGATTATGAAGTGTTTGGGGCCCAAAACATTGAGTTTTAATTTAAACATATATAAAATATGGCAGCATTAAAAATTGAGGAAAAGAGGTAATCACATTTGCATTTTAGAAATATACCTGGCTATGGAAATATACCAGCCACAAAAAGCATAAAATCTCTGGTATATAGAATGTGTCAAAAGCTCAATGGATATACTTCTCAGTCTTCAGTCACTACCATTGATACAGATTTTAATCTTGTTGGAAGCCAAGAAGTGAAATGAAACACTGATAAAGAAGTTCAATATATGCATGCTGACTGATAATTAGTTGCCTGGGAAGATAAGAACCAGTTTGCAAAACTGACAAAATTTGATTAGTGCCAGTCTTTAACCTCAGAAGAGTTTGCTTTTGTAGCTGAAGGTACAGTAACAGTTTTTATTGCTAAAGTTATTTCAACTATAACAAGGCATTAAGTATAACTTTATTAAATGGTGGAAATACTTTATGTTTTAAGAGCATCATCAAACAAAAATCACCCAGTACAATGTGGTAACTGTGACTAAATTAGCGTATCTCTTTAAGACACGTTGAAATCCACTTCCACCCTATGTTTAACACTGTCTGGCATCACACAAGCAATTACCAGTTCTCTTTGCCTTCCTTTTTTTTTTTTCCCCAGCCCACTGTTACCCAATCTCAGAATTATTATAATATTCTATTCTGTTATATTTAATACTTACTATAGTCTTTTGTTTTTTAATTGTTTCCCTTCTTGATTTTTTTTGGTAACACCCTGACTCTTATCAGTCAATATATTCTTGAGTTTTGGTAACATACCTTCTGCTTCAATATCTAGCCCTGGCATAGGAGAAATTAGTTAGGAAGAAAGTAGAAAGTGACAGAAGAAAGGACCTAGAATATTCCTTTAAGAATTTTGACATTTACATAGCTGATGGTGGTGATTGAGCCTGAGAGAAGGGACAGAAATAAATACTGAAGTTACATGCCCAGAAAATCAAAAGAAAGGAGGGTTTTATAATGGAACCAAAAGTCAACAGTGTCAAATTATTCAATATAGTTCAAGAGGAGATCTAAATATGATCATTGTATATAGCAGCATGAAGTTCAAAAGGAGACCTTAGGGATAATAGTTTGATAGAGTTATTATGCATTAAAGTTGATGAAATATGAAGAAATGGAAACAAACACATAGTTTAAACATAGTTATAAGGGACATCAGGAGATGCATAAATCTACTTTTATTGTTGTAAGAAAGGCTTGGGTTTTGGAGGGCGCCTGGGTGGCTCAGTGGGTTAAGTCTCTGCTTTCGACTCAGGTCGTGATTCCAGGGTCCTGGGATCAAGGCCCGCATCAGGCTCACTGCTCATCAGGGAGCCTGCTTCCCCCCCACTCTCTCTGCCTGCCTCTCTGCCTAGTTGTGATGTGTCTGTCTGTCTCTCTCTCTCTCTCTCTCTGTCAAATAAATAAATAAATAAATCTTAAAAAAAAAAAAAGAAAGGCCTGGGTTTTGTAATCAAGGAGCAAAATTAGAAAAGATGAGATTAAATAAGGAAGAAAAAAAAAGTATAGTGCCTGATATGTTTACTGTACAGGACAAAAAAGAAAGAAAGAACTATAGCATATTTGACTTCTAATACACATTAGAAGGGAGGAGGGGCTGGGAACAGATAGTGAGAATTTGGAAGTAAAATAACTGGTTATGGGGTAGTTGATGGGATCCTGACTGATGGCTTCTACTTTTTCTCTATGAGAAAGTTGGAGTCAGGGTCATCAAATGAGAGAATGTGTGGGAGGGATGGGACAAATTTCTGTGCAAAAGTTTGAAAGTTTTCATTTTGGAGGGTATGAGATTATTATGATTTTATTTCATTCTAGATACACAACATTACCCAGGGAATTTTTCTGTTTTGAGTTAGTATTTACACACTAACAAATACATAGATCTTAAGTGTCCAGTTCAAAGAGATATAAACCACACCCCAGTTAAGATAGAGAACAATAATATTACACTGACATATTTTCTCAAATCCCTTTCTGGTAAGTCTTGCTATGACCAGGCAACCATGTTCTCAGGTTTATCACCATACTTAGTTTTTGCCTGTTTTGTGACTTTCATGTAAATAGAATCATGCATATATTATTTTATGACTGTTTTCTCTCACTCAAGAAAATATTTTAGAGGGGTGATTGAGTGGATCAGTCAGTTAAGCATTCAAACTGTTGGTTTGGGTCAGGTCATGATCTCATGGAATGTGAGATTGAGCCCCATGTCAGAACTCAGTCAGACTGAGTTCTGTATTCAGCTCAGAGTCTGCTTAAGATGCTGTCTCCCTCTCCCTTTGCCCCTCCCTCACCTCTCATAAGATCAATAACTGAGTCTTTAAAAAAAAAGAAAAAAATGTTTAGAGATTTGTTTATATTGCTACATGTGTCAGCAGTCCATTCTTTTTTATTGCTTAGTAATATTCCATTGTATACCTAAGCCACAATTTCATCATTCTTTCACCTGTTGATAGACATTTGGATTGTTTCCAGGTGACCTACTATGAATAAAGCCACTGTAAACATACACAAGTCTTGGCCTATCAATTGTAAACATTTATTTATTATTTTCTGTTAACTAAGCTAATTACTTAAAGTATTTTATGTTGCAACATAATTACATATTTGTACTGAGTCCACGTTCCAGACAAAAATCACAGGTTCTTTTCTTTTTGATAAATTTTAATTCTTTTTCTAAATGAGTTATGCTTTTAAGTATTTTCTATAAAATTTCTAAAGAATAAAAAGTATACAATATTTGACATGAGAACTTTTGTATAAGTTTCGAAATAAGTCTATATTAAAGTTCTCTCATGTGAAATAAAAAAGATTTTAAGAAAGTAGCTTATGTTTGTTTTCTCCTGCTTCTGACCTTCTCAATTACCTTTTAAAGAAAATTATGGTTTAAATTTATAAGTTATTGAGTCCTCAGGTTCATGATTAAATCATTTTGACATTTTTGCATGCTCTATTTTAAGAATTATTAATGAAATTTGCATTCTGTTTTGCAACCTTATTTACAAGTACTTAGAATTAATTCTAATCACAGGTTTCAGTGGTCAATGCAATCTGTCAGTCACATTTTTTCAAACCTAAAGTTCTAAAGATCATTATTTTGACTCTTTGTGGTTTGATCATAGCTTCCTTTCTTTTCTTCTAGGACTAAAATTCAAAATTTATTTCATTGGTTCTTACAAATCTTATCTTTTTTTCCTCCCCCAGTGTATACCTACATTAATAATTCGACTGGGTGAAGTGTTATTAATATTAATCTTTGACCATTCTTGTCATGAAAGTCCTCTTTGGATTTTGTGCCAATGTCTTAAGGAATTTAGAACTTCACTGAAGAAAGCTGAAACCAGGTTTATTTTTCTTTCTGTGCTTGCACTTCTTTGATACGATTTTCTTGGTTCATTTTTATTTCATATTCCTTTTTATTTATACTTTAGGAATTTTTTGGGTACTGAAGCTTTAAAACTTTATCAGGCTATGCTTTAGTAGTGCTCCCTCCCTTTCTTCAATTTTAATCTGGGGTTCATCACAATCTGTTATCCAATTTTTCTTCAACCAATGAAAGATACTCTGATTTTTTTAAAAAATAAATGTTTATTTATTTATTTGACAGACAGAGATCACAAGGAAGCAGAGAGGCAGGCAGAGAGCGGGAGTGGAAGAAGCAGGCTCCCCTGCTGAACAGAGAGGCCGATGTGGGGCTCGATCCCAGAACCCTGGGATCATGACCTGAGCCGAAGGCAGAGGCTTTAACCCACTGAGCCACCCAGGTGCCCCAAAGATACTCTGATTTTATTCGTAAACCTTCAATCAAGGATAATCATGTTGCATGTACATTTTCTGTCTTCCATATTTATTCACCTACAAGATCATCTGTGGTTTTTCATCTTAACTTTACCTTCTCAGAGAATCTCAAATTTCTCCTTTATCTCAATTATCTACTTGCTTTTTGTTGTTATCTGATTATATTACAGTTTTTAAATCTATAATTTATGTTTTTGTCCTTAGATTTTTTTTAAATTTCTGCCAACTTCTGAAAGTGATCACATTTCATAGAATCTATTTATTGATCTCTTGTTTCATAGAGTCAATGTTTTCTTGAATTTTCCTAAATATACATGTTTAATTCTATCCAAATTATATTTATCTTTTCTACTTTTATATTTTAATCTCAAAAGAAGATCCTATTTATGTGTTATTATAATTTTCCTTCACTTTGTATTTTATCATCATCATCATCATCATTACTAAAAAGGGGAAAAAACGAAAAGAGATTTAGCAGTATCTACACAGCATTTTGTAGGGATTATGTTTGAAATACTCATCATCTACATTGAATATTTTTAGATTTTTCAGGTGGGGCCTTAGATCAGGTTGCCATAGCAAGATACCACAGTCTGAGTGGTTTAAACAACCGATTTTTTTTAAATTAAATTAAATTAAATTTTTTTCAGTGTTTCAAAATTCATTGTTTCAGTACCACACCCAGTGCTCCATGCAATATGTGCCCTCCATAATACCCACAATCAGGCTCACCCAACTCCACATCCCACCCCCCTCCAAAACCCTCAGTTTGTTTCTCAGAGTCCACTGTCTCTCATGGTTTGTCTCCCCCTCCGATTTCCTCTAACTCACTTCTCCTCTCCATCTCCCAATGTCTTCCGTGTTATTCCTTATGCTCCACAAGTAAGTGAAACCATATGATAATTGACTCTCTCTGCTTGACTTGTTTCACTCAGCATAATCTCTTCCAGTCCTGTCCATGCTGATACAAAAGTTGGGTATTCATACTTTCTGATGGAGGCATAATACTCCATTGTGTATATGGACCATATCTTCTTTATCCATTTGTCTGTTGAAGGACATCTTTGCTCTTTCCACAGTTTGGCGATGTGGCCATTGCTGCTATGAACATTGGGGTACAGGTGGCCCTTCTTTTCACTACATCAGTATCTTTGGGGTAAATATCCAGTAGTGCAATTGCAAGATCACAGGGAAGCTCTTTTTTTTTAATTTCTTAAGGAATCTCCACACTGTTTTCCAAAGTGACTGCACCAGCTTGCATTCCCACCAGCAGTGTAAGAGGGTTCCCTTTTCTCCACATTCTCTCCAACATTCGTTGTTTACTGTCTTGTTAATTTTGGCCATTCTAACTGGTCTAAGGTGGTATCTCCATGTGGTTTTGATTTGAATCTCCCTAATGTCTAATGATGATTTTTTTTTTCCAGAGTTCTAAAGGCTAAGAGGTCCAAGATTAAGGTGCCTACAGATACAGTCTCTGATGAGGGCACTTTTCCTGGTTTGTTAGTTATGTTCTTCTATCCTCACATGGGAAGGGACACAAATAGTCCATAACAGATAGCCAGATAATAATTGGTTCGTTATAAAGGAGTCAGGAAATACTCCCAGCAGAAACTCAGTATGTGGTTTCTTTTTATTTTTAAAGGTATTTCAGGTATGTTTCTGAGTTTAGTTTTTTATTTGTTTCATCCTCATATATCTACATGTAGCTATACAGTATTTAGTATAGTATGTGGTATAGTTATGTCTACTTTTCTTTCTGAATTTCTTTCCTCTCTCTTAGGAGTAAAGATATACCGAGCCAGAAAGAAATGACTGTGTTAGAAAGAAGTCCCATATGCATGACCCTGCATTCCTGGACCTCCGTTCGTAGATGCTTTGGACCTCCTTGGGTCCCCAGTGTTCACTAAGTTTCCATTTGAATTTGGGCCACTTGCCCTATTGTCTTTCTTACTTCCAGCTATTGCTTCTTCTAAGCAAGTTTTGTTCATTCGGGCTTGCCCAGCAATCTTCTATTTTCTTTGTAGTGAGGGTGAAAAAGAGAAGAAACTGTTTGCTCTGTAGAGTTACAAATTCCCAAGTAACAATGTTTTTAGTTGTTTGTTTGTTTCCTTCTAATATATGTGAGCTAGAGCAAGTTAATTAACTTCTGTGGGCCATCATTAATGTAATCAATTTCATCCTAAACAAGAATACAAAAATAAACAAGCCATATGTTAAAATAATATGGAATACCGAAGTTGTAGGATATGACCAAATTCAAGCTTTCCATATTTTCATACATTTGGAAGTTTTAGGTATACAACCAGGCTTTCTTTTCTCTCTTTATTACTTATCATTGAATCTTACATCCTACATGTAAAAAGGATTTACTTCTAAAACCCTGTTATTTTAGTTTTCGGCTCTGATCTCAAGAGTAACCTAGGCGACAGTAGAAATGATAAGTAATATCCACACACAAAAAATTCTAAATTGGCACCAAAATACTAACCATAAGGCTAAGACTTGATGTATGTAAACCAGCATTGTTCCAGAAAAATGGTGGCCCATAATTCTTACCACACTCTCTGCTACTCTGGTTCATTTCCCTCTTTTATTTTCTTCATGGTAATCATCACTATATGAAAATTGTGGTTACTTCTTCCTTGGCCATCTTGTATTCTCTGTTTATACAATGTAAGCTTTCTGAGAATAAAGACTTTTTTCCCCTTTCTTCACTGTGAAATCTCTAGTACTTAGATCCAGCAAGTTGTAGATGTTCGTTAATTAATTGCTGAATGAATGAATGGAGTTTAGCACATTATTCTTCAGAGATAATACCTGAGTGAATTATTCTTAGAATATTATCTTTGTGATACATGCACATTTTTAAACAGTAAAACCATTTGCTTCACTTATTTTGCCATTGACTCTCAATGAAAATAAAAATAAAATAAAAAATCTGAGTGAATAGATGAAAACAGCTAAGTGGTCTAAATGGTTAATAATGATTGAAATTTCACAGTGCTATGGGTACAAGAAAGCAAAGCTATTAGGAATAGTAGAAGAGGAACTTAGACTTAAAAGAATATTATCTGAGATGGGAAATTAAGCAATGTCAAAACATGGGAATGTCACACATTAGGATAATTTAAAAAAGAATTACACATATATTGGGGCACCTGGGTGGCTCAGTTGTTAACTGTCTGCCTTTGGCTCAGGTAATGATCCCAGAGTCCTGGGATCAAGCCCCGCATCGGACTCTTGCTCAGTGGGAAGCCTGCTTCTCCCTCTCCCACTCCCCCTGTTTGTGTTTCCTCTCTCACTGTTTCTCTCTCTGTCAAATAAATAAACAAAATCTTTTAAAAAAATACATATAGAAAGCACAGATCCATGGAGGGGAAAGGGATTCTTCTCTCTGCATTTTGTTGTGAATGTCACCTGAAGAAATGATAGCAACTGTTAAACATTTAAGAGCTAAGAACAATATTTCTTAATGTGACTTCGTAACGACCAGTATCAGTGTTTCTTAAATGTTGATGTGTATATGAACCAAAAGGGAAATCCTAAAATGCAGTTTATAATACAGGAGGCCTTAAAAGTAGGTGTAGGACCAGAGAGTGCACATTTTAAATAATTTTATTAATTTTAATTAATTAAAATCAATTTAATAATCCTATTTAAATTAAATAACTGTATATTTAATTATTAATATAATTATATGGCATATAATTATATTATATATAATTACTTGACTATTATATTATCATATAAATATAATTTTATCTATTTATTATATATATGTTATATATTTATATAAATATAGTTATATAATAATTAATTAATATACTAATATATATTAAATATAATAATAGAAATAATTACATATTTAATTATAAGTTAAATAATTATATTAAAATTTGATGATTTTAATAATGTTAATAATCTCCCAAGATGCCCATTGAACAATGACCAAGCCTAGAAAATATATTAATGCCTTTAACAGAGATTCTATCTTAATAACTCTGGCAGACTTCTCTGTGTGTATATACTATGCTAAAATCTACCCTGATGTTAAAATTTTGAGGTTGGGTGATGAACAGAATATACAAATCAAGGACATTTCCCATTGATTCTGAAGGTATTCGGGTTTCTAACCAATAGTGTGCTAAATGGTGACTGATCAAAAATAGGAGCCCTCTGGATAAACTCAAATTCTGCTCATTTTATGCAACCAACAATATGACATGAAAATATCATGGGACTTTGAATCTGAAAGACTTGACCTTCTGCTGAACATTCTGTAGGTGCTTAAAATTATTCAAACACTTATTTAGGAAGGCAAATACTTGTGTGGTGGACTTGTAAATTGATAGCATCACTTTGGTAAAAAATTTGCCAACATTTATCAGGAGCCATAAATGCATCTCTATGATAATTTGGGGATTCTATACTTATGAAGTAATCTTTTTACATATGGAAGTTTTTGGCATACAAAAGTTAAATAAATGATTACCAATAATTGGGAAATTTAATAACTCATATACGTTTAATAGTTGAGTATTTAAACTATGGATTATACTTTCTGTTTACTACTATTTATCCAGAAAGAAAATGTTTAATTCATCAACACATCCAATTCCTTCCCATAAACATTTGATTCCTGTGGCTTAAAGTACTCATATTCTAGATGTTCTTCTAAGCCAGCAGAGATTGTGAGATACCATTAATTAGAAGATACACTCCACTTCATATTCAGAGCCATTTAAATGTGGAAAAAATACTTACATTATAATTTATTACATGCACCGTAATAATGAGATATAGGCAGTAGCTACTACAACAGTTAAGAAAAGAAAATGCAGCCAAGTGGACTGTAGCAGTCAGGTGAGGCTCCACAGGGGAAGTAAGAAAAAGGAAAAAGATGTAGAACATTCCAAGTAAGTAAAAGAGGATAGTGAAGGAGGGCATTTGGGTGAGCTATGGTCTGACTGGGAAAGAAGATTAGGGAAAAAGTTTTTAAGGAATGTTGTAGTGGGATAAAGCCTTCTAGAAGAAGGAATTGACCATTTATACCTCTTACCACTAAATTTCTGCATTTATGCAAGACTACCTAGGAAAAGAAAAGAGTCAAGCTTCTTCATGTGTCTTACTAATTATTTAAAAGTAGCCAAAAAATCAACAATTATCACTTGTTGAATGTCTACTGTAAGCTATAGATTTGAAATGGTGCCTCACTGATGACTTTTCAATTGCTCCTCACCACAGCACTTTGCAAGGCATACATCATGTAACTTGTAGTAGAAGCCATTGTGCCTTCTGACAGGGTCTTAGAGCAACTAGAGGACCTCCATATTTGGCTTCTTTTCCCTTGAAGTGGAAAACAACTCTATCAGTGATCTGAATGGTAGCTGTAACTTTAATATGATGAAACATCCCGGTCCCTAAAACTGTTTTTAGCGGGGCCCTTTGCAACATCACTGTACTTCACCCTCTCAAACCACACTGACTGATGCAGTTGGGATAGTGTCAAAAACAGAGGAATTGTGGCTCCTGGGTGGCTCAGTGGGTTAAAGCCTCTGCCTTCAGCTCAGGTCATGATCCCAGGGTCCTGGGATCGAGCCCCACATCGGGCTCTCCTCTCAGTAGGGAGCCTGCTTCCTCCTCTCTCTCTCTCTGCCTGCCTCTCTGCCTACTTGTGATCTCTGTCTGTCAAATAAATAAAATAAATAAAATCTTAAAAAAAAAACAGAGGAATTATCTGAGGATTTCTAATTGGGGTTGGAAAGGCAAAAGCCTTTCCTCTGTGGTAAGTGGAAGAAACTGTAAACAGAAGACCATGAAAACAACATACAAATGGAGTGAAGATTTGTCACAGAGAGACAGTGGAATTCATTTGAGTTTGTGATGCTATGTCCTTGGCTCTTCCCTGGTTTTTATGTGGTTTCAAATGGCTTGGCTGTTCTACAATCCTCTGATACTGTGGCTACGCAAGGATCATTGAAGGCTCTGTGGAACAGAAGTCTTAGCAGACCACACTCCAAATTCAAGATCAATATGACATTTACTAGATGGTATAAAATAACCTTGTCAAAATCACTCAGTAGTGGTGGAGTTGAGATTTGAAGTTGGGTCGGCTTGATACCAAAGGCCATCCTTTCCATCTACCAGCACTTTCTATTAAAGCGTCTGCACTATCCAGTCTGATAGCTACAAGTTCCTTGTAGTTCCTGAGCATGTGGTGTTGCCAAAATACCAAGGAACTGATGTTTTTTAAAGAATCTTATTCTATTATAATTCATTTGCATTTAAAATTAAGTAGTCACGTATGATTAATAGTTACCATATTGGACAGCACATCTCTGACATGCACTCTCCCAACTATTATTGAGTTTCAACTCTCTGATGGACTTTGTACTGGCCACTATCTGTTGGATATTGCACAAACTACTTTTCTCAAGCAAACCTTCATAATAATTCTGATATACATCTATTATGTGAATAATAATATACATGAATGTAAGTGAATTATGTCACATCTCATTTACTTAGGTAGAAATGGAAGCAATAATTATATTACTACATATGGTAAATAATATGTATGTGTATATATATGTGTATATATAAAATTATCAGTTATATATTATAGTACTAAAAGTTATAATGGTTGACAGAGCAAGAACTGAGAATTAGGATTGCCAGGTTCTCAGTTTGACTCTTGCAACTACCAGTATTGGTATATAGGATTTCAGACTCAAAGTATCAAGAATTAGTTTAATTTATTCTCTTTTCTTGAACTCGTTTGAGCTTTAACACTAATTTAAATTCCATATACAGCTTCCTGACCAGGCTTGGTAGTGGTTTATCTTAACAGGATAGGATCACTAAGGTTTTAGTACTAGAGGAAGTTAACATCTCAGGACCATAATGACACATGCTTCGCACAGCCTTCTTTGAGATAAAATAGGGATATATAAAAGGTGAGATAGTCCTTTGTGTTGAACAGAGGGCAACACACAGTGTATATAGAATAAATGTCACAAATGTTTATAAAACCACAAGATTTGAAAGAAAAAGAAAAGAAATTATATACCAGAAAGGACTATATAAAAATTTTATATTCTGGAAATTACAAATAATATTGTTGACAGGAAAGGAGGGTGGTAGGTTGCTGGAAATTAATATCAATAGTCAGAGTTAAAACAGATTAGGTTCAAGAAACAGTGACTGCAGCCAAACCAAAGACAACTCTAAAAGAATATAGAAGAGTCATTATACTGTTTCATCTGTATTTATATATACCAGTTTTTTTTTTTTTTATGTTGAACTAGAAATGCATTGGCAGCCTCAACAAGGAACAGAGTCCAGGTATAATGAGAAGAATCTGAATTTCAGAAACTTTTGTAGGAAGGAAAGCCAGCTGGAGAAAATCCAGTATATCTGTGTATAGATGTAACAAATGGAAACTTATCAGGTATGGTATGTGAGAGACTAGGTGTTTCTAAAAGATCCCATTATCATTGAAGCACAAAAGTAGGTTGACGGAGCAAATGGTTTGCTTCACCTACTAAGAAAGTATTCACTCACCTTGTTAGATCCTCATCTCTCCCAGTTGTACCCATTTCAGGGTCATTCCACAAAAGAGAAGCTCAGGATTGTTACTGTGATATAAAGTGCATTGCTACCAAAATGTCATTCCTTATATTCACGGATGACTTCAGCAAAGACCTGGAACCATTTGATAGAGCAACTGAAACCAGAAATTTGTGGTTTACAAATACAGAGAGATTCACATAAAACCTGAATCCAAAAGCTTTAGGAAAAATGTGTGAAAAATAAAAATCAGTAACCCGTCGTTATACTTTCATGCATGTTGTCAAATCAATTTTGTTTTTTCAAGCTAAAGAAATAGTTTAGAAATGTTGCTAATATAAGACATCTTTTCACATTTGTTGGGTAGGTTTACCTGAGTTTAGACAAGAGATCTCACAGTGGAACAAAGGACTTTTATAGTAAGTGCGCAGACAGATGCATACAATATCCAGATGATTCAGACTGTTTAGAGGCATAATTTACATCCAGACTATTAGATATTTATTTTTCTTCCTCTTTGAAGTTGCTGTATATATATTCAGATCATTCTAATGCCTTTCTATTCTGTTCTCACCATTGTAAATTTAACCTCTAAGAATTGAAATAGTCATGAACTGTGTATTTATGCCCAAAATATCTACCTTTGGAGACTTATAGAAAAATCACCAGAAGTTGCTCTTTGTGAACTATCAGCACAGACACATATATACAGACAGACACATACCTTCATACACACAGTATATGTGCATATACAATTGACCCTTAAACAACATAGGGGTTAGGGGCACCAGCCCAAGTATAACTTTAGAATTCCTGCAAACTTAACTATTACTCACTTACTGTGGACCAGAAACCTTAATGATAACATAGTCAGTGAAAATATATTTTGTATGTTATATAAATGCAAAATTCTTTCTCCATTCTTTGACGTATTGAATTATATCACATAGTTTAATATGGTAATTGTTTACAAATAACAGACCTAGTTTTTCCAATCTTTCAGATGAATATTTAATGTTTCTCACCTACCAAATTCTTGGGAATGTAGCCAAATATTTTGGGCATCTGGGTAACTTAAACTTTTTAATAGACCATGACTTAATTTAACCATGACTTAAACTTTATAATGAATCTTGTGAAGATCCACAGAGCAGTGATTTTCTTTGAATATTGATAGTTACTGTTCACTGACAATATGTTAGAAAAGCCATAATGTGCCATAGTCCCATAAACTGCTGGCAACAGATATATATACCAGTTGGTCCTTGAACAACATGTGTGTAAACTGTGCAGGTCTACTTTCATGCAGTTTTTTTTTTGTTGTTGTTGTTGTTTTAATAAATACAGGATAGCACTAGTAAATGTATTCTTCCTTATAATTTTTAATAAATTTTTTTCTCTAGCTTACTTTATTATAAGAATACTATGTATGATTAAATAATAGTAAAATACTAAATGCTGTAAAATATGGGAATCTGTGGAGAAACAGTTTTCTCTGTTCTTAGTAATCTGTAGGTGTTAATGAGATCATATTAACAATAACAACACACATATTTCTAACATGTATGCCCCAATTACCTATGCAGGACCTCAGAGTTATGTTAAGTGAAACCTCAGTAGTTTTAGGGAGCTGTAAAGAAAGTCCCACATGTGGTAACAAACAACTCTCTCACTGCCATTTTGAAACTTACCATGCCAGAAACCTGCTATTGTCTCCATGTCTAGATAAGGTGCTGGAGCCCCAATGTTGACGAAGTGTTCTGTTAAATCTTGTTATTTTCCACATCAGAGAGTAAAAATGTATCTTTCTATTCTACATGAATTTGGCTATTTACTTTAATGAAAATAAAATTAATAAAATAAAATTTAAAAATAAACTTAATTATTTTTCTGAAACCAAAATAAAGATCTATAAAAAATCTGAAGACATTTCATTCTCAACTGAGGGTCTCCAGAGAAATGATAAAGTCTTATAATTTCAATCAGATCACATAAGTGAAGAGCTAATGGAGATGAAGGTCATTAACTTAAAACTCTTTATGAGATTCAAAATAAAGATATGTGGACTTGGTTAGTAAATAATTTAAAGATGTATTATTTCCCCAGATTTAAACACATTAATGTCCTTAAACTAACTCTTTACATCCTACTCAAGGACATAGTTTAGTTGTAGAGATCAAGTCTAATGTTTAGTCACAATTTGTCACTTTAAATTGGCTACCAGTGACATTTTAGTTTTATAAAAAAAGCAAGTCAGTGGAAACTAATTCATTCAGCAAATAGTTTTTATAATTTTACCAGGAACAAAATAACATGTTATGTATTTTGGGATAACAATAAAGAATTAGAATCAGACCCTACCTTCAAAAATTGTATAGTT
Source organism: Martes martes (assembly GCF_963455335.1). Classification (NCBI taxonomy): domain Eukaryota; kingdom Metazoa; phylum Chordata; class Mammalia; order Carnivora; family Mustelidae; genus Martes; species Martes martes. The sequence continues at coordinate 70,993,404 of NC_137896.1, forward strand.
CACTAGAAAACATTTGACATAATTAGAATCTGATCATTTTATCTCATCATTTCAGAGTTTGTATTATTAACCATTACCTTATAGTGTGTATGGTAAGAAGGGGAAAAGATCCAGATTAAGGAATTAAAATCAACACAGAAATGAATTCAGGAATATATGTGGCATACAAAGGAAAATAAGTTACTCAGTTTTGATACTGGACAGAAACATAAACAAAAAGTGTAGCAAGTGTAGAAATTATTCTGGGGGGTTAAAATATGGAATTTCCAGCCTTTGAATGTGAAACCCCTTTCTCACTTGATAAGATAATTATGGGTTTGTTTTCGAGGAGGGAAGTGGTGAGATCTGACATATGCATTCATGAGATAAAATCCATAATAATGTTTAAGTTGGATTGGACGGGTGGGAGAAGGCTGGAAGAAATGAGATCATTTAGGAGGCCAGTGTAGTAGTCTAGACAAGCAACATGAAAGATCTCAACAGTGAGACTTAAGGATCTTAGTATGACAAGAATCTCAGGACTAGAATTGATAGGTACTATCAGTTGATTGTCTGTGTAGTACAGGAGAAACAAGACTCAAAGATAAGGTATGATTTTTAGTTTAACATGATATTGATGCCATTGGAAAATACTGAGAGTTCAGAGGTGGAGTAAACTGGAAGGTAATGTGATGTGTTCTACTTTAAAAGTATTAAGCATGAGGTGATCATACATAATCTAATGGGAGAAGACAGAAAAACAAAATATGGGCTTGGAATTCAAGTCTGAAGCTACTAGAATTGAAGTCATTGAAGCTTTCCAAGTGGTACTGAAAGTAGATTGATTGAGAAGGACATTGCTGTGAATGAGAGATTGATAAATGATGGCAGAAAATGTGTAGACCTATTCCCCAATGATTTTAGCAACCAAGAGAAGAGATTAGGTGTTTTGAAACACAGGACCAGTTAAAGGTATATATCAGTTATTGGCTAAAATTGAAGCACAACTTTATTCTGGGCATTAGTAGAAACTCAATCAATATTATAAAGGCAGAAAAGCCCAGATACCAAAACTTTACTTGACATTGCAGGAAATAATTCATAAATACATTTCTTGAATATGGATGTAAAAGTCCTTAACAAAATATCAGGAAATGTAATCCATCAATATATAAGTACAGCATGATTATGTGGGACTGTTTGAAAAATGCAAGTTTGGATTCACAATAGAAGATCAATCAATGCACTTTGTCATATTAACAGAATAAAGAAGAGGCATATTAATAGATGCACAAAAGTATGTGAGAAAAATTAATGCCTCTGTGTAACAAAACTCTCAATAAATTAGGAATACAAGGACACATTCTAAAGCTGATAAAGGGCATAAAAATAAATTTACCACCGATACCATAACTAATGATGAAGTATTTCCCTCTGATTTCTTCTCAGATCAAGATTAAGCCAAATATGTCTATTCATATCACTTATTTTTAATATTGTACCTGGAGTCCCAATCAATGAAATGAGACTATTAAGACAAAAAGGCAAAAGATAAGAAAGGAAGAACTAAAACTTTATTTGTAGACGATATGAATTTTTACACAGAAAATCCCAAGGAATCTACAAAACTAGAACTAATGATTGAATTTAGTAATATTGCAAGATGAATTTCCTGCTGGTTTATTGACGGGCAGTTGATTTATTTTGTTACTGTCCATCAATATACTAGTGAGAAATGATTACAAAGTGGAAAATAAAAACATTTAGAACAAATGATACATCCATCAGCAGAAGAAGAGAGAAACAAATTATGGTATATTCAAAAATGCAATTGTAATCACCAGCATAAAGAATGAACTGATACGTACAACCATTTGAATCTCAAAAACATGTTGAGTAAAAGAAGTAAAAGCATATACATTATAAGGTTCTGTCTATATATATAATATAGGCAAACACTAATTTATGGTGATAAAAATCAAGACATTGTATGCCTGTGGGAGATGGTAGTTAACTAGAATGGGACATACATGAATGTTCTACAGTTGTAGAAATACATTATTAGTGTGAGTTTTACATGGGTGTACGTATTTTGAAAACTCAACTCCATACTTACCATCTGTGGATTTCACTATATGAAAATTTTATTTTAGTAAGTAAAAAAATAGTTTGATCCTCCTATAAAAACTGCTTTAGAAAAGTCATTAAAAAAGCCAAAGAAAATTTGCATAACCAGAAGTGTAAAAATTAATTAAAATAAAAGAATCTTGCCTTGTAAAGAATAAATCAGTATAAAGGTAAATGTTTTTTCTACTAAAAGAAGATGCATATGCAGTGATGCAAATCACAGAGAAATAAACCCTTGTTTAGAGTAGAGGAATTAAAGAAGTATTACAGCAATAAGATATGACTATAAGAAAGGGAAATAATTCGTAAATTCCGAGGCCGGTAATGATATTCCAGGTCCTGTCTGACTTGAAATACTCAAGGGCAGGAGCTGTTGTTAATTCCCCAGTGACTGAAATTGTCACAGGTCACCAATTAAACACTGTGAGTTTGGTGTGCTCTGGGGAAAAACAGACACCATGGAAAATCTCAGAGGTGGTAAGTAAATTGGATATGGAAAAACCAGTAGAATATGCACAAGCCATTTTTAGTTCCTTCTACTTGTCTGCATATTCAATAGGAAGAAGAGACTGTGTCATCGACAGATCCTTGATTCTTGGAACTACAGGAGGGCAATATGTCTCAGTACAGAGACAAGGATTCTCTGTAAATGAAGTTACCAGGACATTTGGGTCATTGGAAGGGGAAAAAAGTCATGCTCAAGAGTGGATGCAGGTCAACAGATGAATCACAACACAGAATCACAAGAAGCCAATTGTAAAATCTCTTTGACTAATTCAAATGCAGAGAACTACATCAAGAAATCCACTATGTCCTCTAACATGAAGGAAAAGGACAGCTTTAGACATGGCCTCAGACATCAGGTCAGACTAGAACTGAAGAAAAGTGCACTCTATAACCTCCAGTGCAGCAAAGAGCATTGAGCCTATGGAAATTACTACATTTTCATAAGCCCTTTCACATGAATCTACAATGATCTCTGTTCCTAATCACAAGTCAAATGAAGAAAAGGTATGGAATTATAAATTCTTAGAAAGTATTCAGTCTCCCAGAACTGAGGCAGTGCTTATCAATCTAGAACATAGTAAAAGCATAGGAGTAGATATGAAGAGATCTGTGTCCAACATGGGTGCCAAGAATCATTTTTCACAGCTGTGTACGAAAGGTGAAATCAATTTTTAAAACTCCCAGTGTTAAAACAAATTAACAAAATTAGAAAATAAAGAGAAATAAAACTTAGTGAATTGTGTACTATTATAAGCATTGTACATTAGAAAAAGTAATTTCAAAAAGAAGTAGAAAATGAGAATGGAAAAAGACCCATGAAGACATTAAAATGCCATTATTAGCTATGAGGGTTTTTTTTTTTTTTTGGTACTTTGAAGGACAAAATGATTAATATTATATAAACAGTTCTAGAGCATGATAAGTTAAAAAGCTGAAAAAGGAAAGAATATTCTTCTATGTTTGTTTCATAGAAGCTTAGGTTTTGACATTCATGCATAGATTTTATCCTAAATCTGCCACTTTTTCATTATAAATTTCAGCAACTCAGTCCACTAAATTTTCTTGAACTGTATAATAGTACCTAACTTTGTCTGTATTTTTTTAGCAAACCAAATCATTTTATCATGCAGTTTCCTCCTACTGGAAAATTACTTAAAATATAATTATAGAAATTCTACAAGATACTTTGTAAAGGTCTGTAATTATTTTCCTACCCTAAACTGGGGCCAATCTTTTTGTTCTTTAAAAGTTGCTTGATTACATGCATGTCTGTCTTCATATCATCTACCTGTGTGTGTGTGTGTGTGTGTGTGTGTGTGTATGTGTGTGTGAGAGACAGAGAGAGAGAAATGAAAAATGAATATATAATAAAACGTTTAAATGTTGGGCCTGATGACTATGATTAATAAGTATATAGTACACTTATATGATAGAAGCTAAGATGTTGGATTGGTACTAATGATAAAACCAACCAAGGAATCTGCTTATACAAGCAGATACACACTCATTCATTATGAACTAATCTCATGCATAGACACATTCTACTTGGAATGTTATTAAATCATACAAATCAGCATACTAAAAAGTTGAGCAAACTAATTTTAGTGTTTATTTTTAATTTTTTTTATTATGTTCAGTTAGCCACCATATAGTATATCATTAGTTTTTGAGGTAGTGTTCAGTGATGTATTAGTTGCATATAACACCCAGCATCCATCACAAAGTGTGCCCTCCTTAATACCCATCACCCCGCTACTCCATCACCCCCACCCTTAAACCCTCAGTTTGTTTCCCAGAGTCCATAGTGTTCATTTTTAAATTGAAAAAATGATTTAACAAAACCTACTTTTTAATTTCAGCAATTCTCAAATTCCTGTTGGTGTCTTTTTCTATAAAAATTTTGTTGAGAGAAATTAGGCTGCAAAGTTGAATTGTGTATGTATGTTTTTTTATCTTCTTTACCTAGTAACTGTGACCTTAGGTGCATTATTTAACCCTATTGTGAATCAGGTTGCTCATTTGTAAGATAAAATAGTAATGCTTTCATCATAGGGGTTTCACAAGGATAAATAACCTCATTTATTATGTACAATACTTAAAACACATACACTATTTGGCCTAGCATATATATTCTTAGTTCTCTTGTTATTAATAGTACTATATATTAAATAATAATTAATTATAATGATGATACAATGCATTATAATTATGTACTCAAAGAGGTAAACCTGGAATATCATTCATGAAATATTAACAGTGGTGATATCTAGATGGTAAATTAAAAAAATATTTTAATAACACATTTATATTTTTACAAAAATTTTATTATCAATCCGAAGATTTGAAAGAGATTAGTTTTAGCCTTACTGATTACTGATACTAAAGACAATTCAAATAAAATTTTAACTTTAATATTTGATGCTCATGGATTAGAAGAGCAAATATTGTGAGACTGTCTATACTACCCAAAGCAATCTACACTTTTAATGTAATACTTATCAAAATACCAACAGTATTTTTCACAGGGCTAGAACAAACAGTCCTAAAATTTGTGTGGAACCACAAAGATCCCTAAAAGCCAAAACAGCCTTGAAAGAGAAAAGCAAAACTGGAAGCATCATAATTCCAGACCTCAAGTTACATTAAAAAGCTGTAGTGATCAAAACAGTATGGTACTGGCACAAAAATAGACAAAAAGATCAATAGAGCAGAATGGAAAACTGACAAATGAGCCCACAACTATACGGTCAGTTAACTTCAACAAAGCAGGAAAGCAGGGAAAAACAGTCTTTTTAATAAATGGTGTCGGGGAAACTGGACAACAACATACAAAAGAAAGAAACTTTGCCACTTTTTTACACCAAACACAAAAATAAATTCAAAATGGATTAAAAACCTAAATGTGAGACTTGAAACCATAAAAATCCTAGAGGAAAAAACAGGTAGTTACCTCTTTGATAGTGACTATAGCAACTTCTTTCTGGATATGTCTCCTGAGGCAAGGGAAACAAAAGCAAAATTAAGCTATTGGCATTTCATCCAAATAAAAGTCTTCCACACAGGGAAGGAACCAATCAACAAAACTAAAAGTCAACCTATGGAATGGGAGGATATAATTGCAAATGACATATATGATAAAGGGTTAATACCCAAAATGCAAATAATCCAATTAAAAAACGGGCTGAAGACATGAACAGACATTTTTCAAAAAAAAAAAAACAAAACAAAACACCCACACATGGGGCCAACAGACACGTGGAAAGATGTTCAACATTACTCATCATAAGGATAATACAAATCAAAACTACAATGTGATATCATGTCACACTTGTCAGAATGCCTAAAATAAACAACATGTGTTGGCAAGGATGTGGAGAAAGGGGAACCCTCTTACTCTGTTGGCAGGAAGACAAACTGGTGTAGCCACTCTGGAATACAGTATGGAGATTCCATAAAAAGTTAAAAGTAGAATTACCCTACAATCCCACAACTCCACTCCCAGGTATTTACCTAAAGAAAACAAAAATATTAATTCAAAGAGTACGTGCACCCTGATGTTTATAGTAGCATTATCAACAATAGCCAAATTATGGAAACAGCCCAAGTTTCTATCGACTGATGAATGGATAAAGAAGTGGTATGTATAGGTAATGTAATATTACTCAGCCATAAAAAGAATGAAATCTTGCCATTTGTCACAGCTTGGATAGAGCTAGAGAGGTATTATGCTAAGCAAAGTAAATCAGAGAAGGCAGATACCATATAATTTCACTCATATGTGGAATTTAAGAAACAAATCAAATGATCATAGAAGACAAAAAAAAAGAGAAGCAAATTAACTCTTAACTATAGATAGCAAACTGATGTTTACCAGAGGGGAGGTGAAATAGGTGATGGGGATTAAGGAGGGGCACTTGTGATTAGCACAGAGTATTTTATGGAAGTGTTGAATCACTAAATTGTACACCTGAAACTAATATTATACTGTATGTTAACTAAGTGGAATTTAAATAAAAACTTAAGAAGTTAAATAATACCTTGAGAATAAATGATAATTATACAAAGTGACAATATCTTAATGGAAATTGTCAAACAAGCAAAAAAATCAATATACATATAATTAATATCCACATTTCCAGCATCAAGTTTCAATAATTAATGCTATTTAGCCAATCTTGTTTTACCCATGTCTCCCCTGCCACTATTATTTATGTTGTTTTTGTAGTATTTAAAGACCAACCTCGGCATCATATAATTTCATTCATAAATATTTCCATATATATAAGGAACAGATGAGGATATTTTTAAGTATAAACAAAATGCCATTATCACACTTTACCAAATTAATTATAATTCTTTAATGATATTTAATACTTAACCTATGTTAAAATTAATTATCTCAAAGTAAATTTTTATACATTGTTGAAATTTAGATGCAGACAAGGTCTGCACATACATCTTGACATAGTTTTAAAACTTTTTAATTTGAAACAAAACTTCTATTTTATTTTTAATTTTTTTAAAGATTTTATTTATTTGAGAAAGAGAGAGTGAGAGATTGAGAGAGAGGGGAGCCAGGAAGCAGAGGGCGAGAGACAAGCAGAGTCCATGCTAATTGTGAAACCAAACTCCGAACTCTATCTGATGTGGGGCCCAACTTGGAGCCTGTTGTGGGGCCCCACTTGGGGTTGGATCCCATAACCTTGAGATCATGACCTGAGCTGAAATCAGGAGTCAGGTGCTTAACTGACTGAGCCACCAAAGCGCCCCACAAAACTTCTATTTAAACTGAATTCATTTGACGGGTATTCTGGCTGCTTCCTCATTTTCTCAACTGATGAAACAAGAGCTTTGATTGGATTCATATCCATTTGGGAGCAATGGCAATATTTCTCTATAGGTGATGTATTCCAATTTATATCATGTCAGGAAATTCATGATGCCTGCTGTTCCTATAATTGTGAAGTTAAGATAGATAAGTAGGTTCAGGTGTTTTAGCTACATCCATCCATTATAAAGTTTTCCACTAACCTTTCACCTAACAATTTTAGCAACCATTGATAATCATTGCCTAGATTTATTATTTATAAGTGGTTGCAAACTGATTTTCTAATTTTATCATTTCTTTTACATCTGTTAGTTGCAATTATCTGACAAGAGGCCAGAAATGACATTTTTTCATCAAATATCAGGATGATCTGAAACAGTTTATTTGGAAAAGTAGGGATAATTAAATATGCAATTATTTCCCATTATTTGTTAATTTCAGAACAATTATATGGTGCTTTAGAAATCTCCAGAGTTGATTAACAAATATATTTTGATATCATTATGAACAAGTATATTTTTACATATTTGAAGTATTTCAGTCTGTTGTTGTTACTGTTCTTTTGATATTTAACTCTGGCCAGTGAGAAACCTTTCAGGTTGGCTCTAGTTTCCCTTTATTATTATTATTTTTTAATGTTTCTACCAATCTTTTTTTTTCTCTCAGCTTTATTGAATTTAAATTGACAAAAATATTTGTAGGGATATTTAAAGTATAGAATATGATGATTTGATATACATACACATTGTGAAAGTATTTCCCCTGACAAGTTAAAATTAATCTCCTTACACATTTACTTTTTTTTTTTTTTTTTTGGTGAGAACATTTAAAGTCTACTGTCTTAGCAAATTTCAACTATACAATAAAGTGTTATCAGCTATAGTCATGGAGAGGTTCAAGCCCTTCACCCCCTCTGGGAGGACGTGGGAGTTGGGAGGTTCCCTCTTGATTGTATGGCACTGGGCTGGGAATGAAGTGTATGGCAAGATTGGGTCTCAATTTTGCCTATTTCCATAGGTTATTTTTTCTCGCTTGATGTATAGGTATCAATACCTGGATTTCTTTCAGAGGTAATTGACCAATGTGTAGCTCTACATTTGCTGTTTTTATGGGAAGGAGGGAGTTCAGAAGTCTGTAGTTATTTTGGTCAAACTTGGCTCTTTATTTCCTTTTGAAATGGTATTTGATAAACTGTGTAATTTATGTCATATCCCAGTGTCCCAGACTTACCCAATACCGTTCACTAGAATAAAATCAACCTAAATTGGCCACTTGTTTTGACTTCTGTCAATATTGTTGTGCAATATAATATCTAAAAAATTAACCCATGTTGTGTGTATTAGTATACTATTCTTTTTACTGCAATTTAATACACACTTAATTTATTCACTCATTCCACTGTTGACAGATATTTTCAGTTTTTGGATACTATGAATAAGGATGCTATGAACATTCTTGAAAGGAAATTTGTAGGTATATGAATTTGCTAAATTATGTGGTAAATGTATATTTAGTTTTTTGGATACTGGCAAAACATTTTTGAAGACTGTTTTACTGGTTTACACTATAACAGTTACATATGCCAACTTGAATTGCTGTACATCCTCATTTTCAATCATTTTATTTATACCATTTTGGTGGGTGTTTATCAGTCTCAGTGTTGTTTAAGTTTGCATTTCCATGATGACTAAAAATTCTGACCAAATGTATATAGTCTGGCTATTTAGACATTTTCGTTGATGAAGTTCCTAGTTAAGGCTTTTGTCCAGATTTTATAATGAACTTTATCTTTTTTAAAAAAAATTGTGTGGGGACGCCTGAGTGGCTCAGTTGGTTAAGCAGCTGCCTTCGGCTCAGGTCATGATCCCCGGGTCCTGGGATCGAGTCCCACATCTGGCTCCTTGCTCAGCGGGGAGCCTGCTTCTTCTCCCTCTACCTCTGCCTGCCTCTCTGTCTGCCTGTGCTCACTCTCTCTGACAAATAAATAAATAAAATCTTAAAAAAAAAATTCATGTGTAGTTCTTTACATATTCTAGATATGAGTACTGTGTTAAATATGTGAATTGCAGCTGTCCTTTTCCACGCTGTATTTACATTTGTACTCTGTTTCAAGATGACTTTTTGATGAAGTTCTAAAATATTAATTTTTCTTTGTTTAATGCTTTTCATGGTCTATTTAAGAAACCTTTGTTTTTCTCAAGTCCTTGAAGATATTATACTCATGTTTTCCCTTGAATCTTTATTATTTTACCTTGAACAAGGGATCATGAACTTTCTTGAATAATTTTTTTTTTAATAGTGTGAGGTAGTAGTAAAATTTTTCTGTGCTACTGTTCAGTGGTTCCAGCACCATTTATTGGAAAGACCAACCTCAAGTTTGCTCTAAATTACAGAAGTCTTTATATAAATTAGGTAGTTATCTACCAGTGGGTTTGTTTCTGGGACCTCCGATATTTCTTAGTAGTCTTTTTGTATACATATGTACTTATTTAACATTATCTTCAACATTATACTTTATAATATATTTTTGGTTGTTTAAGTCTTCCAATTTTATTTATCTTTTTAAAAGACTGCTTTGGCTATTCTATATTCCTTGCATCTCCAAAATTTTCCTTGAACATTGAGCACCAACTGATATTGAATAGAATACCTACAGAGGTCAGTTAGATCAATTTAAGGAGAATAGAATTGTTCTTATGAGTCTCCCCATTCATGAAGATTTATTTAAATCTTTAATTTCTTTCAGCAATATGTTTAAGTTTTCAGTGTAGGTGTCTTGCCCAGTTTTACTTAAATGAGTTCTAGGTATTTTATGCTACTTGAATTAATTTTAACTAATGGTGTTTTATATAATTTCCAACTTGTTTGTTTGCTAGTATATGGAGGTACACATTTTTTGTTTATAAAGTTAGTGTGTATTAACTTTACCAAATTCACTTATTAATTATAAATGTTTATGGATCCTTCTGGAATTTTGAATTAAGTAATAAAGAAATCTTGAAAATAATGGTGGTGTCACTTCTTACTTTTTAATTTTTATACCTTTTAGTTCTCTCTCTTTATTGTGCTGGCCAGTACCTCTAGTAAAATGTTGAACAGAATGGTGATAGTGGACATCTTTGCTCTTTGTCCAAGGCAGAAAAAAAACATTCAATAATTCTTCCCATTAAGTATGGCATTAGTTGTAGGCCTTTTGTAAATAACACAGATTATGGAAGTTCCTTTCTGTTCTTAGCTGAAAGGGTTTCTGTTTGTTTTGTTTTGTTTTTTAAAAAGTAAATGAATGTTAAAATGTTAAAATTTATCAAAGAACTTTATTCCTCTACTAAGATGATCATGTTTGTTTGTTTTTTGTTTGTTTTTATCCTTGCTAATCTACATATGTTAAGCCAACCTTGGATTTTTGGAATAAACCTCATTTGGGAATGGTTTTATGATATTTATATATTATATCTGTAGATTCGTGAGAGATACAGGCCTGTAATCTGTTTCCTTGTAGTTTTCATATGACTTTTGATGTCAGAGTTGTGCTGACTCTATAAAAGGAGCTGAAAGGTGGTCTCACATTTTTGTGTTTTTTTGGATAAATATGTGTAATATTGATATTATTTCTCCTTTTGCTATTTGGAAGAATTCATCAGTGAAGCCATCTGGAGGGAGGAAATCCTTCCTTTCTTCCTTCTTTCTTTACCTCCCTTCCTGCTTGCCTTTCTGACTTCCTCTCTTTTGGAGAAATTTTTGGAATACAGATTCAGTTACGTTAAGACTTACTGAATTATTCAGCTTTCATAATAATTTTTGGCAGTAGAATTAGTCCAATATCTGCTACTCTATAATGACCAGGCAGAAACTGTTCCAATTCTTTTTTAAACTAAGGAAATGCTGTTAATGTATGTTTATGTGCATATAAATAATATTGAATGACTTTTTTTAAATGGTTGCAGTTTTTAACTCTGGATAGGTGATATAGTGACTATTTACTTTTGTCCCTATATTCTTATGTATTATCTGATTTAATTTTCAAAAAAGCACATATATAATTTTCATACAGAAATGCAATTTATTTAAAATTTAATTTTAAATTTAAAATAAATTTAAATTTATTTAAAAAATTTATTTATTTAAAAATGTTTTAATAAGAAAAAGGTAGAAATATTTATGTTACATTTACTCAGGTACTTGAGCTAGAGTACTATTTTAATAAAAAACGTAGCAGAGGCAATAAGGATAGGACTTAATATGAATAGAACTTGAAAATGTTTTCTTAGTTTTCATCACTGTGACAATCAACATAAGCCTCTTAGAAAAAGAAATTGTTTGAACCCTAAGTATCAGCATGCTACAACTATGTCAACAATTCCTATGATATTTATTACTTTAATAACCTGAATCATCATCATTATAATCCCTCAGTTCATGTGTAGAGATGTTAAATTTTGATGTAGAATACATTTTTCTATTTTTTTTCCCATATGTGCTTAGAGGCAGAATTTAACAAACAGATCAATAAGAACTTTCCGTGAGAATAAACAGAATCAGAAAATAAAATCCCTTTTCTCTAGTTAGCCAGAAATGGAGATAATACCTTAGTTACTCTCAAGCATGAAAACCTAACAGAAGCAACTATTTTGTCCTTTAAAATATGAAATATATTCATTAAAACTCTAACTTGGCAAGTGTAGAGGAGGCTCCTAGAACCCATGGTTCTCAAAACCCTCATAATTCTGATGTCTAATCAAATATGAAAACTATTATTATTTCATTTATTCTTTCTGTTCTCAAATACCTATAAAAATATGGACAAATCTATGTATTTACTGTTGTTAGAACAGTGTTTCTCCACCTTGGCACTATTGATACTGACATTGAGGATGAATAATTCTTTTTTTTTTTTTTAAAGATTTTGTTTATTTATTTGACAAAGAGAGATCACAAGTAGGCAGAGAGAGAGGAAGGGAAGCAGGCTCCCTGCCCAGCAGAGAGCCCGATGCTGGTCTCGATCCCAGGACCCTGGGATCATGACCTGAGCCGAAGGCAGAGGCTTTAACCCACTGAGCCACCCAGGTGCCCCAGGTGAATAATTCTTTGTTGTAAGTGACTTTCCTGCAGATGGTAGGTTGTTTAGCAGCATTTCTGCCCTCTAGTCACTAAATTCCAGTAGCACACTCCAGTCCAGTCCTTTGGCAACCAACAATATTCTCAGATGTTACTAAATTGCCCCCATTGAGAACAATGCCTTAAAACAACTGCTCTACCTGGTGCGTGTGTGGCTCAGTGGGTTAAGCCTCTGCCTTCAGCTCAGATCATGATCTCAGGGTCCTGGGATAGAGCCTTGCATTGGGCTCTCTGCTCAGCTGGAAGCCTGCTTCCCCCTCTCTCTCTGCCTGCCTCTCTGCCTACTTGTGATCTTTCTCTGTGTCAAATAAGTAAATAAAATCCTTTTTAAAAAATTTAAAAAACAAACAAACAAACAAAACAAACAAACAACTGCCCTACCTAAGAAATAAAGAGAGAAGTTCTACAATCAGTGACAATGGATAATTCCCAAGAAAATAATAAAACTCCGGAGCTGAACATTTAATGTATACAAAGTGCATAGCTTCTTTAAGTCAGCAGGTCTGCCTCCCATTCCGGATAATTAGCATCACAAACAGCTACCAGTGTTCACCATGTTCAAGATCCAGAAGCCTACATCCTGACCCTTTTTATATTAACCTTTTTTGTTTGTTTGTTTCTATACTCCAGATCTTTTTGCTTTGTTCATACCTATATACACTTTTGAAAATTTCATATGACCTGGGAAACCCTTTCCTTATATGCAGTTTTTTAGTTCTTTTTTAAAAATTGATTTATTTATTTTATATATTGAGAACATGTGCATTCACACACACACACACACACACACACACACACACACACACACACGAGTGGGGGAGGGGCAGAGGGAGAGAATCTCAAGCAGACTCCCCACTGAGCATGGAGCCCAACACGGGGCTCAGTTCCGGGACCCATGAGGTTATGACCTGAGCCAAAACCAAGAGTTGCACACTCAACAGACAAAGCCCCACAGGCACCCCATATTTTTTATTTCTGATGTCAGGTTCCCTTTGCTGACCAATATTTGAATTCATCTCCATAACTGTGCACCTTTCAGTTGCTCAAGTTGAACACAGTGCTTATCCAGACCCGAAGTACCCTGTGTATTTAGCCCAGGTTCTTGTAACTGGTCTTGTTCCTTTGTTAACATTTGTTAAGTAGACTCCTGGGGTGGCAGGTGGTGAACCAGTGAAGGGCATTTTAACAAAAGATTACAAAGGAACAGAAGTAGAGAAGTTTTTTGCTTCCAGGTACATTGGAGAGGCCACACACAGAGCCAGAGAACAACAGGACCTGGAACACATGCCTTTATTAAGAGCCATGAGTGGAGTACTTTGAAGCTCCTGGGACAAGGCCCAACTGGCCAGTTTGAACCAAAAAGAGCAGAGTTTTGGTAAGCTCCAGCGTACACAGAAGGTACACAGAGGAAGGCCCTGAGAGGCAGGGATAAACGCTAGCCCAAGGGCAGTTGGGGGAGTTGTATCATACTTTAAACCTTTATTTGCAGCTCTGCTTGCTGTTATCTAAGGCGTATGCTCACAGGAGGAACCAGTGTCAGTTCAGGACTCCTATAGGCCACTTGGCCATACAAAATAGATGCCATGCCAGCAATATGGAGTAGTTTAGCCAAACTTTTAACAGCTGGTGTTTTAGACGGCTCATCTGAGCCCCAAGCATGTTTCCTAATCACCTTGTATATGGACAGGAATCACAATCTCCTCTTCTTTCACAAGAAGGAATAGTGTAGCAGGTCATCTCTAGGACTGCAACTAGGGAAGCTTCTAGAGTGGAAAATCCTTCTATGACTTGCAAGCATAATTTAGGGAAATTCTTAGAATGTAATATGTTATTCATTATTTTTATTTGGAACCTTAAAATTGAGTCTGGGTAAACTGGTAGATAATATGCTGATTTATTGGTTAAGATGATAATAGCAACTACAAATGCCTTTATTTGAAGTGGTTATATGCCTTAGGTAGGGTACACTTAAATCCAGTCTTTTCTGTGGAGTCTAATGTGTAGTGGTCACATAAATCCAATGACTCAAGGCACACTCTAGTGAATGATGGGGTAGGTGCAGGGGACATATGTCCATTTTTATTGGGGGATACTTCTGTGCAGACACTGAATGGCTAACAGCATATGAGAAGGTTTAATAATGTTTCCTTCCAAGGTTAATAATCAGCAAGTTACGTAGAACACTTAGCCTGGCAGACACTGAAAAACGCTGATGAGACCGGAAGGGCCATCTGCTTTGTGCAAACTAAATCTGGAAAGATACTATTAATCCTGATCCTGCTTATCATGTATCATTCACACACGCATCCATGCCAGTTTGAGACAGAGTGTTTCACAGCTACCTTTACTGATGAAAGCCACAGAGTTTTCCTGAGGAGAATTGGGAAAAGATTTCAAAACTCATTGCAGTTTATCTTTTTCCCCCAAAAAACACTGTAGTGGCTAAATTTTTGAGATTGGCTTTATTTGAAAGTCTCATTAAAAAAATAGCATTGTGCAGGGGCGCCTGAGTGACTTAGTCTCTTAAGCGTCTAACTCTTCGTTTGGCTTCAGTTCATGATCTCAGGGTCATGAGAGCGAGTCCTATGTTGGGCTCTGCACTGAATGGGGAGTCTGCTTGGATTCTCTCCTCTCCCTTTGCCCCTCTGCCCTGCTTGTATGCTCTCTCTCTCTTTCCCTCTCTCTCTCTTTAAATAAATAAAACTTTTTTTTCTTTTTTTTTAAGTAGCATTGTGTATACTTTATTGTTCTAGAAATTGTCTGCCAGGGCAGGAAGGTAATCTGGAGTGATTGTTTCTAGGACTCTGCAAACTATGAGCTCAGAACAGCCTTTGCTTGGTGTTTCAGCAACACCAGCTGACACCGAAGGTTGTTCTTTTGGAACTAGCTCTGCAAAAAAACCCATGAGCGTGAAAGCATGTAGGGAGATGCAGTGATACCTGCCACATACATAATGTAAAAGAAAGTGAGTGAGGGATATATTGACTCTAATTGGGATGTTTTCAGCCATTCACCTTAGAGCAGTCATTATGACTCAGAAGCAATGGTCATTTGAGGGGCCAGCCTTCCCTGAAGGAATATTCATAACTATATCTATACTAGGAAGACAGTTACTTCCTTAGTGATTTAGGACACTGAATACAGAAGTGCCTTATACTAGAAAGACTTATAGTGTGGATGCTTAGCCACATATCGTAGTAATTAATCAGTCCTGATATTTGATATACTAATCTTATATTTTTAAGAGATTGAAACATACCCATCATTCCAGAACTATAAGAGAGTAAGGAATTATTAAGCTTGGTACTAATTTATGCAAAACCCACAGTATGAATGGAAGGTTAATAATATAACTCCACAACTAGGAAACAGATGAAAAGAAAAAATTGATTATATGGGAAAGGATTTTATTTCTGAAATAGGAGAAAGTTGGTGGGAATACATGTCTTACTAATATGCTATTGGCCAAGTTGAGAGATGAGATAATTGTTTGCAAATGATCTGGAAATTTTAGAAAGAAACTGATTAGTGTTCCAAACCTGGTACATATCACAGGGCCCTCCTTCCTTAAATGTCAAGGATACTTCCTATGTGTATACTTTATTAGCCTGTGCCTCAGTGGATTATTGTATCTGAATTTTGAAGTATCACAGCCAATACCATTGCTTCTCATGTTAGACATTACAAATTAGACTTTGGATAAGAGTGGAATGTACAATGTACTAATAATTTGATCTGTTGATTATGAGGATTTTATATGAAACATAAAAACTTACATTAATATCTGAAAGAAGTTGTTGAGATCAAAATACATTTTATATAAATCTTAATGTAGTAGGTGGTTAAAGTAAAACATATGATTTATGACATAGCCACTGTATAAAATATATTTCAACTCTATCACAAGTACCCTAAAAATGCATCAAAGTATGGCAGTATGAGAAATGATCTGCTGCATAACTGCATGGGTCCTTAGTAGTATCATAGATAATAATGGAAGAATATATGCTTTTATAAGGAAAAATGTACACTTAAAATCTAGACAGTTTTCATAATATAGCAGAATACATTTGCTAATGTGATGTATTTATAAGGAAGAAATTAGTTTTCAGCAAACCACAGATGAACCCTGAGATAAACGGTACTGGTTTTCATCATTTGGCTGGAAAGCAGGCATGTGCCTATTTATTATCATAATAATATTGTGTGTGTGAGCATATGTTTGGGAAAAGATGTATTAAAGTGCTAACTAGTGGATCTTTTTATTAGTTTAAGGAGACCATTACTTCAGTCTGTTCAGGAGCCAGGGTTAACCACTTCCAAGCCTGCCAAAGAGCAATTATAGAAGACTGTAATTAGTCTTGCTGTTTGACACAATTTCTGGAAGGACTCTATAGTGTCTGTAATGCAAACATTGGCAGATGTCTAGGCCATTTGGTAGAGTTAAAACTATTGGGAACTCAGATATTAGGTCCAAATGACATGGTAGTTAGAATGGAAGTTTATTGATTGAGATGTTACTGACACAATTTCTGAATTTGCCAAGGGCAAGGATACTCAGGGCTCTTCTGCACAAACCAGATTCACATGATCCATATGAGTTACTTAAGGCTGTGAGCTTGGAGTACCCTTGGCAGGAGACAAGGAGGTTAGTGGGGACCCATTCCCATCTAGGCTCTTACAAATATGCAGAAGAAATAGAAAGTAGCTTATTATTTTGTATTAAAAATGAATTATTTAGGCAGGCTGGAAGATTTCACCTACATTCTCAGTATTCACTATACATTCACCAGAGTTTTGACCACAGTCTAGGTGTTTCGATGCATATGGAAAATAGGCTCTCACTTACCAAAAATTATCTAGTTTTGTTCAATTTGTTATCCACGATTAACAAAATGAATTTTTTTATGGCCTATACTTTATTACATACTTTACACTGTGACATACTTTACACTGTGACTTTCGTGGGTATCTTTTTAAAGAGAGTCCAGAAATTTGAATAAGGTTAATTTGTTTGAACAAAGGGTTGGAAAGAGGAGACCTCAGGAAAGGATTAGAAGGTAAGGTGTGAAAACACCTGGATGTTGTGGAGCCAGAGAAGCAAGAGCAAGGAACATCAGTTCTTTATAAATGAGAAATGAGGGGAAGTACTGGAGGCCATGATTAGTATCCCAATGCATATATTAGGCTCTTCTAGTCTTACTGATCATGTTCTTTTAAATGGACCCAGAGGGACCAAGGTATCCATCATGTTTATTGGTGTTTTGGATACTTATGTTACCCTCTATCACATCCTCTCTACCTAACCTTTATTCTGGCCATTGATGAGACAAATTGATTCATGCATATGTAAACTAATGACACTTTACATCACCACAGTCATGTTTTCTTGTCCTGGGCTTTTATAACTTTGTGTCAAGCAAATTTTATGAACCCACTTTGTACTTACACATGCTTTACTAATAGCTCATGGCAGTGAACATCCTAAGGAGACAACCTCTATATGATAGGAGATAAGAGATGATGATAAGTACTTCCTTTTTTGTTTTTTTGTGGGCAATTGTGAAATTCTATATATAAATCTCCCTAGAAAGTTCCAGTTGCATTGAGTACCATTTTCCACAGAGGAGAGCTATTCTACAACTCTTCTTTCTGTTGGCTTTCCATCTCCTCTATTTTATTCTGTGTCATAAGAATATATCCCAAAATAAACTCCCACACACAAAACCTTGCCTCTGCTTAATCCAGATGAATACAGCTACTCTACTCTGTCCAGAAAATCTTAAGACTTATAAGTGTTAAAATAAGCAAACCAACAAGCAAGCAAAAACCCTGCTTATACAGAATTTTCTATATGGTGAAAAGGCAGACAATAAACAAATGAAATGCATATGTGATGTATAAGATAATAAAAATAAATCAGTGTAAGGTACAGAGAATGTTAGTATTAAAGCAATTTTTTTAAAAGTTTTAAGATATAATTCACATACCATATCATTCACACTTTTAAAGAGCACAGTTCAATTCTTTTGGTGTATTTACAGTGTTGTACAGTCATTGTCATAGTCTAATTTTGATGTATTTTAATCCCCCTTAAAAGAAAGCTTATGCCCATTAGCTGTCACTTTCCCATTGCCTCTCAGCTTCTTAGCTTTAAGCAATCAATAGAATTCTTTCTTCTTCTGTCCTAGACACTTTGTCTACTCTGGACCCTTCATGTAAATGGAATCATACAATACGTGATCTTTTGTACAGAGTTCTTTCATTTAGCATAATGTTTTCAGTACCAGCCGTGTTGTTGCACATAGTAGTTTGTATTTTTTTTTAATTGGCAAATAAAATTCCTATGTTTGGGTATATCATATACTTAACGATTCATCAGCAGATAGACATTTTGATTCCTTCTGCTTTTGGCTATTATAAATAAAACTGCTAGGAACGTCCATGTGTAAACTTTGTGTAAATATATATTTCTATTTCTCTTAGATACCTAGTTTAAAAACAAATTACACCATGATCAGGTTCAACAGGCAAGGGAGACTTTTGCAAGACTACTGCACAAGAGGAAATAGATTCAACTCAGTTCTGCTGAAACAAAAGACAAGAGGATTTTTACATGTTGGAGTGAGCTAATGGAGGTTGGTCAACATGGTTAGGCCTTTGTGCTTGATAATTAACTTTTATGAAAGTAAAATTCCTTCTCTCCCCCAATGACTGGGACATAGGAACACTATCTCCTTAGATGGTTACATTTCAAAAGAATGGGTCGCAGGTCCTTGAGAGAGATATTGCTGGGTTCTAAAACTGGCAAGGAGCTGGTAGAAGATTTACATCTCAAAGAGGCAGAGAAAAAATTTTTCAGTTACAATTTTCTAAAGTAAGTCTCTAAGAAATGGGAGGTTAATGACCCATAGTAAGGAAGAAACCTGTTAAAGCTGACAATAAAGTTTAGTTAAAGCTGAGGGGAACTTTAAGGCTGCCTAGGTTATAAATCTGGGAGTGGCATTGCTGTGTCATATGCTAACTCTAGGTTTTGCTTTTTGTTGAAGAGCCAGACTGTTTTCTTAAGCAGCTGCACCATTTTACATTCCAACGAAAAGTGAGTAGGAGATACACTTTCTACACATCTTAACCAAAAGTTGTAATTTCCTGTGCTCTGATGATGATGATGAAGTCATCTTGTCCGTGTGAAGTGGTATTTTATTGTGGTTTTGTTTTGGGTTTCCCTAAAGACTGATAATATTTAGTTTTCATGTGCTTCTTGTTTGTTTGTAAGTCTTCTTTCAAGAAATACAGATTCAGATCCTTTGCATATTTCTAAATTACATTATTTCAAAAATTTCACTCTCCTTTTCAAAACATTTTCTCTTTTTATTATTGATTTGTATGTGTTCATATTTTTAATCCTATTAACTTACATATTCTGGAGAATGCAGGTGACAGGTGAAAATAATAAATCCTCTCAGATCTCCTTTTTGTTTGGTCCCATGTTAATATTAGAAAGGGTGAAATAGAATTGCAAAGAATTATGCTTTCTGTATCAAAATAGTGGTACAAAGTTCCGTACTTTAATTACATCAGATGAACTGAAAGCACTTATATTTTACTAAAATGTAAAACAAACTAAGGGTTTCAGAGGGAAGAGGGTGAGGGAATGGGTTAGCCTGGTGGTGGGTATTAAGGAGGGCATGTATTGCAATGAGCACTGGGTGTTATACACAAACAATGAATCATAGAACACTACATCAAAAAACTAATGAAATACTGTATGGTGACTAATACATAATACAAAAAAAGTAAAACTTATTTTTAAATGAAAAATGGTGGTGAAAGTATTTGCAGTCCTATCTTGGGACTCAGGATTTTTTTTTCCTTCAACTTTACCCCAGCTCTCTTTAGTTATCCCTAGTTGTTAACATACCACACTGGACCTAGAGCCCAGTCATAACTAGCCCTTTTGAAATGACATATATTGATCCAGCTTTGCATTGATCACTGACTCTGAGATTGCTCTAGTCTCTACAAAGGAAACTAGGTGTAGTCCTCACTCTGCCTGCACGGCTCCCAAGACCAGTATCCTGATCTCCTGCTTAGCCAGGCTGGTGGATAGGAAATTGAACACAAAACAAATGTGTGTTAGATGGAAGCACTGAGGAAAAAACAGGCGCATAATTGCAGAATGGTATATAGTATTAAAATAATAAAGTAGTTTGCTTGTCTTAACTTGGTTTCTTTTACATGTGGGCATTTTCATTATCAGCTTTCAAGATCTCAGTAGCCCACAAACATCATCAGAAAACACCATGCATTGCATAAGTAGTGTCCACATTTTGAATTAATAAAAATGTAAGTGATTCTTGTTTTTAATAGCTTTTTTTCTACCTCCCATGTGAATTTACAATTTCCTCTAGGTTAAGTGCTGTGAAAAATAAGAATTTAACTTCAGATAAGTTTCCACAGCCTCACTAATACTATTTTGAAATGTTGGAGAGACAATCCCCAGGATTTTTTTGCTTCCGTGCTGGAAATATTAGGGGAAGATTTAATGAATAGTGTCCTAGCAGAGATATCCCACTCAGGGAAAGTTACAGAGATAAGTAAGCACAAGGAAATGCTTCCTAGATGATTCATGGGATAAAATGAAGCTGACTAATGGAATCTTTTATGTGGTAGGACCCAAAAAGAAGAGAAGTTGCTTGCTCTAAAATACAAGATACAATAATAAAGCAACCTATTTTTATGATATCAAGTAATCACAAAAATCTACTCCTAGCTAATGCTTAACATGAAAAAAAAGCAAGAAAAAAAAGGAAAAATTGAAATATTTATAGGACTGGTTAGCTCAATGTGTTAAGATGCAGTATTAAGCTGGTCTAGACCATATAATTTAACTTTTATAAATAACTATCAAAATTATCAGTTTTTGCCATTTCATTATAAAAATGAGAAACGTGGGGCACCTGGGTGGCTCAGTGGGTTAAAGCCTCTGCCTTCAGCTCAGGTCGTGATCCCGGGGTCCTGGGATCGAGCCCCGCATTGGGCTCTCTGCTCAGTAGGGAGGCTGCTTCCTCCTCTCTCTCTGCCTGCCTCTCTGCCTACTTGTGATCTCTGTCAAATAAATAAATAAAAAATCTTTAAAAATAAAAACAAAAATGAGAAATGTGAGGTTTAAAAGGTCAAGTAAATTTTCCAAGAAGGAATTTAAGATTAGTGCCCTCCTACATATAAATTATGTTATTTTCTCTATTTATTCCTATATGAGATTTTTTTCCCTGTCCTTTTCTGCAGTGCATAGATTTCCATGGCTCATATTTTTTGCATCATCTGTATGATAAATACTATATTTCATGCAATTAATCTATTGTTTAAAACAGTAAATATTTCAAAATAAGCATTAGTATTTCATCCCTATTTTATAGTCAAAGAATTATGCAGATTCTTGATCCCAGAGTTAGTAAGTGAAATGGCTAGGCTTCAAGTCCAGCAGGGTTGTATCAACCAACTCCATAGTCATTTTAGCAGACAGCGATGATTCTCTAGCTTTACTTATGATAAAGAATAAAAACAGAATGAAAAAGATCCTACTCAGTTCAGACAATATTGATGGCATTGCTTGACAAGTATATTTATTGTATTATATAGATAGGCAAAAAACAAAGGATCAAACCAAGAAAAACCAGAAACCAAATCAAGACAAAACAAAAACTCAATCAGACACAGAAAGAAGGTGGGAGAAAGATAAATTGAGAGAAGGAGAAAGCATTTTAAATCTGAAGAATGATCCCCTTAAATAAGTTTTTTTAGATTTTATTTTATTTATTGAGAGATAGCATAAGAGAGAAAGAGCAGAAGTGGCTGGGAGGGGCAGAGGGAGAGAAGATCCCACCCCCAACAAGGAGCTCCATGTGAGGCTCAATCCCAGGACCCCAGGATCATGACCTGATCCAAGGGCTTAAGGGACTGAGCCACGCAGGCACACCCTTCCACCCCCACCACCACCTTGGTGACTTACCAAGGCTGGAAGAAAAAAATAAAAAAAGAAAGAAACCATCAGCAAGGAATAGGACAAATAATTCCTTGAGTTCATACAGAGATGGGCGTAATTTGTATTCCCTCCAGCTAGAGTTGAAAGATCATGTCATACACAGGGCATCTGATAGAGTTCTCAGGATATCATATTAGATAGGGGGGTAAATTAACACTAGACTAAAGAGTACTCTGGGCTCACCTTAAGCAAGTAGAAAAACGAGTCTGGAAAGGATCTAACTCATCCCAAATAACTCAATTGCATACCAAAACAAAGAGTAATACTATTTAAAGGATTACAGTATAACACAGAAATTAACAATTTAATGTACAAAATGTAGCACACAATAAAAAATTATCAGGCTTGCAAAGAAGCAAGAAAATATGATCAGTAATCAAGATAAAATAAATATAAACATATTCAGAAATAAATATTATTTGATAACCTACTGCATACCAATTAATCTTTAAAACAGTGTGAAAAATGAGAAAAGAGTGAACATGTTAATTAATTGCCTCATACCATGGTTAAGTTTAATTCCACTGTGAAGGAATATATTTTATAATGATTTTACCCAAAAAATAATTGTATTCTTATTTTCTAGAGCAGTAGCAACTAAAAAAATATAGCTGAAAAACTAAATAATAGGAAATTGAAATAGTGTACAAAATAGGAAAAGTTCTAAAATACTATTATTTCTTGTATTAGTAGAAGTATAAATGTATGTGAACATGGATAAGCTACTGGTAGACATGAGCAATTTATATGAGTGCAGTTGTTCTAAAGGTAGTGACAAGATTCAACTAACTTAAAATTCAACTAATTTAAGAGTCCAGGTTCAGTATATCTTACTATTCATTCTCTAACTCTCATAACAAAATATTTATCATCTATCTGTCTACTTTATGTTGATAGCATTAAAATGGTTAAAATGCAATCTGTCTTGGCAATAGAGAATACGGAAGAAGATTAAGGTGTGCCTGGGTGGTTCTGTCGGTTAAGCCTCTGCCTTCAGCTCAGGTCATGATCTCAGGGTCCTGGTATTGAGCCCGGCTTTGGGCTCCCTGCTCATCAGGGAGTCTGCTTTTCATTCTCCTCTCTCTCATGCTCTCCATGACTTATTCCCTCTCTCTTTCTCTCAAATAAATAAATAAAATCTTAATTAAAAAAAAAAAAGATAAAGGATGTCTTCTGTTTTTCCTTCTAAGGTCACTAATCCTACAACTTCTGACCAGAAGATTGTATTCTTGCCCTTTTGCTATGGACTCTTATACTGCATACTGGTCTTTTAGATGATTCTCCTTTTTCACTAGACATTAATAATTGCTCTGTTATTCTATTTGCATCCCTAAAGTAGTTTAGGTACCATCACTCAAACTAGAACCTCAGTTATATGAAAGCATAATTTCTCTTTTAGAACTATCTAAATATCATCTCCTCAGCTAAAAACAACCTGGTACTTTCAAAATCCTGGCGATACTTAGCAGAGAGTGTGCCACAGTTGAAAGGGTCAGTAGCTATATATATCCATATAGAGAATTACCCACAAAGTAAATCTGACATAAGGTAATTTCTTTTTTTGAGATCTTATAGGTCATCAATTCAAAGCTTCATGTTAATAAGCTAGGAAATAATGCTTGGAACATTTAGGTAACTCATCGTTGATATAGCTGGTCAGCAGTGGAGGAAGCTAAAGGGTCCATCTCAGGCCATTTCTCCTCCCACCCCATAAAACATCTATAATTTGAAGGAAAGAAATACTAGGTTGAGTGCATCAGAGACTGAATGAGCATTGATCAAAGTTGCGAGACAATAGCCACTCTCTTGGAATACAGTCAATTGTCATGATTAACAGCAAGTTACTACTCCTGTACTTTGTTTCCTCACAGTCAAAGACTTTAAAATACCATTTTAACTACAGCACACCAAAGTGTCCATTAAAAAAAATAATTGAAAATTAATCTCTTATCGTAAGATTTACCTTATAATACTAGCCAACATTTTTTGAACACCTCGTATCTCAGGAAGAGTGCTAAATGCAGTGCATGTATTTCATTTAATTATTTCAACAGTCCTTTACGTAATGTATTCTTCCATCTTACTATGTGAATTAAGGTTTAGGAAGGATGAGAAACTTTCATAAGGTCATTTCTCCTCTTTTTTCACTGGTTAATAAACAGCAGAGTCAGGATTTACACTCAAAACTGATTGACTTCAGAGGTGTAGTTCTTTTTTTACAGATTTATTTATTTATTTTAGAGGGAGAGAGAGAGAGAGAGTGCAGGAGTCGGGGAGGAGCAGAGAGAGGGAGGGAGAGGGAGAGACTCTCAAGCGGACTCCCCACTGAGCATGAGCCCATAGGCTAGACCCTAGGACCCTGAGATCATGACCTGAGCCAAAATCAAGAGTCAAATGTTTTACTGACTGAGCTACCAAGGTCGAGCCTTGGTTCTTAACCTTCATATGGCACACATAGATCCCATCTGCATCCAGTCATGGAAACTATCCTTTCTTCTTTTTGTGTATATACTTGCTTTTTTGCTTTCAGAGCTTTATCTGCTTTGCTCTAAATCAGGCGTTGGGTCCTACAATTCTGTGTTTTCCTCACTTTGTTACATTAATCCTAATTAAAGTTTACACCCATCCTAAGAAGTTCCCTGAAAACCTATGATGCCAGTTTCTTAAGATTTTCTCTCATGCATTACATTCAGAGATAGTACAAATGTCATAGCTTAGAGCAAATAACAAAAAGCTATAGCCCAGGGGTCAAATCCAGTCCACTGTTTGTTTTTATAAAGTTTTATTGCAACATACAGTCATGGCTATTTATTTATGCCTTATCTATTACTCCTTTCATATTATAGCAGCCGAATTTAGTAGTTATAACAGAGACCACGTGACACACAAAATCTAAAATGTTTCCTATCTGACCATTTACAGAAGAAAAATTAGCTACGAGTCTAGTCTTCAGTCTAGTAACTGTCCCCAACTTGTTTGCTTTTATCAGTGAGGACTGAAGTACAGAAACCGAGAGTAAACATTTTGGAAACTTACACTATGATTTGACAGATTAATAGCATATTTTAAAATTTAATAACCAAAAAATAGAGCTTTTTTGCATTTTTTAAAAGAAGTTTTATTTTACTGGTAATATATTTATTGCACATTATGGAAATATCAGATTGAAGTGAAGAAAAAGAAAAAAAAATAACACTTTTCACACGGTGTGGAAAGCACTAGAGTTTTTCCTTGGCTTATAGGCCTGGACCTTCCAATGAAGTAAATGTTCCTTTACCTTTTTTTCTTGAGGATTTTATCTAATTCATTCCCAGTTTCATTCATTTTATCAGTAACAGACTCTAACAGAATAAGAATTTGGCTGATCAGATTACTATGATAGCCATGAGGAAATATGCTTATTTTTATCATTTTAGCTTTTATAAAGCTGAAGAAGAAAATATCATTCTAAATGTTTTTATATGCTATTAGTTGTTTGTGAATGTCTCCTCTGTCTAGCTGTAGTTAATCAAAAAAGTTAAATCTGGTTGTCATTTAATAGGTAGCCTAAGTTACAAAGAGTGACATTTAGCTTTAATGATTTCAATTTTCTTCCATCACTCCTTCTACCAAATTGTTCTAACTGTAATATTGCTGTATTATACTTTTTGTGGGGAGCAAAATTGTAGCATTCTAAATAAGAAGTGTTTGCTCTGCTTTATCTTCTGTGGGTATCTCAAAAAGAATACAATGTATTAACAAATAGTGAAATAAATTCAACTTGCACATGCTTTCTTTTCATGATTCTAAGAATATCCTAACTTCTAAAATGGCAGCTCTCCCTACTGAAATTTACACTGCAGCCTGAGGTGTTTAGTTGAAAGTTGTTTAACTTTTTTCTGAGAGAGATGAGCATAATGGCCCAATTTATAGGAAACAACCAAAGTTAGTATTTTTATCTTTTTTCTTATTTTATTGAATAAAATTAATGTATGCTTCATGTTTGGTTGCATGATTACTGGCTCTTAAATTCCACTTCACGAAAGGAGGCAGAGGGAGTGATTGACTGGTGCAGGATCTCACAACTAGGAAAGGATATGGAACTTGACTCTGTGTTTTCTAAACTCAGTCTCCTGTTTCTTTGTTATTCAGCTTTACTTTGCCATCTAATTGCCTATGCCTTAGCCATAAAATTTCTTTGCCTAGCTTTGTTTACAGCCTGTTGATTTAAGGAAACTGTATCAAATCCCCCAGTTATCAGCATGGTAAAAATCCAAACCCTTTCAAAATGTTCGCTGTTACTGAATATTCATTAATTGGACATCACTACCAAAATATGCTGAGTTCTGTTAGGCTCTAAAGTATAAAGAGGAGACAGAATTCAGATGCATGAGGGAAACCAAACTTCTGAAAATGTTGCAAGTAATTGGCATCCCTTAGACAGTGCCACCTTCC
The DNA here is from genome assembly GCF_963455335.1 of Martes martes. Classification (NCBI taxonomy): domain Eukaryota; kingdom Metazoa; phylum Chordata; class Mammalia; order Carnivora; family Mustelidae; genus Martes; species Martes martes. Next base: position 71,020,439 of record NC_137896.1, read on the forward strand.
AGGTTTATCTGCATATAACCCCACAATCCCAGCATAATTGCATTCCCATAAAATGAAGCATCCTAAAATCGTAGAAAAAAAATTTCTGGCATTGGTGGGTAGGTTATAACTCTGTAGAAAATGCAATTGCCCTAGAGAAAACTTTTGATATGGAAAATAGCTCAGATTTATCCCAATGCCTCTCACAATTAGCTCTTTTACTAAATGGGCCTATTAATCTCAATATTTTCAGGATAATTGTTTGTGGCTCAGTGATAAATATCAAGGCACCATCTGCACATCAAATCTCTTTATATTCCTTTCCTCTTGTTAGTGTATCTTGATGGTAATGCTATTCACAAGGCTATGTATTTACTGGTGAAAAATAGTACATGCTCCTTATTGAGCTTTAGGTGACCTTATACACACCAAACATATTTTTCTAATTTTACCTTTTGTGGCAAACTGTTCTGCTCTGAAAATTAGTAAAAACTAAGGATCCATGTAACCAGTGCACTTGAAATAACAACCCTGGCTCACCTTGTCCCAGAGTTGTACCTGTAACATACATAGACAGTACAGTTCAAGGAATTATGTGGCCAAATACTAAAGATGTTCTCACCAGGAACTTGTTTGTAAATGATAAATAGTATAGTATTTAAGTAATTGTGAAATGTGTGACACTGACAGAAAAAAAGAAGACTCATGTAGGTAATGACCTCTTTTTGATACACCATTTATAAACAAATGGGAAATTTAACCGTTGTGAAATTTCATCAGAATGACCCCAGCGTGGGGCACCTGGTAGCTTGGTTGGTTAAGCATCTGCCTTTGGGTCAGGTCATGATCCCAGGGTCCTAGGATTGAGCCCCCGAGTCTCAGGATCCCTGCTCAGTGGGGAGTCTTCTTCCTCCCTGTCCCTTAGCCCCTCTCCTCCAATCATGCTCTCTCTCTCAAATAAATAATTAAAATCTTTAAAAAAATAAACCCAGTGTATTTATAACCATAATGTGCCAAATTATTATTATAAAAGAAGAATAATATATTTGCTAACAGTTTTTCTTAACTCTGAGCTCAAATGTGCTGCCAACCTAATTCATATCCTTTTGTAGGGCAATAACTTTCAACATAGGGTGGAGGGTGGCATATATCTTAATAAATCTTGTACACATTTGGTGAAGTGTCTTAATTTCCATTTGACAGAAAATGTGCAGATGCATTGATTGACTTGTTAAAGGTTATTTTTGAAATCTGTATTGACTTTTCTCTCCTACTTAAAAATTATTCCACAGATTTATAAAAAGGGAGATAACGTTTTTTCACTATTCATATCTCCATTTCTTCATTCCTTTGTGTGGGTCTGTACTAAGTGGGGACAGCTGGGCATTATCTTCATAAACTATTTCTTGTCATGTACTACTAGGTTTGAGAATCATACATGGATTAATTAATTCATCTATTTCTAAAATATATCCTGAGTGTTTTCTGTACTATGTATCTTGATAAGCAGATTTATTTCTCTGTAAAATTCTCCCTAGACTGTGCTGTAGATACAGTAACTTCTCTTTCACAGATGAGAAAGAAGAACCAAAAATCTTAAACCAGTAGCCCAGAGACATGTATCCAGTAAATGAGAAAAAAAGGAATTGAGAAATTAGTCTTCTAAATTAAGATGAGGGTCCTTTCCATTCTTTCCAGTTGCTTTTCAAACATATGTTATTAACTTCATTCAGACACTTCTCTATGACATCTTCAGAAAAGGGCGGAGAAGGATTAGAATGTGCATGCTTATGGTGTTAGGATGAGGAGAAGAGTAGAAAAAAGAAATAACATTTGTTGAATATTTTTATTTTCAGGTAATTTTTATTTTTTTCTTTCTAAATTTTATCTATAAAAAACACTAAAGATTATATGCACTGGATAGTACAGTCAGAGAGAACAAATAATCCATCTAGGATCTTACAGTTTATAATGAGAGAGCTCCAAAACCATGATTTCTGTTTTTTAAACTAAGGTTGTTAATCAGTGTTTGGCATTTCTCAAACTTAATAGGCAGCAGTAACAACCGCAGACCAGTTAAAGCACAGATTCCAGAGCAGTGACATCAGCATAATGGCGGAGCAGATTAGCTCAAAGTGTTATACTCACACAGAAACATCAGAATAAAAGAAAAGAAAAAAAAGCAGAAAATGTCAGAATCAACTTTGATGGAACCCTGGAAAACAGTTTAAAGTTTGTAAAAACCAAGTGAATGCTGAATCAAGAAAGAGGCAACTTGAAAACATAAGGAAAGTTTTCTGGTGTTTTAATTTGCCCTTGCCTCACTCCATCCCTGAAGCCATGGCAGTCCTAAATCAGTCAGCCCTGCTTTCAGTGTGGGATGCTAGTTTCAAGTACCACAGTGAGGAGTGCAGATCTCATGTGCAGGTTATTGGGTTTGCCTGTTGTATGCTGTCAGGGGCTACCAGAAAGACTGTGCAAGTGCTTGTATCTATTTTGCCTGCATCAGAACTTGAGCCAGAGAACTAATAAGCATGGCTGGAAAACTCTGCAAGGTGAACTAACAAAATCTCAGATGCCTGGGGCAAGAGATTATGTTCAAGACACACAACTGACCATCAAAAGCATAGGGGAAAAGTTGGGTGAAATTACATCAGAAATTAGGAGATTCAAAAGCACTTGTGTTTAGAAAGCCATGTCCAGTAAACAACAGAACACCAAAACAAACAAAGCAAAACAAACAAACAAACAAAAAGCCACCAAAATATATAATGCAAAAAAAGACAGAATTGTAAGGAGAAATATACTTACAATAATAGAGATTTCAATATACCACTTTTAATAATAGAACGTTTATATAAAAGATCAATAAGGAAATGGAGAATTTGACCAATACTATAAACACACGGGACGCAGCAATGTACAGAATACTCCTCACAACAAGAGGACTCCTTCTCACGTGCATTTGAAACGCTTTCCAAGATAAATCACATGTCAGACCACACACAGGCCCAGTGAATTTAAAAAGAATGAAATCATACAAAGTATCTTCTCCAACAAAAATGGGATGGAGCTGGAAATCAAGAACAGAAGGAAAACTAGAAAATTCACAAATATGGAGAAATTAGGGTTAGGTTAATCCTAACCCTAACCCTAACCCTAACTACACTCTCTTAAACAATCAGTAGGTCAAAGAAGAAGTCACAAGGGAAACTAGAAGATGGAGACAAGTTAAAATGGAAATGCAACATTCCAAAACTAATGGGATGTGGTAAAGACAGTGCTGAAGAGATATGGGTAGCTATAAATGCCTACATTGAAAAGGATCTCAAATCAACAACTAACTTTACATCTTTAGGAAATAGAAAAGATGAACAAAGTAAACCAAACATTAGCAGAAGAAAAGAAATAATAGAGATTAAAGAAGATTTTTTTAAAAATAGGGAATAGAAAAAAACTACCAAAAATTAATAAAACCAAAGTTGGTTTTTTTTTTTAAATCAGCACAGAGAAAGAGAGAAAGCAAGAAAGGAAAAATTAATGCACAAGTATTAAATAGTCAGAAGCACGAAAGAGGTTTCTGTAAGAATAAGTTTGATAAACTGTATGTAGTTTACATATTGTAGGACCTTTATTCTTTCACACGTATATCCTTGGTGAATGTCTTAGAAAAGATCACCTTGAGCATCAGTGGAGGAGATGGACTATCTTAAATTGCAGAACCTTGGAAATTTGAGATCAAACAAACATTTCATTGTTTATCTTTGATCCATAAAGTTATTTGGAGCAAGTAAAACAATATTTTAGCATAGTTGGATAGGGCATAATATTTTCTCTGTTGAGTTCCCAGTGCCTTAATTGCAAACTTCTGAAGATATGTGTTACCGCCTTTAGCAGAGGATGTGTATTCTTTATGAAACTAGTAAAACTGAAGGGAAAAATGTTTAAATCTTTATCTTTACAGAACTTTTCCTCAATCACATGTGCAATATAAAATACATGTCTTAACCCATCTAAGCTCCTAAAGTAAACCTGTCTTTCTATTTATCTACAATATTATTTATCTCTTTAAAATGTTTCTGTTAAAATCTTCATGATACTCACTGAATCTGCAATTATTTATTTCTGTATGAACTGTGTATCTAATATACGTCATCTCATTAAATGTAAATTGCGTGAGGTTTTGGGCCCCTTCTACATCACTAGCTCCTATAATGGTGTTTATAACGTAACAAGAACTTAAGAAATATTTTTTAAATGAGTGCTAAAGGAAAATGTTATTATCCTCATCATCTTAAATGCAGAGACTTTTTTTTTATTTATTTTTTTTATTTTTATTTTTTTTTAATTTTTTTATTTTAATAAACATATAATGTATTTTTATCCCCAGGGGTACAGGTCTGTGAATCGTCTGGTTTACACATTTCACAGCACTCATCATAGCCCATACCCTCCCCAATGTCCATTTCCCCACCACCCTCTCCCGTCCCCCTTCCCCCCCGCAACCCTCAGTCTGTTTCTTGAGATTGAGTCTTTTATGGTTTGTCTTCCTCCCAATCCCATCTTTTCATTTTTTCTTTTTCTACCTCCCCCCAAACCCCCCCACCTTGCATCTCCACTTCCTCATATCAAAGAGATCATATGATAGTTATATTTCTCCAATTGACTTATTTCGCTAAGCATGATACCCTCTAGTTCCATCCACGTCGTCGCAAATGGCAAGATTTCATGTCTTTTGATGGCTGCATAGTATTCCATTGTGTATATATACCACTTCTTCTTTATCCATTCATCTGTTGATGGACATCTAGGCGCTTTCCACAGTTTGGCTATTGTGGACATTGCTGCTATAAACATTCGGGTGCATGTGCCCCTTCGGAGCACCACGTTTGTATCTTTAGGATATATACCCAGGAGTGCAATTGCTGGGTCGTAGGGTAGCTCTATTTTCAGTTTTTTGAGGAACCTCCACACTGTTTTCCAGAGTGGTTGCACCAGCTTGCATTCCCACCAACAGTGTAGGAGGGTTCCCCTCTCTCCGCATCCTCGCCAGCATCTGTCATTTCTTGACTTGTTAATTTTAGCCATTCTGACTGGTGTGAGGTGGTATCTCATTGTGGTTTTGATTTGTATTTCCCTGATGCCAAGTGATGTGGAGCATTTTTTCATGTGTCTGTTGGCCATCTGGATGTCTTCCTTGCAGAAATGTCTTTTCATGTCCTCTGCCCATTTCTTGACTGGATTATTTGTTCTTTGGGTATTGAGTTTGATAAGCTCTTTATAGATTTTGGATACGAGCCCTTTATCTGATATGTCGTTTGCAAATATCTTCTCCCATTCTGTCAGTTGTCTTTTGGTTTTGTTCACTGTTTCTTTTGCTGTGCAAAAGCTTTTGATCTTGATGAAATCCCAATAGTTCATTTTTGCCCTTGCTTCTGTTGCCTTTGGCGATGTTCCTAGGAAGAAGTTGCTGCAGTGGAGGTCAAAGAGGTTGCTGCCTGCATTGTCCTCAAGGATTTTGATAGATTCCTTTCGCACATTGAGGTCCTTCATCCACTTTGAGTCTATTTTCGTGTGTGGTGTAAGGAAATAGTCCAATTTCATTTTTCTGCATGTGGCTGTCCAATTTTCCCAGCACCATTTGTTGAAGAGGCTGTCTTTTTTCCATTGGATATTCTTTCCTGCTTTGTCAAAGATTAGTTGACCATAGAGTTGAGGGTCTATTTCTGGGCTCTCTATTCTGTTCCATTGATCTATATGTCTGTTTTTGTGCCAGTACCATACTGTCTTGATGATGACAGCTTTGTAATAGAGCTTGAAGTCTGGAATTGTGATACCACCGACTTTGGCTTTCTTTTTCAATATTCCTTTGGCTATTCGAGGTCTTTTCTGGTTCCATATAAATTTTAGGATTATTTGTTCTATTTCTTTAAAAAAAATGGATGGGATTTTGATAGGGATTGCATTAAATGTGTAGATTGCTTTAGGTAGAATAGACATTTTCACAATATTTGTTCTTCCAATCCATGAGCATGGAATATTTTTCCATTTCTTTGTGTCTTCCTCAATTTCTTTCATGAGTACTTTATAGTTTTCTGAGTATAGATTCTTTGCCTCTTTGGTTAGATTTATTCCTAGGTATCTTATGGTTTTGGGTACGATTGTAAATGGGACCGACTCCTCAATTTCTCTTTCTTCTGTCTTGTTGTTAGTGTAAAGAAATGCGACTGATTTCTGTGCATTGACTTTATATCCTGACACTTTACTGAATTCCTGTATAAGTTCTAGCAGTTTTGGAGTGGAGCCTTTTGGGTTTTCCACATATAGTATCATATCATCTGCAAAGAGTGATAGTTTGACTTCTTCTTTGTCGATTTGGATGCCTTTAATTTCTTTTTGTTGTCTGATTGCTGAGGCTAGGACTTCTAGTACTATATTGAACAGCAGTGGTGATAACGGACATCCCTGCCGTGTTCCTGACCTTAGCGGAAAAGCTTTCAGTTTTTCTCCATTGAGAATGATATTTGCGGTGGGTTTTTCATAGATGGCTTTGATAATATTGAGGTATGTGCCTTCTATCCCTACACTTTGAAGAGTTTTAATCAGGAAGGGATGCTGCACTTTGTCAAACGCTTTTTCAGCATCTATTGAGAGTATCATATGGTTCTTACTCTTTCTTTTATTAATGTATTGTATCACATTGATGGATTTGCGGATGTTGAACCAACCTTGCAGCCCTGGAATAAATCCCACTTGGTCGTGGTGAATAATCCTTTTAACGTACTGTTGGATCCTATTGGCCAGTATTTTGGTGAGAATTTTCGCATCTGTGTTCATCAAGGATATTGGTCTGTAATTCTCTTTTTTTTTTTTTTTATAGTTTTTTTTTTTTTTTAAAGATTTTATTTATTTATTTGACAGACAGAGATCACAAGTAGACAGAGAGGCAGGCGGAGAGAGAGGGAAGCAGGCTCCTTGCCGAGCAGAGAGCCCGATGCGGGACTCGATCCCAGGACCCTGAGATCATGACCTGAGCCGAAGGCAGCGGCTTAACCCACTGAGCCACCCAGGCGCCCTGTAATTCTCTTTTTTGGTGGGATCCTTGTCTGGTTTTGGGATCAAGGTGATGCTGGCCTCATAGAATGAGTTTGGAAGTTTTCCTTCCATTTCTATTTTTTGGAACAGTTTCAGGAGAATAGGAATTAATTCTTCTTTAAATGTTTGGTAGAATTCCCCTGGGAAGCCGTCTGGTCCTGGACTTTTGTTTGTTTGGAGATTTTTGATGACTGTTTCAATCTCCTTACTGGTTATGGGTCTGTTCAGGTTATCTATTTCTTCCTGGTTCAGTTGTGGTAGTTTATACATCTCTAGAAATGTATCCATTTCTTCCAGGTTGTCAAATTTGTTGCCATAGAGTTGCTCGTAGTATGTTCTTATAATTGTTTGTATTTCTTTGGTGTTGGTTGTGATCTCTCCTCTTTCATTCATGATTTTATTTATTTGCGTCCTTTCTCTTTTCTTTTTGATAAGTCTGGCCAGGGGCTTATCAATCTTATTAATTCTTTCAAAGAACCAGCTCCTAGTTTTGTTGATTTGTTCTATTGTTTTTTTAGTTTCTATTTCATTGATTTCTGCTCTAATCTTTATGATTTCTCTTCTCCTGCTGGGTTTAGGCTTTCTTTGTTGTTCTCTCTCCAGCTCCTTTAGGTGTAGGGTTAGGTTGTGTATTTGAGACCTTTCTTGTTTCTTGAGAAAGGCTTGCACTGCTATATATTTTCCTCTCAGGACTGCCTTTGTTGTGTCCCACAGATTTTGAACTGTTGTGTTTTCATTATCATTTGTTTCCATGAATTTTTTCAATTCTTCTTTAATTTCCTGGTTGACCCATTCATTTTTTAGAAGGATGCTGTTTAGTCTCCATGTATTTGGGTTCTTTCCAAATTTCCTCTTGTGATTGAGTTCGAGCTTCAGAGCATTGTGGTCTGAAAATATGCAGGGAATGATCTCGATCTTTTGGTACCGATTGAGACCTGATTTATGACCCAGGATGTGGTCTATTCTGGAGAATGTTCCATGTGCACTAGAGAAGAATGTATATTCTGTTGCTTTGGGATGGAATGTTCTGAATAGATCTGTGATGTCCATCTGGTCCAGTGTGTCATTTAAGGCCTTTATTTCCTTGTTGATCTTTTGCTTAGATGATCTGTCCATTTCAGTGAGGGGAGTGTTAAAGTCCCCTGCTATTATTGTATTACTGTCGATGTATTTCTTTGATTTTGTTACTAATTGGTTTATATAGTTGGCTGCTCCCATGTTAGGGGCATAGATATTTAAGATTGTTAGATCTTCTTGTTGGACAGACCCTTTGAGTATGATATAGTGTCCTTCCTCATCTCTTATTATAGTCTTTGGCTTAAAATCTAATTGATCTGATATAAGGATTGCCACCCCAGCTTTCTTCTGATGTCCATTAGCATGGTACATTGTTTTCCACCCCCTCACTTTAAATCTGGAGGTGTCTTCGGGTCTAAAATGAGTTTCTTGTAGGCAGCATATTGATGGGTTTTGTTTTTTTATCCATTCTGATACCCTGTGTCTTTTGATTGGGGCATTTAGCCCGTTAACATTCAGGGTAACTATTGAGAGATATGAATTTAGTGCCATTGTATTGCCTGTAAGGTGATTGTTACTGTATATTGTTTCTGTTTCTTTCTGATCTACTACTTTTAGGGTCTCTCTTTGCTTAGAGGACCCCTTTCAATATTTCCTGTAGAGCTGGTTTGGTATTTGCAAATTCTTTCAGCTTTTGTTTGTCCTGGAAGCTCTTTATCTCTCCTTCTATTTTCAATGATAGCCTAGCCGGATATAGTATTCTTGGCTGCATGTTTTTCTCGTTTAGTGCTCTGAATATATCATGCCAGTTCTTTCTGGCCTGCCAGGTCTCTGTGGATAGGTCCGCTGCCAATCTAATGTTTTTACCCTTGTATGTTACAGACTTCTTTTCCCGGGCTGCTTTCAGGATTTTCTCTTTGTCGCTAAGACTTGTAAATTTTACTATCAGGTGACGAGGTGTGGACCTATTTTTATTGATTTTGAGGGGCGTTCTTAGCATCTCCTGGATTTTGATGTTTGTTCCCTTTGCCATATTAGGGAAATTCTCTCCAATAATTGTCTCCAATATACCTTCTGCTCCCCTCTCTCTTTCTTCTTCTTCTGGAATCCCAATTATTCTAATGTTGTGTCGTCTTATGGTGTCACTTATCTCTCGAATCCTCTCCTCATGTTCCAGTAGTTGTTTGTCTCTCTTTTGCTCAGCTTCTTTATTCTCTGTCATTTGGTCTTCTATGTCACTAATTCTTTCTTCTGCCTCATTTATCCTGGCAGTGAGAGCTTCCATTTTTGATTGCACCTCATGAATAGCTTTTTTGATTTCAACTTGGTTAGATTTTAGTTCTTTTATTTCTCCAGAAAGGGCTTTTATCTCTCCGGAGAGGGTTTCTCTAATATCTTCTATGCCTTTTTCGAGCCCGGCTAGAACCTTGAGAATTGTCATTCTGAACTCTAGATCTGTCATGCTACCTATGTCTGTATTGATTAGGTCTCCAGCCTTCGGTACGGCCTCTTGTTCTTTTTTTTGAGGTGAGTTTTTCCGCCTTGTCATTTTGTCCAGGTAGGATCTGCTTTCTCCTGCTGTGGAATTCCGCTGTTCTTGGTGACTGAAGTTGGTTTTGGATTGGTTTCTTGTTGATCTTCTGGGGGAGGGGCCTGTTGTGATTCTCAAGTGTCCTTGCCGCAGGCGGAATTGCACCGCCCTTGCCAGGGGCCGGGCTAAGGAATCCGCTCGGGTTTGCTTTCGGGAGCTTTTGTTCCCTGAGCGCTTTCCGTAGAGTTCCGGAGGACGGGAATGAAGATGGCGGCCTCCCAATCTCTCGGCCCGGAGGAGCCAAGAGCTTGGGGTTCCGCTCCTCAGTGCGCTCTCAGAGCAAAGCGCCCAATAGCCCCGCCTCCCTGGCTTGCGGTCGCGCCTCGAGGAAAGCAGTCAATTGTTGGAGCTGGAGAAAAGCGCCGGGTCGCTTTTGTCTCCGTGGCCTCCGGCCGCGCTCCGAGCCCACCCAGCCTGCGACCGGCACAAGGTAACCCTGGGCTTAGAGCTCACTCCTCGGCTTTGTCGCTATAGCCGGCTTCCCCGCTCTAATAACTGCGAGCTCTGCAGCACTCAGACACCCCCAGTCCTTCTGTGACCCCGCAGGTCCTGGGGTTATGCTGACCCCGCCTGGGTTTCCCCCCAGTTTAGCCTCTGGAGCGATGTCTCCCAGTGGAGCCGACTTTTAAAAGTCCCGATTTTGTGCTCCGTCGCTCCGCCGCTTGCCGGGTGCCGGCCCCTCCCCCCGGGGTCTATCTTCCCGTCGCTTTGGATTCACTTCTCCGCAGGTCCTACCTTTCAGAAAGTGATCGATTTTCTGTTTCTGGGATTGTTGCTCTTCTTCTCTTCGATTTCCCGTTGGATTTGTAGGTGTTCACAATGGTTAGATAAGCTATCTAGCTGATCTCCTGCTACCCGATGTCGTCTCAGCCTGCTACTTCTCCGCCATCTTGACTCCTCCCCCCCAGAGACTTTTTTTTTTTAAAGATTTTATTTATTCATTTATTTGACAGACAGAGATCACAAGTAGGCAGAGAGGCAGGCAGAGAGAGAGGAGGAAGCAGGCTCCCTGCTGAGCAGAAAGCTGATGTGGGACTCAATCCCAGGACCCTGGGATCATGACCTGCGCCGAAGGCAAAGGCTTTAACCCACTGAGCCACACAGGCGCCCCAAATGCAGAGACTTTTTTAATTATTTTTTATTATGTTATGTCAGTCATTGTATAGTACATCATTAGTTTTTGATGTAACGTTCCATGTTTCACTGTTTGTGCACAACACCCAGTGCTCCATGCATTACGTGCCCTCCCTAATACCCATCAGTGGGTTCACCCCTCTCACGCCTGTAAAACCCTCAGTTTGATTTCCGGAGTCCATAGTGTCTCATGGTTCATCTCCCCCCTGACTCCCCCTGCCCTTCCTTTTCCCCTTCCTTCTCCTAATGTCCTCCGTGCTATTCCTTATGTTCCACAAATAAGTGAAACCATATGATAATTGCCTTTATCTGTTTGATTTATTTCACTTGGCATAATTTTCTCCAGTTCCATCCATGTGGATGTAAATGTTGGGTATTCATCCTTTCTGATGGTAGAGACTTTTCTTACCACAAACCTATTCACTCATCCATACTTACTGACTCTTCTCTTTGTCCTCTTTTTGTTCTGCCTGTTCCAGGCTTTTTAGACACTATCCATCCAGTTTTTGCCACTAATCTTTTACCTATTTTAGACATGCCAGACATTCCCAGTAAATACACTTTAAGCACTTATGTGACCATACCATTGCTATGCTCAAAATTATACCAATAAATAACATATTCAGTGCCTCCACACTTTAATTCCACCCTCATTTCTGAACACACCAATTTCCTATCAACTCTGGCTCACATGTACCAAAGTTCTCACTGTTTCTTAAAGATTATTTATTTATTTGTTTGTTTGTTTGACAGAGATCACAAGTAGGCAGAGAGGCAGGCAGAGGGGGAGGGGGAAGCAGGCTCCCTGCTGAGCAGAGAGCCTTATGCAGGATGCAGGGCTCAATCCCAGGACCCTGGGATCATGACCTGAGCCAAAGCAGAGGCTCAACCCTCTGAGCCACCCAGGTGCCCCTTCAGTGTTTCTTAACTTAAGCAAGAATGACAGCTCCAGTCCAGGAAGTGCTCCTTGCACACCAGGAACTATATTAAGCACTAAAATTCATTATCTCATATAATCTTAATAACACTCCTGTAATTTAGATGCCACTTTATATTGTTTTTTGCAAGGGACAGGAACTTTGTCACAGGGTGCAGAGGGTCAGAGCTAGATTCTAATTGATGTTGCTCTGATGGTAGACCCTGCTCTCCCTGCCACTGTTCCTCATGCTGCCCCTGTTTCCTGCTCTGAGAGGTGTTTGTATGCTTGCTCCCAGTCATATACATTGGATCTCTCAGCTTCAAGGCCCAGTTCAAATGCCACATCCAACTTGATGCTTTGAGTTGTAATTTAATTCTTGTTTTTCTACATTTTCATATCCTTTTTATACTTACGTAGCAACCTTTGCATTTTTTGGTGTGCTATTGTCAGACATATGGAAGCCTGCTTTTACAGTGTGAAATATATTTTTACCCTCATTCAATGTCTCGCCTCCAAATGCATTCAATAAAAATTTCTGAAATGTTTTTCTTAAGAATCTGAACAAGAAATGCAAACAACAACAACAAAATTCCCAAACATTTCCATGATATTTTTCTTGGTTGCATTTGTTAAAACAAAACAAAAAAATCAAAGATGCATATAATGAAATGTCAGAATTTAAGGAGAGTAGCAAGAGGGAATTGTTCAACTCTACTTCTGATAGACTTAGCTGAATCCCAGGAAGGTAAAAAGGCAATTTGCAAGTTAAATTGCTAATAAACCCAAACCCAATTTTTAAATCACTTTTCCTGAGCTGATAAGCTGTGGGTTCATGAGGGAACTCTGTTTCCTAGAAGGCACCAGAGAACACCTGAGCTCCTGTCACTTCTTTCTCCAATTTATCTCATCCTGCTTAAATAAGCTAGAATCAGTGAAAGAGGTTTATCCAAAAAGGAATGAATAGAGAGAGAGAGGTATGGAGGGAGGGAGGAAAGGAGGAAGGAAGGAAGGAAAAGGAGGATGGATATTTAGAATATAAGAATCAACATCAGAAAAATGAGGGAAAAATTAACTTATATTTTAAAAACATTTCTTCTTTCTTAACATATTTCTTTTTTGAATGTGTTAAATTCCAGTAAATCATGCAGCATGTTATAAACTTACAGTGGTCATCAAAATACATAAAACCTGGTTCCTATATGTGTGAGCAAGTCTAAACAATTATTTTCTGAAATGAGTTGTGTGGAACACTGATCCCAAGTGATAGTCATTGTGAAAGTTATTTCCAAGAAAAATCCATAGGCATTTTATAATGTACAAATATTCTTGGTGAAGGACATTAAATATTTTAATAATCCAAGCAATAAAGCACTTGTTTAATTCTGGCTGACCATGAATTTCTCAAATTGATTTGAATAAGTTACCCATCCCCTTACACCTTTTTACATTTGAAAAGCACCTACTGTAAAAGACTCTTTTAGCACCCCAAGTTATTGCTGCATGACCCATGGAGAAGAAGACTCTTCTCTTAAAATACTCTGTCAGAGTATTTTTAAGTGAGTTTTATTAACATTTGGAAACAGTCTGTGAGTACTAAAAATATCAGAAGATACTTCAAATAAAATTATTCTAAAATCCACACTTTGAATTTGTCCTTCCTAGTTAGGGTTGTACTCCTGGACAATAAACTAAACACCTAATCTCTCGTTTTAATGTTCAGATAAATTATTTGGCCTTATATTACTCGTAAAAAAATGCCATGCTGGAGAAAAAAGACTATCTAATGATTTTTAAGTGTCATTTACCACCCCAGTGCCCAGAAAATATTTCATTGTCATAGTCTATATAATTGAGTTAAAGATTATGTCCTAACTAGCTAATTCTTACCTGTGTGATCAGTGAGTATAAGGGTTGGACCATTGCCCAAGAATTATTTGTACTATTTCTATAGAGGGAGAGAGAGGTATAAAAAGAGGGAGGGGTCTCTTTTGGTATATCTTGGGGTCACTGTCCTGTGAGTTTTGACATTAGGATATAAGAGCATAATCAGTTACATGCTGATGTTACCTAGAAATCCATCCCCATTCTGAGGAAAATGTCTATATTAGTATAATGTCATTCTTTTCTTAATGGTAGATAGTTTGTAATGCAGTAAAGATGTAGGTGTCTTTCTAGTTGCTAAATCTAGCAATACTCAAATTTAATTTAATTCTTCTATTTCCTATGTGTTTGTTAGTATTTTTTATTTTATCTCTACTTGTTTTTGATTTGACTTTCCAAATTTGTACATATATTTGTTGCCATTTTAGAAAGAAGAACATCTGGTATTTATTAAGACTGGATTTTTTTCTCATTTCCAGTTCATTCGTATTGATCTTTTTCTTATTATAACTTTTTGTGAAGGTCTGTTTCTTAAAATGAATGCACAGCCCTTTTATTTTATTCACATAATTCACTACATAAATTTAATGTTACATGTTACATGTTTGCTAATAAATGTGTCTAGAATAGACACTGTAGATTTTCATTACATGATTATCATCTTATTAGTTAATAAAGAATAGGCTACTTGAATGTATATTTCTTCTTTAACCCAAGAATTATGTAAGCTATTACTTCTCAAATTAAAAAGTAATTTTGTCTTGCTATTAAAACTTGCACACATCTTATCAATATCAATAAGCTTTTTAGAATTCTTCTGTTGACACGTTGTCATTCTCCTTTTTCTTTTTTTACAGACATATGTACAAATATACATTATATGTCAATGATTAGTATAATATATGCCTGATGACTATAAAATATAAAATTATATGGGTATTAACCTTAATTCAAACCTAAAGTTTTTCTATTTTACTGGTGATTTTAGCCCATTTACAGTTTTAGGATATGAAAACATTTTTTGAAATTTAAATCATATTCATGTTTTATATTTTTGTTCATCACAATTCATTATTATCCCTTTGTGCTTACTCACTTTTTAAGATTTCCCTAGAAATATGATATTTGCATATTTTAGTATACTTTTTTACTTAGAAATTTTTGACAAATTACTTTCAAAAATATGTTCTTATTATTTCTGTAAAAACACAAAGTACATATTGGTTTGCTCACAGTATAGAATAAAAATATATTGTATGCGTACTTTTCTCTACATCTTACATCACAGTTCTGTTTTCTGTAGTCTAAAATTTAAGAATAAAATTTTAAAAATACAGTCAAACTTTGTAAATAGGTATTGTCATGAAAAATGCTGTCTTTTCAAAATTAAATATTTAAATATTTATATATAAGATTTATAATGTTAATAATCATATGTATGTGTATACATACCTGTGTGTGTTTCTGTATGCATGTATGTGTTTCTAATACTATTGCTTGTGGATTATTGACCTATCTTAATTTTTAAGTCATAAATATGACTGTTAATGTAGTCTAAATTAATCATGATCAAATGTAAATTAATATAATATGTTTTATATGTTTACATTTCAGTAGTAGTTGAATTATAATTATGCCATAAACTTATAATCTTAATATATTATTTTAGTTTTTTAAAATAGTTACATTTTTAGAAAAATATATGCATTTTTCAATATCACAGAGCATTTTGCATGTCCATATGTCTAGTAATTATTTTAGTTGCTATAGAGTATACTTCCTATGTGGAATGGATATAGCATATTTAATTTAGTCAAGCCCTGCAAGTAAGTACAAAGGGTGCTAATGTATAATTTAAAAGATAATATGAAATGGGTATTCTTGCTTAGTCTTCCTGTATATGTGCAAGTATTCTTGAGGATAGAATAGAATAGAATAGAATAGGATAGAATAGAATAGAACTTGAGGATAGAATAGAGATAGAATAGAATAGAACTATCTTGAGGATAGGATAGAATAGAATGGATTGCAGGGTGTGCACATTTTTAATTTTCATAAAGTTACTAAATAGACCTTTGATTAGCTTTGCCCTTTTATATACCCATCAGCAAGTATAAGAATACTCATATCGTCACATTCTAGCTAACTCAATAACATGATTTTTTTAAAAACAATTTTAATCTAATAAAATATAAATTTAGAAAAATGCATGTTTGTAAATTGTAACTAATTAGGAGGAATTTTTAAACTCCTTGTAACATTTATCAAGCTCCCAGCTAACTAGCCATTTCTAATACAGGTAAACACTATCATAATTCTAAAAGCATAAATTATTATTCCCTATATTTTTTACTTTATATAAATGGAATTACATATTAACTCCTCTGCTTGCTTCTTTTGGTCAATCTTATGTTTTTGAAATAATTCCCACAGCCTGTGAGTTTGTAGTTTATTCACTCTCACTGTTATGTAGTGTAACCACTGTGTTACTATGCCTCAATGTATTTACCTGTTGCACTGCTGATTGGCATTTCCAGGTTACGGTTGTTTTGAACAGTGCTACAATGACCATTCTAGAGTGTGTGTGTGTGTGTGTGTGTGTGTGTGTATGAAATATATATATGAAATATGTATATATACATATTTCTTTTGAAAATATATCTGGTAATTAAATTGCTGTGTCATAGGTATAGGTATATTTAATTGTAGTAGACATTATCAAACACTTTCCAAAGTGGTTTTACAAATTTACCATCCATACACTAGGTGGAATAAATGTAGACTAGAGAAAGCAGACGAACAGATCAGCAACCTGGAAAACAGAATAATAGAAAGAAATCAAGCTGAACAGAAGAAAGAAAAAAGCATAATAATGATAAATGAAAATAGACTAAGGGAACTCAACAACATCAAACATGATAACATTCCCATTATAACGATCCCAGAAGGTGAAGAGAGAGAAAAGGGGGCAGAGTATTTACTTGAAGAAATGATAGCTAAAAACTTACTAAATCTGGGGAAGGAACAGAAATTCATATCCAGGAGATACAGAAAGCCCCCAATAAAACTGACTCAAGGAGGTCCACACCAAGACAGATAGTAATTAAAATGGCAAAAAGTAGTGATGAAGAGAGAATATATAAAGCCACAAAAGAAAAGAAAACAGTTACATACAAGAGAAACCCCGTAAGACTATCAGCTGATTTTTTTTCAGCAGAAACTTGGCTGGCGTGGCATGAAATATTCAAAAACAAAAACAAACAAACAAAAAACTTGTAACCAAGAACACTTTATCCAGCAAAGCTATTATTCAGAATAGAAAGAGAGAGAAAATTTCCCAAACAAAACTTAAAAGAATTCATCACCACTAACCTAGCCCTGCAAGAAATGTTAAGGGGACTCTGAGTAGAAAGACCATAAGTAGGAATAAGAAAAGTAAGAGGCACAAAAGAGGCACAAAAGCCATAATATCAAGTATATCTATAAAAATGAGACAAGGGATTTATGAAATCAAAGGATGTAAAGTACTACACCACATACCTAAGAGGTGGGGAGGAGATGAATAAAACTTTAGTACTTTTAGAATAGGTTCAAATTTAAGTGACTATCAACTTAATATAAACTGCTATATGCGGAAGGTGTTATATATAAACCTAATGGTAACCACAAATCAAAAGCCAGTAATAGATATGTAAAAAATAAGACAAAGGAATCTAAGTGTATCACTAAAAAAGTCAGCAAACCATAAGAGAAGAGAGCAAGAGAAGAAAGGAACAGAGAACTTCAAAACCAACCATAAAGTAACAAGATGGCAATAAATACCTGCCTATCAATAATTACTTTGAATGTAAATGGACTGAACACTCTAATCAAAAGACATAGGGAGATGGAATGAATAAAAAGGCAAGACCCATCTGTATTCTGCCTACAAGTGAATCATTTTAGACCTAAAGACACAGGCAGATTTAAAGTAAAGGACTGGAAAAGCATCTATCATGTAAATGCAAGTGAAAGAAAGCCAGAAGAGCAATGCTTCTATCATACAAAACAGACTTTAAAGCAAAGATGGTAATAATAGACAAAGAAGGACAATATAGAATCATAAAAGGAACAATCCAACAAGAAGATATAGCAGTTGTAAATGTTGTAAATATTTATGCACCCAACATGGGAGCATCCAGATACATAAAGCAGCTAATAACTAACATAAAGGAAGTAATTGATAGTAATATATTGATAGTGGGGGACTCTAACACCTCACTTTAAAAAATTACCATTCAACCGATTTCTTTACCTCTTTGTCCACATTTTCTGTCTTTCCATTTGAGTATTATTGTAGGTGTGTAGTGACATCAAATAGTTTTTATATGCTTTTCCCTGATGACTACTAAAATTCATCTTTACTTATGTTTAGTAACCATTAGGAAAACTTTTGCCCATTTTTCTACCAAATTGTCTGCTTTGTTCTTGTAGGTGGTTTAAAGTTTTGGGCAAGAGTCTTTAGTTGGATGCAAATAGAGCAAATAACTTCTCCTACTCCCATGATTTTATCGTATGTTTAAATGATAGCTTTCTTTCTCAACGGCTGTACTATAATTTGTATTTTATTTATTTATTTATTATTTTATTTTTAAAATTTTTTATTAACATATAATGCACTATTTGCTTCAGGGGTACAGGTCTGTGAATCATCAGTCTAACACAATTCACAGCACTCACCATAGCATATACCCTCCCTAATGTCCATACTGCGGTTTCTCTTCAGATTGCGTAAATCTTTCATCTTTTACTAATTTGTATTTTAATTTACATTTTCTTAGTTACTTCATAGGAGAAATATTTTTATGTTTATTGGCCATGTTATATTTCTCCAGTGAAATGTTCTGTAATGTCAGAGTGATTATCTTGAGTCATTGTCTTTTTCTCATTTATTTTCAGTAATTTAAAAATTGTTTCTGGATATTAGGGTTTTTTTCCCCAATTCACAAGCATTTTCCATGTATCTATGGGTTTGACTTTTTTTACATTCTACATATAAGTGAGATCATATAGTACTTGACTTCCTCTGTCTGATTTATTTCATCTAGCATAATACCTTCAAAGTTTTCTATATTGTCACAAATGGCTGGCTGTCCTTTTTTATGTGTGAATGTTATGTCAATATGTATATGTGTGCATATATATATAATCATACATATAGTTCACATATATAAAATACATATAATATATACAGTGTACATATACACACATATAACATATACATATATATATGCTTAATGTATATATATCATCACATTTTCTTTATTCATTCATCCATGGACACTTAGAATATTTCCATGTCTTGTCTATTATGATTAATTCTGTAATGAATATGGTGATGTAGAGAACCCATTAAGATAACAATTTTATTTTCTTTTTTATACAAAGAGGAGGATTACTGGATCATATGGTAATTCTATTTTTAATTTTTTGGTAATGTTCATAATAATCCCCATAGTAACTTTAAAAATTTACATTCCCACCAATAATGCACAAATATTACATTTTCTCCACATCTTTATCAACATTTCTTACCCATTATTTTTTGATGATAACCATTTTAACAGCTGTGAGGTAATATCTCATTTTAGTTTTGATTTGCTGTTTCTGGAAGATTAGTGATGCTAAGCATCTTTTCATTTACCTGTGGGTCATTTGTATGATGTCTTTGGAAAAATATCTATTGAGGCCCTCTGCTCATTTTCCAATTCAATTGTTTTTTGATACTGAGTTGTATGAGTTATTTTATATTTTGGGTATTTTCCCCTTATCTGGTATATGATTTACAAATATTTTCTCCCATTCTATAGGTTACCTTTTCATTTTGTTGTTGACCTTTGTTGTTTTCTTCTTTCTGTTAACCCTGGAATTATTTTTTTTCCTTCTTTCTCTAGCTCCTTGAGGTATAAAGTTAGGTTGTTTCTTAGAGATTTTTAAAATTTTTCTCAACAAAGACATTTATCCCTATCAACTTTCCTCATCCAACTGCTTTTTCTGTACGTTTGGTAGGTTGTGTTTCCATTTTCATTTGTTTCAGAAAGTTTTTTTATTCCCCTTTTGAGTTTTTCTTTGACACATTGGTTGTTCAGGAGTGTGTTGTTTAAATTCCATATATTTTTGAAGTTTTCAGTCTTCCTCCTATTATTGATTTCTAGTTTCATGCCATTATCGTAAGAAAAGATACTTAGTATGATTTCACTCAGCTAAAATTTGGTAAGTCTTGTTTATGACTTAATATATAATATGTTCTAAAGAATACTCCATGTGTACCTGAAAAGAATGTCTATTCTGTTGCTGTTCAAAGGCATGTTCTGTTTATGTCTATTCGAACCATTTGGTCTAAAGTATAATTTAAGTCCAATGCCTTTGTAGGAAGTGAAATGTTGAAGTCCCTGCCAGTGTTATAGTGTCTATTTTTTCCTTCAGATAGAGTAATATTTGCTTATATATTTAGGTGCTCCATTGTTGGGTGTATATATGTTTATAATTGTATTTTACATATAGCCCACCCAAATATTTCATTATTTGTTTCAGTTATGGTATTTTAAAGGGCAATGAATTTTGTAATGTAATAATGCTTTTTTAAAATATGGAGCTTAAGAAACCTCTTGACCTGTAATTTAACCTCTTTGATATTATTTGAGTGCATCTTCTCCTCTCAATCATAAATTTCACTGCCTTACTTCAAGCTCTAATAATATCCTTCCTGAATTATTGACAGTGACCATAATATCAAATTTTCAGCCTTTTTGTCTGTTTGTTTAGATACAATTAGAATCCACCTATACAGTTCCTTTGTTTAAATATTTATTTCCCCTCTCACTGGATTTGGGATGAAATAGAAATTCCTTAGCAGAGCAGTAGGCTTTCAGGATCTAACTTACCGGTCTCTCCACTTTTTGTGTGTTAGCCTTCTCCCAATCTATGCGTCCACATAACAGACTATCTTCAATATCTCAAAGATACCATACATTTTCATGTTATGTATGACTTTAACTTGAAAAAGTTATGGAGTTCTCCCCCCTCAACACACAGATGCACACACTCTTTTTTCTTTATTTAGATAATTGTGTGTTTTTTGTTTTTGTTCTCCCAAAACTTGTTTAGCCATATAATTTAAAATCCAAACCTGGGAAGTTTGACATTAACAATTAAGTAGGGTCAAAAAACATAAACCAGAACTTTCTGGAGAAAACCAAATATATGGTGACATTATTATTATAAAGACTTACCCCTTCTTTATATTTAACCCTCATATAGTATCTTTTTCTTTGTCTTGTTTTGTGTAATTTGTTGTTCATATCTTCTAACAAACTTTAGTCTTAACCAGAGTAAAATCTTACATGTGCAAAGCTTAACCCAGATATTAACACACAGTTAGTATTTGTCACATTTTTAATATTCGATGTCTCTGGAAGATTCCTGGCATATGCTACATTTACATGAATTTCAAGCTTACTTTCTTATCTTGGGGTGATGCTACTTCTGTTCTATTTACCTGTCTGTATCTTAGTTTATTAATTTTATACTCTTTCACTGATGAATTTACAACACAGAAAGCCTACCAGGTTCTGTAGAGCTACTTTCAGGAAGCATACTATCTTCAGTTTGAAGTAAAAATATCTAAAATGGAAAATATTTTCCAGAAGCATATGGTAGAACAATTTTTAATTTATTTCAAATGCCCTTGCTGGTGTGAAATGTAAAATCCTTGGCTATGACCAGGACATTTCACTATATTTGAACATACTTTCAGTTTTCAAATTCTTCAGTGATAAAAATGAAGAATAAGCAAAGATTGAAAGCAAGGCCTCTTTTAATGAAAGAGTTTTGAACTTCAGTATGCAGTTCTATCTGTGTGCCTAGGAAAAATTAGGAAGGGTACTTACCACTAAAAAGAGAAAATGTATATTCCCTGTCATTCAAGAATATACCTACACTAGACAATTAAGAAACGATTGATAGTGCCTGCCTTGTTCTCAATCTGTAAATTGCATTTTGGGTGTAAAAAGAACCTAACTGAACCAAATGTCCTATTTTAACCCCTTCTCTAACAAGATTTAGTAGGAATGCTCTAATAAGTTCAACTCCTCATGGCAACTTTGGAGATTTCTGAGCACATTTGTTCTTGTTTTATGTAGTTGCATTGTTTTGAATGTGATATCATTTGCTAACTGTGCAAAAAAGACATACAGACTTAGAAGACATTTAACAATCCATCAATTCCTTGTAAATTGTAGGGATAAAGCAGATAGAGCACGGTTATGAATGAATTCCAAACTTGGTAAAATTCCAAAAGCCTTATCTCTAAGTGAAGCAGTTAACATGTGAAGAATGGATTTGATCTCAGTTATGATTTACCTGGAAAATAACCTAGCCATTTTAAACATTATGTTATCAGTTACTTGAATTTTTGTATAGTCAGCATTTATATGTGAAGTGGGAATGGTCGATTTTATACATATGAACTAAGACTTTACAGGCAGATAACATAGGCTGGAAGAACCCTTGTTGGTAGAGTAAGATTTCCCTAATTTGAAAAGAAATAATATCTCAAGTCAAATAATGTGGATTTATTCATCAAAAAGGAAGATAATTTATGTTTAAGATCTAAGAAATAGTTTCTCTAATGTTCTGAAACTAAATAGTACAAATCCTTATTTCAAGACTGTTGTATTTATAATGGCAATAGCCATTCAAATAAAGTATTAATGTTAAGCCATTAAATCTCAAAGCCTATAAAAAGAAAGATAATTAGAGCAACAGATTTCTGGTTTTCTTCTCATATTTCCTTTCATGATAATCATTATTCTTTCAATGTGGGCAATTCCAGGTTGTATGCCATGGAGATGTGAAAGAACTAACAGGCAGGAAACCTACCTATTCTGTGACTTCCATTTTCCAGCTGAAATCTTTGAAATTTAGCTTCCTCTTCTGTAATATGGGCTGCATGGCTCTGACATTTGTTCTAGCTCAGGCATTCTGTGACTACAGGGCATTCTTGTTGCAGTTTGCTTGGGCTGCATCCCATTAATTCCAAAGTTCCTGCACCAAAACACATTATTTTTGCCCGATGCCTTCTTCTCATAGATTAATGTCTTTCTAGAATATAGGCTTAAAGATTTTTAGATACTGTTTTTATTTTTTTAATGGAGTTGATATAAGAAGGCCTGGGATGCATAGAAGTTACTCTGAGAGAAGTAAGTTTAGTATATACAATTTCCTGAAACATACTGATAACTTAGCCTTGATACTACTTTGAGCACAAGCAGTTGAATTGCTTACATGGAGTAGTTCATTACAGCAGTGAAATGGCAATAACCAAAACACAGGGATTTCTTTTGTTGATCATCCAGATAAGATTTTATGCAATATTATCATTAATAAATACTTAATAGCACACTAGTTGTATTATGCGACCTAACATCTGTAACCTTGGTGTATGGGAGTTATATGTTATAGCAGTGGTTAATAGGTATAGAGCCCTTTCATCCCAAAAGGGTCAGAATAATGTTCTTCACTCAAGAATTATCTCCTCAATTTCCATATCATCTTTGCAGGTTGGGAGAGAAAATTTTAACAAAATTGTGTAGGAAATTATCCATGTATAATCTTGCATGGGAAAATAAAACCAGAGAATTAAATGATTTACCAAAGATCTTAAAGAACCTAGATAGGAATAAATGATATATATTGAGATTGTTTTGTTTGTCGGACCCTCGTTTAAGCCATTCACACACAATATTTCGTTGGCTACTGAAAACAGCCCTCATATTAGATACTGTTATGTACATTATAAAAATGAAAAAATTGAGTCTCAGACCATTTGTATAATTTGTGAAACTTAGTTTGCACTGCAGGTAAGACTTCATCTTAGTGTTGTTTTAGTTTACCAAGTGTTCTGCTGTCCTACTGATAAGAAGTATTATTGTTTATCACTTTATATAACATTCTCCTACAATATGATGTTTAATTTCTTAACTTTATCACAATGTTTTCCTTGTTCTTCCATCTGTATTACTTCTCCTAATTTCCACATATCTTCCACTGACATTGAAGGCCTCTATATTTATACCTTATCAGGTTTCTGACTTGTAAGAGTAGCAATTGTTCTTACAAGACATAACACCTTTAATTTCTGTATAAAAGGATTCCAGAATCTAAGTATGATAATCAGAGAGGCCAAACAAAGCAATAACCAGGACTAATAAATTAAATATTAGCTAAACAGTGTCTGCCTTTGGCAGGCTAAGAGTCTGCTTCTTCCTCTGCCTCTCACCCTGCTCATTCTCTCTTGCTCTCTCACTCTCTCTATCTCTTTCAAATAAAAACTTAAAAAAAATTAGCTAAACAATAGGTACCTAAATCTGAATAAAGGAGATAATGATATTCTTTCCTCATAATCTTTCTCCAAATTCACCTCCTCCCTCAAATATTTTTTCATATTACTATATATTAATGTATATAACTTTATAAATCAAGATAAAAGGAAGCCAAGGAGATATTGATGTACAGTTCTCTTTGATTATTTGTCAAATGGCCATCTATACTCTTACTAAGTCAACAAATATTTATTTAGGTCTGATGTCTACAGCACAAGTCATACTATAGGTATCACTGGACTACCATTAAGCAGGAGTTTGATTAGAGAATAAATTATTCATGCTAAATATCACTTTGATTCTTAGGTGGAGTGATAGATGTATGTACACAACTTATTAATAGAATGTAGAATTATATATATATGTATGTATATATGGCACATATATACTTTTGCATGTATTAGATACTATATTTAGAAAAATAGATTTATAAAAATGAATAATTCATTAAAGCCTGAGGACAGACTATCATTTTATAAGTCACAGTGGAGAAGCCAAAATTGTCAAGTATCTGGAGATTTTTTAGATTGAAAACCTAAGCATTTCTTTCTAAGATATTCAGAAGAGTCAGAATGATTTGAGTAAAGGGATTTCTTCTTCTTCCCTATCTTCCACTCCTGAACTGATGATCTCTCTTCATACCAGCTATCTGTGACTAGAATGGGAAGAAACACTGGAAATGCCCAGTGCTTGTCTTGGAAGAGCCCTCTTCTATGGAAAGAGGTTACATGATTTTCCTCTACCTATGACACTAAGCTCTACATTCTCACCCTGCTGTCCTGGTCACAATTCATTAAACTCAAATGTGCAACTGACAAAAAGATATTTATAGACCAGATATAAGGAAGTTCAGCAGGCTGTGAGGTGTTTTGTGTAATGACTGTGCTCAGAAAGAACATTTAATTTTAAATAGTGACTCAAGTAGTTAGTCACTCATAGAGAAAGTTAAAGTAAAGCAGTTTAAAGGTAGTGGAAACAGAGAGAGGGTACCTACAGAAATGGCAGAGATCGTATCAGAAAAATAAAGAGTAAATAGCAAAGGCTATATAGAGACAGGTACAAACAAAAGAAGATAGGCCATGAGTGGTCCATCATTGGAAAAGAGAGAAGTGGAAGCCCACTTTGGAGTGAACACTAAGAATATTGACTTGAGAGCTGCTGGTACATCTTGATGAGTGATGAGCTCCTCTATGGTCAAGAACCCTTCACATGAAGCTTGTGAGGAAATCTTTCTGAAGCAATTTTCAATAAATTCCCATAACTCAAGGTAACTTCAGTGTGCTTCTGATTCTAGTAACCTAAAAGTAGTGAACTAATAACCATAATTCATAGGACAAATGACTTTCATATTTAGAAGAAACTACAGAAGCATATTCTGTTGCCAGTTCCATATCGAAAACAAATTCCCTTTGAAGCTTCTTGTAAGGGTGTTCATTCAGTTTCTTTACCCATCCTACAAAGGATAATGCATTTTCTCATTGTGGAAGTTGCAGCCAAGTTCAAAAGTAAAAACTTCTCCCCTATATTACATCAATATGTGCCTCATGCACATTTCATTCATTGGTGCAAATTCTCTTAGAGTAATAAGAACAACACCCATTTGTCTTCCAAATGACAGTTTTTCAAAAAAAGTTATTAATGCCTGTATGATTCCTCTGTTTTTTGTAGTAAGTGTTTTTAATTTCATGGTAAAATGCCTTTGAGAACCCTTAAGTTTGAATCATGACCATTACTGCATGAACATAGTATTGTTCTCTTGAAATGTGTAATGTAATTGAACACAACACCTCAAATGTCTGAAAATAAAGTAGTACAATAGAATTACCACTTTCAGACCCTGTTTTACATTAACCTGATTACAATCAAATAAAGATGGTCTTTTGGCAGCTTCAAAATATGCTTGACTAGCTTTAGATTTTAAAATGACCCTTGATAGGGGTGCCTAGATGACTCAGTTAGTTCAACTTCTGGCTTGGGCTCAGGTCATGATACCAGGGTCCTGTAATCTAGGCCGGAGACCCCCATGAGGCTCCCGTTGTTGGGCTTCCTGCTCAGTAGGGAGTCTGCTTTCCTTCTCCCTCTGCCTCTTCCCCTCCCCCTACTAGTAGACACCTGTGCGCATGTGTGCGCGCTCTCTCTCTTTCTCTGTCTCAAATAAATAAAATCTTAAAAAAATAAAATAAAATGACCCTTGATAAATAATTTCATATCATTAGATTTGGTTTATTTTTCTGCCCGACAAGTTCATTTTGGATGCTAATACCCATTTACTCCTCATTCAGATGTGGGACATAGCTTTGTTTTGTTATTTTATTTTTATATTTTTACACAAGTCCTCACATATCTTATAGCTGTTACTAGATTATAACTTCTTCCACTATGGCTCCTAATACAGTTTTGTGTATCTGGCATGCTTTTAAAATATACTTACCAAATCAATAACGTTGAATATATAACTTGCTTTTTCTAAATTTTAAATACAGTTTGATATTTTAGTTAAGATTCAGGTGAAGTTTTATTTTATCATCTGTTTGTCACTTAACCAAAGGAAAGCCCAATCATGGCACGTTTGTATATGAGTTTGTATGTTAATAATAACACTCAATAATTTGTCAGATTGGTCAAAATGCATATCCAATTGGAAGATGGCCGGTTTTCATGTAATCTCCAACTGATATTGAGCCTTATCATAAATCAATTTCCTGATTAGACAAAATGACAGTTTTCAGACCAAAACTATACCTAAGTGCCAGAAGATATCTTTGTCTGTTCAACTTTAACTCTTACCTCATTGTTCCTTCCATCTAATCAGCATTAAGATGTCAATTAATTCCAGAACTAATTATTTCCACTTCCAAGGCTTCATGGACACCACATTCATCCTGTGTTCAATTAGTATGTGTCTGATCACTAAGAATATGTCATTTGACATTCTAATTATTTCAAATCCATGGTAATGGAGAGAATATAGACTTGACATAGCATATTTTTTTTCTGGTATAAATAAAGCTAAATTACTGTTGAAATAGTTCGTAATATTTACAAACATGATTATTACATTCTATTGAAAACATTATTGTTACATTATTCAGTAATGGCTTCCATAATAACCTGTACTGACACATAAACTATACTCAACGGCATTAACGTCTTCATCAGTCTAAGCCTAGAATTCCCTGTAATATCAGCTTCGTCCCTTAGAGAAAGTCCTGGGAACTCCTCACAGAAATAGAACATTGCAATATAGGATGGAAAGTTTGTAAATATAATGTAATTTTATGTAAAAGGACCTAGTTTATAGAAATATATAACACTAAGTATGCTGTTCTATTTAATATAAGACCTGGTCAAAATCCTATTATTTCTTCAGGTATAATATTTTAAAGGAAAAATACAAGTAAATCCTGTATACTTATCAGGTTATTTGTTGTTGTTATTGCTGTTTTTATAAAATAAGCTACTCTTAAGAAATTTTTATAATCAGAAATTTTCAACACTAAAGCCAGAAACAGTATTTCACTATACTAACAAAAAACTTCAAAAGTACAGTCACCATCTTATGCCTTTCAAATTTCAGAGTGCTTCTAACTGGATATGTAAGTCTGGAAACTGAATGTTTTGTTTCCAGACTCTACCCAGAAGAAAAATACCCAAATGTTTGCTAACTACCAATCCACTAAATCAATCGTATTTTCTTAGTATACTCTACGGTATATAGAAGGAAACCAACAGTAACTTTCATCACTACAATGTAATGATATGTTAAATGCTTTAAAAAATGAAGAGATGACATTATACAGAAATGGAAATATTTTTACAATATATGATGAACTGAGAAAAATGTTGGAAAATACCATTAGTGAAACAAAACTTAATTTGGAAAAAATGTATGTGTATATGTTGTAGAAGTGTCAGCCATTCAAACACTATAATGTTAACAACTGATATCTCTGGTAAATAAGGAGTGATACAGATATCTTTACTTATTAGCTCATATATTACAAAAATACAAAAGCCAACACAGTATGTCAATAAATACATACATTTTGTAAAGCCATCTTGAACAATTTGGTACACTATCCACTGTGATGCTACAGAATAAGAATCAGTTTGATTCTCCTCTTCTTCTTGGTGAGAAAAAAAATCCTTTTTTAATTAAGAAGGATTTCAAATGAAAACAGGAATGAAAAACTAAAAACAATTAGATCACTTGATATCGCAGAAGACTGCTTTTACACTCCTTTGCTAAGATAATTTAGGCTTCTGAAAGATTTAGAATCACAAATTTGATAGTGGTGATATTTGACAATTGTTAAATTTAGAGTCATATTTACATACATCAATTTTATTAAAAAAGGAGACTATTATTATTTCTTCAAAGTTTGAGAAACTCAGGTTGCCTGGGTGGCTCAAATGGTTAAGCATCTGCCTTCTGCCTTCTACTATTTGTGCTGTCTCTGTCTCTCCCTCAAATGAATAAATAAAAATCTTTAAACAAAAAGTTTGAGAAACTTAATTATTTCCTATATGGTTATAGGCATGATTAATATTTATTGAGAAATCTCTTTTTAATCCCATACTATAAAAGCAAACCAATGTACTACCTTCTAAATTAAAGATAATTTAGAAATCAGATTTGCTTGGTTTCTATTAATGAATATTTCTTATAATATTCACTGTGTCATTTTTCTTTCAAGGATCTTAGAATATATTCATGGAGGTTTTTGTTATAATCTCACATTTTCTCTGTGTTGGTCAAGTTCCTCTCTTTTAACATATCATCAAGGATGTAGATATTTAATATTAAGATTAAGGTCAAATAATATGCAATAGAGTTTAGGGCAGGACAAATCCAGTTCTCCAGGATGGCAATATCTGTTTTGTCAATACAATTCTCATTCTTCCAGATGTGCATAATCAAAATAAAATTTAGCATTTTAGAGAATAATTGAAATTGCCAAGAATATAGCAACATATCTAAAATTTTACTAGCAGCTTATCATTTACTGTATATTAATTAAAACATTTTGTAATCTTTATTTCCTGGAATTCAGTCACTGCTCATACACTGATTTAAGGCAGATAAACTTTATTCTTTAATATCACTTGCCCAAACAGAAGTGGCAGCTAATCACTAAACCAGTAGCCACTAAGTTCCGAGAATAGACTAAAAAAAGTAAAACAGGGCACCTGGTGGCTCAGTCCTTTATCATCTGCCTTGGGCTCTGTTCATAATCCCAGGGTCCTGGGGATGAGTTCCCCATCGGGCTCCTTGCTCAGCGGGGAGTCTTCTTCTCCTTCTCCCTCTGTCCCTCCTCCTTGCTTGTGTTCTCTCTCTCTTTCAAATAAATAAGTAAATCTTTTTTAAAAGTGTAAAGTAATTCCAAGAGAGACTATTGAGTAACAACATTAGAATAAATCTGCCTGATTCTAATTTTCTTAAGATGCATGTATCACTTACAGGTAGACATTTTCTTTCCCAAGCCATGAACATGGAATAGTGCTTAGATTGCATCTTTTTAAAGTTTGTGAAAATTCTAACTATGCTTAGTAAAACTATTTCATTGGATTAAGTCAAGATACAGCTTTTCAAATATGTCTTTACCAGGATGTGGGGTAGGAAAGTTGATATTTAGGATCCTGATTTCAAAAGATCAACAGCAACAATAATAGCATAACCTAAAATGGTATCTTAAACTCTTTTCAATTTAGTGGAATTTTCAGTCAGACCAGGTCCTGTGAATATAAGTTCCATATGTTTACTACCTACTGTGCGAAATAAGTGGTTACTCTGTAGAGTTACAAAACCACTACTTTCAATTCCAGGAGGTCCTTTCTAATATTATGGACTTAATGAAAAATAGAAGTTTACTATAACCTTTCATTCATATTTCACATTTCAGAGCTAAAAGTGCATTGAGAAAACACAAAATTAAATTCTCTTATTTTGGGGGAGAAATTTAGTCTCATAAAACACCTTGTCTAAGTATCAGAGAATAATGATATATTTTCCACTAGTAAAATAACCTTATAACTCTCTAATCTAGCCATTCCTGTCTTACTTTGATTCTCAATGATTTCCTTACCTTACCAGGTAAGGAAATATTTATAAATATTTGTTGAAAATATAATAGTTGCCCTTTTCAAGTTTACATTAGTCAGGAAGCAGAAATAAAGAATAAACTATAAAACTAATAAACACATAAATTATGTAGTATGTAGAGAAATGATAAATTTCTCTTCTATGGACAAATTATAGGGCTAGAATGATGTGCTGTGGAATTTTAATAAAATAGTGAGAGTAAGCTTCATTAACAAAATGACTTCTGTAAAAAGTTGTGAAGGAATTGAGAGAATTAACAATGCATATTATCTATGCCACAGTGCAGATGGCAGAAGGGAGCCAGGGGAGGAATTCAGTTTACCTGAGCATCAACAGGAGACCAGTATATGGTTGGAGTAAACTAAAGAAAAAGTCCAGAGAAGTTATAAAGGTTCAGCTAATGTGGAGTCCAGTAGGCCATCGTAAGAAGTTTCAATATTATGCTGTAGGAATGGAAAACCATCGCATGAGTTTGAACAGAGGAGTAAAATTATCTGAAATTCAAAGCTCACTCTGGCTATGATATTGAGAATAGACTATAGACCACGGAAAGCAAATTATAAAGCAGAAAGATCTTTCAGGAGGTTATTGCAGTAGTGTAAGTAAGAGACAATGGTGACCAGGGTTATAGAAATATTTAAAAGACTTCTAAAAAATATTGTTTAAGAGCAGATGGGGCAAGAACAATTTACTCACTCATTCAGTCAATACTTCAGTCTTTATGAGCATAGCTTGTTCGTCATGATGGTTAAGATTTGGATTCAAGAATCAGACATGCTTGAATTAACTGCCACTTAATGATTGCTAACTTTGGACAAGTTAATTGACTTTTCTAGATATTAATTTCCCCATTCCGAAAGTTGAAATGCTACTAGATATAAATTTATAAATTTATCTTTTCAATTCTGATCTCCCCTTCAAGTTCTATTTCTATATCTCTAAATGTCTTATTAACTCTCAATTGGTTATACCACAAAAGTTGAAGTTTGATGTGAAATTTTTTTTAAAAAATCTTGTATTACGAAAAATAGAGGAAAAGGAAGACAAAATATCCTAAGGGGGGGGGGATGGAATCATAAATAAATAATTATTTAGTTCTCAAGACAGAAGGAAGTATTATGATAAAAGAAAAAAATCCTGCTTCATTTGATAATACAGGAGCTACAGATACAGATGGATAATAGGATGATTATATTACCAGGGAAATGAAAGGATTGTGACAGAAAGCTTGAAACACACTTTTTTCACTGTACAGTTGATGGTGAGAGAATACTTAGTGGAGGGAGGTAGTAAAGTGATCAAAGACATGGAAGAAGAAACAAGATACTCATATGATTGAGAACAAGGAAGAAATATGTCAAAAGAATGAATAAATGTACTGAGTGAGTCAGAAACATTAATGAATAAAAAAGATTCTGTATCTAATGATTTTCTAGACAATATTTTCTATAAAAAATGTGGGAGAGAAGCCAACTGTATGAAAATATGTTAGGGGAGATGGGTTTATATGTGTTCTGGGAGGGATGGTTTAAGTTATACAATATAAATAGAAAATGGTGATTCTATTTTGAATTTTCATAGTGTCTTTACAAAGCATTATCCCACCAGCTATATTTTTTCTTCACTATAATCCCAAGAGACCAGTAAAGCTAAGAGAGAACTATAACAGGGAAAAAAAGTACATGTCTAGTAATAACAGTGTTGATTAGTAGAAGAGCTGAACTAAATCTAAATGTCTGGACCCTTAGCCAAAACGTTTGTCACTAGATCCTACAGTTAATAGCCTTGAAAGGGGACAATATGCTACTCCAAGGCATTTATATCATTGCTTTAATAAGACTTTAGAGATAAATATTTTCAGTGACAAAATGTGTCCCATTCTAAATAATTTTCAGCCTTGAATTGGGACCACAGTGACATACAGATGAAAAATTAGCATATGAAAAGATGTTCAACATCTTATCTAGTTAAGAAATTGTTCTGGTATGTCTGGGTGGCTCTGTTGGTTAAGTGGCTGCCTTCAGCTTAGGTCATGATCCCAGGGTCCTGGGATCAAGTCCCATGTGGGTCTCCTTGCTTAACAGGAAGCCTGTGTCTCTCTCTGCCTGCTGCTCCTCCTGCTTGTGCTCTTCCTCTCTCTCTCTCTCTCTCTAATAAATAAATAAATAAAATACTAAAAAAAATAAAAATAAAAATAAAGAAGGAAACCAAGTGTGCATGATGGGTTTAGGTAGGGAACTTTTAGGAGGTCTCTAAACATTATCTCCATATAGAAGCTTATTTGCATAGTAATGTAGGTAACACTTCCCCATAGGCAGAAGGCCCTGTGCATCAAGCGAATAAACTTTTTTTTTTAAGATATTGATTTATAATGTATTCTGAGTAGTATTTGCTACCAGGAGTGGTGTAGGTGCATGTGTACAGGTTGTCTAATCATTGCTTACTAGAATACTGAGAAAGGAATATATAAAGATGGCAAGTTTATTACTCATGCTGGCACGAACAATTTGCTAGTACCTGGAGGTAAAGTGTCAAAGTCTATCCAAACTGTATTACCAAAATTGAAGTGGTAGAGCATTCCCTTGGAATCCTGCTGAAGTCACTCATATTATTTGTTTAATTACAAAGGGGACAAAAGGAGAGAAATCCTAAGCTAGACCAATTTCTGTGCAGAGACTAAGGGTTCCACAGGTACAGACACGGTGAAAATTGCTATTAAAAAGGATTGGCAAATGAGACTATCTTGCTAAAAATTAATAATAAGCAATCTTTCAGATGAAGAAATAAGATTAAAGTTTTGGAAATGCCCATTAGGCAAGTTTTGTAAGGAGTCTTCCCCTGCTGTTTTTAAAACTCATACAACATTCAGATTCCATTTTATGCTTCTCAGAGACTGCCTTTGGCTTAGAGGTATCATGGGAAACAAAGTCTGGCCAGTTAAGGGAAGACTGGTCCTCACTGTACCACCCTGGTGCTGGGTCAGTTTCCCTAACTTAATGATGTATTAAGGAGAACAACAATGCCAGGTAAGGACCAGTAAAGAAGTAACAAATGCAGAACAGAGCAGTGGACCTGACAGTGTGTTCTCATGGAGCATGTTGTAGCGAAACCTCTGCCAAATAAAAGACTTGGGGTGGTTACATCATAACAGTCTCAATTCTTAAAAGAAAAAGATAGCTGAAAGTGGCATGGTGAAGGGCGATAGAACTTAAGTCTACTAACATTTATTAAGTGACCCTATGTGTATGCCATTGTTAAAGAGGTGAGATTGAATGCTAGCACCAAAGCAAGTAAATCAACAAACAATTAAAACCTACTTATCAAAATCGAAGTTTAGGCATTTCCTTCTACCAAACTGGATTTTCCTCAGGTACTCCCCCATCTCAATAAAGATTTCTAGCCCTATACAAAATACAGGTGTCATTCTTGACATCCTGACAATGACATTAAGCAAGTTTCAGTTACAGTTCCTAAAGATGGGTGGGTGCAAACACATTCCCCACCAAGGTGCCTTAAAAAACTACTTAATGGAAAATTTCCAATAAGGTCGTTAAAAGGGTTGTCTTAAAAAAAAAAAAAAAAAGCACAAAACCTCTGGAGCTGAAATCAGCCTGCTGCTATTTCCTCAACTATATTTTTTGCATTGCTTAACATACATATCATTAAAATGGTGAGGGTGGGCTCATGACTTTAGTGGGTGGCTGTGTGAGACAGTCTCAATTCTTAAAGGAAAAGATAGCTGAAAGTGGCAAATGATACTCTAATATTGAACTTGAAGCATCTGTAAGTCATATTTTCCCATCCATGTAACCTACTAATTGGCTACTATATCAGTGAGTAAAATAAAATGTTGGTGCTGTTGTTACTCCACCAGCTGCACTGTAAATTCTGTCAGGTCAGAGATATTGTCAGTCATGTTTATAGCTGTATCTTGCGATAGTTGTACTCAACACAGAACTTCAAAAAGAATGAAAGAACTCCCATCTCCAAATCATCACCCAGTGTTGTTTATCTTATCTATTAAGTATTGTTTGTCTCTGATAAATATATGTATTTATTTTGTCCTGAAGGCAAACTCTAGGTTTTCAGCTGAGAGGCAGAGTTAGTATTACTTACAGCAATAACTGGATTGGTTCCCCACAACCCATTCTTCCCTTTCAGGGTTGTGTGGTGACAGCCAGATGTCACCCTGCACCTATAGAAGGGATTTTTTTTTTTTTTCATGAAAGAAAGGAACCCTGAAATTATTACTCTGGAAACTTATATGGGAGCAGCTAGACAGTTGTCTCTTAGAGAGAGAGAGAGAGAGAGAGAGAGAGAGAGAAATTTGGTTTTCTAATGTCTTATCATTCTTCGGAATGGAAATGGCTTGTCTGGGTTTCATTGCCCCTTGAAATATAAATATGTAACTCTAGGGAGATAAATCTCTAAAATCTCTCTCAGCCTTGCTATTCAGTTACCTTTAACTTCTAAGGATTTTATTTTATCTGAGGTTCCAGTTTTCTTTCCTCAGAAAACTGAACCATGAAGAAACATGAAAACATTCATGTTGCTACAGATATCTACACTTCTACCCTGTCTTCACTATCATGCTGTCTTATTTTCTCACCTGGACTGCTGCAGTAGCCTTCTCCCCATATTCCCTCAGCCTCTATTGATTTTTTTTCCCCCACCCAGCGTCTGGATAGTAATTTTTCAAATGCAAAATGGATTATATCATACTTTAGCTGGAACCTAAGTTATAAACCCTCTGACTCACCTATTGGTCTCAGTTGGTCCTTTAGCTTGGGTCACCTGCCATGCTTCCCTACTAGAATAATCATCACTTACCCAAGGTCCTGATGCCATCATTGCTCATCTCAGCACTGCCGTTGCCCTCAGCAACCCCTTGG
Organism: Martes martes; assembly: GCF_963455335.1. Lineage (NCBI taxonomy): Eukaryota > Metazoa > Chordata > Mammalia > Carnivora > Mustelidae > Martes > Martes martes. Next base: position 71,055,471 of record NC_137896.1, read on the forward strand.
GGTGAACACCAGTGTTCTGTATGGCTGCTCTCCTGGCCATTATTGAGAGGCACCACACTTCCAGCTCCCAGTCCTCCTATCAGATCCAGGGAAACTTTGTCTTTTCTGGAGGCTGCATGGGGTGGGGCAGGGGGGTGGGGTGGGGAGGCAGGTAGAGAGTCACTCTATGTTATATGTGCAACAAATGTTAACAAAGAGATTCAGGATATCACATGAATCCAACAGATAAATTGATTATTTCTTATTCCAGAGAGAAGAGAATACTTACTCCTAGACTCAGCGACTCTATACAGCCTCTTGGGAAAGGTCTTGTGTGACCAAGATATTGGAAGTGCTTTCTTTCAAAGCTGGAGCCAGATCACTCACAGACTCTTAAATTGACTTTTGTGGTTTTTTCTTCCCTTACTTATCCTTTTCCTTTCCCCTTGCTTCTTGTGGATTGAAACCAAAGAAAGTATTGGCAGGCAAGTGTTTCAGATGCAAGGAAATTCAGACTATGATGCACTGTTCATTTAAATAGTTCATTATTTATTTTTCTAATAAGAAAAACACTGGGATCTTTCACATGGCCTTTATCGTCATGCAGGGCCTAGTGCTTGCTTCTTATCTTGAGACATTCTTCTCCTTGCTTTTGAAGCTCCATTTTTGTTCGTTTGTTTTCTTTTTTCAGTTCACTTACTGTATTAAGATCTTTCAAACCGCAGGCTTCATATGCACCTGCCCTTTCCAACATGGTTTAACCCATTCTTACTCTTGCCCTTTGCATCTGTAATTTATATTTATGTCAGGTTTCAGATGAAATATCACTTGTTCACCGTTTTCTTTTCCTTACCAAATCTAGATGAATTTTCTCTGGTATAGGATTATATTTCCCTCTAAATATTTTTCAGAAGTCCCCACACAGTATCAAATAATCTGTGATGCAAATATTTGTCTGTTTAATATTTGACACCCAGCTCACTCCTCCCACTGTAAATTCTATGAAGTCAGAAATTATGTCTTTTTTAAAATTTTTTTAATTGTACACACAATGCCACACAGAGTCTGGCAAGTACTATGCATTCAATTAATATTTTTGAATAGGTGAACAAATAAGTGGATAACTCAAAAGAGCCAAAATCATTTTCTTCACATTTTGAAAGTGACATGGCTGGACCATTTGTTTAATTACAAGAGTGCTTGATATACTGTAAAATAAAAAAGCACAAGGAAAGTAGAGCTTTGTAAGAATTGTGACATAAATTGGAGAAAATGTCTGCTTAAAGGTCTGTTAATGCTTTGATAATGGGGCCCAGTGGGGTAGTACTCTATTTGTTTTATCATTTCTTAATTAGAAGATAAAATTTTTCTTTCTAAACTCATTAAAGCCAGAATACATTTATGTATCTGAGATGAACTTGTAAAAGAAACATATACATATATATTTAAAATGTGTCTTTGACTTTTTTTCATATGCCAAATCCCAAAGTTCTATTCATTATTCAGTTATTGTGAATAACATAGTGAGTATGCGACAATTAAGAGTTAGGAAATAATTTTTCCAGGTTAACAACAAATTTTGTTCAGATTTCACTTAGTTATCAAAAAGAAGAAATGAAAGAAAGGCAAAATTAGCAACATTAGTGATTAGAGGTATGGGAAATTGAACATTTAAGAAAACAGGTAATTATTTATACTCCAGATTTTGGCTTCTGTTTTCAACTTTGATTTCATTTTGACAGGGAAGTTTCTATTTTGTTTCAGACTCAGCATTTGGGTGAGAATGCAGGAATTACTTGACAGGGCAAATGTTGGTGTAGACAGAAAAATACGTAATTATCATAAATGTATGTGATTTGATGTATAATAGAAAAATGGTTTGCTAGTCAGACTATTAAGATTATCCCCAGTGGAATTCACCTTTTTGTAAGCCTGTCTCTTGAATGTACACAGAGCTCCACATATGCTATCACTACCGTGATTAGATGGCAAGGGGATTTTTTCAGATGTAATCAATGTAACAGATCATCTGACTTTGAGGAAGTAAAAAGGGGATACGGATATATCATGAATAGTAGATTAGGCCAGATTTAATCAGCCTTTCAAAAGCAGAGATTTTGTTTGTTTGCTTCTTTTTCTTTTCCCTTTAAGTCTAGAGGAAGGAAACAGTCATATTGCAGACTACATAGAGATGTGGCATCTAGGAGCTGAGAGAAGTCTCCAGTGAACAGTTAGCAAGAAAACAAAGATCTCAGTTATAATCATAAGGAACTAAACTTGGCAGGTGCCTGGATAGCTCAGTTGTGAGTTTGAGCCCATGTTGGGTATGGAGATCACTAAAAAATAAACAAATTTAAAAAAAATAATAAGGGACTGAATTTAACTTTAAATGAATTTTTAAAATGACCTCAGCCCCCAGATGAAAACTGTGAGTCCCCAGCTAACTCCTTGATTACAACCTTGTGAGATCTGAAAGAAGAACCCAGCTAAGCAGATGCTAGAATCCTGACTTGTGGAAATTGTGCAATAATAATTTTATGTTGTTTTATGTTCCTAAGTTTAGGGTAATTGTTACACATCAGTTGAAAACTAACGTAAGGAGCACAGCCCATTTTATTTATTTTTACTCCCCCCCACACACACAAGCAAGCAATAATCTATCAGTTTTAAGAAGTAGTGTTTTATACCCTCAAGGCACTTATAGTTCAATAAAAAAAAACATTTTTTAATTAACCAGGATTACACAAAGGCTTGCAGATTAGCTTGAGAAAGTCCTCCTTAACCACCTATATGATTAAACTGAATGGAACATTGAAAAGTTTAAGTATTTTATAGAAGAAGACAGTCCTCTGATATTATAGACAAATACAGAAATAGGAATTTAGTTCATCATCCTATTTTTCAATCCTTCTTCCCAAATGTCACACATTCTCAAAAGCTGAGTTCAGAATAAGTATAACTTGTGATGAATATAATATTAAGTATTCATCTTGGTCTATGATTAACCTGCTGAGTATTGAGTTTTGAAATTTTGGATTATTCTTAAGAGGGGGTAGTTTAGGGATATAGCTGTATCTTAAAATATCACGTGAGGACTCCCAGAAGGCCCATCCACAGGAAAAGTCCATCCTTCTTGCTACAACTCAGCAAAAGCAAACCTACCTTCAACTCATTCATTCTCCTGCAAGCCATTACATTAGCTAGAGAATTATCTGTCAAAGAGTTGGTTCCCCAATATATGCCGTTAACAGTAGTAGGAGTTTAATCATTGTTTCATCATGTTAATTAGCAGTGTTGAACAGTTTTAAGGCCGTATGTTGCTGTCCTATCAGGCTATCACAGACTTACTGCACATTTAATACAAAACATGGGACATAAAATATACATGCAAATCTTTTTTTTTTTTCTTTCAACTATTCATGATGTCCAGCAGAAGTGATTAAGGATGTAGAAAGAAGGGGCACCTGGCTGGCTCAATGGGTTAAGCATCTGACTTCAGTTCAAGTCATGATCTCAGGGTCCTGGGATGGAGCCCTGCTTTGGACTTCCCACTCAGTGAGGAGTCTGCTTGTCCCTCTCCTCTGACTCCTCCCCCAGCTCATGGTCTCTCTCTCAAATAAATTTATAAAAAATACTTCAAAAAAAGTAAAAGGAAAATTATATTGGATTGTCATGTCCATAAGCACTCCCCCTCCCCTTTGTAATGAACTTTAAAGTAGATGGTTCACCTGTGTGAAAGAGCAATACACAACTTTTCTTACCAGATTTCATTCACCAGGGCTCAAGACTTGTCTAGTGAAAGGAATGTGGGCTGGATTTCAAGACACATGAACTAGTCTCAGTGGGAGCCCTGGAGAGAAAGAACACCAAGGGCACATCATGGAGGAGTTGATATTTGAATTTAGTCCTGAAAGCTAAACAGAAATTTAGATGAGGGAGATGGGGAAATCTGTACATGTCTAGATAAAGAATAAATATCCAAACCTTAGGAAATTTGAAAGAGTTAATCACACTCCTGAACTTGGGGAAATGCAAGTAGTTGACTGTGGCTAGAACACACTTTTTTTTCTCAGATAGTAGTAAGATATGAGGCAAAAGACATGTAGGAGAGGCACAGTTTATGCAAATCTGTCATTTGGGATTTATATATATCAGTGACCATCAGATATTCTAGATATTAACTCAGTAAGGGCTAATTTTCATATAAAATCAGAATGTCTTCTTAGGGGGAAGAAGAAGGAATAGTAAGGAAAGAGAGAATTATAAGTATTGGTTCCAACAATCAAAGTGGAAAGACAGTTTTTAATGGAATATATTAATAGCCACACTAATTGTTCACATCTGAAATTATGATATAGAACATGAAGAAGCTGAACTATTCATGTGTGGTATTGTAGACTCAGCACCACTGGCATTGGTAGCAATAGAATATCATAATCTATATTAACAACCTTTAGAGTAATTATCACAACATAGAGGAAGATAAATGTGCTTATTAAATTATAGATTTTTGCTTTACAAATCACCCCTAGTGAATTAGAATTTGGGGAGATAACTTTAGGAAATCTTATATTTAGCAGGCATCTCAGATGATTTTTTTTATAATTGCAAACCATAGCTCTAAACTACACATTCTATGAAAGTTGGAGAGTGTCATGTCTAACAGGTTTACTAGTATTTCCCCAAAGACTAACACATGCTATCTATTTAAACATATTTAAGAGGAAATTGGTGAAATCTGTATCTTCTTGTCTAGATTATTTCTAAATGTGCAAAGTTAAGACTTGTAAGAGAAAACAGTTTTTTAATGATAGGAGTTTTTGATAAGTTTGTGAGGAAAATCAGTCTTTCATAAATAGCCATTTTAGTGAACAGTCTAGAAATATTAATAAAAAGTGAAAAATGGATATCCTTTGAATTACTCAATTCCCTTAATTAATCTACTTTGAATTACTTAACCCACTTAATTATAAGAATTAAAACTAAATGAATAAGTATGCAAATATATAAACATAAGGGTGTCCATTGCATTACTGCTTATAATAGAAAAAAATCAGTAATAACCTAAATTCCCATGAAGTGTATATTTGGGAAACGAATTATGATGCATTTAGGCTTTTGAAATTTTGCAGTTATTATGAGAGTAATAGATAAGTGCAGCCTGATTTGAGTAGATAACAATATCCATTTTTTAGTGAAAAATATTACTGAATGGTGTATATATGACATAATACCATGTGTAAAATGCATATTTTAAATGTATATGATCTTTATACTCATAGGAAATACCACAAACAAAGTTGTCAGTAGCAATGAGATGGGAAGAAAACCTCAGTCTCCCCTTCTGTGTTTTTTTGTTGTTGTCATCGTTTATTCTCACATTACTACCACATTTCACAATAGTTGTGACACCAGATGTATGGGGTTTTTCTCCCACCAAGTAATTCTCTGACACTGGCTGCATGTCCTCTAATTTAATTCAGTCTGACACCATCTACATGAAGATAGTGTCAGATTCCACAGGTTAAGGAATCAGTCTCATGAAATGACCTACTTCAGATGCCAATCACAAGAACTATGTCCTAGGTTGTCCTTGCCAACTTTTGTCCAAATTGGCTACAAACTGGAAGTTCCCATAATTCCTTCCTTAGGTTCAATGATTTGCTAGAACGGCTCACAAAACTTAGAGAAACATTTAGGTATACCAGTTTATTAAAGTATATGTAAAGGATATAGGTGAACATCCCGATGAATAAATACATAGGGGGAGGTCTGAGAGATTTCTGAGTGGAGGAGCTTCTCTGTCAGTGGAGTTGGGTATATCACTTTCCTGGTATGAGGCATTCACCAACCTGGAAGCTCTCCAAATATTATACACTTGGGATTTTATAGAGGCTTCTTCACTTAGCCATAATCAATTATTAACTCCATTTCTAATGCCTCTCCCCTCTGTGGGGGAGTGGGGGTAGTGCTGGAAATTCCAAATTTCCAACAATGACTTGGCCTTTCTAGTGACCAGCTCCCATCCAGAAGCCATCTAAGGGCCCACTCAGATTTACCTCATTTGAACAAAAGACACTCCTATTACCCAGGAGATTCCAAGGAATTTAGGAGCCCTGTGTCAGGAACCAGGGCCAAAGACTAAATATTAAAACACAAGATGCACCTAGCACTCTCTAATCACTTAGGAAGTTACAAAGGTTTCAAAGGCTCTGTGCTAGAAACTGGGGGCAGAGGCCAAGATATATATTTTCTATAATCTCAATTATTTCTGTAAATGTGATTGGTAGTGGGCAAGCAAAGTATATACTTATTACTCTTTAGAATTATTTAATTACCCTATTTTCAACCACATATTGCTTGTATAATATCAAATTAATACAGATTTTTAGATGATATAGACCCACATGTACAGGAATTCTAACATTTTATCATTGATATCATTTCAGAAATGTACAGATAGTTATGATAAAAACAATTTGATATGTAACAGAGAGGAAAGTTAAGTAAAAAACATTTTCCCCATTACATATGTGAATACATGTTATAGCATAAAATAAATGGATAAATATATACAAAATATTAATTTTGAGTAATGAAGTGCTGGTAATTTTCATTTTTTTATATTTTGTTATGTGTCTGAATCTATGGAAACAAATTAAGAGAAAGATATTTTAATTCTGTTTTAAATAATTGATTTACATTAGTTATGTTTTTAGAGCACTCTTGTAAGTTGATCTAACCTGTTTTCATATAAAAAGAAAGTTCAGCTGCTGATCTATTTTAAAACTCTAGCTATAGTTAGATGAATATTAAATTTACATCAATTAACACTTAAGCTATTAATTGAAATCCACTTAAATTTGCTGCAGTTATTTTTAGAAATTGAATACAGTTCATATAATTTCTATACTAAATTTAATGTATTAATGAAATGCATGGCATCTTCTATTGTTCCTTTGATATTAGGTTAATTATTTGTCAATTAGATTTATTCACATCATAATCATTAAAAGTTAATGTATTTCCGTATCCTAATAGGATTTTTTCCCCAGGCAACACTGAAACATACACTTGAGTCTCTCTAGTTTTTTTCATCATTCAGTGAGTCTGATAGCCAGCTAGAGTGGAATCACCCTTAACTGCTATCATCTGTCAGTAGTTAACCCACCCAAATTTTCCAAAGCTATTGTTAGATTTCTGAATTAAAGCAGAAAATCAGTGACTAATCAGTTATTGTCCAAGCAGTCATTTGCTATTTTAAGAGGGAAAGAATCATATAATATAGGAAACAAAGTTAAAAAGAACCATATGTTATTGTCTATGTGAAATAATTTTCATAGTACTAATCCTTAGAATATTAAGTACACCATTAGCAATAGAGAGTAAGTATAGGTCATATTAATTCCAATAAATAAGCTCAAATTAATTCCAAAAATATCTTTTCACAGACATAGTAAATTTTTGTCTTTTGAATATTTTACATTCAAGGGAAATATCTGGATAATATTTTAAATATTTCAAATTGTGGGACTGGCTCCCTGCTTTGAAACATATCTTGAATCATTTACAGAGATATGCAACTTTCAAGAACAAAGAAGAGACCAAACAAAATTTTATCCTTTTTTTTTTTTTTTTTGTCTTTCAAGATATCATTTTAGCAACCTAAGACTTCTTTAAAGCCACTGTACTCACCTCTGCAAAGAGGCAGAGGTTAGGAGCCCACAGTCTAATCTCAAAGCATGATTGAGCACATGATTCAAAGGATGGGGCATTCTTGCCTTATTTTGACTATCCACTGGGATATTCACTCATAGTTCTCTTACATCATGCAAAGTATATGCAAGAATGACATTCTAACCTCATTTGGTTACCAAGAACTAGATGACTCTATTATTTCATGGAATCAGTAAATATAAGGTGAAGACAATTTTTGGATAAATAAAATTTTACATGCAAAATTTAAGAACGTTTTTTCTTCCCTTAACACAGTAGACATTATTTCCCCTTGTGGAAGATGTATACACATTTTAGAATGGTTATTAGGAAAGGAAAAAAAGGTTTTATTACCATGAATAACATGTGTTAAGAAATAAAACTTCATAATATGGGTAAGCATCAGAAGGATATTTCAACACCACAGAGAGTTGACAAAGGATCCTCCATAACTGTTAGATATTTAACATATTTTCTTTATTGATAAAATTTAAAAATAAATTAATTGATATTATTTATAAATATTTCAAATATATTTTGTGCACATGCCAAAAGGGGATTAAGACTGAAGACATGAAGAGGCATAGCATTTTCTCTCTGTCGCTAGAATGTGATGGTTAAGGACAGGACATAGGCAATAGAGTCCTATAATATGAATTCAGTTCTCATTTATTATCTGTGTGATTTGGATAATTTTTTTAACTTCCCTAAATATCCTTTCCTAAAGGGCTGTTGGATACTGTGAAGATTCATTAATATATGTAGTACTTCACGTAATAATCGGTAGATTATTATTATTAATCAGAATGCTTGCTATTCAGTTAACCTGTTTAGAAGTCTAAAGAAATACAGGAAACGATTAGCTATGAATAATGACAGAATCTGCTAACCCTCAGTCAAGTGTTATGGATAGGTATTTATATGCATTCCCAGAGGAATGAAATGGAGCTTCTCATACTATAGGCTTACTATGAATTGCAGAATGGGTGGCATTTCATATATTACGTTTGTTTTCTATTGCTGTGTACAAATTATGATAATCTTGTTAACTTAAAATATACCCATTCATTAGTTCAAAATTCTGTATGTTAGAAGTCCTTATCTATAGCTTAGTTCCCTGGCAGGATATCACAAGACTGAAATCAAGATGTGGCTGAGATGAGTTCTTGTCTGGAGGCCCTGGGGAAAATTTCATAATATGGTCTGTCTTAATATTAGATATTTAAGTCATATTTAAGTAATATTAGATATTTAAGTAAGCATTTTTCATGACTGCCAGATCTAAAAAACAGTGATAGTACTGTGCCAACCTCAATCTTAAAATATCTTAAAGTATCAGCTGGATGTTTTTGACAGCATTAATTTGGTATGTAGTACATATTAATTCTGCCTCCAGAATACCGTGAGAAGTCCTTTTAATAGTTGAATTAAAGAAAAACAAAATTCTAAGAACTATAAAGTGAATGTAGTAACTATAATAATTCTTATAATTTTATTTTTAGTATTCTTGTGATCTTTCACCCAGACTGCTAGTTTGTGTCCTGTAAAATCGTATCTTCGTGAAAGAATTTATTTTCAGGAAAGCAGTTGTGGAAGTACAGGTGACATTGTTCTCTTTATAAATATGTAGTGAAATAAAATTTATTCTGAGAATATTTGGAGATTATTTATAAGTGTTTGTTTGGAAAAAATTTTAAAAACAAAAAAGTATATATAAGAGTAAAAAATCAAGCAGGCTTTAAATTTCACATAGCAGCATTGCATGGTTAAAAAATGGTATGTAAACATTATAAAGTCTTTCAGTGGAAAGTGATCTGATAAATCTAATAATTGTACAACTGAGTTATTAAAATTTTAAAAAAAAATTAAAAATAACATGAATTTGGGGCACCTGGGTGGCTCAGTGGGTTAAGCCTCTGCCTTCGGCTCGGGTCATGATCCCAGGGTCCTTGGATTGAGCCCCGAATCATGCTTTCTGCTCGGCGGGGAGCCTGCTTCCCTTCCTCTCTCTCTGCCTGCCTCTCTGCCTACTTGTGATCTCTGTCTGTCAAATAAATGAATAAAATCTAAAAAAAATAAAATAAATAAAAAAATAACATGAATTTCAGGGAAAATACAATTTTAATTTTTAAAAAATATTGAATGTCAAAATTCTATAAGCCAATATATTACTAAAGAAATCATAAGTCTTGAATAATTTTAGTTATAAATAAGGCTAGAAACTGTGAAGATTAGGAATATAGAAAAGCATAAATGACAAAAATCTTGATAATGTAATACTTAAATAGTGAGAGGGAGAAGGAAGAAACAAGAGGGAAATGTGAAGATGAGCATTTCCTTGTTACCTATAATTGAGGTCTGAAGATATTGTTTATAGGTTATAAATCCAACGTTAGTACTTTATACACATAAAGATTTAGAAGTGACCTGTAGTAGAAATATAATAATATAATGTTCTATCTATCTATCATCTATCTATATAAAAACCTGAATAATGACAATAATTAAAATAATTATTTTACATATTTTAAACCATGAACAATCAGATAAAAAAAGATTGAAGGTATGGATTTACTATAAGTAAATTAAATGATAATATATAATTATAAAGTAGAGAATGTATCTCCTATTTTAATTTCATGAAATATTTACAAGAATGCATGGAAAGAAAAAATAAATTAAAAATAAACATTTTGTAAACCATATTGTTGACACTGAAATAAAATAAGAATTAGCTACAGTTACTAAAATGTGATTTTTTATTAAATTATTTTAATAAAGACCACACAAAACTGATTCTTTAAGTGATCAGTAGCACAGAAAGGCATAAAAATACAGTAAATCTAAGGAAAAAAGAAAATGTAGTTATAGATGGCATACAATGCAAAAAATATTATACACACTTTTCAACAAGTAAACTTGAAAGTTTTGATGAAATTCATGATTTTTCTTGATAAATAGAAACATAAATTCCACAGAGAGTAATGGAAATTTAATTTTTACTCTCCTAAATGTACACCAATCCGAAATGAATTTGTGCATAAGCACTGCCAGGCTTAAAAATAATAATAATTCATACAGTATTTAAATTATTCCAGAGCAAAAGAAAAAATCAGAAGACTTCCAGTTAATCCATATCAAAACCACATAAAGAAAGAACTCTTGGGGCACCTGGGTGGCTCAGTGGGTTAAAGCCTCTGCCTTCAGCTCAGGTCATGATCCCAGGGTCCTGGGATTGAGCCCTGCATCAGGCTCTCTGCTCAGCAGGGAGCCTGCTTCCCCCCTCTCTCTGCCTGCCTCTCTGCCTACTTGTGATCTCTGTCAAGTAAATAAATAAAAAATCTTAAAAAAAAAAAAGAATACTTTAAAAAAAAAAAAAGAAAGAACTCTTATAGGTGCAATTTGTGTGTGTATATGCAACCATTCTTTAATAGTTCCAAAATCTCACAATAAACATTAGCCTCTCCTTTTCTAATACCTTGAATTTAATCAGCTACAAAATTCTATGGGCGTTCCCCGCAAAATGTCTTTTGCTCACTCCTTTTTTGTTTCCACTTTCTAAATCCAGGCCATCACACTCAGGCCTTACGTGATGACCACAGTAATTTTAAGAAGTCGTCTGTGTGCTTCCTATCTCTCATAACTCCAGTCTTTCCTACACATTCGTTTCTGAACAGCTTTCTTGAGATAATTTCTTTATACCTTTTTCACCCTTGTTCAAAAATTTTCTTGTCTCTTTTCCAGTTGGCACTTAGAGTGCTCCTCTGTTTGTTACAACTTGTCCATACAGCTTTATTTCTCAGGTCCCATGCAGACAACTCAAAACAAATTGTTCTCTTTACCATTCTCTGAAAAGTTCTTGAGTATTCGGAGCTCAGTGGGTTTGTTTAATTTTGTAGTAATACCTAGAGTGCTTTATTTCTCCTGTTCTGACTTTTCAAATCCTTCTGTAGTTAAGATTTAACTTAAAATACTACAGTCTGTGAGAAAGTTCCCTTACCCCATCAGTTGTATTCAGTTTATCTCTCCCATTTACACAAAAACTTCTTTCTATATTACAGTATTTTTTTTATTCCTCTTACATCAAAGTTGTTTTAACATGCAGCTGCTCCCCTACACTGGGAAGTCCTGAGGAGAAGTGATCATTTCCTAATTATCTCCACAAATTTCACAGCAAAATTATTGCACAGAAAAATGATTGAAGAATAAAAGTATCTATGCTTACCATAAATCAGTTTATATTTATCCTTAAAGCTGAGAGTTTTGGCATTAGTAGAACTAATGCTAGTAAAAGATGAGTTATTAAGAGGAAGATAGAATGTAAGATGCCTTGGGGTCTTCTCTTAACATCCATATTTGTCTTGTTAGCCCTAAATGTTTTCAAGTCTGTTTGGGGCATGTGGTATTGTATTTTTTAATTAACAGTTGTACTTAGAGTTCACCTATCATTTTCTCCATAGTCAGTGATAGCAGATTATTTCCTTTTCTTTTTTTTTTTTTTTTAAAGATTTTTTTAATTTATTTATTTGACAGAGATTACAAGTAGACAGAGAGGCAGGCAGAGAGAGAGGGAAGCAGGCTCCCTGCTGAGCAGAGAGCCCGATGCGGGACTTGATCCCAGGACCCTGAGATCATGACCTGAGCTGAAGGCAGCGGCTTAACCCACTGAGCCACCCAGGTGCCCAGATTATTTCCTTTTCTTATGTGATATTTTCTACATAATACTAGGCTACATTCATTATATTTTTTGAGTTCACTATCAGTTTGTATAGTCATTATGAACCCTATGACTCATTTATTCAGCAGATATTTATAGGGCAACTACTAAATGGCAGAGACTCTGTGTTCTATTATCTGGAACACTTGAAAAGGCATATCTGGTGTTGGGTGGAAAAATAAGATTAGTTTAGCTACTTGTCGAAGCAGGATGATACTTAGATGCTAAAAAACCAAAAGTCACAGTAATTTAAGCAAGTTATTTATTTCTCTTTATGTGAATGAAGTCCAGAAGTAGTGGTTCAAGGCTGGCCTGGCATGGCACTCTATGGTTTAAAGTTATCTTGTTGCTGTATCTTCTTTAGCACTTATATGTCAGACTAAGTCCAATCTGGAAAAAGAAACTATGCAGGAATCAAAACAGGGAAAGTTGAATATAGTAAATTATTAATTTTAACAGGATTGGAATTAAATCATGTGGGCTAGTAAGAAATTAAGATGACTCTAAAGAATACTGAATAGCAGATGTGAAATATGTTTCATATAATAACATACATAATATGATATAATATATGGTATCATATGTTATAGCCACTGCTCTAGGGCTTAGATTAGGCATTCAAAGAAGAATTTTTGTCTTCTACCTGCTCCCAATGAGGGATGTGATCCAGATATTGTTGGAGAGAACAAGAACATAGCTCAGAATGGAAAGGAAGTTGCTGTGAAGCAACACGGGCAGAACAGGCGGGAAATATGTTTTCTGTAACTTGCCGGAAATCTGCGCTCTGGGTTGCTAGAGAAAGTTGTTCATTGTGGGGGAAGTGGAGGTATCTCATCAAAGGCTCTCAGCTACAAAACTGTCTGAAGGAGGTTCCCAGGGAATTGTATGGCCACTGGGTGGTACAAGATGCTGGGTAGTATATCTGCGAGGAGTATACACTGCAAGTAGCCTGAGCCTGGAGTTTTTGCTCCTATTGTAGGAGCTCAGTGCTAAGCAAGCCATGCTCTGTAGGAACCTGCATGGGAGGCCTCAAAGAGATTCTGGAATAAGATCAAACTCTCTCTTTCTGCAGTGTACTAACTTTCTTTCTCCAGGACCCTACTAAGTAAGCTTAAGAAAAAAGGAACAATATTTAAAAGGAACTGATCCAATTTTGTGGAGCAGACAAAAAAGGTGAATTTGGAGCTAAGAGGTATTAAACTGGAAACCATCATTCCCTGTGATTTAAAGCTGCAACTCAAGGAAGTATCACAATTCTAGATTTCAAGATATACTCCAAAGCTATAGTAATCAAAAAAATATGGTCCTGGCAAAAAAATAGACACATAGATCAATAGAACAGGACAGAGAGCCCAGAAATTAACCCACATTTATATGGTCAATTAATCTATGATAAAGGAGGCAAGAATATACAGTGGGAAAAAGGCAGTCTCTTCAATAAATGACGCTGGGAAAATTAGATGATATATGCAAAAGATTTAAACTGGACCATTTTCTAACACCATGCTCAAAAATAAACTCAAAATGGGTTAAAGACCTAGATGTGAGACCTGATACCACAAAAATCCTAGAAGAGAATACAGACAATAATTTCTTTTACATTGGCCATAGCAACATATTTCTAGATATGACTTCTGAGGCAAAGGAGATAGAAGCAAAACTGAACAATTGGCAATGAATCAAAATATAAAGCTTTTGCACAGTGAAGGGAACTATCAACAAAATGAAAAAGCAATTTACTGAATGGGAGAAGATATTTGCGAATGATGTATCTGATAAGAGATTAATATCCAAAATATATAATGAACATGTACAGCTCAACACCAGAACAACAAGTCTGATTAAAAAGTGCAGAGGGACACCTGGGTGGCTCAGTTGGTTGAGTGGCTGCCTTCGGCTCAGGTCATGATCCCAGTGTCCGGGGATCGAGTCCTACATCAGGCTCTTCACTCGGCAGAGAGCCTGCTTCTCCCTCTGCCTCTGCCTGCCATTCTGTCTGCCTGTGCTTGCTCTCTCTCTCTGACAAATAAATAAATAAAATCTTAAAAAAAAAATGCACAGAGCATCAGAAAAGACATTTTTCCAAAGAAGACATACAGATGATAAACAGACACATGAAAAGGTGCTCAACATCATTAATCATTATGGAAATACAAATCCAAACCACATTTATAAATTGCTTTACACTTGTCAGAATGGCTAAAATAAAAAAGACAAGAAATAGCAAGTTCTGGCAAGGATATGTAGAAAACGGTACCCATGTGCACTGTTGCTGGAAATGTAAATTGGGTCAGCCAATGTGGAAAACAATGTAGAGGTTCCTCAAAAAATTAAAAATAAAAATATGATCCCAGGACCCTGGGATCATGACCTGAGCCAAAGGCAGAGGATTTAACCCACTGAGCCACCCAGGTGCCCCTAGTCAATGATATTTTAATAGCATTGTGTGGTGACAGATGATAGCTATTCTTGGTAATGAGAATAGCATAATATATAAAATTGTTGAGGGGGAGGAGTCAAGATGGCGGAGAAGTAGCAGGCTGAGATGACATCGGGTAGCAGGAGATCAGCTAGATAGCTTATCTAACCATTGTGAACACCTACAAATCCAACGGGAAATCGAAGAGAAGAAGAGCAACAATTCTAGAAACAGAAAATCGATCACTTTCTGAAAGGTAGGACCTGCGGAGAAGTGAATCCAAAGCGACAGGAAAACAGAATGCGGGGGGAGGGGCCGGCTCCCGGCAAGCGGCGGAGCAATGGAGCACAAAATCAGGACTTTTAAAAGTCTGCTCCACAGAGGGACATCGCTCCAGAAGCTAAACCGGGGGGAAGCCCAGGCGGGGTCAGCGTAACCCCAGGTCCCGTGGGGTCACAGAAGGACCGGGGGTGTCTGAGTGCCACAGAGCTCACAGGTATTAGAGCAGGGAAGCCGGCTCCAGCGACAAAGCCGAGGAGTGAGCTCTCAGCCCGGGGTTACCTTGTGCCGGTCGCAGGCTGGGTGGGCTTGGAGTGCGGCTGGAGGCCACAGAGACGGAAGTGACTGGGCGCTTTTCTCCAAGTGCCAGCAATTGACCGCTTTCCTACCGGCGCGACCGCAGGCCAGGGAGGCGGGGCGGTTGGGTGCTTTTCCCTGAGGGCGCACTGAGGAGCGGAACCCCAAGCTCTTGGCTCCTCCAGGCCAGAGATTGGGAGGCCGCCATCTTCATTCCCGTCCTCTGGAACTCTACTGAAAGTGCTCAGGGAACAAAAGCTCCTGAAAGCAAACCCAAGTGGATTACTTAGCCCGGCCCCTGGCAAGGGTGGTGCAATTCCGCCTCAGGCAAAGAAACTTGAGAATCACTACAACAGACCCCTCCCCCAGAAGATCAACAAGAAACCCAGCCAAGACCAACTTCATTCACCAAGAACAGCAGAATTCTAGAGGAGGAGAAAGCAAATCTTATCTGGACAAAATGACAAGGTGGAAAAACTCACCACAAAAAAAAGAACAAGAGGCAGTACCGAAGGCTGGAGACCTAATCAATACGGATATTGGTAACATGACAGATCTAGAGTTCAGAATGATGATTCTCAAGGTTCTAGCCAGGCTTGAAAAAGGCATAGAAGATATTAGAGAAACCCTCTCCGGAGAGATAAAAGCCCTTTCTGGAGAAATAAAAGAACTAAAATCTAACCAAGTTGAAATCAAAAAAGCTATTAATGAGGTGCAATCAAAAATGGAAGCTCTCACTGCTAGGATAACTGAGGCAGAAGAAAGAATTAGTGACATAGAAGACCAAATGACAGAGAATAAAGCTGAGCAAAAGAGAGACAAACAAATACTGGACCACGAGGAGAGAATTCGAGAGATAAGTGACACCATAAGACGACACAACATTAGAATAATTGGGATTCCAGAAGAAGAAGAAAGAGAGAGGGGAGCAGAAGGTATACTGGAGACAATTATTGGAGAGAATTTCCCTAATATGGCAAAGGGAACAAACATCAAAATCCAGGAGATGCTAAGAACACCCCTCAAAATCAATAAAAATAGGTCCACACCTCATCACTTGATAGTAAAATTTACAAGTCTTAGTGACAAAGAGTAAATCCTGAAAGCAGCCCGGGAAAAGAAGTCGGTAACATACAAGGGTAAAACATTAGATTGGCAGCGGACCTATCCACAGAGACCTGGCAGGCCAGAAAGAACTGGCATGATATATTCAGAGCACTAAACTAGAAAAACATCCAGCCAAGAATCCTATATCCGGCTAGGCTATCATTGAAAATAGAAGGAGAGATAAAGAGCTTCCAGGACAAACAAAAGCTGAAAGAATTTGCAAACACCAAACCAGCTCTACAGGAAACATTGAAAGGGATCCTCTAAGCAAAGAGAGACCCTAAAAGTAGTAGATCAGAAAGAAACAGAGACAATATACAGTAACAGTCACCTTACAGGCAATACAATGGCAATAAATTCATATCTCTCAATAGTTACCCTGAATGTTAATGGGCTAAATGCCCCAATCAAAAGACACAGGGTATCAAAATGGATAAAAAAACAAAACCCATCAATATGCTGCCTACAAGAAACTCATTTTAGACCCGAAGAGACCTCCAGATTTAAAGTGAGGGGGTGGAAAACAATGTACCATGCTAATGGACATCAGAAGAAAGCTGGGGTTGCAATCCTTGTATTAGATCAATTAGATTTTAAGCCAAAGACTATAATAAGAAATGAGGAAGGACACTATATCATACTCAAAGGGTCTGTCCAACAAGAAGACCTAACAATCTTAAATATCTATGCCCCTAACATGGGAGCAGCCAACTATATAAACCAATTAATAACAAAATCAAAGAAATACATCGACAGTAATACAATAATAGCAGGGGACTTTAACACTCCCCTCACTGAAATGGACAGATCATCTAACCAAAAGATCAACAAGGAAATAAAGGCCTTAAATGACACACTGGACCATATGGACATCACAGATCTATTCAGAACATTCCATCCCAAAGCAACAGAATATACATTCTTCTCTAGTGCACATGGAACATTCTCCAGAATAGACCACATCCTGGGTCATAAATCAGGTTTCAACCAGTATCAAAAGATTGAGATCATCCCATGCATATTTTCAGACCACAATACTCTGAAGCTAGAACTCAATCAGAAGAGGAAATTTGGAAAGAACGCAAATACATGGAGACTAAACAGCATCCTTCTAAAAAATGAATGGGTCAACCAGGAAATTAAAGAAGAATTGAAAAAATTCATGGAAACAAATGATAATGAAAACACAACGGTTCAAAATCTGTGGGACACAACAAAGGCAGTCCTGAGAGGAAAATATATAGCGGTACAAGCCTTTTTCAAGAAACAAGAAAGGTCTCAAATACACAACCTAACCCTACACCTAAAGGAGCTGGAGAAAGAACAGCAAAGAAAGCCTAAACCCAGCAGGAGAAGAGAAATCATAAAGATCAGAACAGAAATCAATGAAATAGAAACTAAAAAAACAATAGAACAAATCAACAAAACTAGGAGCTGGTTCTTTGAAAGAATTAATAAGATTGAAAAACCCCTGGCCAGACTTATCAAAAAGAAAAGAGAAAGGACACAAATAAATAAAATCATGAATGAAAGAGGAGAGATCACAACCAACACCAAAAAATACAAGCAATTATAAGAACATACTATGAGCAACTCTATGCCAACAAATTTGACAACCTGGAAGAAATGGATACATTTCTAGAGACATATAAACTACCACAACTGAACCAGGAAGAAATAGATAACCTGAACAGACCCATAACCAGTAAGGAGATTGAAACAGTCATGAAAAATCTCCAAACAAACAAAAGTCCAGGACCAGACGGCTTCCCAGGGGAATTCTACCAAACATTTAAAGAAGAATTAATTCCTATTCTCCTGAAACTGTTCCAAAAAATAGAAATGGAAGGAGAACTTCCAAACTCATCCTATGAGGCCAGCATCACCTTGATCCCAAAACCAGACAAGGATCCCACCAAAAAAGAGAATTACTGACCCATATCCTTGATGAACACAGATGCGAAAATTCTCACCAAAATACTGGCCAATAGGATCTAACAGTACATTAAAAGGATTATTCACCACGACCAAGTGGGATTTATTCCAGGGCTTCAAGGTTGGTTCAACATCCGCAAATCCATCAATGTGATACAATACCTTAATAAAAGAAATAAGAACCATATGATACTCTCGATAGATGCTGAAAAAGCATTTGACAAAGTGCAGCATCCCTTCCTGATTAAAACTCTTCAAAGTGTAGGGATAGAAGGCACATACCTCAATATTATCAAAGCCATCTATGAAAAACCCACCGCAAATATCATTTTCAATGGAGAAAAACTGAAAGCTTTTCTTCTAAGGTCAGGAACACGGCAAGGATGTCCGTTATCACCACTGCTGTTCAACATAGTACTAGAAGTCCTAGCCTCAGCAATCAGACAACAAAAAGAAATTAAAGGCATCCAAATTGGCAAAGAAGAAGTCAAACTCTCACTCTTTGTAGATGATACGATACTATATGTGGAAAACCCAAAAGCCTCCACTCCAAAACTGCTAGAACTTGTACAGGAATTCAGTAAAGTGTCAGGATATAAAGTCAATGCACAGAAATCAGTTGCATTTCTTTACACTAACAACAAGACAGAAGAAAGAGAAATTGAGGAGTCAGTCCCATTTACAATTGCACCCAAAACCATAAGATACCTAGGAATAAATCTAATCAAAGAGGCAAAGAAACTATACTTAGAAAACTATAAAGTACTCATGAAAGAAATTGAGGAAGACACAAAGAAATGGAAAAATATTCCATGCTCATGGATTGGAAGAACAAATACTGTGAAAATGTCTATTCTACCTAAAGCAATCTACACATTTAATGCAATCCCTATCAAAATCCCATCCATTTTTTTAAAGAAATAGAACAAATAATCCTAAAATTTATATGGAACCAGAAGAGACCTCGAATAGCCAAAGGAATATTGAAAAAGAAAGCCAACGTCGGTGGCATCACAATTCCAGACTTCAAGCTCCATTACAAAGCTGTCATCATCAAGACAGTATGGTACTGGCACAAAAACAGACATATAGATCAATGGAACAGAATAGAGAGCCCAGAAATAGACCCTGAACTCTATGGTCCACTAATCTTTGACAAAGCAGGAAAGAATATCCAATGGAAAAAAGACAGCCTCTTCAACAAATGGTGCTGGGAAAATTGGACAGCCACATGCAGAAAAATGAACGTGGACCATTTCCTTACACCACACACGAAAATAGACTCAAAATGGATGAAGGACCTCAATGTGAGATAGCAATCCATCAAAATCCTTGAGGAGATTGCAGGCAGCAACCTCTTTGACCTGAACCGCAGCAACTTCTTCCTAGGAACATCGCCAAAGGTAACAGAAGCAAGGGCAAAAATGAACTATTGGGATTTCATCAAGATCAAAAGCTTTTGCACAGCAAAGGAAACAGTTAACAAAACCAAAAGACAACTGACAGAATGGGAAAAGATATTTGCAAACAACATATCAGATAAAGGGCTAGTATCCAAAATCTATGAAGACCTTATCAAACTCAACACCCAAAGAACAAATAATCCAGTCAAGAAATGGGCAGAGGACATGAACAGACATTTCTGCAAAGAAGACATCCAGATGGCCAACAGACACATGAAAAAATGCTCCACATCACTCGGAATCAGGGAAATACAAATCAAAACCACAATGAGATACCACCTCACACCAGTCAGAATGGCTAAAATTAACAAGTCAAGAAATGACAGATGCTGGCGAGGATGCGGAGAGAGGGGAACCCTCCCTGACTGCTGGTGGGAATGCAAGCTGGTGCAACCACTCTGGAAAACAGTGTGGAGGTTCCTCAAAAAACTGAAAATAGAGCTACCCTATGACCCAGCAATTGCACTACTGGGTATATATCCTAAAGATACAAACGTGGTGCTCCGAAGGGGCACATGCACCCGAATGTTTATAGCAGCAATGTCCACAATAGCCAAACTGTGGAAAGAGCCTAGATGTCCATCAACAGATGAATGGATAAAGAAGAAGTGGTATATATACACAATGGAATACTATGCAGCCATCAAAAGACATGAAATCTTGCCATTTGCAACGACGTCGATGGAACTAGAGGGTATCATGCTTAGCGAAATAAGTCAATCGGGGAAAGACAACTATCATATGATCTCTTTGATATGAGGAAGTGGAGATGCAAGGCGGGGGGGTTGGGGGGAGGTAGGAAAAGACAAAATGAAAAGATGGGACTGGGAGGGACACAAACCATAAAAGACTCAATCTCAAAAAACAGACTGAGGGTTGCTGGGGGGAGGGGGGACGGGAGAGGGTGGTGGGGAAATGTACATTGGGGAGGGTATGTGCTATGATGAGTGCTGTGAAATGTGTAAACCTGGCGATTCACAGACCTGTACCCCTGGGGATAAAAATACATTATATGTTTATTAAAATAAATTTTAAATAATAAAATAAAAAATAAAATAAAATTGTTGAATCACTATGTGGTTCACCTAAAGCCAGTGTAACATTGTGTGTCAACTATATTCAAATGATTCTCATTTTCCAGATCCTTGCTCATTATTTAATATCTATCCTCTCTTGTGTCTCCCTTTCGTATTCATGAACTCTGATAAAGATTTCAGAGACTAGGACTAGATTTACATGGGGACATGTTGGCTACCAAATAGGAAAAGAACTACATCCTGCATTTCCAAGCTGCTGTCTGAAAGTATCTGACTCAAAAAGTGACACTCTTAAATAATATTTGACTGATAAGCTATACTAAATTTAGATACCTAGGCAAAAGAATGATATTTCACTTGTAACTTTTAATTGGAAGAAACCATTAAATGTAGTGTCCCTCTTTCTCCACATGGCTTACATAAAGATTTTTTTTAAAGATTTTTATTTATTTTTTTGACAGAAAGAGACACAGCGAGAGAGGGCACACAAGCAGGGGGAGTGGGAGAGGGAGAAGCAGGCTTCCTGCTGACCAGGGAGCCCGATGTGGGGCTCTATCCCAGGACCCTGGGATCATGACCTGGGCTGAAGGCAGACGCTTAATGCCTGAGCCCCCCAAGCGCCCCCTTGCATAAAGATTTTTAAACATCTTTAAAGTTTTGAGATATACATTTTGTTACATTTTAATCAGATAAAGTTAAAGATAGTGAAGTGACATATATTTAGTCTTACAGTTTATGAAATATAGAACTTTGATTAAGAACAAAGATAGCTAATCTGTGAGATAACATGAGATCTAGAAAGGAACAACCCATAATGAATGGAGATGCTATAATTTAACCTTTCTGAACCTTGTGAAGTTGTGCCTCCAATAAGAAAGAATTAAAACATGGACATTGGGGAGGGTATGTGCTATGTTTAGTGCTGTGAATAGTGTAAGACTGATGAATCACAGACCTGTACCCCTGAAACAAATAATACATTATATGTTATTTTAAAAAGAACCAAATAGAGGGAAGTTCATACTATTTATGTTTTATTTTCTGCTATGGTAATTTTGCTATATACACCTAAAAATATTTTTCACCTGAAATAATACTATTTTTCCTTCTGGTAGAATCAAATTAAAGCATTGGTTTCTAATTCTCAGAATGCCATATTATCAACATTTAGGAGTCTAAAAACCCACAGGAGTAAATTTATGAGCCTAAAAACCTACAGAAGGAAAAACTAAGCCTCAGGAAAAAAAAAATTGCTGCCTAACCTACTTCTATTATCCCCACAACTGTATTTGAAAAGAAATAACTTCTCACAAACCGCCAAAATGTAGGGCTAGAATGCACTGCTTTGAATTATACTTTACGATGATAGTGCCTTGTGGTCTTGTTTATTATTGTGTTTAGAGAGTTCCATAGTATAAGCTTTTTTAGTGGTTTTCTGCTTTACCTGGCAGCTCCAAGGCACTTTTGGAGATACTACTAGAGGGGATAATCAAGGTAACTTTTGATACTTTAATTCTTTCCTTCAGGGGCATATTTTTGTCTATTTTAGACTATCAACCATCACTTTTTAGCACTAAGGCATGCTTATGTGGTGAAAATATTTTTCACAGTTTTGATCTATTCCTAGATACCAGGACCTATCTCCTTATTTGGTAGCTGAGTCCTTTGGGAAACCTCAGAAAAAATATTACAAAACCTAGGCACATGACAAAGAATGTAGTTTCCTTATATATCTCATCCAGTTCTCCATAATGTCTTTATATCCAAGATATATTTAAATACCTTCTTCACCTCTGTATCTCATTATCAAAAGTAGTTCCTGATCCATATTGGCAGTTCAGGAACATATTTTAGTTGCATTATTTTTTCATTATATTATGTTCCAATGGGAGTTTTTATTATTCTCAGGTAATTAAGAAACAAAGTATGGCATCTTTCTTCCCAATACAACATAATGATTTTCCTGCAATTTCAATAACTTATAAACGCTGACTGTACCTTATTACCAGAAGGGAAGGAAAATGAGTCAAGGGGGTAGTGAAGAGTATTACTTGTAGAGGAACAAAGAATCACCTTCAATCCCATAGTTCAATCACCTTTGATCCTGTTGATGGGAAAAAAGAAAAGAGCTGTGGCAACTAATGCAGTTCAGCATTTAACTATAAGTGCTAAGAAAATGAGGCTTCATCAGATATGCAGTTGACTGCTTTCCTAAGGTAACACTTTTCTCTCTTCGCTTCCAACATCACAATGTATATATATCTTTGCATTCTTAAAAGATTCCAGTTTCTTTTTGTATGTGCATGGCTCCTCCTTTTCTATCTCATAATATTTGGTTTCCCAAAGATTTTGCCCAAAGTTATTTCTTCTTCCCTCTCACTCTCCCTTTGTGTCATATATGCTATGATCCTATTTGAGGGTTGCTTCTAAACCTTTATTTCTATGGGTAGTTTTCTTCTATCCTTTGGGTCCACTTTTCCAACAGCTTCTATTTCTAAATGGATTCTATAGAGATTTTAAGGACAATGTAATAAAATTCAACTTATCTTCTCTATAATATTGTTCTCTTACTGGTATTTTATGACTTCAGAATTGTTAAGTTATTCTATAGTAGGGAGTGCAATGAATTAAAAGCAGTGTCTTTCTCATTAAAAACAGTGATGTCCTCTCCAGCTCTGGTTTCCTCCACTGTACTATTCCTCTATCCTGACCATATTGTCAGACTTCCCTGGTGCTTGAAGTATCATCTAACATGATAAAATATTGCTTGTTGAATCTTGTGTTGCGTATCTAGGGAGTAGGCATAAAATCACTAAGAGCAGAAGGATTTCTACCCCCATTACTCCTGCCTCCCAAAAAGACAGGTTAAAATGAACAGAAAATTAATCACATTTTATTTTTAAAATGGAGTCTTACCTAAAGATCAAGAGTAACTAAAAAATCATTTAAATTACAAATTTGCACTGACCATTACTTAATATACAAAGCACTGATATAACTAATCAAGCAGCATTATTTAGTTTATACACAAAAAAAATCCTCGTTCTATTAAAATGTTTCTGTTTAAGGGTTAATTGTGAACACATTTTGATCTTATATCAGAATCTGGAACAATTCTTAAGTGGTTGAAAATTGATCATTGAAGGCCAACACATTGCTTATTAGCTATTGAATAGTTCCCTTTACTAATGGCTCAGTAATCCCTAGGACTTGAAGAAAATGCCAGACTACTTAGCATTAAGTGTTCTAAGACACTATCCGTTTTTTCCACTGAAAATAAATGGTAAGCATCAAATGCATCCACATAGTAATCGCTTTGTGTGTCTGATATAAGTAAACTATTTTAATATACTATTAGAAACATAAAATAAACAAATATGGAAGG
The DNA here is from genome assembly GCF_963455335.1 of Martes martes. Classification (NCBI taxonomy): domain Eukaryota; kingdom Metazoa; phylum Chordata; class Mammalia; order Carnivora; family Mustelidae; genus Martes; species Martes martes. The sequence continues at coordinate 71,079,805 of NC_137896.1, forward strand.
TAGGTTAGATAAGAAAAATTAGATAGATGCATGTGTCATCCATTGTATTTGCTAGATTTACTTGGGTGCCTCTTTATCCCAAGGTACTTTTATTAGCCAACAGCAACAATTCAAAAATCAAGCAGTATTGTCTATAGAGACTGCCCATGAATCACAGCATAGTTAAGATACTTGTATCTTGTTTACCAGGGAGTTGAGAGAGTCAAAGTTGTGGTTTTAGTTCAAGTAGGGTTAAGAAGCATTCCTTTTCCCAAACATGTATTTAAAGGAGTTGTATTCATAGAAACTTGGATTTTCTTGACTTACAAAAGGATGCAGTGAACCTTGTAAGTACCCTTTGCCTAGTTTCTGTTTTTTGTTTGCAACATCATTAACCTGGGGAACATTACCCTGCGACTACTGGGGCCATTTTGCCCACATAATTAGTAGAAGTTCCTTGGAATTTACATCACTTGAGGCAGCTCTTTTCCAATGACTGACTGCTGTAGGAGTATGAAAACCTTCATCCCTTGTTTTTAACCAGGACAAACAGTGAGGCACAATTTATACCCTAGCATTCCCCTGTGTAATCAGCTTTAACTGAAATCAAATCTTTGCTTGGCTTCCTCCCCTTTCTTCTCTTGGTTCTCTTACAGTCTTAAAGTTTTCTGTTTGGATTGCTTACTAATAAATCCATTGCATACTAATCTTCTTCTCAGGATCTGTTTCCAACATGTATTCATGTATGTATTTATTTTATGGCAGAGAAAACCAGGAGTGCAGGAGAAGGGAGAGGAGCATAGTATGGCATGGCGACTCTCCCTGTTTTACTCTCTTTGGCTGATTTGGAATGCCAAAGAACTTCTAGAAGAAATTGCTATTTTATGAGCTACTTTTTGAGATTCTGAATAGTGTCCATGATGATTTAAGATTTTATTTATTTATTTGACAGACAGAGATCACATGTAGGCAGAGAGGCGGGCAGAGAGAGAGAGGGGGAAGCAGGCTCCCTGATGAGCAGAGAGTCCAACGTGGGGCTTGATCCCAGGACCCTGGGATCATGACCTGAGCCGAAGGCAGAGGCTTTAAACCACTGAGTCACCCAGGTGCCCCGTCCATGATGATTTAAGACCAAGGTGATAAATTATGGGAGCAAAGTTAGGGAGAAGGACATTCTCCATATTCTTGTGGCAAGCTCTGTAATGTTTGAATACCTCAAGGATTGTTGACTAACCCAAGAGGAGAGAATAATTTCATTGGCATTTACAATGGAGGATTTTAGCAGTAAAGAAAATGGTGGCTTACCATGAAGAACAGTTCAGAGAGAGTATCTTCAGACTTGTAATTGAGCAAATGAGACACCATCTATGAAAGATCTCTTGAAGACCAGTCAGAGCTTATGGAGAACCACGGAGTGTAAAACTGTTATACCATTATGAAGGCATCCTTTTGTATGGAGGGATCCTTTTGTCTTGGAGGGATCTCATTAAATGTAACCTTACTTATTAAATAAGGCTATCTTCTAAATCTTCTAAGAAACTCCTATTACATAAAGTTGTTAATTCTCACTAGGAACAAAAATAAAGAGATGCTAATTTTTGGTGGAATATAAAGGATTTTCCTATCACCCTAATTATGGAACTAAGTGAAACTAAATTATTTTCTAAATTCTTCCAGTAAATCTGATAGAAATATTAAGCTTAAATTAGCCTTTCCATTGTAATTCTCTAAGGCCCTTTTTGGAGCAGAAAAGAATGAAGAATTTCAACTCTCTATTGACAGCCATGTACAAAAGGGCTCTGGCTTTAGATCTAAGAATAGGAAGAAGTCATAAGGTCTCAAGGCACTTGCCTGGAGGTTAATTAATCAGTATTAGTATTCATCTTCACAACTATATTTTTACTTGCTACCAATTGGCTGAGCAGATGGTAAAGGCTAGAAATCTGGCACATCTTAAAAAATAATCAGATCTCATCAAGTCAATTAGTTTTGGAAACTACATTAGAAATTCTTTGCTGACTTAAGGAGAAACAGTTTCCTAATAATGTTTGTTCTGGGAAAAAGATTTGTGCTGCAAACAATTCTTCTCTACTTAATGACCTTTCCCCATCCCCCCACTCCACACACTCACTTGTTGATAGAAACAAACAGAAGGAGGCTCCTCCCCTTCAAAAAAGAAACATTTTACAAGCTAGTTTAGTCTCTGATTAGAGAAGACATCAGAAGCTGATTCCTTCACGTTGGCTTGTACCAATGGTCTAAAACAATTTTCTCTCCCTTTAAAGGAACATATATACATATGCAATAAAGGAAAAAGGAGAGAGAGAGAAAAAAAAATCCCAAAGCAGCAAAGAAGAATAAGAAAGAAACATACGGCATATTTTATAAAGGAGCCAAACAGTCAGTCCCCCGCCAGCAAACCTGAGATGATTAATTGCCAGCTGCACAGAAGGTGGAAAATTTTAGAACAAGAGAAAAGAAGAAATAACCTGAGAAAACATTAAAAATGTTAAACAATGTAGCTTTCTCCAAAACTATTTGATAACCAATTAAGAAAAGACGAGTATGACAGAATTGAATTCTATAATGCTCCTTTGGTAGCAAGTCACAGATACTGATTATTTGAATTATCTCTTAGATGTCTATAAACTGACTGATATACAAAAGTGCAAAAATACCAAAGAATATTAAGATAATGCCGAAAATGTAAATATCTATAAAATAATATGGAGACTTATGATATATTTTGGCCTAAAGTCAAATAACTTTTATTTTTGTTGTTTGTTTTAAAGAGTAGTCATTTATATATTCACATATACACACAAACACACAATATGGTAGGCATATTCTTGCAGTTGTGGGGAAAAAAAAACAGTGAACAAAATAGACTAAAATGTCAACTTTTATAGGGTTTACTTTCTATTAAGATAACAGGTATTAAACACTAAATTCAACATATTGTATATTGTAAGGTGATGACTGCCTTGGAGAAAAATAAAGCAGTGATGATGAATAAGGAATATTTGGAAGGGTAGTTGTAACTGTCTAGGTTGGACAAAGGAGCCCTTTAACGAAAAGGTGAGCTTTGAGGCAAGATCCAGAGGACATAAGGATGAGAACTATCTGGGGAGAGGAAAGAGTAGTTTCGGAGAACTGAAGCAGCTTGTGCTTGCCAATTGCTTGAGTTATAAGAGAGAGATACTACTATAATGTGAGCAAGAGGAGAGTAAGAGGAGATGAAGGGAAAGAGATGAAGGAGACCAGATGACGCAATGTTATGTCGGTAATAGGAAGTGAGATAGGAGGACCTTGGAGAATTTTGAGCCAAGAAATGACATGCTGTGAGTTTTATTTTATGAGTATTTCAGGCCTCATCCTATGAGAACAGATATATAGGGGCAAAAGCTGAAGCATGAAGACTGTTAGAAAAGTCTAGGCTCTGTATATAAATTGTGGCATCATAAAAAACATGTGCATTGATAACACCTGAAAACATTTTATTATTAGATGAGCATCCAGGTAATATATGTTTTTAAGTCATCATGAACAATGAGACACACATTCTGATAACTCTTAGAATCTTAAAAATAAGTGAAAATCTCTAAGTCTGTCTTGGAAGTACAGAGAATGTGGATCTGTTGCATGAATTACAATTATATATTTTTTGTTACCTTTAAAACAAAACCTTGAAAGTGTTCAGTAAGTAATCCCTTGAAAGTGTTCAGTAAATAATCCCATTTTAGGCATACCCATCACCTGGGACCTTGTTAGGAATGTAGATTCTGGGGTACTGTTCAAGACCTACTCATTTGTCTGCATATGAAACTGTGAGCAGCACTGCTCCATTTTATACAATTAAATTTGTAGATGAAAAAATAAAGACTGCAGATGGCAAGAGAACACAGACTCCCTGGATCCTTTACATTCATTTGTGTCTCTCATTTTTTCACAGATGTTTTCTTCTTTTCTCCCTAGCAACATAATAACAACTCTGAGGCAAATTTCTCATTATTGTAAAATCAGTGGAGGTAGGGATTTTTGCTCTGCTCATCACTATGTCCACAGCCCTTAGAATGGTACCTCGACTAGAGTAGGTGCTTAGAAACTTTGAATAGATTAACTATACACTGATTGTTGTGTATGGTCCTCAAGCTTACTGAAAACTCAAACCAACAACACACAAGGATGGACAGGAGAATATAAGACCAAAGTATAATTAATTGAAACAGATATTGGCAAACAATATCTATCCTTGCTTGCTCCAGAAACAGATGCATACTGTCTCGTCCTTTTTATGTGACATTGCTAACAATTGGCCAAAGCAACTTGGATGGCTGAACTCAAAAACAAAATACATGAATATAGATTTCATCTCCTGATTGCAGTAACTGAAATGTAAGTAAATAAACAATGTAGATAGAATATGAGATAAGAAGTTTAAGTTGTTAGTCCGATTTCATTTATGGCTTTTATGTGCTAGACTTGTACTTGCTTCATACAAAGCTGATTCACACCCATCTCAACCTACAAAGCTCCCCTGAGCATTCCATACTCTGCTCACATAGCCTCTTCATGGAAACTTTCCTAATCTCTCTAGGGACAATTTTTCTCTGTTCTGTATGTCTGTATGTTACTTTCTCCAAATCTGTAATTTAGCACTCCTTCTTGTACATTATTCTACTTACTTTGGACTTCTTCTTTTTGCCTATCATTCCAATCAACAAACACTGAAAAAAACTGGTAAGTTTCCAAAATATAAGAAAATTCTAATGCAAAAAGCTTCTAGGAGAAGGGGATTCTCTATATTGTTAAAAGAAGGCAGGGGGGATATGTGCTTATAGTTTGTATCTTTCCTCTTCAATTTTAGAAGCCCTTATGGAAATTCTGTTTTCACAAATTTACTTGGTAGCAGCCTCTTGAATCAAGGGTTATTACAAACCCATGATGCTCACACAGAGTCTGTATAGTTTCTAATTTTGTCTCACCTTGATTTCCCAGGATGCTACTGTTGGACAGTTTGCATTTACCTCCTCCTCCTCTGTCTGTTTCCTGGTTTCCTAAGTATACTTAGCATTAGGATGAGCTAAAAGTCATTTTCATGTAATTAAATGCACTTGAAATAAAGTTTACCAAGCATGAAAACTCCTCTAATCTTCTGTCAACAAAGCCCAATAATGAAATTTGTAAGAAGAAATTCTTAAGTTTAAACTCCAGGGGTCATATAAGTGGGCTTTGAAATAATTTTTAAAGTCACTAAAGTGAGAGGGGAAAATTTACCTACTATTAAGACATAGGAATATTATTTATGAAAGTGAAATTGTATAAAATTTCTAGCTGATGGAAATAAGCCATCATTACTGACAGTAGATAATCATTGAGCACTTATCCCAAGGCTTGTGTCGAGGTCTAGAATAGAAAGCTGAAATGAGCAGGCATTCGATTAGCCACTTATGCTACATAGTGATGAGAAGTGGAAACCATCTTTCTGTTATCATAAGATGACCATAAATATTTATTTGCATATCTGTAACATTCCCTCCACTTGTAAAAGTCACTTAAGTCTCTTCTATGACCAGGTATCTTCTTCACTGAGGAGAAGCCAAAAGGGATTGATAACAATCTCACTTCATAAAGTTGCTCCTTCTTGAATGATTGGTATTATTAAGGGTAATTATGAATTAGAACCAAAAGAGACAGACCATTAAATTATACCATTTGGCTACAAATAGAAACAAGTTAATCTGTCTCTGAAATCAACCCTTGCTATTGGTGTGTATCCTGAGATTTAGTTTAGGGTTTGAATTTTTTTCTTTAACTAAAGAGATTACCTTTTTTTTTTTCTTTCTTTCCTTTTTTTCCTTTTTTTTTCTTTTCCTTTTCTTTTATCCTTTTCTTTTCTTTTTAAAGGTTGATTTATATTATTTGAGAGCGAGAGAGTGGCTGACTCAGGCTCCACTAGGTGCTCAACTGGGCTCAGTCTTATGACCCAGAGATCATGATCTGAGCTGAAACCAAGAGTCACTACCTAAGGGACTCAGCCATCCCAGTGCCCACTATTGTTTTTCAGAGACATCCTTTATGTTGATACTCATAAGAACAGAGAGAGGTAGTGTGGGTGGATACCATGGTAGTGGGTTAACCCAAATTAAAGATGAGCAGAGGGACAGGAGTTTATGTGACATGCCTAAGGTTATGCAGACTTAGGAAGACTTAGGCAGACTTAGGAAGACAGCTCAGCCTTTCTGACTTTATATTCAATGTGCTTTCCAATAAAAACAACACTAGTTACTTTTATCAATGCACAATAATTGAAAATCTAATTTATGCTTTAAAGTCCTCAGGTAGAAGAGTAAGTGCTTTTTTTCTCATATGTGGAAATTAACCCATCTTTCTGAATTTTACAGCAAGATATTAGTATGAAACACTAATAATATGTATATAGTGCATGTGTTTTATTTGCTCTATGATTAACTTTGTCCCAGTATCTTTAGTGAATATTTGTTTCCACTACTTAGGCATTTTCACAAATAAATTAGTTGACTCATGGGCTGAAAGAAAATAATTTGATGTAGAATAACCAAAACTTATGTCAGACCAAAAAAGGAACAGAAAGCTCATTGTTCAATTATGATGTTTTAAGATAAAGATTTTCTAAGATTAAGGGCAAAGGATCTGGAAATTGTTCAACCTATGGCTCCTTATTAGCTGTGTATCTTTGGCTAAGTTATTAAACCTACTTTATATATTAGTGTACTGCTCTACAAAATGAGGACAAAAATAATACCTACCCTATAAGCTTGTAGTAGATTGAATGTGCTAATATGTGTAAAGCACTTAGAACCATGTCAGGTGCATAAATATGTACTCAATTACAGATACTTTTATTATGGTCTTAGTTAAAAAGACTAGAAGAATTAAATATAGCTGTTTTATTTAACTGAGATGGAGCTGTTCTTTTTCTGTATACTTTTACTAGTTGCCATAAATCTTTTCATCAATATGTATACTTTTACTAGTTGTATACTATAAATATAAATCTTCTCATCAATATGTTTTTTTTTTACTCTTGGAATTTATTAAAATAAAAAAGTCTGCAAAAATTATATATTCCTTTCTTATGAAATTTTATTGTGAATAAAAATTTTCTAGACCAATAACTACTATTTAATATAAATATAAACACTTCAAAAATATAATAAGCTCAAAACTAGAGAGAGTGGGGTGAGTTGTGATGGCATTATTATTCAATGTGGGACCCAATGCGTGTAAAGATAAAGAGCAGTTGCAGAGCTGTCGAAGTGGTTGATGGATTAATTAGATATTTACAATAAGAAACATTAATACACTGTGACCCATAACTCAAGGAAATAGAGGGTAATTAACATGTTTACTAATGGTTCATAATACCCAGTCCTTGATTTATCTTTGATAGTCCTTTCCATTCTCATTTCTTTCCCTTTCCTTTATATGTAGGCATCTCAGCCTCCCCTCCTTTGAGTTTCTCTTCCACTTTTATTCCCCATTCTGCATCTCACTCTTTTATATTTTTAGCTCCTTCTGTATTCTTTTTTTATGCATTAATACACTGAAGAGTAACAAAAAGTGGACATTATTATTATTTTAAACAAATTTGTTTCTTGTTCATAGTTCTGTAATTTGGATACTATTGTGTATATGCCCCATTACAAATCAGTCTCTATATTTCTGTATGACATTTTCATCATTTCAAAAGGGCCTACGAGCCTATGTCATATGTAACTTCCCCAAAAATGTAGAGTCTAAATTCCTATTTAGGATAAAGTTAATCTTGATTTTACTAGTTTTCTCAGCTTTCCTAATCACTATTCCTGCACTCCTAGATTAAAGGACTGCTGTGATGTTCATTTGACATTTGCTCTTCCCTCGAGAGCCGAGGAGGTAGCACTCATAAAGTAAATAATAATTTCCTGCATCTCTACTATTTTTTGATCCTATTCCTTGGGGGTCAGTAAAACACATGGTTAAATTGATTTTCTGAGGCCCCTAAACCTAAAGTCTTTGTTTTTCAAAGAATCCTTTGATGTGCTTGTGGTTTTTGAATGCTAAATGGCATTCTTGATCTATGTCAGTATTCCTGCCTGGTCAAATTGTCATTAACTTTCACCTTTATTGCAAATTTTCATAGAAAGCCACATGGAGGTGATACATCATTTGAAAATAGTTAATTAGTGGCCTGCTTCTCTTTGCAGTTCTCTCCAACAAGGGCATACACATCAACAGATTAATATTCCATGGCACCAAAATTGTACTTCAATATGGGCATTGGTCTTTTCCTTAATGTGTTCAAAATTAAAAATGTGTGTGAGGCATCAAATATTCAGCGCATTAAGTGAATAATAAGGAACATGATTTAGATATTGTGCGAATATACTAAGAAACACTTTTGCTCCTCCTGTAACTGAAGTACAAATTTGAAGAAACATTAATATTCTTATAAAAATGTTAAAACAAAATGGTAAATGCAAAAAAAATGTTAAAACATTTTATGTAATGTACATACAAACACATATATAATATGCCTCCAAAACTGGTATTGCATGCAATTAAACCTATAAATTATGGTATTTTAAACATAAAAATGTGTACTTGGCCAGGAGAGTGATCTACTTCATAGGGAAATCAGAGAAAACTGTCTTATGCATTCATCATGTAAGAGTGTATAGAATCCACATAATTCACATAGACAATAACCAGTAATGTTCTCTGTCACCACATATACAACTATTATTGAAAATGATGACAATATTGATGGTGATGCATACATCTCAAGTGTCTAATGGATTCATTATTTTGTTACATAGGAAATATTTTGTTTTGGAGCTCTTTAATTAAAAACATCTTTAAAAGTTTCTCAGATTTTGGTTAGTCTTTTATTGTGGGCTTTTTGTTGTGGGCTTTTTTTGCACAAAAGGCATGAAATAAATTCATGAATACACCTGTAGAGGAAATTACAAGAATATGACAGTATGATGGCCAAAAACAGTGATAAAATGGGGATTATTGCTAAAATCACTCTTTGTGCTGAGACATTATCATTTTAACAATCAGTTGCTGGTACCAGTTGGAGCAGGTTGAATAAAAAAAGGAAAATTAAAAACTTGTCCTTATCTTCAATATTCTCAGTATTTTGTCCACATAAAAATATACAAGTGAGATCATTTGGTGCTCAATAACTTCTAAATTATATAGTAGTTATTAGAGACAAAATTGGATTACAGAGGAGTAGAGCTATGGATGGGCCCAGGTAAATGGAAAGATTACTGTGATTGGTGAAACTCCCTAAACAATCATAAAGTATGGATGTTTGTTTTCGGTGGAGAAATGGAATGATTTTATATAAGGGAAAAAGAATTATAGGAGCAAAAAGGAACTGAGAATAAATGCATATGTCCTGGATGTATTATAAGAAGTGCCAGTTTCATCCAAGGGAAGCTTTGATATATTGAAGAAAAAGCATGGACTTTGGAATACAACACTGTTTGAAATTTTTGTTCTACTACTTACCAGCTGTGTAATATGGAGAAGTTAGTTGACATCTTTTGGTCTTAATTTTTTCACTGGCAAATTAGAGGAAGTAATAAATAATTTAGAAGTATTTTTTGAGGATTGCATGAGGAAACAAATGAAAAAGGCCAGCATAATATGATAGGAATTGCATGACCATTTCCTAAAGATCCCTAAAGTGGTGAGCAAAAAAAAAAAGTCAAAAAGAGAGGTCATATTGTGTTTGTAGATTGGAAAAAAACATAATAAAAGTGTCAGTTGTCCTCAAATGAATATTCAAGTTCAATGTAAGAGAGAGAGGGATGTTTTTGTAGATACAGTTTATTCTAAAATGTACATGGAAAGGCAAGGAACTAGCTCAACCAATACATTCTAAAATGTATATGGTGGGGCACCTGGGTATATTCAGTGGGTTAAGCATCCAACTCTTGATTTCAGCTCAGGTCATGATCTCAGGGTCCTAAGGTTAGACCCTGTGTGGGGCACCGAACTGGACGTGAGACCTGCTTATGATTCTCTATCTCCCTCTGCCCCCTTCCCTGTCATGTGCTTTTTCTCTCTCTAAAATTAAATAAACAAACAAACTAAAATTTATATGGAAAGGCAAAGAAGTAGCTCAAAAGAGTAGCTCAATGAATTTGAAAAAGAAGAATGAAGTGAGAATCAAGTCTAATCTATTCCAAAACTTACTCTGTATCTTAGCAGTAAAGGTTGTGTTACTGATGAAGGGATAAATATGTAGGTCAATGGAATAGTATAGAGATTATGGGAATTGACCCTCAAAAATATGCCCAATCAATTTTTTTAGTTTTGACAAAGGTAGAAAATTGATTCAATGGAAGAAAGAGCATTTTTTTTCACCCTTTTAAGGCATCATTTTACTGGGTTTTGCATATTTACCATTTGCGTAACCATCACCACTAAGTCCATAATATGCCATGACTTCAAAAAGAAACTTGGTACTGATTAAGAGTCAGTCCCAATTCTCCTTTATGTCCATCCTCTGACAACAAGTGATCTACTTTCTGTTTTTATGAAGTTGCCTGTTGTAGACATTTCATATAAATGGAATCATGTAATATGTAGCCTTTTGTGTCTGGCTTTTTTCATTTAGTATCATGTTTTCAAGGTTCATTCAAGTATCAAGAGCATTTTTAACAAATGGTGCTTGAGCAATTGGCCATTCATAAACAAAAAGTGAATCTTAAGTGTTATGCCTTATACAAAAATGAACTCCAATGGATAAGTGTAAAATGTAAAACTATGAAAATTTTAGAATAAAATCGGAGAAAATCTTCAGAATTATACTACTAGGAAGAAAGTTTGGCTTTATACCCAAAGCATAATTTATATAAGGAAACATTCATAAATTAGACTTTATCAAAATTTAGAAGTTTTGCTCTCCAAAAACCCTATGAAGAGGATAAAAAGACGTATCAGAGGATGGGACAATGTAGTTGCAAACCACATATCCAGCAAAAGACTTTATCTAGAATACAGAAAGAATTTTCAAACTCAACAATAAAAAAACAACAACAAGTAATTCAGTAAGAAAATAGGCAAAAGATATGAACAGACATTTTACAGAAATAGATATACAGACAAATATAGGGGAAAATAACAAATGAAAAAATATTAAGCATCATTAGCCATTAAGAAAATTTAAACTAAAACACAAGGAGATTATTGCACACATATCAGAAAAGGTAAAATAAAATCAGTAGTGACAACATCAATTTTTGGCAAAGATGTAAAGAAATTGGATCACTTATAAATTGCTTTTGGGAATATAAAATAGTGTAACTACTCTGAAAAATAGTTTTTCAGTTTCTTGGAGAACTGAACATGGGACTAACCTACAACTCAACAGTTGCACTAAAAGACATCATTCTCAGAGAAATAAAAAGTTACATTCACACAAAAGTACATACATAGATGTTCTTAAAAGTTTAACTCATATTATGCCCAAACAAACAAAAAAGTATTTTCTAAATGTGCTATTGTTCAGATGGCCATATTCTTTCTAAATGTTCATAGTATAAGGGAAGCTTCAGAATTGTGGCAGAAATAATGAAAATGATGCAATTACATGCTAACAGTGTAAGGATAAGCTCATAGTTTGACAATAAAAAAATAAAGACTGAATGAGAAATGCCAAAAATTTTTTTAAAAAGTTTGTATTAATAACACTGGGTAATTTGAGAAATAATTTATTGATTTTTTAATTCTAACAAATAACATATACTTATCAGAAAAAGCTTTTCAGTCATTGACAAGGAATATAAATTAGACAACAAGTGAAGTGAGGCTTTTACACAGCTAAGCTAAAACACTCAAGTCAAACTCCTATAAAAATGAAATTGGCAGAATATATGAAAATCTTTTCCCTTTCTATCAAAGGTGCTGCTGACTATATTAGACGAAAATGCTAAAGGAAGTAGATACAGCCAAATATTATAGGCACAAGTGTATAAGAACATAAATGCTAGAAGCAATATTACAGCTGAGGGTTTGTTTTTTTTTTTTGATAGAATGTAAGTGGGAAATTATTACGAGGTTATTCTTCAATAGAAGGCAACAAAATCAAATGTATGTAAGACTTTTCAATCAGTCTTGGAATAAATGTCATTTTAAAGGTTGTGACATTTAATTTTCTTAAGAAAAGAGATAAGATTTTTTTTTATTTTAGTGAATGAAACAATTTTTAAAATGGATAACAGAAGGTAAACAAAAATGTTTTTGCTTTCTGCCTGCAACTACTGTGCAGTACTCAAAAGAGTCTAAAATATCTGAGGCAAAATGAGAAATGTTCTTTGAGCATATGAAAAAAAATACGTGTACACACACATATACCCACTATAAATACACAAATAAAATGCTCTGCCATGTATTTAATTGCAAGAAGTACTTTCAATAGCTGAAGAGAAATAGATGTGTAAGGTCTTTCCTTGGTTTATAGTTTAGACTAAGTTGTAACGTCATCATAAAGGTGGGAGAAACAGGTATTATATTGAATAAGTGACTTCATTACAGTAAGAAAGACAAGTATGATACAATAATATTGTTTAAATAGGCAAAATATAGTAAATTTAAGTAGAAAAGTCTACTAATAAAATAGTTATGGAATCTCATTTCTTTAAAAGGAATTTCAGAGATAATTTTATTAAGATTATATAAATAATATACTAATATTAATTTTAAGTACAGAGAAAAATATTTAAAAAAATCAATTCTTAAAATGTTGTGAAATATCACAAACCCAACGGGATCAAAGATCGATATAGTGCAATACTCTCTCAAATGTGTTATAGTTGTGAAAAATAATTATCAATTACAGTTTAACTTCAGAATTCAGTCAAATCCAGGATATGGTAACTAAAAATCATAGAATATTATATACCTAGTCTTGAATCCATTACTATCATTTTTCAAAAACTAATAAAGGAAAGATGAATTGATCAAATGCAAATGAGAATGCACATTTATGAAGGGTTTTTAAAGGGCAATAAATCCATATTTACAATGTTATGATAAGTACAGAGTGCTAATATTTAATAGATTCCCATATTCTAAAATAAATCTTAATAGAAATGCTAAATAGGAAGAGTTTTGCATAGCTTAGGAGAAATTCTGTTCAACACCAAATATGTTGGGTATCTGCCAGAGTCAGCCTTCATGTTTCTTCTTAAATCATATTGTGGCAAGTAAGACCAGATGTATGAAATAAATTGTTCTGTTTTTTGTTCATTCCTCATTTTTATGTGAAAAATTATCAAATACTTGCTGAGCAAGCATGCACGACTTTGCACTAAATGCTACAAATTAAAAATGACTGAAATTTATTTCCAGCCTTCAATTACTTTATGCATATAATAAAAGACATGAAGATAACACAAATGAAATAAAGCCTGTAAGAAAAAGCAAGCATTCTGATGAGGTCAGAGGCCACATTTTTTTAATCTTTGTTTTTTTGACACATGATATGAGTTATTCATACGAAATGTGGTTGTTGAATGAACTAATAAAAATGTCATCTGGATAGACCTTTGATTTCTGAATTATTGAAAGGAAGGAGCTATGTGCAGTATTTGGAATTTTTCTATGAAGTACTGTTGTCACTTATCTTCAGTTTATGTATTTAATCATTTGTTTATATAATTATGAACTTGTGTGTATTTATTTACTGCATTGGGTTATAATTGGCTCATATAGTATTTATTTTGCTGTTCAGATTTTCCAGCTTTAACCAGTAGGAGTTCTTCCAGTTTGATTTTTGGGTCCCTATAGCATACTCCATTTTTTAGTTTTTAAAGCACTCTTTTCTTTGCATCAGGCTCATCTTATATTTTTTCTTTTCCAAGCTGTGGAATAGGTCATTTTTCCAAACAGCCCTTGATTCCTTTAAAAACTCAATAGTAAGACTTTTTCCCTGCTGAAAAAAAAAAAAAAATTACATAGGCAAAATTTTGATCAGATACTTCTCAAAAAATATTCACTAGTTATCAGATAAATGCAAATTGAAACCACCATTTAATACCACTGTACACATATAAGAATAGCTAACATATAAAAAAGACAAACTATGGTTTGTTTAGGATAAGGAACAACTCCAAATCTAGATACATCACTTGAAATCAAACACAAAAGACTACGTATTTCATGATTCCAGTTATATGAATGAAAAAGTGGACAGCTACTTTGGAAAACAGTATGACAGTATCTAATGAGATATAATATACATTTACCATACTACTCACACATCCCATATTTAGGTACTTACTCATGAGAAGTGAAAACAGTTGTTTACACAAAAACATTTTCTATAGCTTTATTAGGATATAAATGACAAAATATTGTCTAAGTTTAAGGTGCAAAGTGTATTGACTGGATACATTTTCATTGGGAAATGATTACCTCCATGACATTAACTAGCACCTCACTCTCATAGCATAAGAACATGCATATATATGTATATTTATCTTGTTTCTCATTTGAAGCAATCACCTAACATAGGGCATGGCTGTCGTAGGGACTCAGTAGAGATCTGTTCAATAGAAAGCTTTAATTAAGTTAAGAAAAAGTATATTTCTCCAAGATAATCATATAAATTACATATATATATACACACAAATTATATAAATTATATAAGTAAGATATATAAAAATAAAATATATAAATATATTTTATATATGCATATGTATATAAACTACATAGTAACCACTAAGAGTGTTAGAAACATTTTTTTTCTAAATATAATAGCAGTTGTGGATATTATGATGTGAATTTATTTTTCTAAAAGGTAATTTAATTTTCTGTTCCAATTTTTATGGAACCAATGCCCCATTTTTATATGTATTGGAAAGATTCATATAAAATCTCCAATATTCTTTGTGAATGAAAAGGAGAAATATTTAAGTAAGAAGGGAAGAAAGGATGATAAGAAAGAGGAAAGATCGAGGAGGAAATGAAGAAGGGAAGCAGAAAGAATGACATAAAGAAAGGATGCTAATTAATTACAGTGTGTCAAAAAGTGAACATTCTTAAAATTAGAAAAATAAAAACTGATAATCTGAAATACAGATTCTCTGGTGTTAAGTGAATTTGCTCAACATTTTCCCAAAATAACTAAAAGAGAACTTTAAAGTTATACAAAATTTTAAAAAGAATGATTCTATTTTAGGAAAGGGCAAATAGAGAAAACTGCTAATGTTGCCATAGTGTTGAGATTCCTTGGCAATGTACCATTTTTTTTTTCTTTTAGAAGGCGTAACAGGAAAATTACTCATATGCATATAATTCTCCAAAATTCATATGAAGTGTCTGAAAATAGCACCTACCTTAGAAAAATGCACTTTTTTCCAGACCAATGGATATGTGATTAAAGCCACCATTATACAAGCTGTAATCACATTTCCTTTGCAGCTGATGTGAATTATCCTTAAAGGTTGTTGGCAACACATTCATTTGGAATAGAAATATATTCAGATTTTGAAATGTAGATTTTTCCCTTGGGCATTCAGTTTAGTTCTCTATCATTTGTCTTCCATTGTTTCTTGTATAGAGATCAGAAGAGACTCCCAAATCCTAAATTTTGCATATATATAAGAATCTCAGCTGGAAGTGTCTGGAGACTACCCAGAAATTATTTTTTAGAATGGCATTTGTTTGCCTTAGAAGTAAAAAAATAATTTTGTGACATTTCTTCAGATAATAGGAAAATGTGTTACAGGGCTCTTTGCAAATATTAGCGAGAATACATTTTATGAAAGCTTATTCATTTTCTTAGATTTACTGGGGTATAAATTGAGAACAGTGTTGAAGCACTATTACATTTTCCTCATTAATAATTTGAGAATTCATTGAAAATGCTGTTAAATAGTAGTAGCCAAGGGGTGTCTGGGTGGCTCAGTTGGTTAAGTGTCTACCTTCAGCTCAGGTCATGATGCTGGGGTCCTGGGATCAAGCCCCGCTTTGGCTCCCTGCTCAGGGAGACCCCTGCTTCTCCCTCTCCCCACACTACCGCCTCCTCCCCTTATTGTGCTCTGTCTCTCGCTCTCTCTAAAATAAGTAAATAAAATCTTTTAAAAAATAGTAGTAACCAGTGTTCACTTGATAATATTTCACTTTAGTATTATCAAAGAATACTGGATTCCACTGAAATTAATTTTTCAAGCAATTAAGGTTTAGCTTTTTAATTATCAAAATTTCATTGGGAATAAACATCTTATTTGCAGATCAATTATAAATTTTTTATTTTTTGTAATGCTCTAAATACTGAATTGTATCTAATTTATTGGAAAAGTGTTTCTATACCAGTATTCCAGCTAGTTTCAGTCAGTCAAGTTTTTTATTCATGTAGTAATTGAGATTTAAAGAATTCAAAACTACCCTAATGTTTATATAAATATGCCTTACAGACTGCTAGTATTAAATGTAACTAAGATGCCTGTTAAAAATGTTGATGCTTATGCCTGCCTCTCATAGATTTTTATTCAGTAATCTGGGTTATGACCTAATAATTTATATAATTAACAACTCAACATGATTTTTATGCATTAAATTTAGAGAATTACCTAACTGTATTTTGTAAGAGGTGATATTAATTGAAATGAGTGAATAAATGCATTCTTACCATCTCAGAGAACAAATTTGATATGCAATTTTATGTCGCAAATGGATAAATAAAAGGTGTTTTAATTTTCTTAAGAAAATTTCCTTTGGAGATTATAGCACCAGTCATTTAAAAGAAAAATGGATGCTGTTAAATCTAAATGGGTCTTATCTAGTCATCAAAGCTGGCCTGGGAGAATCTCTACATATAAAATACTTAATAGCATATAATTGAACTGAGTGCCTAAGGAATATAAAATGTTATTTATTTATAATTTAAAATTTATTACAAGACTCAAATTCCTCTAGATAAATAAGTTCTAGTTAGTGAGGTGGTAAAATATGAGATAACCCCTTCCCCAGTATTTTCCCTTTATCTAAAGATCCCAAGGCAACAAATTTTACATGTAATATGTAAAATTTATATCAATTTTCATATAATGCCTCTGTGTACTTCAATTATGCTTCCTCAGCATATATCTAAATGTCTTATACATTTTCTATGGTAGAAATTCAATTTAAAATTATATTTAATGCATATAAATAAGTTATTCCTGTGGTTTACTAAAAATAATTGAAAAAGCAAACAGCAGTTATTTCTGAACAGTTGTCATATAATATTTTCCTGACTAGTTTCCTATAAATAGAATAGAGGGGAGAAAAGACCTCAAAACCTCAAAATTAGAGTGGGTGTATAACAGAGTATTTGGTATAACTATTTTGAAAGCTGTATATAATTATTATTGCATTCACATACACAAATTACTCATTACCTGCTGAAAAACTGAATTTCTGTGGGAACATTTTGAAAAGTCAGGAAGAAAAGAATGATAGAATAAATTCTTGGGAACATTCAAAGACTTGTGAATTTCTTGTGATCAGACGTTTGTTTCTATACATTTGTGGTAGGTTCAGTGAACGTTCAGTAAGGAAAATAAAAAATACATTAGGCTTTTCAACAGAAGAAATTTAAATAAGGAATCCATCATATTTCATTATGAAATATACCTTGGATTTCCATGGATGGGGCAGTATATATAGCAGCTGTATGGCTGCTACTGGTAACAAGGTGGTGGTCCTGGGCACAGCCCAAGGATTATTGAAGAGATTTGTTACAGAAATTCTAAAAATGGCAGGAGACTATAGTCAAGTGCCATTGCTGAGTGAAGTCTAGTTTCTGCTAGTGGGGCTAATTCCTCTTGCTGGTGCCATGTTGACAAGAAAGTAAAGATTCTTCTTCCTTCATGCCTTTGAATCTTTTTTAAAATTCCCTGTTGGCAAAAGCTAACAGGAAGTTGGATGGTAAAGGTTTCTGGGAAGTGTAGTTTGCAGAGTTCCAATCACAGCTTCATTGCTCACAGAAGAGAATAATTAATTTAAAGGTACAAGACAAGGTACAAGGACACATATTGTCCTTACAAACGTCCTCACAGATCTTCAAAAGGACACTATATATATATATACATATATATATGTATATGTATATGTATATATATATGTATATATATGTATATATGTATATATATTTATAATAACCTTTGTGTAAGAGCTCTGACATGAAAAGAAAGGCTATTGTGATAGTTTCAGATGCCGGAAGGGTATGTAGAGGATTGTATATTTACTGTAAAGGATTAAGAATATATCATTATTATACTAGTTGTTGTATGTTTCTTAGCTGGTTACCTGACTGCTTTCCCATTAAAACATGATGTTTCTATGGGATCTTAGTATTTGTAGTGCATAGCATTTTAGGATATGGTTAAGTGTTCAGAGATGTTGAATGAAATGAGGACCTGGATTGACTTAGAATGTTACCTGAGATTTGAAGGTAGTAACATCGTATCAATTTCATAATGCTAAGGAAATGGAACGTTCTTCTATTTCTTCACAACTTCTGTTTTATTGAAATAAGGAGAACTCTCTCCTGATTAGATATGAAGACAATTCAAAGGAAGTATAAGCAATATTTAATCAAAATGGGAAGACTAGGGATAAGGGAATATAGTTTTTTTTCTACACATTATTCTTGATTATACAACATTGAAAAACAGATGACTTAATTTTTTTTTTAAGATTTTATTTATTTGTCAGATAGAGATCACAAGTAGGCAGAGAGGCAGGCAGAGGGAGAGGAGGAAGCAGGCTCCCCACCGAGTAGAGAGCCTGATGCGGGGCTCAATCCCAGGACCCTGGGATCATGACCTGAGCTGAAGGCAGAGGGTTTAACCCATTGAGCCACCCAGGAGCCCCAGATGACTTAAATTTAGAAGGAGGATTCTCTTATCTGTATGTGTCCACCTATATATGCAACTTGGTAAAATTTATTGTGACAAAATTAGTGCTTAGAATCTTTTCTCCAAAGCAGTCAACAGTTTCATTTTTTTCTCCTTTTATTGTCTCCTTAAATGCAAAGGAAATTTCATGTCTACTCTCACATATTCCTCATTTAAGTAATCTTCACTGCCACACATTTTCTTTTATTTTTTCCTACTTGTACCTGACCCTGTCTAAGCATGAAATCATCAGTCTGAGTTTGAAATCAGTTTACTTATCTTGAACGTTAGGGCCATATGCTCCAACTTGATGTCATAGCGATAATCAGGAATTCTGTTTGTACTATTTTAGACTAAAATTGACATGTATGGAGAAAATAATTATGAAATAATGTTGTTTCATTCTCCCCTTTTTTCTTTCTTTTTTGCCCTAGTGTTTTACCTTTCTGATG
Source organism: Martes martes (assembly GCF_963455335.1). Lineage (NCBI taxonomy): Eukaryota > Metazoa > Chordata > Mammalia > Carnivora > Mustelidae > Martes > Martes martes. Next base: position 71,099,162 of record NC_137896.1, read on the forward strand.
ATGTAGTCAACCACAATCATGGTTATGTGGAGACATAGCTGTATTGTTTGTAAATACCTTCATATGAGACCAATTCTGATAATTGCTCATATAGGACATTTGAAGTAACACTAGAACTCTTTCATTTACTATGTCTATGTAATTACTCTAGAACTTAGCATATGATAAAGATTCCTTAGGTTCATAAATCCCACCTTTTAATGGAGAAGTGTCAACCTCATATTTAAAGAGGACATGTAGGATGGAGTATTTATTGGTGTGGCTATCTTTTGAAAATACAGTCTGCCACAGGGACTAATATTATTTTCTGCTTAGATGAGCCAGATACTACATTAAACCTTAAGATATATAATATACTAAACAATCCTCTAAGGATGTTATTAGTGACTTTTTATAAATTGGAAATGATTTAGAGATGTTAAGAAATCTTCCAGTTATCAATTTATTTATAATGTATTTATTAAGGCATTAATTTAGTTTATTTACATTACTTGAAAGCCTCAATGTGCCATGTGCTACACAAAGAAAAGAATAAAATAGAGTCCTACTCTATAAGGAACTTAAAATCTGGTGGGAAAGATAAACCCTGGAAGATTGTTCCTATGAAACGTAATGCATCTACCATTGAAGAAACAGACAAGGCCTTCCAACTGGCTATATTTCAAAGGTTGAATAGAAGTTAGCCAGTTAGAGTAAGGAAAAGATAAATGTAAAAAAGGAAGGAGAAAGATAAGTAATTCTGAACAGGTTGGACTAAACCAAAAAGACAGTGGAAGAAAATAAAAAGTGCGTAGTATTTCAGTAATTCTAGACAGTAATATACAATGCAAGAATGAACAGAAGGGATCAGGACAGGAAAGCAACATTCAGTTCATCAGCAGGCACATGAATAAATGGACTTTATCTCTAGGCATAGGGATGGAATTAGATAATTTTGGTAGGAGTGTGATGAGTTCAGATGTGTAGTTCACACAGATATCTGTCAATACCTATGTGGGTAATAAATGTGTTCAAAGAAGAAGGTAATAGAAGCAGAGGGATCAGTGACAAAGCAGGAGGAGCATGTAGGACCAGAGTGTGTGCATTTGAGGTATGCATGTGTGTATGTGATTGTGTGTGTGTAACTATATAAAATGGGAAAATACATGATAGTTACATAAAACATAAAGGAAACATTGATGATGCAAGAGGAAATAAACAGTTATAGAAAAACATTCCTAGCTATTCAGTAGTAAGGAAAGTATTGCCTGAGCCAGGACACAGTGGACTCATCAGAAACATTGAAGGACACATAGTGTAGTGGAATTCCTTCAAATTCTATTCTGGGGGTCGGAGAGACCAATCTTCAATAGATTGAGTGAGTATGGAATGAGATGGAAATTTTGGCGATACCTCTATATAGAAGTTTGGATAAAAGGCTTCGTTTTAGTTCTGTGGGTCTGAAAGAACACATCCCAGAATCGTGCCCCTGGGAGGCCAGATATCTGCTTTGGCAGTCCACCAACTCCCTTCCCTCAATGAGTGAGCATTTTCCCAAGGTGTTAATTCTCTGGGAGTTTCTGATCTTCCCTGTAGAAAAGCAGGTCACACTCCAATTGCCCAGTTGCCTTGAGGCAGAGGGTCTCCTGAAAATTATTTTCTTTCTTTAATTATAAAGATGACACATATTAATAGACAAGTCAAACAATTTAAAACAGTGGTATAATTTAACTTGTTCCTCTAGGAGTTACATCTAAAGTTAGATTTATGTTCAGTTTTGCAGGCAAGGGTAATTTAATGAGGATGCTGCATACTTCCTATTGCATTGTGTTATGAGGCATATATAATGCTATAGAAAGGAAATGATTTGGAACTTATCTTGTCCATATGTTTGTCATCTTATACTTTGTATAATCTGAGAACTACCACAACACTTTCCCTCAGAGTTCAAATATTCCCCGTTGGGATTCTGAGTTATACTGCTTGGAATTTATAATTAAAGTTTGGGAGAACCTGCATTTATTTTGTGTTGAATTTTCCCATCAAAACTCCTACTTTATCGCATGTTTTCACTAGAAAAGAACTTAAATGTAATCAAGCAACAGATCATCTGTTAAAGCGGCCCTTTTCTTTTTATTTCTTGATATATGTTCTAATAAAAGACTTCCTAAAATCGAGCCATCAAAAATGATAATAATTTGAAAGTAATGCATTATGGTTTTGATTTTAAGAATATGTTCTGCTGTTGTTTTAATTAAGATACACATTTCATTTATTTTTATTTCCTTATCTAATAGAAAAATGTCTTTTAAAAATGTTCAGAATCCTTTCTTTATGTGCCATAGAAAACTCCCAATACTAAAGGAATTGGCTGCTTATTTGGAGATTTGATATAATTTTCTGTGAAATTTATTGGATCTGGAATTTCTTTAAGAAGTGAGTTTTTGACAAACACATCACTGATTTCTCAGTTATTCATCTACTAGTTTTTTTCTCTTTTCTTCATCTACATGGTACTGTGGGAACTATAGCGATGCTATATATCTAGGAAGAATAAAACTGTCATTTATGTCACATATTTAGAGAAAGGCAAGGGGAAATTTTATAGAAAGACATGGTAGGGCTAGTGAATTTTTTCAAAAAGATTTAGAAGGAGATTTGTGAGAAAACAAAACAAAACAAAACTTTATTTTCTCTAAGTTTTAGGCAAGAATAATCAGGCATATGAATGAATCAACATAGAAACTAAAAATAGAACAAGATATGTGTGGTTATGTCATTTCCATAAGAAATAGTATAAAGTGCTGAATCATCCTGCCCCCTTTGATGCCCCAAGTCTTCCATGATATGGTATTTCCTGCATATTGACCCCTGTTTTGAAATGCCAGGTCTGAATTTCTTTCAGATGGTTCTGACAACATTGCATTGCTCTGCCAGACAGAGAATTATAGATAGTTCTTTGCCTGATCATTCTATCTGACAAAATGTTTGCTTCCATTTTAGTTGATTTCTGAAAGGGAGTTGGGCAGCTATCTATTTATGCCAGCTTTTAGACAGTTAGAGGGGCATCTTTCTACATAGCTTGCAACCCTTGGCTGAAAGACAGGAAGCTCTCAAGTAGGCTCAAGATGTTTTGACTGTATAGTGAGAGTAAGGTCAGGGACAGAAACATCCAGATGGATTGGAGTCAAGGGCTAAATGGAGAAGCAGAGAGTAGCCAAGAGTTGGAATGCAGGATACTCTGAAACTACAGTTTAAAAGCTAAATGTTACCTGTAATATACCATTTTTTCTGCAAAAAAACAAACAAAACAAAACCCCCAAACCTGTGTGCTTTTAGATATTCTCTTTTATGAGAGGTCAGAAGTCACCAAAACAAATCCCTATAGGCTTATTTTATATGTTTAACTGTTAGGATATAGTCTAATAGATAGAACTCCATCTCAACTGTAAATCTGTTGCCTATAATGATGGGGCAATATATTTGATCACTATCAATGTTCTCAATTTTCCACAAAGCTGTAAGAAATTTATGTATTTAGAGTGAATGAAGACAGATTGGAGATATGTCATTAAGATGTCCAGAAATTACTCAGGGGGCACCTGGGTTGCTCAGTCAGTTAGGCATCTGCCTTCAGCTCAGGTCATGATCCCAGGGTCCTGGGATCGAGCACCTGCATCGGGCTCCTTGCTCCATGAGGAGTCTGCTTCTCCCTTTCCCTCTGCCTGCCACTCCCTCTGCATGTGCTCTCTCTCTCTCTCTCTGTCAAATAAATAAATAAAATCCTTAAATATATATTCAGGAAAGCTGGAAGGAAAACAATGACCAAGAATATTTTAAAAAATTGTCAGGAAAAACTAAAAACTTTGGTGAATTTGGAGACATTTAATGGGTAGCAGTGATGAAGTTCTAGAACAAAAGTGAGGTTCGGTGGGGTGAGGTCCGGAGCCGATGACCAAGAAAGAATTCTTGAGACATCTTTGGGGCAAAATGGTGGTTTATTAAAGCACGGGGACAGGACCCGTGGGCAGGAAGAGCTGCTGCTCTGGGATGTGAGGAGTGATCTATTATATACTTGTAAGTTGGGGAGGGGATTAGGGATGGCGTAAGTCTCTAAGGAATTTTGGAAGCAAGGTTTCTAGGACCTTGAGGGGCTAGCTATTGTCTGGGGAAAAGGTTATTCATTACCAGTAATAAAACCTTCTCGTGAGACCCTTTAGATGTAATATGCTTGGGAATAATTGTGGACACTATCTTGGAGGTTTAGAGATAAAGTTTCCAAAGGAATTGTTAAAGTAGACTTACAGGATCCTGGTTGGGGGTAGAGGGTTGGTCAGGCTAGGATTGTCCTTTGCCCTTAGCAAAGGCTTAAGGTGGTCACTCTGCCTGTTTTAAGGGATTGTCAGTAGGTAAGGAAGTTTAATAATTATTCTTCTGCCTTTGTGTCCCATATCAGCAGTTCCAGTTTACTTTTTTGTTTGAATGTTTGTTTGTTATTTTTGGTATAGGTTCAGTGAGCTTATGTTGATAGAGGAAAAAATGACAGTAGTTTTGAAGAAGTGGGTTTGCAACATCAGAAAGAACCACAGATAAATTTTGGTATCCTTGAAAAGAGGTCGTCTTAGGAAAGCCTTCATCACTGCATTCATTGCTGTCATTTTCGTTGTTATTACTTACAATTGTCTTCTTGCTTTGTATTGTTTCCTGATAAATAAGAATTATATTAAACATACTTCAGTATTTCACAATTGCATCATATTTTTAACTGGTTAAAAAGCACAACTGAATTAGTCTGTTATCCATGTAGTTATCTGGTTCTAAAAGTTTAAGTTACCTGGCTAAGGTCATAGTGCTAGAAAGCCCCAGATATAGGACTAGAATTCCTTAGTTTTGTCTACTACACAAGGACATCTGTCTACTTTTTATACAAGAGTCTAGCCACTTAGAGGTTACTCGGAGGCTTATCCAAGCATTTCCAAAAAACAAGTGAAATAATTTCATAAATTAGGACATTCTAATGTGTCTATGTAAGCTGATGTAATAGTTCTTCATTGTTATTATTTAAATGATCTTGTTATTATGAAAGTTTTATATATATATATATAAATGCAAATATATTATGTTCACACAAATAGTTTAATAAATAGACATTTTTCTCACTTAATAATATGTTAAGTTCTTTCTATATTAGCATATATTGATTTGTTCTAGCTATTTTTTTTTAAGATTTTATTTATTTATTTGACAGATCACAAGTAGGCAGAGAGTCAGGCAGAGAGAGAGGAGGAAGCAGGCTCCCCACTGAGCAGAAAGCCTGATGTGGGGCTTGATCCCAGGACACTGGGATCATGACCCTAGCCAAAGGCAGAGGCTTAACCCACTGAGCCACCCAGGCACCCCTGCTCTAGCTATTTTAAGGACAGCATAGGAACATACCATATGGAAATACAATGACTAATTTATCACAATTGATTATATCCTCCTTCTCTTCTCTAGGCTTTTGTCACTCTTCTGAATCTACCATCCTGTCTGCAACTCTGCTAATTAATATGGAAACAATCCTGGGAGAGGTCCTCCTTTTCTCTCTATTTTATCTATACTGTCTTTCTAAATGATGGCCAGGAACCCAGTGCTTCTAAATATTGTTTATATTCCAATGACTCTCAAAACTGTATCAAGACCATAGATCAATATTTAATAGGAATCTCAAAAATTTCACAGACAAAACAGAATTCCATACTGCAAACCTCCATCTCATAACATACGGTTTCTCTGCTTCTTCATGTTAGTATACCATACTAGCATGGGCCATATACTCAATCAAAACCTAGGAGTCCAATTTTAATTCTTGTCATTACCTCACCTCCCACATTCAGTACATCTGTAAGTTTCATTAGCTGTTCCTCAAAATATATTCTACATCTTTCTACTCTTGATTTTCTTCATAATTAACGTCACTGTTACCTCTCTCCTGTATTATAGCTATAGACCTTTTTCCTTTCGTTTTCACCCCTCTTACAATTCAATCTATACATTGAACCTCAAGAGGTACTTCAAAATATAAACAAGATTACAGATCCCCCATCCCCATTTTATAATTCCAGTGTCTTTCTATTGCACGTAGCATAAAATCCAAACTCCTTGCCCCAAATAGCCTTATCTGAGTTGGCCCTTACTTACCTTCTCAGCCTCATCTCATAAAATGTTCTCCCAAAGCTGAACTGGCTTATCCAACTGCAATTCATTCCTTCCTCTAAACATGAGAGAGCTAAGAACTACTTTCCCTGGGCTTCCCTCCAGCCATATTTCTGGATGAATATCAGGATTGCTAATCAGATGCTCTTGTGTGAGCATTTGGAAGATAGAAGTGAGACAGTGGGCAGCTTTCTGCCCAATTGGCCTTTTCCTTCTGCCAAACAAATCTGAAGATCCAAGGGTTCTCATAGCAATATTCAACTGTCCATTCTCCAGTTTCCTGGTTGTTGAGAGGCAGGTGTGGTGGAGGCAGTGGCCAGATTTCTCTCTCCAGTGTCTAGTGACCAGCTTTGTGGGTGTGGAATATCAACAGCTGTGTAATTTATCTTGGCTCACTACATAAGAGCTTTGGCAGCATGTGTGGAACTAAGCAGATCCAATCGTAGTCTCAAGAGACAAATTCCCTTGCAGGTTGGTTCTCTGGTATGCTGAGGGCCATTCCTGGAAAAACAACCTATTCTTCCAGCAATTACATAGACCTTAGTTCTTAGAAAGTCTATTCTGGTAGTGTGCCTGGGTGGCTCAGTTTTTTAAGAGTCTGACTTTTGATTTCAGCTCAGGTCATGATCTCAAGAGTCATGGGGTTGAGCCCTGCAACAGACTCTGCACTCAGTGGGGAGTCTACTTGGGATTCTCTCTCTCCCTTTCCCTCTACCCTTACCACCCTGCTCTAAAAATAAACAAATGAATCTTTTTTTTAAAATAAGTCTGTTCTGTTTAAATGACCAGCTGTTGCCTTTTACTAGTACAGAAAAGTTCCTGAAACATGTACCAAACTAGTCTTCATTATCTTTGCCTTTGAATTGGCTCTTACCTTGAACATGCTACCCTCAGAGTATGCAGAGCAGCCTTCAAAGTATCATTAAGATTTCAGCTGAATTATCTCCTGAGAATGGTTTCCCTTGAACATCCTATCAAAACTATTCCCTCAATATGTAGCTTTCACATCCCTCTATTTTTTGTCTTTACAACAATTATCAACAAAAAAGATGATTTTGGGGGGGTTACTTTTTATTGTTTGTCTCTCTCCGTCTCTCTCTATGCCCTTAGAATATAAATTCCATGAGAGCAGGGTATTTGTTTTCTTTACTATTGGGTTCTCAGCCCTAGAAGAGAACCTATAATATCAAAAATAAACATTTGTTCATTAAGCAAGTGAATGAATGAGTGAATGAATGAATGAGAACTGCTTGCTCATAGCTTGATGAACAATAAATTTATGAGTTTTATGGTAATATAAAGAATTTGTGAATGAGCACCTTGCAAAGACCATCTTTGTATATATGCAAACATATCTATAGGGTGACATTCTAGAAGTAGGGATTTGGGGGTAAAAGAGCACATTTTAATTGTATTGCCAAATTCACATGCACATGTAGTTTTAATATGTATTGCCAAATTCCTTTCAAAGATGTTACACCAATTTCCACTCCTATTAATGATATACAAGTGTTCATTTAACAACATGAGCCACAGCATAAGTATTGCCAAAATTTTAAACCATTGAAAGATGAAACTGGTTTTCATTAAGACATTTGTCATGTGTTGCAGATTTTTTAAATTATATTTTTTATTTTATTTTTCATGACATTCTCTATGCAGGTGCTCTTACTTATTTATTTTTTTTAGTAATAAAGTTTGTTTTATTTCTTTTGTAGTTTTTGGTTCAGTTCTCATTCTTCACACCAGTGTTCTGCAGGATTTTATCTCTGTGTCAGATTTTTTTGTTTATTTTATTATTTTTTTATTGTGGAAATTTCAGACTTACGGCAGACTTGGAGAAAGATATAACCATGTGCCCTTAGGGATAATATTTTTGATTGCTTATGATAAATGAAGCTATTCTAGCATAAGCTCCAGATCAACTTTAAATGATTTCCTATTTTTTCTAACTTAATTTTTTCTTTTATTTTTCTTTTCATTTTATAATGTGCATATGACTATTGATTTGTATCATCTTTTCATATTCAGCTATGAGAAATAAAGAATCAAAATAAAAGTGCTGTAAACAAAATAAAAATCTGTAAGCAGTCTAAGGTTAGTATAGTCTACTCTGTGAAGTCTTTGGGCAACCTAATTCTATTTAATTGTTTTCATGTATTCTTAGCATGATCTTTGGAATGCTCACATGGACCAAGTTGTAGACAGATCTATGTTCCTGAAACAAGCATAGAGAAAGGAATGATTGAGGAGGGACAGAGTTTGTACATCAGCACTTTCTCTTAAGGAATGCTCTGAAAGCTGCTGTAGAACATTTTTGCTTTAGAGGGAATTAGACAGAATTTAATCATGTGTTCACACATAATAATGCTAGCAGTTGTCCATCTTCGTGGCCATTTTACATGATATAAATAGAAAGTTTTATTATGGAAATAGAGGATGATACTATTTAGGAATATCTACGAGGGTATTTCTGCCTTAGATGGCATTAGATGGAATTTAGTCATGTCTCCACATCTAGTAGTGCTAGGAACTGTCCGTTCTTGGCCGTTTTACTTGCTATAAATGGAGAAAAGGAAAATAGCTACTTCTGTCTGACAAAATTAACCTTATTCATTTATTTTTTTTTTCTTGCTACCTAACTCTTTTAGGTCTTTTGAATTTTTTCCCCCAAGAACACAGGAGGCTTAGAGAATAATATATTTTTAAAAATTTATATAGGCATATTCAACAAATTTAAAGGTAGTCAACACAGGTGAAAGGGTTGCAGTTCAACAATGTGAGAAGCTTCCATTTTACATTTCAGTACATCTGTTTTCCAAGACAATTCCTAAATATAATTAATATGACACCTAATAATTAAAACCAATTAATAAATTCTATAGAAGAAATTATGCTAGATTATGACCCAATTCAGTATTACAACAAAATGGAATTATATCTTTCATGTGACTTGCTAAATTTCCATTTTTGCTGATAGCATTTTAATATATATAATTAGCTTTATTACATTCATTTCAAAAATGAAGATGGAATGAAAACTAGTTATTTCTCAAATTTATACATAAATTTTTAAATGAGTTTGAATTAGAACTATCAGTTTGCGTTTCTATAATTGGAAATTACATAAACTATCTCAGCCTCAGTTGCTTCAATGATGTAATGAGAACATTTTGCTTTAAATCCTTGAATATTTGCTTTTTAACCAGCTTGTATTTTATGTAAATAAAACTTTTGTTTCTGTGGTTTATGAATTCCATTTTGGTATAATTTTCCCCAACCATTTTTGCTAATGTTATAAAAAGACTGCACAATTTATTATAACCCATATTTTCATTTTTCCCAATTGAATGATGCATATATTTACAAATATGTTTACTTTGTTTTCGACAACTGTGCTAAATATTCACCTGTAGCATTCTAATTAGAGGATATTATTTCAGGAATGAGTATTACGACTCTAAAAATAATCACCACTGTTCTCATTTCTTGTTTGTATGGCTTACAAATCATTCAGAGATGTTTGATCAAATAAAGTGACATTCTGTAAAATTTGTGCTTCTCAGAAACTCAGCTGCAGACAAAGGAAAATGTCATTTGTAGGATGGGTGTTGTTTCAGTTTTTTTATTTGGTTAACAATTCAGTCAGTGTTAATATAGAGATCTAATTCAGGGCTACCACATTAAAAGGAGAAGAAATCTACTTGTATCATCTTGATTTTCCTCGTCTGCTCACAGGGCTGCCAAGGAAACAGTTTCTTCCAGGGACCTGTTAACATTCCGTCCTTTTATCAGAGTCTGGAGCCTCTTTATTAACGGGGATGTCTGGGGAAACTTACAGGAAGATCCAGCTGCCTGGATATGACTTCCTTGTCATCACTTAGTACCTATTCTGAGGGTTTTAGATTGATTGCCACTATCTTTTCACATATAAGCTAATTTAGCATGCCTCAGGTATGAACAGTTGTCAGTTATATGTTAGCAATGAATAAAATAGCTGGCAGACTTGGATTTGCTATCCCAGCATCAAAGAAAATATGATTCAAGATTATAGATATTTATCTTTGCAAAATGCTTTGTAAAGCTGTGAGTTATAATGTAAACTTTGATTTAAAGTTATAATGAAACTAATTAGAATTAATGATTGTTATATGTCAGAAAGAGTCATATAAATAAAAAATTTAAATATAATTCCTCATCTGACCTAATTAACATTGACATATAATCTTTTAAAAAATAAACTTGGGGCGCCTGGGTGGCTCAGATGGTTAAGCATCTGCCTTTGGTCAGGTCATGATCCCAGGGTCCTGGGATCGAGCTCCGCATCGGGCTCTCAGCTCAACGGGAAGCCTGTTTATCCCTCTACCACTTCCCCTGCTTGTGTTCCCCCTCTCGCTGTGTCCCTCTCTGTCAAAAAAATAAATAGAATATTAAATAAATAAATAAAAATAAACCTCATTGGGGCACCTGGATGGCTTAGTCAGTTAAGCATCTGTCTGTCTCTGGGTTAGGTCATGGTCCTGGGGTCCTGTGATCAAGCCCTCTATTGGGCTCCCTGCTCAAAGGGAAGTCTGTTTCACCATCTCCTTCTGCCCACCCCTCATTCATGCTTGCTCTCTCTCTCTCATAGTCTCTCTCTGTGTCTCAAATAAATAAAATTAAAATCCTAAAACAAACGCAACAATGAAAAACTTGATCTGAGTCCTCCTCATGTCCAGACTGTCACTATACTACCAGAATTTATCATTTACCCATTGTAAGCAATCCTTAATGAAAATATATACTCAGGGCACTGGGTGGCTTAGTGGGTTAGACATCTCACTTTGGCCCAGATTATGATCCCGCTTGTGCTCCCTTTCTCTCTCTCTCTCTCTCTCTCTCTCTGTCCTTCTCAAATAAATAAATATAATCTTTAAAAATAAACAAAAACAAACATAAATAAATGCTTTGGTTTTTTTTTTAAGATTTTGTTTGTTTATTTGACAGAGAGAGATCAGAGTAGGCAGAGAGGCAGGAGGAGAGAGAGGAGGAAGCAGGCTCCCCACTGAGCAGAGAACCTAGTGGGGCTGGATCCCAAGACCCTGAGATCATGATCAGAGCAGAAGGCAGAGACTGAACCCACTGAGCCACCCAGACACCCCTAAATGCTTTGATTTAAGTGAGGCAGCAAGTTATGGTGGATACAGCATTGAGTTTAGCCCAACTGGTTCTAATCTTAACTCTTCTTTTAGAAAAGATTTTATCTATTTATTTGAGAGAGAGAAAGCACACAGAGGGAGAGGGAGAAGCAGACACCCTACTGAGCAGGGAGCCCAATAGATAGATAGATGATAGATGATAGATAGATAGATGATAGATGATAGATAGATAGATACATGATACTCAGCTCCATCCGAGGACCCCAAGCCATGACATGAGCCAAAAGCAGATGCTTATCCAACTGAGCCACCCAGGCACCCCTCTAAACTCTTTCTTTAACAGACTCAATGTCATATTGAATCTGTTACTTAATATTCCTGGGGCCATTTTTTTGAACTTTCAGTGGGGACAGTGTTATCTGCTTTAAAACGTTATTTTAAGGATTAAATGAATGTATATAAAAGATATTAATCCAAGTACAATGCTTGCCACATAATAGGCAAATCATCTCCTAAAATTTCATCCTCATTCTCTTAATCCAAATATGTAAAATTAATTTCACATTATATTCTCTCTCAACGCAAACCATTTCTTTTTCCTATAGATATCTTCACTATCACAGCTACTACTTCATTTCATTTGTGGCATTATTTCTTCACAGTTCTGTCAAACTAACCAATGAAGCTATACTGAAAGCTGATAGAGTCCCTTAAATGCTCACTTTTTTTTTCTCTTTGGAAAGAGGAAATATAATACTCTATAAATCAATGTTAATTAAGAAGTTAATTAAAATATCTCATTTTAGAGATATGGTAGTTAAAATCTGAGTGTAAGGTAATAAATGAAAACTGATTATAATTACATAAAATATAAAAGAAAAAACTGAAATGCTGAACTCAAAAATAGTAGAAGTGTGAAATCATTTTAAGAAGTATTATTTTTCACTTTCTTTTACTTCATCCCCTGTGTGCAGTTTATTATTAAGTCCTTCTGGTCAGAAAAGATAGGATAGATCTAGCAGTCTAAGATAGTTAGACTCATTTTATGTGTGAAGTTTTCACAAGTATAAAGTCAAATTTTAACAATGATCTGATTTTTATTAAGCTATAAGCACCAGGATATGGTGAAGAAGAGTAAACTTCCTGTAAGTATGAAGTGTGGTATAAGGGCAACCACAAATCAGGAAATACTTCCATGAATATATAAGGAAATGGAGGATAAGTAAATTATATTTTATTCAAAGACAATATAGCACTGAAAGGTGACCAAGTGAAAAATGCATGGAATGTCTTTTTCTATCCCTTCACTCTGAGACTGTATGTCATTAAAGCTGAGGTGAATCTTTTAGCCAGCATGTGCTTGGGTCTTATTTTCCATCCATCCAGACAATCTGTGTGTTTAGATTGGAGAAATCCACCCATTTTCATCTAGAATAATTACTAATAGGTAAGGGTAATAGGTAAGCCTACTTATGCCATCCTTATTTATTGTTTTCTGACTTTCATAATTTCCTTTTTCCTTTCTTTCTTGCTGCCTTTCTTTGTGAATTGATTTTCTCAAGTAGTATGTTTTAATTCCTTTCTGTTTATCTTGTGAATCTACTGTAAGTTTTGCTTTGTGGTTACAAGGAGGTTTACATAAAACATTTTGTAGATAAAATGGTATGTTTTATTTTTTTAATTTAATTTTATTTTTTCAGTGCTCCAAGATTCATTGTTTATGCACCACACCCAGTGCTCCATGCACTACATGCCCTCCTTAATACCCGCCACCAGGGTCACCTAACCCCCCATTCCCCTCCACTCCAAAACCCTCAGTTTGTTTCTCAGAGTCCACAGTGTCTCATGGTTCATCTCCCCCTCCGATTTCCCCCAATTCATTTTTCCTTATCTTCTCCTAATGTCCTCCGTGTTTTTCCTTATGCTCCAAAAGTAAGTGAAACCAAATGATAACTGACTCTCTGCTTGCCTTATTTCACTCAGCATAATCTCCTCCAGTCCCATCCATGTTAATACAAAAGTTGGGTGCTCATCCTTTCTGATGGAGGCATAATATTCCATTGTATATATGGACCATATCTTCTTTATCCATTTGTCTGTTGAAGGACATCTTTGCTCTTTCTGCAGTTTGGTGATTGTGGCCATTGCTGCTATGAACATTTGGATACAGATGGCCCTTCTTTTCACTACATCTGTATCTTTGGGGTAAATACCAAGTAGTGCAATTGTAGGGTCACAGGGTAGCTCTATTTTTAATTTCTTAAGAAATCTCCACTCTGTTTTCCAAAGTGGCTGCACCAACTTGCATTCCCACCAACAGTGTAAGAGGGTTTCCCTTTCTCCACATCCTCTTCAACACTTGTTGTTTACTGTCTTGTTGAGTTTGGCCATTCTAACTGGTGTAAGGTGGTATCTCATTATGGTTTTGATTTGAATCTCCCTGATGGTTAATGATGATGAACATTTTTTCATGTGTCTGTTAGCCATTTGTCTTCTTTAGAGAAGTGTCTGTTCATGTTTTCTGCCCATTTTTTGATGTGATTATCTGTTTTTTGAGTGTTGAGTTTGAGGAGTTCTTTATAGATCTTGGATACCAGCCCTTTGTCTGTAGTGTCATTTGTGAATATCTTCTCCCATTCCGTGGGTTACCTCTTTGTTTCGTTGACTGTTTCCTTTGCATAAGCTTTGCAGAAGCTTATGCAGAAGCTTTTGATCTTGTTGAAGTCCAAAAAGTTCATTTTCACTTTTGTTTCCTTTGTCTTTGGAGATGTGTCTTGAAAGAAGTTGCTGTGGCCAATGTCTAAGGGGTTACTGCCTATGTTCTCCTCTAGGATTTTGATAGATTACTGCCTCACATTGAGGTCTTTTATCCATTTTGAGTTTATCTTTGTGTATGATGTAAGAGAATGGTCGAGTTTCATTCTTCTATACATAGCTGTCCAGTTTTCCCAGCACCATTTATTGAAGAGACCATCTTTTTTCCACTGGATATTTTTTCCTGCTTTGTCGAAGATTATTTAACCATAGTGTTGTGGGTCCATATCTGGACTCTGTACTCTGTTCCACTAGTCTATGTGTCTGTTTTTGTGCCAATACCATGCTGTCTTGGTGATCACAGCTTTGCAGTAAAACTTGAAATCAGGCAACATGATGCCCCTGGTTTTGTTTTTCTTTTTCAACATTTCCTTAGCAATTTGGGGTCTCTTCTGGTTCCATGCAAATTTTAAGATTGTTTGTTCCAGCTCTTTAAAAAATACTGGTGGAATTTTGATCATGTTGGCATTGAAAGTATAGATTACTCTAGGCAGTATAGACATTTTAATAATGCTTGTTCTTCTGATCCATGAGCATGGGATGCTTTTCCATCTTTTTGTGTCTTCTTCAATTTCTATCATGAGTGAAATGGCCTGTTTTAAACTGATGACGATTTTGTATACATACCCTTTATTCTCCTCTTTTTTATATTTTTGGTGTCATAATTTAGCAATTTTATATTGTGTATTCCTTAGTAAATTATCATACCAATAGTTATTTTTAATACTTTATCCTTTAACCTTTATAGGTTAAATTGTTAATACCCTCCTCTAGGGGGCACCTGGGTGGCTCAGTGGGTTAAGCCTCTGCCTTTGGCTCAGGTCATGATCCCAGGGTCCTGGCTCTCTGCTCAATAGGGAGCCCGCTCTCCCCTCTCTCTCTGCCTGCTGCTCTGCCTACTTGTGATCTCTCTCTCTGTGAAATAAATAAGTAAAATCTTAAAAAAAATGCCCTGCTATATATAATATAACATGTATTATATTATATATATTATTATATATAATGATATAATGTATAGTAATAATAATGTAGTTATATATTATTAGTAGTAATCACTACTAATTAGTAGTATTTTAATTAGTAGTGATTAAATACTAATAATTAATAGTAATATACAGTAGTAATAAATATAATATATAATATACTATATAATATAATATAATACATATAATATAACTATAACATTAGAGTATTCTGAATTTGACTATGTATTTACCTTTACTAGGATGTTGTATATTTTCATATGTTTTCTTGTTACTA
This sequence comes from Martes martes, assembly GCF_963455335.1. NCBI lineage: Eukaryota > Metazoa > Chordata > Mammalia > Carnivora > Mustelidae > Martes > Martes martes. Next base: position 71,114,548 of record NC_137896.1, read on the forward strand.
GTTAGCATCTGTTCCCTTCAGTTTCAAGAACTCCCTTCAGCATTTCTTGTAAGGCAAGTGTAGTGGTCATGAACTGTCAGTTGTTGTTTGGGAAAGTCTTTATCTCTCCTTCATTTCTGAAGTACAGCTTTGCTGGGTAAAGTTTTCTTGGTTGGTAGTTTGTTTTCTTTTCTTTTCTTTCAGCACTTTGAATATATCCTCCCACTCTTTCCTGGTCTATAAGGCTTCTGCTGTGAAATCTTCTGATAGCCTTAAGGGGGTTTTCTTGTGAGTTACCAGCATTTTTCTCTTACTGTTTCTAAGATTCTCTTTTTGTCTTTGACTTCTGACACTTTTATCATAATATGTCCTGCAGAGGACCTCTTCAAGTTGATTTTGTTTGGTTTCCTATGAGCTTGATGGGTCTTCAATAGCCAAATATCCCCAGATTTTGAGAAGTTCTTATTCATTATTTCTTTAAATAAGCTTTAACCACTTCTTTTCTTTTCCTCTGGTGATGTCATGTCACCTTGATTTTTGTATTCCTTGAGGTTTTAGGTTGCCAGTCTGCATTTGACAGAGTGCTCACCTCCTCCAATTTTTATTAACTGCCTTTGGGAGAGAAATACCTTCCATCTACCTTGCTAGAGATACTGAGACTATCTCAGACTTACTATGGGTATACTTGCTCCATACTTCTTCCTCCTCCTTGTGGCAGAATTCTTGAGTTTATATGCCTTTGGGGACCCTGCAAAGCACCAAGCCAAGTGCTGACAGTCTCTTTGTTTTCCCAAAGTTTGTACTATAGCACAGCTTTGTGGTTACTCCCTGGCTCACAGATTTAGGCCAGCTTTCTACAAATGGTCATTGGCTACATGCCAAAGCTAGCTGTTAGTGTTGCTGTCAGGAACACACACAGGGATCCAGCCACAGGGTGAGGGTGTGTGGCGTTGAGACACAGGGAGTGCTTGGGATGCCCATAAATCATTGGGGGATCTGTGGATGAAGTGTTCCCAGTGGTTCATTGTGGGCTTTTTGATGGAGTCTACAATGTGGTTGGTAGAATCTGTGTCATTTTCATACCCTCCAAGTATCCTAGCTACCACTTCTCTGGTCTCTTCATGCTCCCTAGTCATTTAGCTTAAGATTCAGTTCCCTGGATAAAATGAGAGAGAAATGAGCCCCTTTGCTGAGTGCTTATTCACATGTTCTCCCTTTCCCTAACGGGGGAAATCACAGGACAAGAAAATATCTCTTGGCCCTGAACTGTGCTGGCTTGGTAGAGAAGTGAACAGGTAAAATCAAGCTGTTCCTCTTACCCACTCCAGTGCATTCAGACACTTACTCTTTTGCTTTACTAGTGTGCTGGAAATTCCCCTTTAGAAACCAGGACTTCCACAAAGGTTCTCTCATCCATGGGTGATTGTCTAAGGCAGTGTTTCCTAGAGGCCCCCAGACCATTCCAAAAGAAGCTAGAGCTGGATCATAGACCACTGCAGGATCCCACAGCCAGGACTAGGGTCTCTCTGCCTATTATTTTAGGTACAAGAGAGGAATACTTTTTCCCAGCCCTTTGACATATGCTGTTAGATCCCACAGTTCCCTCAAAGGCACTTTTGTTCATGGATGGATGCCAAATTTTTGCTGTTAAGGAGGGTTCAAAAACAAGAACAAGGGACATCTTGTGCTGCCATGTCCCTTATGCTGATATCTCTCTCTCTCTCTCTATATATATATATAGATAGATAGATAGATAGATAGATAGATACTTTTGGTGACTGGATAAAAGTGCAGGACACTATTTTTTATTTAATATCAGATAAATAACAAATAACTTTTTAGTATAATTATATTCCAAATGTGGCTGGAGACATATTTATATTAAAAGCTGTTATCTGAAATTCAAACTTAACTGGGTATCTTCCATTTTTGCATACCACATCTGTCAAACCTAAATTTAGGTACCTATTCCCATCAGTGTGTGTGTGTGTGTGTGTGTGTGTGTGTGTGTGTGTTGTGTGTAAGGTAGAATTTCACTCTCATTTTTCCCCTTTCAATATTATGTTTCTATACTTTACTGTCATCAGTTCTCTGTCTTCACCTACCTGCCATGCTAAATTTGTTTCCAGACAGCTATTCCAACTCTTTCATAAAGACTACATCTAGCATGGCAGGAAAGAAGAAAAGAAAGAGAAGTAAGACCATCTTAATTTAAAGGATATACACTGGAAGTGAAACATAATTTCTATTGACTTCCTGCTGTCCAGAATTTAAATATATGGTCACATCTGGATAGAGAAAAGGGTATAGAGCATTTAGCCATACAACCATTCCTTATTCAACTCTTATCACATGGAAGAAGGGAAAAATGGGAAAGCTAGTAGTCCCTGTCACAATATTCTTTATGTAGTATATTCTGAGACAGGGAACAACTGTAAATCCATATTCCAGTTTGAAATCTATTAGCTAGAATTCAGGAAGTACACCCTCATGTCACCATAGCACACCTTTTAACCTTTAGACTAGTTGTTTTATAAACATTTTATATCTGAAGTTAATTGAGGTCAGAAGAAGTACCCCTTTTCTGGTCCTTGAAACCATAAAGCATGATTCTCCCCAGTATTTTACCTAATACATTTTTTTAATAATGTTTCCAGATCAGACACACTCCAATGCCAGTTGATAATTAGATTTCTAAATACTTTCATTCCATCTCTTGCTGAGCTCTATCAGTCTATCTTAATGTAAATTACTTGCGAAGTTTATATACCTAATCTCATTAAATAAAAAGCTTCTTTTATATTGAAACAACTGAAAACTTAGATGTCTATAAAAGCTCTCTCATAGGGTGTCAAACAAAATACAACCCAGAGGTAACCTACTTACGTGTATTCATTCTATTGCCAAAATCACTCCCTGTAATCAGAGATTTTTCCCTCCATGGTTCAATTTATCAACCGATAAGGACTCAAAGAGCACACTAGAATGATTTTTTTCCCCAATACATTAAACTGAGACTTGGGGCACCTGGGTGGCTCAGTGGGTTAAAGCCTCTGCCTTCGGCTCAGATCATGATCCCAGGGTCCTGGGCTCTCTGCTCAGCAGGGAGCCTGCTTCCCTTCCTCTCTCTCTGCCTGCCTCTCTGCCTACTTGTGATCTCTGTCAAATAAATAAAATCTTTAAAAAAAAATCCTTTGTCTTAAAAATAAATAAATAAAATAAACTGAGACTTACATGCTCAAAATGAACTTTTTTAAAAAAATATTTTAGTTATTTATTTGAGAGAGAGAGCACAAGCTGGGGTAGTAGGGCAGAGGGAGAAGGAGAAACAGACTCTCTGCTGAGCAGGGACCCCCTCTCCCCCAACCAAGGCAGGGCTCAATTCCAGGACCCTGAGATCATGACCGAAGCAGAAGGCAGACACAACGGACTGAGCCATCCAGGCACCCCTCAAAATGAACATATTTTAATAAGCTATCATTTATGTGTTTTAGTATTTTCTAAAAATATGCACTGTACTAGGTGCTGTGCAGAATACAGAAGTTGACTTTACATAGTGCCAGGCATCCATATTATTAATGGGAACTAAACAGGTGTCAGAAAGCAGACTATTATAGAAGAGGTACTAATTACAAAATAGGGACAGTGGAGGAAGAGATTATTTCTGGCTAGAGGCATCTGTGAAGGTGCCGTCATGGAAAAAATGTGACTTGAACAGGGCATTGAATGATTAACTGATGCACAGGATGTGTTATAAAAGATGTTTATAACCTTCTAAATCAGAATTTTATAAAATCTCTTCCTTGCCTTACTAATTCAATACTCAGATAATCCCTAGACTAGTTTATCCAAATGAGTTACAGAAATCTTCACCCACCAACCATCATATCATATGATTAATTTCATTTTGGCATTGGAAAAATATTTTTTGTAGATTTTCAGTATTTATGCAAGGTCTAATTAAATCAGTATCAAAATATGTGAGAAAATCAAATATCAAATGGTTCACTTTATTTAGATAAATTTACTAAGTTTTTTCATAATTATTGACAATATACTGATATTGAAAGGTTGCATCTCTAGAGAAGATGGATCCAGGATCCAAAGAGGCTGACTTGCCAATTATATCAGTAAATTTCATGACTATGTTTTTCCTAGGAAATACTCAGGCATAGATACTTAATTTTTCCTTCAAAACCAGGCAATTTTTTTCTGGTCATTTATTTGTTCTAACCAAATAACTTAAAGGTAAATTCTGAAGGATGGCTTGTGCGCCAAAGCAAGGTAAAAAAACGCCTTTATAATGCAGAGATAAATCTTTAGTCAAAAATTAAAATATCAGAGGGGGGCAAAATAGAACAATTAAGAGTATAAATTTGACCTTAAACCTTTGCAAAGCAGTTACTATCTCTACATCTTCTTCTGCAAAACTACCTTTCGTAAAATAATCACCTACAATGAACTGCCCTGTAAGTGACTTTTGATGATAAGCCAAGGATATATTGACATTGTTAAGTGTTTCAATAGAAATGATGTGCCTTCTCAATGAGACTTATGTTCTCTCCATTCCTTTTTTATACTAGCCTTGGAGAGTTTCAGAACCTGTTATATAAAGCCAAGGTTTCAGTCCACATCAGTATAACCAGACTCCAGCCTGATCAGTGAGAGCCAATAGAGAGGAAGAGGATGAAAATCTAACTTTCTTTGGAAATTACTTTGGAAGTTAGAAGGAGTTGGAATCCTAAATTTAAATGGAAGAATTAGCTTTCTGAAAAAAAGACATTTTCTATCAGACAAAATGCAAAGAAGTGAGACTGAGTGCTGATGCCAATAAGATTTTTCGTATGGGGATAATCACAAAGTATTGGCAAATCCCACCTGACAGTCTCTGTTTTCTCTGTGAAACAGAGACAGTATGTCTCAAGCATGAAGGTAGAAAAGATGGAGGAGACAGGACAAGACCTGCTGTCAACAGTCACTGTGGAAAGTAAGAGAGAAAAGTTATCTAAATCATGTAAGATTTCTGGGTGACATTAAGGGTTTACTCAAGTTAAAGAGCATATCTGTCATCCTATTATAGGGCTGAGTGATTCTCCCCAGCCAAAGTGTCAGTATGAGATAGGAAATTATGGCCAACAAAGAGAATGCATTTTGGAATCTAACTGTCCTGGGTTCAAGTTTCTACTCTTACTCTCTAGCTACATAACCTTGAGCCAGATACTTAACACACCTGAACTCTACTTCCCCTGTCTGTAGTAATGGAGCAAGAGTGCCTATATCACAGGGTTATATAAGGATTGAATGAAGGAATGCATATAAAGAATTTAGCAAAGTGTTTGGCACAGAGTAAGTATTTAGTAACAAAAGCCATTATAATGGGGGAAATAATGATCACTAATAATAGTTTGAATTTGCAAGTATTCAAGGGATGTAGTAAAAGAACAATACAAAATGAGAGTTAAAATATTATATGAGAATGGATTAGAATAATCTGTTTGGAATCAAAGAAATCAGGCCATAGAGGCAGGGTAAGAGGAGGAGGAGTTTTTCAAACGAGGGCATAGGAGGCATTAGATTGGTAACTAAATAAAGTGTGGGAGTACCAATTGACTGATATTCCTAATAGTATTAAGAAGAAATGCATGTTTTTTTTTCCTTTTGATCCCATAATGTCTATTGATAAATTTTTATCATTTATTGTGAATTCATTTTGTGCCTCTAAACTTAAATTATAAGCTATGGTTACTCTGAAATGTGGATAATATATTCTTATATAACTGCTATACATCAGCTACAAACATAATAAGTACAGTTGAAAAATTTAAAAAGCATATCATAAAATCTTTTTATTAATTATCAGTTCTTAGAAGCTGAAATATCTCCTTTTACAGTTCAAATGAAAGCATCAGATAACAGCTGATTTTATGTCAGTTAATTGCAAGTAAAGCCATAAATACAGTTTAAAAACCATGCTTTCCTTTCTAAAGAGCTTTTTATTTGTGAAGTGTAAATACACAACTAGAAATTACATCTCACCATTTAAATTTTATATTCAGTAAGAAGTTACAATTTTATTTTCCTTACTGCCAAGCCTCTGTTTGTGAAACTCTAGTTTTTCATTGCAGAAGACAACTAATTATTTATATATCTATATGCCTATATAGATATATAGATATGGAACTTTTTTTTTTAATTTAATATTTTTTCAGTGTTCCAAGATTCATTGTTTATGCACCACACCCAGTGCTCTATGCAATAAGTGCTCTCCTTAATACCTACCACCAGGGAGGCACCTGGGTGGCTCTGTGGGTTAAAGCCTCTGTCTTTGGCTCAGGTCATGATCCCAGGGTCCTGGGATCGAGCCCCACATCAGGCTCTCTGCTCAGCAGGGAGCCTGCTTCCCCCTCTCTCTCTGCCTGCCTCTCTGCCTACTTGTGATCTCTGTCTGTCAAATAAAAAAATAAAATCTCTAAAAACAAAAACAAAAAACAAACAAAAAAAATACCTACCACCAGGCTCACGCAACCTCCCACCCCACTCCTTTCCAAAACCCTCAATTTGTTTCTCAAGAGTCCACAGTCTCTCTTGGTTTGTCTCCCGCTCCGATTTCCCCCAATTCACTTTTCCTTTCCTTCTCCTAATGCCCTCCCTGTTATTCCTTATGCTCCACAAGTAAGTGAAACCATATGTTACTTGACTCTCTCTATTTGACTTATTTCACTCAGCATAATCTCTTCCAGTCCTGTCCATGTTGATGCAAAAGTTGGGTATTCATCCTTTCTGATGGAAGCATAATACTCCATTGTATATATGGACCATATCTTCTTTATCCATTCGTCTGTACAACCAATTTTCTTATCACTACTTCTCACTCTCCTCACTCTTTCAAAGTATCTTTCAGCAATGATTCTCTTTATTTTTCTCTCCATTTTTATTAAGTTAATTTGTGTTCTTTTGGAATTATCCTCTACATTGGGGGTAGGCATACCACCATATGTAAGCCAAATCCAGTTTTTACAAATAAAATTTTATTGGTAAACAGTCACCCTCATTTGTTTACATATCGTCTATGACTGCTTTCATGATACAGTGACAGGTTTGAGTAGTTGCAACTAACCATAAGACTGTAAAGCCTATGGGGCACCTGGGTGGCTCAGTGGGTTAAGCCTCTGCCTTCGGCTCAGGTCATGATCTCAGGGTCCTGGGATCAAGCCCTGCATCGGGCTCTCTGCTCAGCAGGGAGCCTGCTTCCTCCTATCTCTCTCTCTGCCTGCCTCTCTGCCTGCTTGTGATCTCTGTCAAAAAAATAAATAAAATCTTAAAAAAAAAAAAAAAAGACTGTAAAGCCTAAAACGTTTACTATCTGGCCCTTTATCAAAAAAGCTGACATTGATTTACTCTATCTGTTGCTATATTTTTCACTTAACCCTATGTTTTGGGTGTCTTTCTAAGTCAGTATATATAGAGTATTCTATTCATTTATACTATATTAGATTAGACTCTAAATTGTTCATTTACTTTATATGTTAACTTATCATTTGTGGAAATTTAGACCTCTGGTTTTTAAAATATACTTTGGTCACATTTATTAAGTGCATAATAATAGTAGCCCGTGTATGGTGTCTATCTTTTAGTATGTTATAGAAAAGCAACAGGAATGCCTGGGTGACTCAGTCGATTAAGTGGCTGCCTTCAGCTGGGGTCATGATCCCAGGGTCCTGGGATTGAGTCCCACATAAGGCTCCTTGCTCATCAGGGAGCCTGCTTCTCCCTCTGCCTACTGCTTCACCTGCTCATGCTCTCTCTTGTTCTCTGACAAATAAATAAATAAAATATTTAAAATAAAAAAAGAAAAGCAACAACATGTTATAACATATTCACAGACATTAAATTTCATGAATATTCTAATTCATTATAAAATGGAAAGTACAGAGCATAAGAAAAATTCAAATGAATAAAAGTAATATTATGGAAATGACTATTAGAAATTAAATAATGATCCTCAAATTTGGGAAGTTCTACACCATACAATATACCAGAGTTGGTGGTTGCTAATTATCTGATCAATTGAAGTCCCCCTACATCTGTCTTATGAGTAGAACTCCTTTTAGCCATGTCTCAGTTAAACTTACTTAGTATGTCAGGAATGGCCTTGTCTCATTGGTCTTTCCAGGTAAATAAAATGGGAAGAAATGCAAACATGAAACTACAGGTTTAATATTTTGATAATCCTCATTGGATGTTAAAGGCATATATCCTGAGGTACAATGGGTGAAAAGTACTATACCAACCTGGCATATTGAGCTATAACACTAGCCTTGCGTTGTCTTTCCTTGTTTTAGGAAAACCCAGTCCCTCCCTTTACTTTCACACTACTACACACTCACAACACTTCCGACACCAGATGTGTGGGGTTTTCCCCCCACATCAAGCAATTCTGACACCAGTTGAATGTCTTAAAATTTAACTCAATCCTGGCACTATCTGACTGGAGATAGCCTTAGGTCCCACAGATAAAAAGCTCAATCGTAAGACACTGCCCCTCACTTTGGGGGCTAATTGTAAATAGAAATCTCTCAGGTTGCCCACAACTCCTCTTCAATATGGCTACAAATTGGAGGCTCCAATGATCTTCTACCTCTTGGATTTGGTTATTTGCTAGAGCCTCTCTCAGAACTCAGGGAAACACTTTGGAGAGGGCACTCTCCAAACACCAGTCATTAATTCCATTTTCAGCCCTTTTATCTTCTCATAAGAACTTTGTGTGGAGGGAGAGGTTTATTACAAAATTCCAAGCTTCTAATCATTGTCTGTTCTTCCTATGACCAAGCCTCATCCAGGAGCCATCAAGGAGCTCACCCAGAGTCACCTCATTAGAACAAAAGTCACACCTATCACCAAGGAAATTACAAGAGTTTCAGAAACCAGGGCTGAAGGCAAAATATTAGAACAACAACAACAAACAAAAACAAAAACAAAAACCCTCCTATTACTCTTTTCACTTAGAAAATTGCAAAGAGCGTGGGATGCCAGGGTAGCTCAGTCAGTTGAGCATCTGACTCTTGGCTTTGGCTTTGATTATTATCTCATGGGTGTGAGATCAAGCCATGTGTCCATGCTCAGTGGGGAGTCTGCTTGAAGATTCTTTCCTTCTGCCCTTACTCCCCCTCAAATGAATACGTAAATCTAAAAGAAAGAAAGAAAGAGGAAGGGAGGAGGAAGGGAGGAAAGAAGAAGGAGGAGAAAGAGAGAGAGAGAGAAGGAGAGAAGGTAGGAAGGAAGGAAGGAAAAGAAAAGAAAAAAAGAAAGGAAGGAAAGAATGAAAAAAAAAGGAAAGAAAATTATAAGAATGTTTAGGATCTTTGTGCCAGAAACTAGGGTGGGTAGACACCAATATATATTTTCTATTATCTCATATATCCCTAGCTTTTTGATGCTTGGGAAAATGAAGCTTCTATCTTTTTGAGCCACAGTGATAGAACTTTTTTATTTGAACCAGATGTAGTCCTAACAAGCAACCAGCACTCTATAATGTGCTACAATTAGTTCCATTAGGCTGGTATTAACTTTCTATGTGAGTACTTTTTTTTTTTTCCCCTTTAATGAGTGTAAGAACCTTGAACACAGGAGGGTTTTTATAAAATAGGAACTTAATACATATCCACAGCTTTAAATACTACTTACATTTCAACAGTTCCAAAATTACTATTTCTAAACTAAAATTATCTTCTCAGATCAAGCCTTATATAACCAACAGATTTTTGTTATAGCTCCCCTTGGATGTCTGACACAAATTTCAAATTTAACACATCCAAAACTGAATGCTTAACCTTACCTGCCAAATCTTTCTCTTCCTCCAGACTTCAAAATCTCCACCCATTTAGTTACGCAGGCAGCATGTTGGGTCACTTCCTCTTCACACCCATCATTATCAAAATGCAGTATGCCACCAAGGTCTCTGAAGTATATCTCAGAAATGTTGCTTTCCTGTTCTCTCCACCTCTATTTTAACACCATAGAACATGTCATCATCTCCTACTGCTGCCTCTGTAATTCTCTTCTTAAATTAAATGCCCAATTTCCCTTCTACTCCCCTCCAATTGATTTTCTATATGAAAATGATCTTTTGAGAATTTAAGTTGAATGTTAGTCACTACCTCTCTTAAGTACTTTCAAAGGCAGTCTATCATACTATAAAAATGTGGTCTAAAAACACCCTGCATGCCCAGCTCCTTCCATTTCTTCATCTTAATCTTATCATTTACCTGCTTGTTCATTGTGTTCAGGAAATCATGTGGTTTTTCAGTTCTTAAAACACTCCAAATTCTTTTCTACCCATGGGACTGTCTATATGTTGCCTCCTTCACTGAATTTCTCCCTAAATAACGATTACTTTTCCTTTAGGTCTCAGTTTTAACATTATGGCCTTTTGTAGAGAGTCCCTCACTGATATTCAATCTAAGTTAATAGTTTCTCCTCATTTTTCACCACTTATGTAATTAGTCCCTTGGACAGTTCACGGCACCATTACTTTCCCTTTATAGCACTTTATTAAAAAGGCAGAGGCCATCTCCATTTGCTTCAACACCTTAAGTATACACTGTTTTTAGGATAGCGTGGCACGTAGTAGGTGTACAATAAAAGTATGAGCAATAATAGACGCATGTGTGACAGAGTGAGTTTACTGAAATGCATTGCCAGTGGTTGCATGAGGGATTTCATAACTGAGAGGGCACAGCACATACCACCAGGACATCATTCATATTTCTAGAGTATTTTGATATGATAGAATCTGGAGCCTTAAAAGTAAATGGAATGGCAGGGTTCAACACTTGATTCTTGCTGCTTTTCTTTTTCTTTCCTAGAAACAAACACTCAGTAGTTACCACTTAAGGGGCACACTAACAGTTTGGAAATCACCCTGGTTACTGTGAACACCACATCCTATAATCATCTGCTATCAAGTTTATAGATAATGGTAACCACAGGAAATGGGGTTAAGGACATGATGGAATTATTGGAGACATAACCCTTGTTCTGAAATTTGCTTGCAAAATAACTTTACATTAAGCCTTCCAACAGACTTATACAAAACAAAATCAACATTATGTAGCCAGCATGAAGAGCACCCCATGCTCTCTAAATTCATGAATTTGGCAAGGATGATCCATCTGTTAATGCAGAAGGTATAAAGAGAGACTAAAGGGACAGACTCCAATATTGGTGGCTATCACTTTAAATTGGTACGTTTGACAGAGACAGAATTTTATTATTCATTTGTCTTAATTTCTAAATGAAAAAAGATCTTTTATTTAGTTTTCACACACATATAGAAAAGTATTCAAGTTATAGTTTATCCTTTAATTTATTGAATGTTGTTGATGAACATAAACCTTAATGTGATCTAGGTAAATGATTGGCTAGATTGATTCATCTATACATTTCAGTGTTTGGTGCTGTGTTATAAATTTTAGCTATTTCACGTTTTATTGGATTTAACCTTAACCAAAGAATATAGGTTCAATGTTTTTGTTTTTGTTTTTTTTTTCTCTATAGGCAATATTTTCTTCATTTATATGCTTTACTTCTTTGAAATACAATTTCTAGATATTATGTTTCCTTATACTACTGGTAAAATATATCCATACATACTATGAAAAATTGTCTGCCAAAAGCCCAAGTTTGAATTACTTCACTAAATAATCCAATAGAGATAATTTCCTTTCCATATACAAAATATTGACTATAATGACATTTTTGTAAAGAATGTGCACAATAAAATGGATAACTCAATAAATGGCAATAAGCTGTGTAAATATGAGGTGAAAATATTTTGGCTACTGTATTTCTAAAGCGATTATTAAACCCTAATATGCATGAATTCACTTAGAATTAATGTATTTATGTTTTGATTAGTAGTTTTAATTTTGAATAGTTATTGTTAAATGTTTTTATTCAATCCTTATATTTTTTAGTTTACAAAATCAATTCATTCTTAAGAACTTAAAAAAACAGATAATCAGTATGAACTATACATCCTTCATAATGTTATTCTCTTCAGCTAGGCACAATTTAATGTATTGAAATTAATTTATTATAGAATGTCATAAAAATTTAATCCCTTCTTTATAGGTTATCCGTAACAATTTAGATTTTAAAAAACTGCAAAAACATAAGTGTCATAAAAATGCATGTCAATATTTGAGTCTCACAGTAGAGTGTGTAATATCTAGTTTCTGCTAAAACTTGTTGAAATCAATCACAGCAGATTTCAATCCATAAGTCACTTTTCTCCAGATTTCTTTCCAAATTCTTCATCATTCCAACAAAGTTTTATGATTCCTGGAGTAATTTTCAGCTTGGTCACCCCAAAGTGGATGCATTGCCTGGGAATTATTTACCAATTCTAGTATAGATTGGATTACTTTATATATTTTAATTGCCAAGTTCCTCTGTCCAGCACAAATTATTGTAAGGCAGTTCTGCTTTGTTTATTTAATGCTTAGGTATTAGTTAGATCTTTATTTTGAATTCAGTCTCAAGTATTTTAATGGATATTCTGGAGAAATTGATTTCTATTCTGAAGGACAATTTATCATAGGGAAGATGTTCGTGAATAACAGTGTGTTTTTAAGTCAATAAATTGGATCTTTTTAAATTACTAAATGCTCCCCATGATCAATGTATTAGAATATTATTGACTATAATCCCTACATTGTACTTTTATACCTGAACATTGGTACTTCTTAATCCCCTTCACCCATCCAACCGCCTCCCTGCCCCTTAAGCAACCATTAGTTTGCTCTTCATACTTACGAGGTTTCTCTCTTTGTTTTGTTCTTTCTTGGTTTGTTCATTTGTTCTGTTTTTTATTTATTTAAAGATTTATTTATTATTTATTTGAGGAGGGAGGGGCATTGGGAAAGATTCTTCAAGCTGACTCGCAGCTGAGCAGAGAGCCCGACTCTCACAACTCATGAGATCACTACCTGAATCAAAACCAATAGTCAGACATTTAACTGACTGAGCCACTCAGGCACACATGTTTTTTGGTTTTTACATGTATATTTATATGGTATTTGTCTTTCTTTGTCTGACTTATTTTATTTAGCGTAATAACCTCTAGGTCCATCCATGCTGTCATAAATGGCAAAATTTCATTCTCTTTTATGACTCAGTAATATTCCATTCTGTATATATACCACAGCTTCTTTATTATTTCATCTATCTATGGACACAGGTTGCTACCACATCTTGGCTATTGTAAATAATGCTGCAATAAACATGGTAGTGTATGTAGGTTTCAGAATTCGGAAGTAGAATTACTGTATTGTGTGGTACTTCTATTTTTAGCTTTTGAGGAAACAACCTACTATTTTCCATAGTGGCTGTACCAGTTTGCATTCCCAACAGTCCACAAGAGTTGCCCTCTCTCCCTATCATTGCTAATACTTGTTATTTCTTGTCTTTTGATAACAGCCATTCTGATTCAGATGAGGTGATATTCTGATTCAGATGAGGTGTGTTTTTGACTTGTATTTCCCTAATGATTAGTGATGTTGAGCATCTTTTCATGTGTCTGTTAGCCATCTGTATATCTTCTTAGAAAAAATGTATATTCAGGTCCTCTGCTCATTTTTAAAAACAGATTATTTGATTTTTGATGTTGACTTCTATGAGTTTTTTATATATATATATTTTGGACATTAACCCCTTATAGATACATCATTTGCAAATATCTTCTCCCACTCAGTAGGCTGCCTTTTCATCTCATGGATGGTTTTCTGCACTGTATAAATGCTTTTTAGTTTGCTGTAGTCCCAATTATTTATTTTTGCTTTTGCTTCCCTTTCCTGAAGAGACAGAGCCCAGAAAATTTGCTAAGGTTGACGTCCAAGAGATTATTGTCTTTTTTTTTTTTAAGAAATTTTATGGTTTCAGATCTTACATTTAGATCTTTAATTCATTTTAAGTTTATTTTTGTGTATGATGTAAGAAAGTGGTCCATTTTCATTCTTCTTCATGTAGTTGTCCAATTTTCCCAGGGTTAACAAATTTTGATGTTATGATGATTTTTATTGCACATGTGCAAATTTTTTTCAAGTTCTTCCAGCTTCCTGATAGTAAGTATCTTGGATTTGATGCTCTCTCTATAATTTTTGTTGTTGTTATCATCTATCAACTTTTTAAGGAAACAAAATAAAGCATCTTTACACTTAACCATATAACTTAAAACTATTTCATTACTAGGCTTTATTTATCTATCCCATTATAATATAAAAAAAAAGAGCATACTTCATTTAATCAATTCCCTATTAATGAATATTTGTATAATTTTTCTTTCTTTCCTATAAATCACAGTTTTGTTTTTTTCTAAAGATTTTATTTATTTATTTGACAGACAGAGATTACAAGTAGGCAGAGAGGCAGGCAGAGAGAGAGGGGGAAGCAGGCTCCCTGCTGAGCAGAGAGCCTGATGCGGGGCTCAATCCCAGGATCCTGGGATCATGACCTGAGCTGAAGGCAGAGGCTTTAACCCACTGATCCACCCAGGCGCCCCTATAAATCACAGTTTTAAAGTGAACATAAATGAATAAATAACTTTGCAAACTCATGTAAGATTCATTCTAGTAAGTGAGAAGTTTACAATAAAAAAAGCTAAAGTAAAATTAAGGTACATCTTTACTAAAGAGTTGTGATACACCTGGCATGGATTATGCAAATGATACAGACTTGGTACCAGCATTCTTTAAGAAAGTCAGAAAACAAATTGCTTTTAACTTACTTTGATTAGTCTAGTGACAAAAATGTCAATGAGTTAATGTTATGATCAGTACCATTAGATGTTTTCAGTCTAGCTGTGGAGACACTCAAGTTCCCCCAATTGATTATTACAATGGTAGGATTTGCGAAGTATTCTGGGGTACAGGAAAACATGCAGGTAACTCTATATAAAAATTGGGAATGTTTCACTGAAGAAATATTAGGTATATTTTTGCTTTTTAAAGCAACTTTATTGAGGTATAATTTATATGCTAGTACTCTGTCATTTTAAATATACAATTGAGTGATTTTAAAAAAAATTATATAATTGAATAGCCATTGCACAATTACAATGTTTTTTTTGAAAATTTTGTATCACCCTAAAAAGATCTCTGTCATTTGTAATCAGTTCTGTTCCCACTTGCCAAGGACCAGCCTTGAATGAAGGAATAAACCTGAGTTCCGAGGCATGAATGAGAAAGAAAGACACACAAAGAATGGGATCCGGAGGGTCACAGCCAAAGCTGAGAGGATGTTTATTTGTTTATAGAAGTTTTATATAATTCAAGCACAATACAATCATGCGGGAGTTACTTTGATTATTGCATGGATAATTCAATGGAATAATCTACCAGTAGATAACAGTTTTCTCATTCAGCACTGTTACACTACATTGTATCAGATCAACTAGCTTAAGGGTAGATCTATTTTTCTAGGTCTACCTCCTGCTATGTGGTTTAGGTGCTTCTGCAAGCTGCTGTTAACAGCAGCACTTTAAGGCTGAACTGTGGTGGGTAGGGCTGATCTCTGACCTGGCTCTAAGACCACAAGGACCTTATCAGCTTGCTCTCTGGTCACCTCCCCCCCTCAAGCCCCAGACAACCACTAACTGTCTATAAATTTGACATTTTGGGCATTTCTTACTAATGAAACCAAACAAGATGTGGTTTTTTTTGCATCTTTTGTGTATTTTGGTGATTTGGGGTAGATTGTTGTATAGAGGACAGTTATATTAAGGTGGTTGGTAATGTGTTTTTGTCATCTCTGTCCTTGCTGATTTTCTGTCTAGTTCTGTTAATATTGAGAATTATAGGCTTCAACTATTATTGTTGAATTATACAATTATTTCAATCCTCAATTCTGTTAGCATTTGTTTGCATATTTCGGAAATGTATTGTTATGTCCCTATATGTTTATAAATATTACATATATTCATGATGAATTGACATTTTAGAGTTATTAGTAACTATTTCTAGGTAATATTTTTGTCTTAAAAATTGTTTTGTCTCTTATTAGTGTAGTCTCTTAAGTTCTCCTTTGGTTATAGCTTGCATAGTATTTCTCAAATTTTTCCTTTCAACCTACATGCATCCTATTTGAAGCACATCTCTTTATCTCTATGGCTAACATTTTTTTAAACAAATCTGACAATATATAATTTTGGAATAGAATATTTAGTTCATTTACATTCACCTTAATTATGTAAGTGACTTTTGCTAAAAGAAGAAAACCCTGTGTTATACCAAGGATGTGTTTAGTGCCAAAGGTGGGTGTTAAATGTCATTTTCTGTGAATTTTACTATATTAACTACATTCCAAATTACAATCACGTCTTTGTGATTACTGGACTTTTGCCCCTATATAAATAACTTCTATTTAGGAACCTGTAATCATACATTGTATAACAGGCCAAGTTTTATATATATATATATTTTTTTTTTCCAAGTTATATTTGTAATTCCAACTCAGGCCATGCTTAATGCCTTTGGGTTTCCATGGATTTCAGGATAACATGCACATTCTTTAAAATGGATTGTATGTCCCTGTATGCTCTGACAGTTGCTTACCTCTATAATCCTACCATGTTATGCTCTTTATGAACTACATTTTAGTTGCACAGGACTCCTTTTCTATTCTTCAAATATCAAATCCTTTTTTATCACAAACACCACGTATTTACCTGGAATGTCCTACTTCCAGCTTTGCAAATACTTGTTTATTGTATCATTCACAGCTTAATTAAAATGTTGCATCTTCAAACTACTCATTCTAAAGTCACTCATTTTCAGATATCAACATTCTATCTCATTCCCCTGTTTAGTTTCTTTAATGAATTTTGTGTACTTAATTTAAAAGTCAACATATTTATCATATATTTCTTTCCTAAATGATAAGATCCATGAAAGTAGGAACCTAAGCCTCTTGTTTCCAGCTATATCCCCAGATCTTACAATATTTCTTGCAACATAATAGGTAATTGATATATATTTGAATTAATATACTTTACTATCATGTTTTAATGTTTAAATTGAGGAAATAACCTGATTGAGAATGAGAATGTACTTGTGCCAGTAGTCGTTTATTTACTCACACCTTTAGTCACATCTTTAGAAATATTTATTAAACATTAGGTCTAAGCACTATGTAGTTTCTAAGAGGGTAACAAATAATAAAAAGGCTTAATCCCAGGTCTCATAAATTTGGTTTGTTAATAATTACAATACAGTGTGAGAAATATCCTCTTTTAGAAAGTCCAGAACAACATATAGAAGGGTCAGTTATAAAGCATGCCTGAGAGATTCCTCATCTTGGATGATCCTTGGGAGCCTCATTTTGAATATTAGGACAAGGGCCTTCATTTTTTTTCTCTTCAGCTCTGTTATGTTTCTCAATAAAGAGTATTTACTTTCTTATATTTCAAAAGAAAATATATATGTATCCTTAGCATATGATGGCCGTCGAGCCAAGGGAATAGATGAGATCATTCAAGAGTGTTATAATTTAAAAAATGATCTTAAAATAATAGTTTTATTAGTTTTATTGAATATGGACAGATTACCCAAGGCAAAACAGTCTGGGTAATTTCCAAACCCACCGGCTTCATGAATAGAAAAGGACATATATAGTTAGATCTGCTATAATAGGAGTGTGTAGCCTTTCTGAACCTCAGACTGAAAGAAAACAACACCCACCCAAAGAATCATTGTATTAAGTAAAAAAAAACACTAGTTAACATGGAAACTGGAATATATTAAGTTCTCAAAGAATTATGTTTTTAAATTAATTTTCAACTAACATTGTCAAGCCATTTTAGATGTGATTCCAGAACTTATAATAAATATACAACAATGTTCCCATGCCCATTATGTTAAAAGCAAAGTTCACATACAAACATTCAAATTTCTTTACAATATGGACAGAGATCTCTTTTCTAAGTTCTTTATTTTTAGTATGTTTCCAATCTCTTTGTGATTTTTGCTTGTGCCAGGCCTTTCTAAAGTATACCTTGCTATTTTTGCCTGAAAAAAAAAATTTTTTTTTTCACCTGATTCCTTACAGCAGTATTCCTGAACTCTGTAGCTACAGGATATGTCATCTAAATCTCTGTGCCTCATCTGTTATTTTAACTATTTCCTCTGTTGTTGTTTGTTAGATTTCTCACTGAAATGGACTAAACAAATTGAAAGTGGGAAATCATTTGTGAGATCTCACATATTTATCTGCAGCACCTAGCAAAGTGCCTGTTGCGGAGATGACTCTCTTCTTTCTATCCCTCCTTCCACCACATACACATGCACACAAAGACACACACATAAGTTTAAAGACAGCTTTTGTAGTTCACTTAGTATCTCTAAATTATATTGCCCCATTAGTTAACATCGATTCTACAGAATCATAGAAAGAGAAACATCAGAGCTAGAAAGAACATCAAGGATTCATTTACTCTAGAGGTGTTCAGAAATATCAGTGTGGAATTTGAATATGCACTTAATCTGGTTCCAGCCACACAGGTTCTAATTCAGTAGGTTTGTAGTAAAGGTCCAACATTTGCATTTGGCTTAGTTTCAAAAAGTGAGGCTGACGTACACTTCTTATTGGGAAATTTTGACCATCTCCTTCCCATCCTTCTTACAAATGCAACTGACATGCTAAGAGGTAACCTTTCTTAGGTCACAGAAGAACTTGATGACAGGTTAAGAGTAGAAATGAATTGTCTTGTGACACTGCAACGATCTTTCTTTCCCCTCTACTCATACTGGCTTCCAAGTAAAGGAAAAGAGCTTCATTCTGATTTTTCCTCTTTTCTTCTTATTTTACTACCATCTCTGTATTTTTCCACAAATACTATCTTTTAAAAAAATAGAAAGAAAAGAAAAAATCTTCAGCGTTGACTTATGAAGGTGTCAACATCATCAGGGAAGCACAATGGCTCTGTGACAAAAGTTTTCCTAAAGATGATGTTCCTGATCAAACCTAAGGAACACTCAGGTTTTGGTTTTTGTTTTCATTGAGTTATGGGATTATACTGGCTTTTTCCTCAATCCTAACTGAAAAGATGGAACTAAACTAGGTGACCTCATTGTTGCACAAATAGAACACAGTATGTCTTCTTAAATAGATATTCAACCCATGGGAAAAAGAAAACATCATATTAAAATCCATAGTATAGCTGGAATGAGTCCAATCTCATTAGATATTGCCATCTTTGATAGATTTTCCTCATTTGCTAAGATTATTGAATATATAAATTATTCCATAAAACCATTTTAACAGAATCAGGGTAATATCTGCTTAATTAATAATGATTATAATACATTTTAGACATAGACTATGTAATGTTCTTAAAAAATATTTGTGAAGTGTGTCTTTTATTTTGAAATGGCTGATCATATGAAATATCTAATTCTACCAATGTCTTCTTCAAATTTCTGAAAGTGAGTATTGTCAATGTAGTTTTGGCAGGCTCAGACATCTACAAACCAGATCTGGGCACCTCTGGAGGTACCTTAAACATAGTGGTAGGTAGGCACAGTTTATTATATACAACATTTTCAAGGAAATCACACTTCTCATATAAAGTTAACAATACCTGGAAGGAGACAAATCCAAAATAGAAAAGTTGCAAGAAGATATTTATAAACCTTCATTTCAAAGCTTAATTCACCATGAGTCTTTAAAAATTTTATGCAAAAATAGAAAGAAGTATTAATTTCATTATTACTAAATTATTATTAAACACGGGGCAATCAATGATTTAAATCAAGCTGAGCTAATTGAGAGTGAATTATCATCATCCACTGTGAGAATATTGCTCATAAATTACCTCTGAAGTCCAAAGGATTATTATGCATTTATTCTTATAAATTATGGCTCCATGGTAAACTGGATGAGATTTTAATATTTTAGCATTCATTAAGTGTGAAGGCTTAGAGCCAACATAGTGATCAGCAAGCCTGGTTTGTCCTCTAATGAGAATAATTCTGTTATAATTAATTACCATAATTATCATAAATTTATATAAATTCAGGTTAACCTATAGAATTAATATTAATATTTGTATTTTGCATATTTTATTTGGGAATTAAAGGATGTAGGTTTAGTTTCTACTATTAAAACTTAATATAAGAACTTCAACATATTCAGTGTGAGTAATCATTTTATTTTGCATGTAGCATGCAAAATATACAATCAAAAGGTAATTTACATAAGCTTATAGAAGCTTATCTGAACTCTCCCTTAGTCTGTGTCATTATGTGCTCATTCATATTTTCAGGCCTGTAGCCACTGATGGATTGTGCTGAGTGATTGAAGCATGTGGGAAGAGGGCAGCTTCCCTGAAAGTACACAGACTTCATAAGGATGGAAAAGAACCCTAAATAAAAATCAGGGTATTACTGTCCAAAAACAAAAGAAAATGGATAACTGACATTCTAAAATACAAATATCTACCACAATAATAGAGATAAAAAATTAAAAAAAAATAGAAGGCAAAGTCAAGTTGGGTCCAAAACAATCCTAGTGAAGCATCTAAGAAAATGAATCAGACTCGTTTTGAATATTAATAAACTGCATGTAGCACATTCCATGATGTGAGTTGAGTTCTTCCCCAGTATTTTTTTTTTTTTGGTTATAGAAATACATAGATTTGGGGGAGGGGGCATTCAACTGCTGTTATCACTGGCCACTTTGGTGGTTTTATAATGTCAGTATGTAAGCATCTATACACTAATATGCCAGCTTACTAATGTATTAAGGGACCTAATGATTCTTGATGATATTGCTGTGAATAAATAGATTACTAAACTTGTTAAATTCTATAAACATGGGGCCAAAAATAAAATACCCTTAAAAGCACACTTTTAATTTTTAGCAAATACCAAGATTACTCCGAGAACTAAAAAGTTACAAATCTAGTATAAACAACTTGACATGGAAAAGGCTTTCTTTAAATAGACTATAGCTATTCACTTCACTCTCATGAGGTACCTGAAAATAAGAAATGTAATAATAAATACTTTTGAAAATAAATCAGTCTAAAATAATTATAAACATTAATATTTTGAGTACTTTTATTTTTTATCTCAAAGGTATATATTTTCCACTCTTACACTAAGACCAGCCCAATTGTTTCAAACACTGAAAATAGTTGTCTACTTCTGCTTGACAGTAAAAAACTATTATTTCTGCTTCTGTTGAGTGTAGCACAAAGTACAACTGTTTAACTACATAACAGCTTTCTGTCAGAAAGTAATCAAGCAGGCCAGATTATGGCAGAGAGTTTTTTTTTAAAAGAACAGCTAGTCAATTTTTCTAATTTACATCGGCCTTACATCTTTACTATACTAGATTTTTATCTCACAATACTTATAAAATATATGATCTAGACAATAGAAATTTCTACAGTGAGAAAGTTGCCTAAAATCTCAAGTCAGAATGATAATTGCATTCCAGAACTTTTTATATATGTTCTGATTCATTAACTGGTCCCCCATATCCTCATTAATATGATCTGGGAAACAGATTTTGTTTTGTTTTCTTACTGAAGTAAAGACAGAGTGAACAATTGTAATTTATTCTACAAGTCATTCATTTACTTACTTAACAAGTTTGTTGATCACTTACAATTTTCTAAGTATTGTATTACCAAACCAATGGATGAAGAAGACTGACATTGTTTTCCTTACTCAGAGAAAGCCTAATCTAGGAGGGATTATTTGTAATCAATTATTTTTTTATAATTATTTGTTTAAAAGATGTATATTGTAAAATTTATATGTGCATTATATATAGTTTTATTTATAATATACAGTATCATATAAAGAGAAGTAAATATTAAGCTTTCAATTGTGGGATACCAATAGTGAATAGGCATTATTTATATGGAGAGAAATGGGGAGAGTATATATCCCACACAGAGTGACAATCATGAGACTGGAGGGACCTTACCATTTTTTAAGATCTGACTGATGGCCAGTATGTCAAAGGAACAAAGAGAATGAAGAATATCCTGCAAAGGTGGCAGTGGTTGGAGAGGATAGAATTTTGGCCATCATGCTAAGGATTTGGCACATTATTCCAGTAGGAGAAAGTAATTAAAAAGTTATAAGCAAAGTGGCACCATGATACATTTTGCACTTTATATGTAATCCTTTTTATACAGTACTATCAAATTCTTGGAAAGAGCCACACAGGAGTAGGAAGAAGAGAAAACTGAAGTAGATCATATGGGACATGTTGGTGGCTTAGACTGTGGTAGAGACAGTGGAACTGAAGAGCATGTAGCATGCTTTGGAATATTAATAGTATACAAAATGGATGAAATTTAGTGACATTTTACTTAATGCTTATAAAAACCCAGTGTGACAAATATAAGAGCTTATGGAATTTGTCCCAGTTCCTTCAGTATGTCTCAGAGTAAAAATTAAAACCCAAGTACTTAAGTTCAAACTTAAGGGAGTATATATATGTGTGCACATGCACCAAATGTGGTATACAGGACTTGAAAAATTTAAAATATATACCAGATTCAGTACCATGAAACTTATTGGCCTTTGGGAATGTATTGTTTTGTTTTGCCTACTGATGTGTAGAGGTTAATATGTATGCACAAGAGTCAGTCTTTTTGGGTTTGATTCCTAGCTTTGTCACCTACAGCTATTTGATCTAAGGGATATAATTTAACACCTTTGTGTCTTAATCTGTAAAATGGTATAATACTAATGCCTCAATCATTGGGAAGCTGGAAGTATTAAGTAAGTTAGTAATAGTAATTTGCGGTCAGTCTGGTTCAGTATGTATTGCTCTGATAATGATAATTATGGTAATGATGATGAAGAATGACAAGTTATATTTTATAGGCTTGATGAGTCAAAGGGAGGTGAATAAGTGAAGATAATAAGTATAGGTAAGTCTTTTGAAAAGTAAATCTTTAAAGTAAGGCATAAGATAGGGCTCTGTGCAGTAAAGAATTTTTATCTTCCCCAAAGAGAAATCTGATCTGTGTCCTCCTCTTCTTAGAGATATCTTTATTTGCCTGGGAATATTGTAGTAGCCACCTAGTAACAATGTGATTTGGGATGAGGGTTGACCACACCTGATAGTCTTAGGGTGGGCCTGGCCAAGTCAGAAAAACTAACCACGTGATTTTGGGTGGGGACTGTAAGTCACATGTTATCAGTTGATCTGAAATTCAACCAAGTAAGTAATTAATTATTCATATGGAACACAGCTTCAATAAAAACTCTGGACATTGATGCTTATAAGAACTTGCTATGATTGATAACATTTTATGCATACTGTCACACATTAATTCCAGGAGGTGGAAGCTTTTAAACTGAGTGTGATTTTGGTCTTCTTTGGTCCCCTCCCCCCACCAGGTTTGCAGATGTCAGAAGTGAGGGTGTTTTTCTGTGGACTCTTCCTTTCAACTTTGTAACTGGACCTTAACCTCTTGAAGATTGTGTCCAAAGCCTTCTGTGAGTGTGCCTACTAACTACAGTTTGACTTACTTGAGATAAGCTCTAACTAAATGAAATTTGTGGTTTAAGAATGTGCTTTAATTATGTTAATGAAAGTACTCAACAGTTATTTAAAAGGTAAAACACGGGGCGCCTGGGTGACTCAGTGGGTTAAGCCTCTGCCTTCAGCTCAGGTCATGATCCCAGTGGTCCTGGGATCGAGCCACGCATCAGGCTCTCTGCTCAGCAGGGAGCCTGCTTCGCCCTCTCTCTCTGCCTATCTCTCTGCCTACTTGTGATCTCTCTCTCTCTCTGTTAAATAAATAAATACAACCTTTAAAAAAAAAAAAGGTAAAACACTTAAATACTACAGGGAAAAAAAAAAAAAAAAACAGAAAAGAAAAAGAAACATGAACCCCAGACAGGGTACTGAGAGATAGCAATCATGACGTGTGGCATATCTGATTTCAGAAATCTATCAATGTCCTTGCTTTATCCAGTGTACTGATACAGCTAGAAAAATGAATGGGGAAAGATTGTTTTTATTTAGATCATTCTGTATATGTAGTCTAAGGGTGTAATATATTAAATAAATATTGTCTTGAATTTAAAGAAAGAAAAGTAAACTAAAAGAATTGGTGAATTACAAACAATTTAATAGTAAATCATCTTTTTATTTTCTCCTCAAGAAAGAACTCACTAAATTTAGGAAAAATTATGAAGACAATCAAGGACTGGAGTATTTAATAAAGTTTTAATATAGTTAGTATTGATAGATATTTTACTTTGAATGACAAAGAGATTCCAAACATCCTGCCCTCACATCTAGATTATGTGTACTTACATTATTTTCTTTTTACAGGTATTCTATTGTGCAACCACAATTTTCTAAATTGCTGAACTCACTTCCAAACCTAAGTGATTTTGCCTCTTAAGATCATTCATTTACAATGGCTTTTTCATTTCTAAATTCCTTATTTGTTTCACTTCTTGGATGGGTGAATTTATCATTGATTTTTTCAGTAAAATCTAATAAAGGCAACATTCTCTGAGAATATCTTTCTACCCGTTTGATTCACGACTTGCCAGTATAATAACATCTGATCATAATTTATGTTTCCACAACTTTGGTGATAACATTTTTATCTATCCTTGCATGTTGTTGTGTTAAGAGACCAGTTGTATTTTCTCCTCTTATTTAGAAAGTTGTTTGATAGACAAACAGGTATTTTTTTTAAAGAGCAAATTTACTCACTACGAAGAGAACAGTATTAGGTAATTTTCAGGCTCTAAAAAATGTAGTTGAACTCAAAACTCCTAGTCCACCTCTAGCTACTGATTTCCAAAATTACGAATATCAGAATGAAAGTAAAACAAATCTACTAAAAGAAAAATTAAAATTTATTTGCAATACAAATTAGAAATGACAGCTGCAGAGAGCGCAAGGGTTTTCCCTTTTTCCATTTATTCAGCTGTGTCAGCAATCAAGTATAGAGTTGGGTAATTTCATGTGTAAGCCAGAGTGGTGCACAGGTCTCAAAGCTGAGGAATAACTTGCATGGGAAAAGAGCAAAAGAAAATTCTGAAACATGAAATGCTTTGACTCTACTTTCCTTTCAAACAGTCTTATAATTATGATGTAGGAAAGACAGGGTTTGAAGCCAATGGCTGAGAAAGAATTCTTGAAACATCTATGGTGCAAAAAGGTGATTTTATGAAAGCGTGGGGACAGGACCCGAGGGCAGAAAGAGCTGCATTGAGGTCATGAGGAATGGCCCATTAAATACTTTCAAGTTGGGAGGGGGGTTAGGGATAGTGTAAGTCTCTAAGGAATTTTGGAAGCAAGGTTTCCAGCACCTTGAGGAGGCTAGCTATTGTTGGGAAAAGGTCATTTATTACCATCTAATAAAACCTTAGTCATGAGACCCCCTCAGATGTATATCGGTTGGTCATATGCTTGTGGGATGATTGCCAATGTGTATCTTGGGAGGTTTAGAGATAAAGGAAGTTTCCAAAGGAATTTTTATATGGTAAAGTAAATTTACAGGATCCTGGGGGAGGTGAGGCTCAGACTAGGATTACCTTTTGCCTTCAGCAAAGTATTAACATCCAGTCAGTTGAGTCCCTAGAGGAATGTCACTCTGCCTGTTTCAAGGACTTGTCAATGGGCTGTAGATAGTAAGAAAACTTAATAATTTTTCTTCTGCCTTTGTTTCCCACATCAATTTTGGTTTCTTAAAATAATCTCATAGTCATTATATCTCAGAAAAGAAGCTTTAAAGGGATCACAGTTATGGCTAATAAAACAAAAACCAAACAAAGACATGAAGGCACTTCTTAACATGCCTTAATAAACCACAATCAAGAGTTAGATGTCATGCCTTTAATTTCCAGATCTATTAGTAAATAGCCCTGCTAATTTAGGTCACTTAAATCTTTTTCTACTGCTCAGTTTCTTATTTACAACACAACATATTCAATGTTTTGAATTGCATTCTACTTACATTTAAGTGTTTTGCTGACTCAGTCTGAGTGCTAGGGTAGGCAAAAGTGAGTAATAAGAAGCTGAATAAATAGGGATTCAGTAAGCCTCTTCACTTTTATCTCTTTTGTAGTTTGATTCCGGCTTATTATTTTATTTGAGGGGAAATAAGGTCTGATAATAAAAATGAAAGGTGAAATTCATTTTAGCTTTATAATTCAGTTATATAAGATTTTTCCTTGCAGTATATGATACAGCATTGCCAGAGAAAAGATACAAAATACTAGATATTTATTTTCAAATGATCAGTCATCCATAATAAATTTTCTTTTACACCCTTCATGCTTTTTACTTTTGCTAGTCTCAAATCCATTATTCTTTAATAATATGATATTTTCAGGTTTCATAATCAGATTTCTATTAATAGTATAGTGGTCTCAGTAAGAAAGCCTCCAAGTTGAAGCATTACAGCTGCATTTTATGTTATTAAATGCATGAACATAATTGGTGAAAGTACTGAGGTCAGTCACTGAGTCAAGAAGTAGATGGAGAGAGGTCATGTACTCATGTCCACTGGGTACACATGATAATATGATGCAAATAATAAGAATCAATAGTACATTCCTGAGCTAAAACTTGAGCTGAGAGTTATGTGAGTAAAGTACACAGTGTTGAAAAATACTGTACTGACTCCTTTGCTTCCCAATTATTACTTATTTCTATATTATTAATAGTAAAAACTAATTATTTGTTTTATGTGCTAAAGGACCAAGAGGTTGGGAAAAAAACTTTGTTAGTTCAAAATAAGAAGATTAATGTTAATTAGATTACCAAAATATAACCAGGAAATGTACTAGAAGTGTTTCAATAGCTAAAAAGTTTAGTAATTCATTTTTAAGCTTAAGATTACAGAAAAGCTCTTCTCAGGTTGTGAGTGATTGCAGCGATGGTCCCAATGTTTTATCCATCTTGAATCCATCATTTTTACCATGTAACCTCATACTCTTTTGCCGCTGAGATCAGAGTGACCTACTACATCAATTGACACTGAGTTCAACCATGTGATTTGCTTTTTAGAATGGTATATTGCCTTGTGCATTGAATTTTGCTCTCTTGAACCTTTGCCATCATCAGAAAAGCATGCCCAGACTAATCTGCTGAAAGATGAAAGACACATGGAGCACAGCCAAATCACCAAAGTGCTCCCAGCCAAGACCAACCTAAATCAGCCAACATCTAGCTGTTGTGAGTGAACACACAACATAAGAGACCACAGTATTTGAGTGAGCTCAGCCAATACCAGAAACACTGACTAGCTGATCACAGCCTAAATTGCAAGCATTCAGACTAGTGGGATAAATAAATATTGAATATATGAAGCCACTGATTTTTGGGAATAGATAATTGGTACAGAAGTCCTAATGTTTAATTATAAACCTATGCACAGGGTGAGACTTATTTATTTTCTAAAATCTTATATCTATATCTTATGATGTGATTATAATATTTGCTTTAGAACTCAGAGAAAGATTATAATTTAAAACATGAAATCAGTATTCCCTTGAAATAAAAGACACTCAAAATATATACTTAAGAGTATTTCTTGTACTGATAACCAAAGGCAATTTAATTTTTTAAGGCCATGTATTACATTATGATGAGAATGGAGTCTAGGAATCTAACAATCTTTCTCAATTGTTATACAAATTATAATAAATAATTTGTATAAAATTATATATATATATATATACATATTATGTGTATGTGTGTATGTGTGTGTGTGTGTATATGTATATATGAATGACATCAACAAGATGGTAAATTAAGAAGTGCCAGGCCTTTATTCTCCACAGAAATATCAAATGAACAAGTACAGATAATTTTATAGGATCTCTGAAAAACAATCAAAGATTACAACAATTAAGCGAATGCTTAATCAAGAAGAAGCCATATTCAAATGGCAGGAAATTTCATAACAGTTTTATCTACACTTTGCACTACCCCTTCCAGAGTGTGACATGGAGTGGCCTGGTTGAAATAACTTAATTCCCAGTTACCTCCTGCAAAAAGGAAGGAACAGAATGGAACTTGTTTAAAATATCTAAATGTCTGTGGAATTCCCTGGGGGCTGTTTTATTGTTTGTTTGTTTCACTTGACAAGAGCTTAGTCAATGAATAGAAGTGTAGTTTGGATTGCAAGCTGGGAACTGCAGAAGGTGTTACTGGGCACTGAGATGTTTGAAAACTGTAGGGGGGCAGCAGAGCCATGGATACATTGTGGGAGGTAGGTAAGAGATTATGGAAAGAGGAATACAATAGAGTATTTAAGTTCATGAGAAGTTGGGATGAGAGTCTTTAGGAAATTAAGATATTTAGGGGCATCTGGGTGGCTCAGTCAGTTAAGCATCTGCCTTCAGCTCAGGTCGGGATCCCAAGCTCTTGGGTTCAAACTCTGCATTGGGCTCCCTGCTTAACAGAAAGTCTGCTTCTCCTTCTCCCTTTATTGCTCCCCCTGCTTGTGCTCTCTCTCTCCCTCTTTCTTTCTGTCAGATAAATAAATAAAATCTTTAAAAAATAAAAAAGGAAATGAAGACATTTAAAATCAGCTGAAGAAATTTAAACTGAATGGATAAATAAATATATAAAGCACACACTCAGGCCTAAACAAGACCCATACCCACAAGACCTGAGAAATCCTTACATCTTTACTCCAGACTGATCTCTAGGCTTAACATAATACCCTCTAGTTCCATCCACATCATTGCAAATGGCAAGCTTTGGGGGGTTTTTGATGGGTGCATAATATTCCATTGTATATATATATACCACTTCTTCTTTATCCATTCATCTGTTGATTGACATCTAGGCTCTTTCCATAGTTTGGCTATTGTGGACATTGCTGCTATAAAGATTGGGGTGCACATGCCCCTTTAGATCACTACATTTTTTTTTAAAGATTTTATTTATTTATTTGACAGACAAAGATCACAAGTAGGCAGAGAGGCAGGCAGGAAGAGAGGAGGAAGCAGGCTCCCTGCCAAGCAGAGAGCCTGATGCAGAGCTCGATCCAAGGACCCTGGGACCATGACCTGAACCGAAGGCAGAGGCTTTAACCCACTGAGCCACCCAGGCACCCCGGATCACTACATTTTTGTCTTTGAGGTAGATGCCTAGTGGCAATTGCTGGGTCTTAGGGAAGCTCTATTTTCAACTTCTTGAGGAACCTCCATACTGTTTTCCAGAGTGGCTGCACCAGCTTGCATTCCCACAGTGTAAGAGGGTTCCCCTTTCTCTGCATCCTCAGCAATATCTGTCATTTCTTGACTTGTTAATTTTAGCCATCTGACTGGTGTGGTTTTGATTCGTATTGCACTGATGCCAAGTGATGCTGAGCACTTTCTCATGTGTCTGCTGGCCATTTGGATGTCTTCTTTGCAGAAATGTCTGGTCATGTCTTCTGCGCATTGGATTATTTGTTCTTTGGGTATTGAGTTTGATAAGTTCTTTATAGATTTTGGATACTAGTCCTTTATCTGATATGTCATTTGCAAATATCTTCTCCCATTCTGTCTGTTGTCTTTGGTTTTGTTGACTATTTCCTTTGCTGTGCAAAAGCTTTTGATCTTGATAAAGTCCCAATAGTTCATTTTTGTCTTTGTTTCCCTTGCCTTTGGTGATGAAGAAACAGACTCTTCACTGTATAAACTGATGGTTACCAGAGGGAATGTGGGTGAGGGATAGGTTAAGTAGGTGATGGAGATTAAGGATTGCACTTATAATAAGCACCCAGTGCTGTATGTAAGTGTTGAGTCAATTTATTGTACATCTGAAACTAATATTATGCTGTATGTAAAAATAAATGTGTGTGTGTGTGCGTGCACACGTGCGTCAATTTGAGAAATAGTATAGATCAGAGAAAAATGAAAAATACTTAAAACTTTCAGGATACAGGGGCACCTGGGTGGCTCAGTGAGTTAAAGCTCTGCCATCGGCTCAGGTCATGATCCCAGGGTCCTGGGATGGAGCCCCGCATCAAGCTCTCTGCTCAGCGGGGGCCTGCTTTCTCCTCTCTCCCTGCCTGCCTCTCTGCCTACTTGTGATCTCTGTCTGTCAAATAAATAAATAAAATCTTAAAAAAAAAAAAAACTTTCAGGTTATAGGTTCTGCTTCTTTTTCTTTTGAGGCTTATAGAATAAAAAAATCCCAAATTATTTTATTTTCCTCATTACTTTTAGTGTGTTTTACTGTTGCTATTTTACTAGCTACCCTCCAACCCCAGCTAGTATAGACATA
Organism: Martes martes; assembly: GCF_963455335.1. Lineage (NCBI taxonomy): Eukaryota > Metazoa > Chordata > Mammalia > Carnivora > Mustelidae > Martes > Martes martes. The sequence continues at coordinate 71,144,803 of NC_137896.1, forward strand.
GTCCCAGATACACACACACACACACACACACACACACACACAAATGCCAATTTAGAGAGGGAAGGGAAAATTAAAGGAGGGGGGAATTGGAGGGGGAGATGAACCATGAGAGACTTTGGACTCCAGGAAACAGACTGAGGGTTTCAGAAGGGAAGGAGTGGGAAGATGGGTTGGCCCAGTGATGGTTATTAAGGAGGGCACATATTGCTATGAGCACTGGATATTATATGCAAACAATGAATCATGGAACACTACATTTTTCAAAAAACGCCAATTTAGGAATTGTTCAAACCAGAGTTAAATCTCAGTGTTATATCTGTATTGTTGCATATGTGTATGGATATATACTTCCAAAAATATTATGTGTGGGTAGAGTTTGCAAACTGGGATTGAAGATATAGGATAAAATGAAATGTTTCCCTTTAAGGTTCAAATATTTCTCTATTTTTATAAAGGATAATACTAAAAATAATATAAAAGAAATCTAGTCTCACCCAAAGATGGAGAGAAATTAAGAGGAGTAAAAATGAGCCCCAAATTGTCTTTCTAAAAATGTCTCCTCTTAATGCTCTAATAAGAGTAATCGAGTGACCAGTGGCCATAAAAATTTCACTAAATTGATAGTTTTTTGCAAGAACTAGTCCAGTTTAGTGAAAAGACAAAGAATAACATCCATTTATGTTAGTGAGATATGGTGTTTCTAATATTTTTTTTTCCTTTTTATATTTGGTTTACACCTAGAGCAGTTTATGAGTTGTTTTGAACTTTATAGTTATGCACACCCAGTATCTCCTGGTAAATATGTGTTTACCTTGAGGGTGAAAAGCACATAAAGTTAAAATACTTCTCCCTTCTTCATGTTTTAGAAAATGAACAGACATGGAATTCTGAGACTGTGATGATTCCTTTAATAATGTTGCAGGTAGCTATCTACATGGTGACTTTGTCTCAAACTTTAACAATTTTTTTTTTCTTAGAGTATGATTTTTCATGAAGTTTCATAGAGTGTCATACATTTTAACTTGAGACTAGTTTTGGAAGATATATATCTAGGAATGTGTTTCTATTAAAAATAAATATTTTCTTCCCAAACAATGGAGGGAAGTGCTAAAAAGAAATGAGCTACTAGCTCGTGAAAATGCATGGAGGAAATTTATATTACTATGAAATAAGCCAATCTGAAAATGCTATAGAATGAATGAATCCAACTGTACAACATTCTTGAAAAAGAAAGATTTTGGGGACAACAAAAAGATCAGTGCTTGTCAGAAGTTGGGGTCTGGGGGAGGGATAGATAGGCAAAGCATAGAATTTTTAGGACAGTGAAAATACACCACATGGTACAGTAATAATGGATACATTCATTATGTATCTGTCCAAACTCATAGAATGTGCAGCGCCAAGAGTGAACATTCATGTAAACTATGCATTTCAGATAATATGATGTCTCAGTTTAAGTTCATCATTGTAACAAATGTACACTCTGGTGGGGGGGTAGAAAATGGGGAAAGCTATGCATGTGTGGGAGCAGGTATGTTGGTATATTGAGAAATCTCCTTCCCTTCCTCTCAATTTTGCTGTGAATTTAAAACTGCACTAAAAATAAAGTCTTCCTTTAAAAAATTAAAATAAAAAAAATTAGAGGTTAAAAAAAAGCAACCAAAACAAAACAAAACAAAAGCACCTAGAGGATTAGTGAAGTTGTGCATGCAGAATTTCTGGAAGTTCTCAGATGGATATGATTAAAGAAATATACTTCATTTCGTGTAATTACAAAAGATTATTCAATGCCCTTTATAGTCAGAGCAACTAAGAAATTAGAACAGAATTTGAACTCAAATATGGGTTAATTAAGGTAGAGAAAGGGGAAAGGAGACAGACGGAAAAAGACCAGCTTTGTGTCTGTAATTCCCTTTCAGCTTTGTTGATTTCCTCTCAGTTTTTGGAGTGACCAAGTCTTGTTGAAAAGCCTCCTTGAGAATATGGACTCAAATGGTCTAATTTGGAGGGGAAGAAACACAACTGGGTGATGGGAATACCAGAAAGAAGACAATGAGCACACTCCAGAACAATTTCCTTATGTTTTATTAGAGGGGACAAACTCTCCCAAGCAGCATTTTTATGGAAATACTGTTCTCCAGGCGGTGGTTTTAAAAAGGAAAACTTTCCCCTTATAACTGAATATCTCTGGCCACACAATTTATAGGTACCTCTTTTTTTTACTAAGCCTTGAACTTAGCTTCCTATTAATTCACTAATACATCAATAAACATAATTGAAAGTCATTTTAAACTTTTAAATAAAGAAGTTCTAAATATTTCTTTAAAAATAAAAATGGAGAGACCTATCAAAAGAAATCAGAAGTTTTTTAAAATAAGTGTTACATTTTGTTTTGTTAAGGAAATATTTTCAGAACACTCAAGAATCAAAAGGAATGGGTACACAATACTTTGCTTCTGTTTCTCTATTTCCATATTTGTGTATGTGTGTGTATATTTGTGTGTGTGTGTGTATGTTCCTTTGTTTAGAATTTAAACCACTAAATCTGCCATTAAGTCTTATAGTCATGGATGACCATTAAATTTTTTAAACAGTCAGGGATATTAAGAACAGTAATCACATTCTTACCATGATTTGACTACTTTTTCCCTAAAATACTGCCATAGATGTCTATTGAGGAAAAGAACTTCCAAAAATAAATACTGAGCCAAACTCCCTATAACCAGTTTCTGCTCTGATGTGCTGAATGGTGTACGCAGTACCAAAAACTCAGGAGCACCCAAAGTATTTAACTTGGTCTCAACTAGCAGACACCAGGGGAAACTGACTGTCCACACACATAAAAAACCCACACATGAAATAATTTTCTAAGTTATATAAACAAGATTAATTAGAGTAAATTATTTGTTTACAATCTAACTTATTCCCTACATGATTTGAGATACATATTCTATACCCTAATAATTTATTCATATGTCATTGAATAAAGTGAGGTAAAGAAAAGCTTATTACAAGAGAAATATGATATAGTCAAGACTTAATATGCAAAATACATATACCATGGTTTACACAAATATTGTTAGAATATAGAGTTTAGGCCTGGAAGGAAGTCTATATTGCTGAATTACTGACTGCAAGAAGAGGCAGGTTCCTCTACAAATGTTAAGGTTTGGGCTTTATGCTCAAAGCAACATGACTACATTGATAAAATTAGCATGAGAGGGATAAAATTAGATATAAGTTAAAAAATTTCTCTGCACATGATCTGAGTAAAGACTTAAAGAGACAAGTTTGAAAGGAAGTAATTGAGGTCAGAGAACATGGGGAGGTCCTACTACTTATAGCAGAAAAGCAATGTGGATTTGTTATTGATTGGTTGGGAGGGGAGAGTGAGACATTGCGGCTAGATCACAGCTTTTTTTTTGGCTTTATACATATTGTATATGTATTTGTGTAAAGAAAGTATGCAACTAGCTGGTTAAAAATTAAGTGGGAAATAAATTTAAGCATGTGTTTCTTTTAATAAGAAATGTAAACAATTTTTCCCTTTTCTTTTTTTAAGATTTTTATTTTTTTATTTGATAGACAGAGATCACAAGTAGGCAGAGAGACAAGGCAGAGAGAGAAGAGGAAGCAGGCCACCCGCGGAGCAGAGAGCCCGATGTGGGGCTCAATCCCAGGACCCTGGGATCATGACCTGGGCGGAAGGCAGAGGCTTTATTTAACCCACTGAGCCACCCAGGCACCCCAATTTTTTTCCCTTTTTGACCTTATATAAACTCTCCAGCTGTTAAGTCCCTTAAACTTGTTAAGGATGAACCTTGAAAGCATCTATCCTCTGCCTCTCTCCACCCCCAGTCTTACTCCTCATTCCTACTTACTCTCAGGGCCCAGGCAAACGCATAAAGAACCACACCGCTCCCAGAAGATGGCCTTTGCCCTTGAAGTCATTAGCATCCAACATCACTTCATTCATTAAGGCCATGGACTCATTCAACAATAATCTTTTGAATGTTCCTATATACCAGGCACAGTTCCAAGAACTAGAGTAAAGCATTTAATGAAACAAGCAAAATCCCGCCCTGATTGTGGTTATATATTCTACAGGAAGGAGACAAAATATCCTAAAGAGGCAAAATACATAATGTGTTAGGAACATTTTTAATATTCAGGAGAATAATAATACAGTGAAAAAAGAGGAATTTGGGGCTTATTGTTGTTTATCTTTACATAAAATGGTTAGGGAAACTAAGAAGGTGACATGTAAGATGTGAGGGAGATGAAATAAAAACCATGTTGCTCCATCTGAGAGAAAGAGAGCTGAGAATGCAGCTGGGACAATGCCCATTCCCCTCAAGATCTTCCAAGTTGCTTCCCACCACTGCTCAGTTCCGAAATCATTCCCCACATTTTTAGGGTTTGTTAAAGGAGCATCCTACTACTAGGTACCAAAATTTGTATTGTATCTACCGTTATTGGATAAGTTATCCCACATATTAGTGTCATAAACCAAGATATATGAATTATCTTTCATAGTTTGTGTGGGTTAATGATTAAGAAGAAACCACTGGACAGCCAGTGTCGCAAGTTTTGTCTGAGATGGCAGACAAGATATCAGCTGGGGCTGCGGTTGTCTGGAGGTTTGACTGGCACTGGAGGATCTGATTGCAAGATGGCCAGTACGCATAGCCAGGAGCTGGTTACCGGTGGGAGATCTCAGCTTCTCCCCAAAGGAACTTTTCCACAGGCCTTCTTAAGTTTCCTTCTGCTATGGCAACTCATTTCCCCTACCATGAGCAAACTAAGAGAAAACGAGTAGAAGTTATTCATTTTTGACCTAGTCTCCGAGGTCACATAGCATCACATATAACATGTTGAGTCTATTTGTTCGAACCAAGTAACTAAGCCTAAGCCACATTTAAAGTGAGGAGTAGCAAAGATTCTAGCTCTATTTTAATACCATTGTAATGAGGGAATAACAGGTGCAAAGTTTCAGGAGCAGGGAAATTAAAGCAAAGTCCTGTGACTGGCAAATTAAAAGTAACAATAATGAAGCTGGGTAGGATGATTAGATTATTTGTCAGAGAAGATGATAAATCTCTCTTTGAAAATCTTCAACTCCCTTTGGGAAACTTAGCAGTAGTTAGAAATCAAATGAACAGTTTTGCGAATGCTCTACTACTGTAAGAGCGTACATCAGTAAAATGCGTCATAGTTTACGATATTTTAATTTTAATTTTATCCCCTATAGTCTTATTTTCCTCATGACTGCAGCTTTTTATCTGTCCCATACTGCCTGTGTCAGAGATGGTATACCTAATACACTACAAGTCACATTAATGTTAGTGCAATTTCAAAGAGCTTGCATGTAGCTTTGGCTGCAAAAGACATTGTCTTGTCATAAGCATTAGTATATCTATACATAATACTGAGATTTGGGGCTAAAATATATAAAGTCAAAGACAAAGCATGTGAGAAAAGAGACTTTCCATTAACAAGTGATTTGATTATTTTCTAAAAAGCAAACCATATTCCAATGATTGGAAAAAGGATATTGGCAAAGTTTTGATTGACCAGAAATGGATATGTGCCTCTATGCAGTGGTCAATAATCCCTCATGCTTTTAGTTACGTATATACCTTAAGGAGCAGAAATAGTCTTTAACTGAATGGCACATGTTAAAATGTAGGCCCGTGGCTTCTCCAATTTAAAAAAAAAAAAAAGTATAATATTTCCAGTTACTTATAAATCTGTTCTTGCAGGGATGCCTGGGGGGCTCAGTCAGTTAAGCATCTTCATTTGGCTCAGGTCATGATCCCAGCGCCCTGGGCCTGGCTCAGTGAGGCATCTGTTTCTCCTTCTCCCTCTGCCTGCCGCTCCCCTTGCTTGTGCACTCTCTCTGTCTCTGTCAAATAAATAAATAAAATCTTTTAAAAATTAAAAAAAAAAAAGAAATCTGTTCTTGCAAATTCTACTCTTTAGCACTTGTTATCAGACCGTGTGTATACCTCATATTCTTGGCTTATATTAATATTCTCTTTATTAGAAGTCTGTAATTTAAGGGAAACTATTTGCTTAGGATGACTTGTTGATGTCTCACAAAAACTCCATAGAAGTAATTCATATATAAGATAACTTCAATGTCCTAGTACCTTACTTTGTGGTTGATTTCCATGAAAAGACTTTTTTTATTAAATGGTGAATTTTGACTCATGTTGAACTTGTGCATTTTATTTTTGCTGTGACTTTGGTTAAAAATCAGAAATACTTTTGGGATACCTGGGTGGCTCAGTCAGTTAAGTGTTTGACTCTTAATTTCAGCTCAGGCCATAATCTCAGGGTTGTGTGATCAAGCCCTGCGTCAGGCTCTATGTAGGGAACCTGCTTAAGATTTTCTCTGTCCTTCTCTCTGCTCCTCCCATCTCTGCTTCTGCTCTAAACAAATAAACAAACAAATAATAGTAAAATACCTTTTGATGCCCAGGTAGCTCAGTCAGTTGTGTCCAACTCTTGATCTTGGCTCAGGTCTTAATCTCATGGTTGTGAGTTCAAGTCCTGAAAAAAAAAGTAAACAATACTTTTTGTTGTCTTATGTTTTAACATTTGTAATAAGGAAGAGGACCCATAGAATTAAAATAAAAATTTGAAATAATATTGTGGCAGTTCATGATTTTGCACATCTGTCAACACTCGTAGACATGTACACTAAAAATGGTCACTTGTAACACATATAAATTTTGCATTAGTTAAAAATAAACAAACAGATAAGAAATAAATTCTAGAATAATTTAGTATGTATTAAGACAAATGGCCAATTTCATGTTTAAAATATGTTTCACCATATATATGGATGTGTGTGTGAGTTTTGTGTGTCTATTGTTTGATTTGAAAACAACAATTAGCCTCCAAATAACTTAACAATATACGGAAAGTTTTTATGGAGGCTGATCTGTACCTGTATACTCCATTACTACCAGGCTACAGTGGACTAATTGCTTACTTTTTTCAAGTTATGTTAACTATGCCATCTGAGTTGTATTCCTCCACATTTTATAAAAAGCAATCCATAAATGAACAATTGTTCTTTTAAGCTTTCACTACAAGCTCTTAAATGGAATGGACCCTGTATTTAAACCCTGATTTCCTAGGATCTGATACTATGCCTGTGAGTAGATGCTTAATACATGTTTAATAAATTAATTAATGCACAAATGAGTGGAAAGGATATAAAGTTGCAAAGAATGTTAAAAATCTCATAATTTTCTCCTTTTTTCATTAACCTCAGTTTGCACTTACAAACTTTATTATGGCAAGTTGACAATCTTAATTAATGGTTAGAATAGCATAGTTTTTGCAAGGAAGTACTTTTAGAATTATACAAAAGCAGGTTTGTATTTTGTGGAACAAGACGAAACCAGAGAGGGAGACAAACCATAAGAGACTATTAATCTCAGGAAAGAAACTGAGGGTTGCTGGAGGGGAAGGCGGGTGGGAGGGATGGGGAAGCTGGGTGATGGACACTGGGGAGAGAAAATGCTATGGTGAGTGCTGTGAATTGTGTAATACTGATGAATTAGACCTGTACCCCTGAAACAAATAATATATGTTAATTTTTAAAAAAATTTAAAGTTTGTATTTTAGGTGTGCCAGAGAAATCTCTTGCACACAAGCTATTTAAAGTCTATAAATATTGGTTTCCTCACCTGTAAAATGGAAATAATTACTGTCATAAAAGTAAAAATATTCATTAATATGAAGTCCCTGAGCACACTGCCAGGCACTTACTCAATGCTTGATTCTAAACAGACATTATTAAATCCACTAGAGCACATATGCCCATATAATTAAAGGTTATAAAAATAGCATGTAGCATATTGGATTTTCACTCCGCATTTTTTTTTCCTGTGGTGGCTTACATTTTCATTCAAGGTTTTAACACAAAAGTTAATATTCACAGAAAGAAGAGTTATCAGCAATCTGGTGTTTGACATATAGATATTTTGACTGTGGTGAATATCTGCCATTTATTTCAATCACTATATGTTTAAAATTAAATACAGTTTGAATTAGATTTTCAAGCCTTAGGCCAGCATTAGTTGCTAATCATTTCATTCATTTATTTTGATATAATCAATTCCTGAAAACTGTAATTGAAATCCAAAGAATAGATAGATCCTTTTCTATTAAAGAAGGTGGACTGTGTTTCTACTTTATCTCAGATGCCTTGAGTGAAAAATGCGTAGCAAAAAGTCTGCCTTAGGAAGAAGCAAATGAGGAATGCAAGAGCAAGAGCATCTGGATAAAAGGTTCAGAGCTTTTGACACTTCACTTGAATATGTAAATTAGACCTTTAGCTTTATACTAAGAATTTAATATTCTCATACAACACACATCATGCTGAGAGAGAGGAAATTCAGAATCTAGCATCAGTTTTTAATCTTAGGTGCATATTGGAATCATTTAGAAAACTTTCAGATCTACTGATTTTTATGTCTTATCTCCAGAGATTTTGGTTTAATTCTCACGAGGTATGGTCTGGGCATTAAGATTTTTATAAGTTCCTGGGTGATTTTTATTTATATTTAAGTTTGAAAATCACTGACCTAAAATGAAAGGGAGTAATGTAAATAAAGTTCAAATAAATACTGCAGAGCTTCTTCCCCAATATCTAATTAGAAAATAAGGGAAAAAATTGCAAAATATGTTGATTTCCAAGTCAATAGCTAACTGTAGTTTACATATTATCTTCCCTGAGTCAATTTCAAAACATATATAACAACAGTAAAATAAATAAACAAAATCATGACAAGTTGTTCAAATAGCTTATTTGCCTTATTTACCAGATTTTCTTTTCCAAATTAACTTATTTCCAAAACATATTAGTTTTTAATGTTACTAAAATTTGAGCAAATTAAGGAACACTTTTTCTCTGCCATAACTAGTGGACACCAGAAAGGAATTTATATTTCAATCTTAACTTCACAACAAAATGGTATAGCCAGTCTAACTTTGTTTGCCATAAAAATTCTAATATTCTTGACAACACACTAAACAATACATTGTGAAGTGGATCTACTTCTATTTCTTTCCTGATACAAGGGAAAAATGTCTATTTAATATATGATATTCATAATTAAAAATTTTGAATATATTGGAAACTATTGGAATTCTTCCTCTCCACACACTCAATTCCTGTGTTTAAATCTATTAAAAAGCAACAAGGTGGTGTATAGTATGCCCTCAAGGCTTTCAGAGTGAATAATACCCAGCTTTTCTGGTGTTCAACATACCGCCTAGTGATAATGATAATGATGAATACCCCTGTGGACTCCCTTAGGTATTAGGAGAATGGTTTCCTTTAACTCATATTGATCTCAAGTTTTACATCAATCAGCTGTCTTTGAAAAAAACTCCTTAAGAGCCGAAAATATTATTTCACTTAAACAACTGTAGGTATTTTGTAAACAACACACTGTGTCCAGGAATTACAAATATAAAGTGAAATAAATAGATGTGTTCCTTGAAGGTCTGGGCTTTATGTTAGGTAGGGAAATACTAAAATGATTTAAACTAGAGCTATATCTCAACTTTGCATGCCCCTGATTTTATAGCCCCAGTAAATTATTGTAAAAGTTTGTATCTACATTACCAACAGAAATACTCCAGACTGAGACCTTGCCTGAAAAAGAGAGTCTTTGGGAAGTTCAGAGTAAGGATGTGATGAACAACATTCTTTGTAGTACAATGTCAAAACAAGTGAAGAATAGCAAAATAATTGCAGTCTGATCAGTGTAACCAACAACTAGTAGCTCAAATTGTTATTTTCCTCAGTTATTTTCCTCACACAAAGATTTTATGTGTCTTCCAATTTTATAATCTATTTATGACCTTTCTTTTCCATTCTTAAAGTACCTTGGTTAAGATTCTTAATACTTTCACACCCAAAATACTACCATAAAGATCTAATTATTTTTTATGCCTTTCTGTTCACATTCATCTTACATGCTATTGTCAGATTTTAAATCATACTATATTTGAAATCTTTCATTTATTTAATTTATTTATTTCATTTATTTAACTTAAAATACTTTTATTGAATATTTACTAAGTTTCAGGCACTATGGTAAACACACAGGGTGGGGCGCCTGGGTGGCTCAGTGGGTTAAAGCTCTGCCATCGGATCAGGTCATGATCCCGGGGTCCTGGGCTCTCTGCTCAGCAGGGAGCCTGCTTCCCTTCCTCTCTCTCTGCCTGCCTCTCTGCCTACTTGTGATCTCTGTCAAATAAATAAAATCTTTAAAAAATAAAAATTAAAAAATTAACACACATTGTACAATAGTGGGGGGAAAAACAGTTTCTTACCTTTAAAGTCAACAGTTTCAACATAAAAACCTGATTAAAAAAAACCCCACACCTAACTTAAAAATTTAATTTATAAACTCTACTACTTACTGTTTATGAGAACTATTCATTTTTATATTGCCCGGTTACTGTGGCATTAGGAAATATGAACAATAATACCTCAATAGGATTAACTAGAGGAATAAAAGATAATCAATGGAAATTGCTTGGCACATAGACGTTTTCAAAAAATTAGCAGTTGATTTCTATGTAAATCTTCAGGTACCATCAGAGGTTGTGGTTTTGTTTTTTTGCTTGCAGAAGCCATTCTATTAACTCTCAATAGAACTGATATACAAATTTATTGCAGGCAAATCAGCATAGGACTTAAATAATTATTTTTTCTTTCATGTTTTTCCTTAAGCATTTCATAAAAGGAATCACATCTTAAAACTCAGACTATTTCAATCATAACCAAAGCAAAAGTCAAAGTATAAAAGAGTGAAGACGTTTTTCTTTAAATCACTATGTTTTTCAAGGCCCTAGGCAAGGTTTGAGAAAGGGTATCGTTTCATTATTGATCCAAGCATATCTTTAGAAAGAGATACAAGGTAAAACCCCTGGGGTAAGTTCCAACAATGAGAGTCTCAGGAAGCAGATGCCAGATGTTTCAGTGTAGCAGAATCTGAACTTACTCATTAAATGCTAGCTCATTTCCATGAACTCCAAAATAGCTAATAAAGCTTATAGATTGACTTATTAAATTAGTCCCCAAACATACCAAACCTCGTCCTTGAATACATATAAAGCATTAAAAAGAATGAAATCCAAAGTAAGATATGGGAGGTAGACTTTTCCTTTGTTGAGAGCTTGTAATAGAATGAGAAATTTTACTGAGAAAGAATTAGGTCTCTATAGTGAAAAAATCTCAGAAAGCCTCAAAATAGTTATGGAATGAAAAAGACTTTATGGAGGGTAAGTTATATATCAGGAATATTTGAGGCCTTTTATGTGTTGTCTTTTGTGTTCACGAATGAAACTGTTAAAGGAATAATGGTTTAGATGAAGAGTGAATAGAGATTAGGTTATCCATATAGACTGTTCATGGACAAATTTGAAGTAAATAGTGTAAGTCAGATTGTAAATATTCAAAATAGGGGGGGAAAGTAGCAAGTTTTGGGACTATTAGATGGCCACAGTGATATTCAGACTGATAGGAAAGATATGATTATGACCACATTGCAAATGGTAGATTTGGCTAAATTTTATAAGACTGAGAATATTTAGTGTTAGCAAGGATATGGAGTGACTAAAATTCTTACATTTTCATGTTGAGAATGTAAGTATGTGCAATCACTTTGGAAAACTGTCAGTTTCTTCTGTATGAATGTAAGTACCCATTCTATATGATCCAGTAATTTACTTACTCTCTCTATATATCCAACAGAAATGCATACCGATATGCCCCAGAGGACATGCATAAAATGTTCTCAGTAGAATTACTCATGTATGCACTTGAAATGTATTATTTTTGACCAGTGAATTGTTTGTTAGTCTAATGCAAATTATGGTTACCTTCATGTAATTTCTTATCACTCATATGTTGAATTCTTTCTATAATGTATATATACTAAATTTTATATAGAAGTATATATCATATGTAGTGTTATGCATATGTACTACATACAATATTATATGTTGTATATACTGTAATAAATATATAATAAATATACTATGTATATTTTTAATACAATTATTTTGTATACTATATATTATGAGTTTGGCAGGGCCCTCATGAGTGGGATTAGTGCCTTTATAAAAGAGGCCCCAGAGAGATTCCTTGCCCCTTCTTCTAGGTGAAGTTACGGTCAGAAGATGGCCATTAACAAGAAGCTGGTCTCATCAGACATGCGCTGTTACCTTGAACTTTCCAGTCTCCATCTCTGTGAAACATAAATGTTTGTTGTTTATAAGCCACCAAGTTTGAAGTATTTTTGTTATAGCAGCCTGAACAGATTGACAGTCCCTCCTTTCTTGTGAATAGAGTTATGTTCTTAAAAGAAGTGAATAGAGTTATGTTCTTAAATGCAGTACAGCTATTGGCTGTATTTACTCATTTTCTGAGGGTGAATTTTTACCTTGAAGGTATTTTGGAATATCCATTATCCATTAAGAGTAGTGGAAGACATTGCCTGGTTTATGACACACAGATATTCCTGAAATCCTGTTGCTGACCTTATATCCTCATTCACTTTAACTTCATTTCACAGAAACTTGCAGATTTGACTTCTCTTACCTTTACTTTGACTTACTTTTGGCTTCTCTCTGGTTTCTACAATTTCCAATAGATTTCAAATTGACATGGCAGCCACCATGTCTTAGAGTTCTGATTCCTCCATGCTATCTACTCAGTATAATGTCTTGATTAGAGTACAACTCTCAAGGCATATTAATTGATTGATTTGAAAATATAGATCCAGGAGTTCAACTAAAACAAAACAGTTTATATTATAAAATGTCATTAGGTGAATTAGATCAGGTATTTTTAAGATAACTAGTACATTCATACTGCCAGTATGTAGACCCTACATGTCACATGAAGACCATTTTCTTTTTAGATTCTCTTTTGTTGTTGTTGTTATATTACTTTCTATTCATATTCTGTACTTCTTTCTTCTGTGTATTACAGGATTGTCTTAGTTTAATGGACTACTTATAGAAAGAAATCTCAAGGCCAGGTGGCCTATAAACAGAAGAAATTTGTTTTTCATAGATCTGGAGAGTATGAAGTCCAAGATAGGTTGCTGGCAGATTTGGTGTCTGGTGAAAGCCTGCTTCCTGGTTCAAATGTTGCTGTCTTCTTGCTGTATCCTCACATGGCAAATTGGGGTTAGAGAACTTCGTGGGGTCTGTTATATAAGGGCACTATTGTCCTACCCCAAAATAAGTACATTAAGACCATTCATGTAGGCTCCATTTTCATAACCAAATCACCCCCGAAAGATTCCACTTATAAATAATATCACACTGGGGATTAGTTTTCAGCATATGAATTATGGTGGAACACAAACATTCAGCCTATAGCAAGGACATTATCACTAGCTCTCTCCTGATTTAAGCATTAATAATGTTGTTATGTGACTGGGAAGTACTACATGATGTTAAAGAATTTTCTTTTTTTAATGTGGGCTCTGGGTAGAGGGGGTTGCATTGCATTTGAGTTAAACGTAGAGACATTGAAAATACCAAACAAATAACCACTGTTATTTTTCACAAATGTGCTGGGCTGACAGGTTGTTTAATATAAACAGAATAATGTGTGTCCTGACATTTTCAAATTGTCTAGGAACTTTTAGAACTGAATACTTCATCATGCCTTTAGTTCTTTGGTGTTCTTTTCAGAAAATTCTTCCTGCCTGAAATAAAGTGTATGGCATTAAATCTTCTCCTAAGAAGACCACAAACAAGCTTACCTTTTAAAGAAGCATTTCCAATGTTCAAATCAGATTGAAATTTCAGGCAAACCTGCAAATATGCATTTATACTTATACCAGTTTAACTTTTACATGTATCAGATAATTGCTTTGATAAGGTGAGAATGGAGGTTAACTGAATTTTGAAGGGGATAGAAAAAAGTTCTATTTCCAACAACCATCTTGCTCTTTTCTGATGTTTGGTTTCAGAGAAGCATATGCATCTAATATACAGAAAATCTGTACCTTAGGAAACCAAATGAATGAGCTTCCTTGAAAGAGAGAGAGAGGAAGGAAGGAAAAAAGGAAAAAAGGTAGGTAGGAAGGAAGGAGAGAGGGAGGCGGGAGGGAGGGAGGAGAGAGGGGAGGAGGGTAAGGGAGTAAGGAGGAAGGAAGGAAGGAAAGAAGGTAGAACAATTTTAAAAAGAATGTATAGTGCCTCATTTACAGTTTTATGAAAGAACTGAACACAGCCATCATTGTCATTGTATATAGAAATTAAAATTGAGTGTAATCACACACACACACACAAAGGCATTTTTAAATATCCCTTCTTTCATTCTGCCTATAGTCTCTCATGGCTTCATTTATTGCATCTGCAACAATCAGAGATTTAATTTCTCAGCAATTTCAGTTGCATTACATTAGCTGGACATCTGTTTAAGGATGGTGAAAATATAAAAATATTCATGGCATCATCAGAGCAGTGGTTTGTATGTTTGATTTTTAATGATATATATAATTACCAGGTACTTACTGGAAATATATTTGGGACATTTAAATTTTTAGTCTTCCTGGGTCATTGGTACTAAAGGAAATATTAAAGATGAACAATGCAAAATCACATATTGAGCTTTAGTTCCTCCATACTATAAAAACAACAAAAGTGTCCAGTCTTCATAGATTTTTAAAAATATTTTACTTAAATTCAACTTAGGTAACATATACTGTATTATTAGTTTCAGGGGTACAATTTAATGATTTCTTCAGTTGCATATAATAGCCAATGCTCATTATATCAAGTGCTCTCCTTAATGTCCATCACCCAGTTCCATCACCCACCTTCTCTTCGGCAACCCTCAGTTTGTTCTCTGTAGTTAAGGGTTTCTTATGGTTTGCCTCCCTCTCTGTTTTCATCTTATTTTATTTTTCCTTCCCTTCCCCTAGGCTAGGACTTCTAGTATTATGCTGAACAACAGTGGTGAGAATGGCCATCCCTGTTGTGTTCCTGGCATTAGGGAAAAAGCTCTCAGTTTTTCCTCATTGAGGATGATATTCGCTGTGGGTTTTTCGTAGATGGCTTTGATGATATTGAGGTATGTTCCCTCTATCCCTACATAGTGGAGAGTTTTAATCAAGAAAAGATGCTGTAATTTGCCAAATACTTTTTCCTGCATCTATTGAGAGGATCATATGATTCTTGTCCTTTCTTTTATTTATTTTTTTTTTTTATTTTTTTTTTTTTTATTTATTTGTCAGAGAGAGAGTGGGAGAGAGAGTGAGCGAGCAGAGGCAGAGGGAGAAGCAGGCTCCCTGCCACGCAAGGAGCCCGATGTGGGACTCGATCCCAGGACACTGGGATCATGACCTGAGCCGAAGGCAGCTGCTTAACCAACTGAGCCACCCAGGCGTCCCTTGTCCTTTCTTTTATTAATGTGGTGTATCACTCTAATTGATCTGCAGAAGCTGACCCACACTTGCAGGCCAGGAATAAATCCTACTTGGTCGTGGTGAATTATCCTTCTGCTGTACTGTTGGATCCTATTAGCTAGTATCTTGATGAGAATGTTTGCATCCATGTTCATCAGGGATATTGGTCTGTAATGAGATTTCACCCTGTTTCACCACCTGGGCACCTTTAAACCAGGGATGTCCCAGACTTCTGAAAGTTCTGATTTTGTACTCCTTTGCTTATACTACTTCGGAGTAGACTCCTTAAGCAGGCTCCCTACCTTCTGTTGTATCTTTAGCTATATCACACTGGATTCAAGTCTCTGCACCTCCTACTTTCCATATGGTGGCCATTTTCCTACCAGTAGACTTGCGGTGTTTGTTTTCTCAAATATCTGATTGATTTCTTGGGTGTTCAGAATGTTTTGATAACTATCTATTTCTATTCAAGGGTTGAGACAAACTTAAGAGTCCCCCTACCTACTCCTCCACCGTTTTTACTCCTCCACCTAATCTTCATGGATTTTGACAAAATTCTATCATGACTATAAGGTTAAACATCACACAGTGGCCTGCTTTTAAAATGTATGCTACTCGACTGGACAAGTTTTCCATACATTTCTTCTCCACAGAACTGACTTAGTGTTCCACTTATACGGGCTTCGTTGTTAGGAAATGTTACATCTGCAAAGGTTTTCTCCTGCATTGGCCTATAAATTCCACTATGACAAAACTTTTATTTCTTTGTGATCTCCACAGTACATAAAATATTTAATGTAATGTTTTTAGTAAATATTTGTTGACTGACTTTATGTTTTTGTACAGTAGAGAAATATAGTGTAGAAACTCTAGGACATGGAGGAATAAACCTCTGTGGAGTAAAAAATTAAGTTTCAACAATTTTGATCCACAATGTAATGGTCATTCTGAGAAATGAACGCAAGAAGATTCTATCAGCACATTAGCCTCAAAAAGAGAATGGCAGAGAGTAGAAGGAGGGATTCAGCTAAGGAATTCTAAAACAATAAGATCAGTACTATTATAGTTCTTTTGTGCTTATTCCAATCTTGAGTTGGCCTTGCTAAAGAAATAATGGAATTTAGTATGACTTTGATACCGAAGGGCTTCCTAAAAAAAGAATGGTTTCATTTTTGAGTTGATACCAATCTGCATAAGTATTCATGGGAGTTCACATTATAAATTTTTTTAAAGATTTTATTTATTTGACAGAGAGAGACACGGCGAGAGAGGGAACACAAGCAGTGGGAGACAGGGAGGGAGAAGCAGGCTTCCCAATGAGCAGGGAGCCCAATGTGGGGCTCAATTCCAGGATTCTGGGATCATGACCTGAACTGAAGGCAGCTGCTTAACCGACTGAGGCACCCAGGCGCCCCAACATTATAAAATTTTTAAACAACAGCAAAACCCAACAACGATAATAACAGATTCATTGCTAGATTATATAAATGAAAACAAAATCATATAATTAACAAATTCATATATGCCTAACTTTTTTCAGGGAACTGTGAAGACATTGGTATTGCCTCAGATACTGTTCCTGGTGAACAGGGACTGACAAAAGTTTCCTGTAAAGGACCATATAGTGAATGTTTTACATTTTCTAGCCGCATATGGCCAGTGTCATATATTCTTCCTTGTCTTTTTTTAAGTCCTTCAGTAATATTTAAAAAACATTCTTAACTTGAAGGCCATAAAAATATGAGCCTTGAGGTAGATTTGACTCCCAAGATGTGGTTTACTAACCCCTGATTATTACCATGGTAAACTACACGGCATATATATTAAATAAAGGGTTTTATCTCTCTAAGTATGTATGATAGCCAGCCTCCAAGATGATCCCAGAGATCTCTGGCCCTTAGGTGTTTACACCTTTATGTGGTCCCTTCCCTTTGAGTGTGAACTGGGCTTGGTGACTCTCTTATAATGAATAAATAAAGCAATAGTGACAGTATGTGACAAGAATATTAGGCCGTATAACACAGTCTGGTTTTGCTTTCTACCTCTTAGACCACATGTTCTGGGGAAGCCAGCTGCAAATCTTGAGCAATCGTATGAAGAGGCACTCATGCAGCAAAGAACTGAAATTTCCAGCCATAGCCGATCCAGTGAACTTAAAATCAGAACCTCCACGCCCAGTCAAACCTCAAATGATTGCAGCCTTGACTGTCATCTTGGTCATTGTTTTATGGAAGATCTAAACCAGAACCAGCCAGGTAAGTTACTTCCAGATTCTTAATTCACAGAGTGTACAACATTAAATATTCATGGCTATGTTTTGGAGGGAGTGGCTATGCAGCAATAGATAACTAGTAAGAAATAATTCTGCTATGTTCGTTTGTAAGAGTTTAACTTGGTTATTATAAAACTGCAGATGACTTTATTCTTAGCTAGCATTTTAGTCAAGGTTCTCCAGAACAATATAAATATAAATATATATATACATATGTGTGTATATATATACATATATATGTATATATATATATTTTCCTTATTTTTAGGAATTGGCTCGCACAATTAAGGAGACTTAGTGAGTCCAAAATCTAATGGAGAAGGCCAGCAGACTAAAGACTTGTGAAAGAGTTGCAATTTGAATCCAAAGGAAGTATGTGGGCAGAATTTCCTCCCCACCTGTGTAGGCCAGAGTTTTGTTGTATCCAAGGCTTCAGTTGATTGGATTCCTTTAAATAGAGGTCCATCCACATTATGGTGGACAATCTGCTTATTCAAAGTCTATGAATTTAAATGTAAAGCTCATCCAAAAATATCCTACAGCAACATGCAGAATAATGTTTAACCAAATATCTGGGCACTGTGACTCAACCAATTTGACACATAAAATTAACTGTCACAGCTAGGGATAGCTAAAATGATTAGCTTATACAAATGAATGGACTTCATAGACGTTATCCTAAATGAAATAATCAAAAGACAAGTAAAGATATGATTCCACTTACAGGAAGTGCCTAGAATAGTCAAATCCAGAGAGATAGAAACTAGAACGATGATTACCAGGGATAGCAGGAAACTGTTTAATGGATACAGATTTCAGTAGGGGGTGGTTAAAAAATTTTGGAGACAGATGGTGGTGGTGGCTGTACAACAATGTCAATATACTTAATGCTACTGAGTGTACACTTAAAAATGGCTAAAATGGTGAATTTACTGTTACAGATATTCTACCATGATAATAAATAAGAAGGATTAGTTAAAAAACAAAAAGAAATTAGAAGATACTGAAGTGTCCAACAAAAAGGAATTGATTAGATAAATATAACATATCTATATAATAGAATGTGATGTGTCATTTATAATTTTATGTATAAACAATAACAGCTCTGAAAAATGTTCAGACCAACTATATATGATCCTGTTTGGGGAAGAAAAAGGGAGCTGTTTATATCTAGAAAATAAATGGAAAATTTACATCATGTTATTGGTTATCTCTGGGTGTAGTATAGGCATTGGTGAGTTTTTGTTTTGTTTTAGCTCACCCATATTTTCTAATCTGTAATAAACACATACTTTGTGGTAAGAAAAAATAAATGAATAAAATAAAATGATTAGCTTAAATCTGAATTCATCCGGTATTAATGAAAGACATGGTGAGTATGACTCGGTTTCCTTATATTCATACTCAGCTACCTACAGAAAGGATCTAGGTAAGCAGATAAATGATCCAATCACACAACAAGGCGATGATTAAAGAGTAAGATTGGAAACATCATGTTTTCCTTAACATTTCAGGATACAAATCTATAAGCTCCATGGAAATAAATTATATAATATAAAAACACCAACTTGTGAGAAAAAAATTAAAAATTAATCCATCATCCAAATTTTTCAAAATAATTTCAGATTGTGTGATATTTAAGAAAAATATTTAGTTAACTGGACTTTTCATCTGCACGTTGTATGATATGTAATAGGTTATCAATTTACAAATGAGTGAATCACCTTAATATAAATAGAGATTGTGATAAGAAGAATAATAGCTTTTTAAAGATGTCTAAATCTTTTTCTATAACCTGAAAATATTTTTGCCTTACATGGCAAAAGAGACTTTCCAGTTGTGACTAAGATAAGTTTTTGAGATCAGGAGACTAGTCTGAGTTATCCAGGTGGGACTAAGGTAATCACAAAAAGCACTTACAAGAGGAGGGAGGAGGGTCAAAGTCCGAACAGAAGATGTGACCATAGGAGCCAAAATCAGAGAAAGACAGAGGCAGAGAGGAAGAGAGAGTCATTTGAAAATGCTATATTGCTTCTGATTTTGAATATGGAGGAAGAAGGCCACAAGCCAAAGAACAAGGAGTATAGCCTGCCCTTAGAACCTGAAAAAATTAAGAAAACAGATTCTTCCCTTGAGTGTGCAGAATGAACACAGAATGCTGGCACCTTGATTTTAGGACTTCTGACCTCCAGAACTGTAGGGTAAATGTGTGCTGTTTTATGCCACTAAATTGGTGTAATTTATTATAGCAGCAATAGAAAAGTTATAAAGAAAGAAATCCCTACTCATAGTTGAGACTATAGTCATATTTAGAGAAATAACATTCTGTGAATTTCAAAGCGCGTTTAGTAACCATGGTAGACCGTAAGACTGAATACAAGTTCCATGAGGAAGGACAGATGCCATACATTTTGTTTACCATTGTATCCCCTGGGCATAGTACATAAATAACACATACCAGATTTAAAAGAACTAGTTTTGAGAAGGATGCCCTAATAATAGATCTTTACGACACCCATTTAATATATCAAATGTCTCTGTTTTAGTGACTCCTATTTATAAAGATTTATTCCCTCAGGCCGATAATATTATTTTTTCAGGCATCTTAACACCAGTTTTTTGTTTTTGTTTTTTTTTTTAGTAAATATTTGAAATAAGTTAGCATAATGTTCATGTTTGGCTTATTGCTTCTCCATCAAAGTTTAACACTGATATCTCATAGTATTTATATTATCATGAAATGATATTAATTTACTATATCTGGGATGATTCTGTTCTTCATGGTGCAATTTAACAGAATGATGTGAACAGATGTGAGTCAATTTTAAGGAATCAAAAGATAAAAAGGACCCACAAAAAACATCTGTATCATTAGAGGACCTATAATGAACAGCTGTATGCATTAGACACAGATGAAATAGAAGTCCTAATCTCAAAGTTACTTTACAAAACACTTTGAGGAATCAAAGGACAAAAGATAAAAGAAGTCACCAAATTGTTGCCAAAAGCAGTTACAAATCAGCAATTTCTTTTTTTTTTTTTTTTTTTTTTAAAGATTTTATTTATTTGACAGAGATCACAAGTAGGCAGAGAGGCAGGCAGAGAGAGAGGAAGGGAAGCAAGCTCCCTGCTGAGCAGAGAGCCCGATGCGGGGCTCGATCCCAGGACCCTGAGATCATGACCTGAGCCGAAGGCAGAGGCTTTAACCCACTGAGCCACTCAGGCGCCCCACAAATCAGCAATTTCTTATAAATAGTATTTTGACTTTAGATATATAACTTAGCCCCTATGGGGAAAAATAGCATATTTGTAGGAATCTTCCCACTAGCTAATTGAACTAGCAAATGTTTACCTTGAATCAACTTATGTGGTGCCACAGTTTAACAGATTAAGATTTGCAGAATGTCACTCGTGGCACACAATGGTTGCAGCTGCACTATTTTGGTGATCCAGGAAGTGTGCTTGGCTAAGCAAAGGCTGCATCTGCATGCTTGATGTTAACACTTGGGTCTTTTATAACTCTAATAAAGTTGACAATTTATGCATAGATGTGCCAGAATTTAGAGCCAAGCAAGAAAAAATCACTAAGGTTGAGGGCATAAATTTAAACTGCCTGCCAGAAACATGTGCAGCTGTATTAGGAACAGGAAGTAGATTCAATCGACACACCTGCTACAGAGGCCTGGTTTGCAAAGATCTCTACCTCTCTCCTCCTGTAGACACATGCAGCGCTCAGTTCATTGTTGCTTACGCATGACCAAGTGTAAGATTCAGAGTCAGGATTGTGTCATTCATTCAATTGATTCAACAAGTGATTCCCTTGAAATTAAAATATCTTGTCCCCCATCTTTAAAATACACGGAAATGTGAACGTTTAGTGTAAAATCTTTCCTTTCTTCAAGCCTATTTCTTTAGAAAGCTGAACTTTACCTCTGGATAGTCAATCCAAACATGGAGCTAATAGCCATTCCTACCTTTAAGTGTCTGGATCAGTCATTGCTACTTTTGAAATTTCTACCATGTGCAACCTTATGAGAAATTAGTCTGTGTTATTACATTATTTTGTTGTCCAAAAGAAAGCCCCAGTGTCTCAATGTGAGAATTGCTAGAGTCCTTAATTGACGCTATCATGCTAGATCCAAGTCCATCTGTCCAATCTCAGTAGTTACAAAATGCAGTGGTGTGGGGGTGGGGGGCTGGGGGTGTGTGAATTTCTTTATCAGGAAAATGGCCTCTACCTGTGACTTTATCTCTCTGTGTCTAAAATCAGGTAGGAGAAAAGACTGGTATCAGTTAGCTTTCTTGAACATCAGTGGTTGTTGAGAGATTGAGAGTTTGGAGCAAGAATAGGCATGTATTAGAAACAGAACTGAATTTTGTTCAAAATACAATTTGAGTGTTATGGATTTGATCACATTTTAATTTCTGATCACAAGTCCTGATATGAGGCACCTATGCCAGGGAACAAGATAGGGAGTAAAACAGGAAAACAACTTCCTAAATTATTAAAATCAGAGTGGATCATTTCTAAGGGCATTGTGTATTTAGACCTTAGCAAGGAAACCAGTCTGTTATTTTTAAATGACCTAGGAGTTCTAATGATAAGGTGGTCCTAGAAAACAAAGAGAGGCAAGACTTGGGGGAAGGAAGCAAGCAAACACAGGTGTTTTCTGGGTCATGCAATATGATTTGTGCCAAGGGCAGCATGGTACAGAATAAGTAAAGGAGGTACATGAAGCTCTAATGAGGCCCAACATGTCAGAGAGTGCTTCAAATAAGCAACTTTATAGAGAAAAACAAGTCTGAAAAATCTAAGGTATCCTGAGATGATATTTCTAAGGATTTCAGATACAGCTAAATGCAGTGATTCCTATTGTTGAAGCTACTGTATCCATTCATATTCATTCATAATGAAACCATCCTTATTTTTGAAATGTTTTGTTCTCTATACATGATGAAACAGCCTCCTGTTGAACATTGTATTCTTTTATACCAATCACATATTGTATAAATTGACTACATCAACAGCTCCATGACTTCGAAAATTTGACAGGCATCGAATCAAATATATGAATTCCCTAAATAGCCTAATATTATATAAACTATTCAGTGGAACATATAAGTCACCCAGGGAACTAGCTGTTGCATTCTAGTGAAGAGTTGCCAGTCTAACTAGAATGTAATACAGAAGGTCCCTTTGTTGATATTACTAATGTCTTCATGCTCTTTGTTTCTAGTCATTTCTATTCTGGTTGCTTGCTTTCAAATTTTAATAAATGTAGTTATTTATCCAAGGAATAAAATAAAACATATTAGACAATTCAAGGATTTATAGTAAAGATGAAAAAAATGTGGCTAAAGGATAATAAATATTAAAACTCATTTATAATGGTTTATTAATACCACATTGTGGAGAGTTTCAACATCTTAGTATTAATTTCCAGGTTTCAATATAAAGTAAAATGTACACTCTGGTTTGATCCCTCTGAACATGCATTGTGTATTTATAATTTTTTCTTTTTCAGAGAGAACAGTCAAGCT
Organism: Martes martes; assembly: GCF_963455335.1. Classification (NCBI taxonomy): domain Eukaryota; kingdom Metazoa; phylum Chordata; class Mammalia; order Carnivora; family Mustelidae; genus Martes; species Martes martes. The sequence continues at coordinate 71,168,080 of NC_137896.1, forward strand.
GGAAAAATATGATTTTGAATTGGTTTGACTTTCATAAAATTTTAAAATATAATTTTCTGTGTAACTATTTCAAATTTGAACTTTACATACTTGTAATACAGTCCAATAATTACATAGATTTAAAATTATGTAAGGCTTTTTTGGTAACACTTTTTTATCAACAAGTATTAAGTGAACTTGTCTTTCATTATGGCAACCAAAAAAAGTCAATTTCTATATATTTTAATTTATATCAGGCATTGTATGTTAACTAGTTTCTTGCTTTTATTCTATGTTGACCCATAAGTGCATCTTTGAACAACAAAAAAAAGAAATTAGTTACAAAAAAACAAACATAGATATATGAGAATAAAGAAAGGAGATAGAAAAAGGAAATTAATATATACAAAATGTTTTATTAAATTCTAAGTTTAGTTAATGTTAAAATTTTTAAAAGAATTTACAAACTTACATTATTAGATAACCATGAAAAATAGTAAATTAGAACATTTATAATCATTTAAAATATCTTTTAATTTAGGGACATCTGGGTGGCTCAGTCAGTTAAGCGTCCTGCTCCTGATTTTGGCTCACGTCATGATCTTAGGATCTTGAGATGGAGCCCTATGTTGGGCTCTGTGCTCATCAGGGAGTCTGCTTCTCTCCCTCTACCCCTCCCCCTGCTCTCTCCCTGTGTCTAAAATAAATAAATATTTTAAAACTATATATATCTTTTCATTTAAAACTCACTAAATAAAAATAGGCAAAACTCTGAAATTTCTAAAAGAAAACATATGAGAATAATGAGGTGACGGTGGATTGGGCAATGAGGTTTTTTTTTTTCCCTTTATTTTCTCTGAGACAAAATTCAAATGACATAAAATTAACCATTTTATAGTGTACAGCTCAGCAGCATTTAGTACATTCTGTGTTGTGCAACCTTCATCTCTACCTAGTTCCAAAATACTTCATCACCCCAAAGGAAATCCTGTACACATTAAGCTGTCCCTCTCCATTCACCTGTAACCACTACTTTGCTTCTGTTTCTACTGATTTACCTATTCAGGATATTTTATATAAATGGAATTATACACTATGTGAGCTTTTGTATTTTGCTTCTTTCACTCAGCGTGATGTTTTCTTGAATCAACCATGTTGTAGCATGTATTAGTACTTAATTTTTTTTAGTAGTGAATAATATTCCGTTGTGTGGATATGCCACATTGCATTTATCCATTCATCTGCTGATAGATATTGTAAATAGTGTTACCATGAACATTTATATACAAGAATTTGTTTGAGTACCTATTTTCAATTCTTTTGAGTTTCTACTTAGAAGTGAAATTGGTAGGTCACATTGGTAGGTCTAACTTATTGAGAAATGGACAAAGTGTTTCCACAGTGGCTGTACCATTTACACCTTCTATTTTCCATTTTTTCCCTAATATTATTGTTATAGTCACTTAGTGCTTGTGAAGTGTTATCTCACTGTGTGGCAGTAAGATTTTTGATGAAAGACAAAAAGCATGATCCATGAAGGAAAAAATCATTAAGCTGGGCTTCATTAAAATACTAACTTGTCTGAAAAAGACAGTTAAGAAAATGGCAATAAAATTATTGACTGGGAAAAGGATATATGCCAAAGACATACAGTACTAGTATCCAAAATATGCAAAGAACTCTTAAAACTAAACAGTAAGAAAATAGACAGTTTAATTTAAAAATTGGGCAAGATCTAAACACACACCTCACCAAAGAAGATACACAGATGGCGAATACCCATATGACAAATGAAATTCAACATCATTTATAATTAGAGAACTTAGATTAAACATCAATGAGGTACAATCACACACCTATTGGGATACTTAAAAAAAACCTGACAATGCCAATTGCTGGTGAGGATGTGGAACAAAAGAAACCGATTTATTACTCTTGGAATGCAAAATCTATGGCCACTTTGGAAGAGAGTTTGGTTGTCTCTTGGTAAGCTAAGCACAGTCTTTCTGTGTGATCCAGCAATCACACTTCTAGATATTTGAATTGACCTAAAATGTCCACTCAAAACCCTGCAACTTTACTTCTAACCACTTTATTTATGGGAGTCAAAAACTGGGAGGAAGCAAAAAAAAAAAAAAAAAAAAAAAAAAAGGAAGAAAGAAGGAGAAACTGGGAAGACCCAAACTATCAGTAGGTGGATGTATAAACAAACTGTGGTATAACCATACAATGGATAATTTTTCAGCAGCAAAGAGAAATCAACTTTCAATGCACAAAATGACATGGATGAACCTAAACCACATACTGCTAGGTGAAAGAAGTTAATATATAAACAGGTACACACAGTATGTTTACATACTGTGTATGTAAATTATGACATTCTGGAAAAGGCAAAGCTGTAGAGTAAAAAGGATCTGTAGTGCTGGAAGTTCAAAGCTTGGACACGAGAGTTGATTTTGTCAAACATAATGGATTTCTTAGCGAGGTAAAACTGTTCTGTATGGTACGGTAATGGTGTATACAGGCCATTATCTGTTTATCAAAATTCACAGAAGTTACAGCACAAAGCAAACTTTAACAAATGCAATTAAAAAACCTATTTAGGAAGTTGGGTAAATCCCAGGAAAAATTCAGAATGTGACATAACAGTGTAACTTTGTTACAAAGATAGGAAACAACTTCCTGGAAGGGAATAGGAAGAAAGGGGGCTGATCTATAACTGGAAGTGAGTGGGATTGTAAAACTAGAGGTTAATGAAATTGCACACAGCATTGTTCTATAATTGATGAAGTTGTTTCACAGTTGTGGTATAGATTCTAGTTAGAATCTAGTGAGAATCTTCCCAAGGCAGAAGCTGACAAAAAGAAAACTGATCTTAAAAATATTTACTGTAAATTGACCTTGTTTTTTATTTTGGGAAAGCACATTTTAATGTTTTTAATTTCCAGAGTGAAAAAAATTTAAGTCTGAGTCTATACAAAATAGGTTAAATCGAGTTTACTTCAACATCTGAAAACAGAAAAAACTGATATTTTGAAGTTACAGTGTTGCTTGTGTTCTTTTATTTCCTTATATAAATTCTGGTTTTATAAAGCTTATTCACATGGAAATTGAATAAATAAAAGCATATTTTTTCAAAATAAATAGTGTTCATTCCAACAAATACTGATGATTCCCATTTACAGTTGGCCCTTCTCTATTCTTTCAGTCTGTCTTCATATTTTCAAAGTTTGGTTTTTATTAATGTGTCTTACACCAACACATCAGTAAATTAGGAGGGGAATCATTCTTATTTTGTGTATAATTTATTTAGTGGAAAGAAAAGGTTGTAACAAACAAGATGATATTATAAAATAGTGTGGCTACAACTTGTGCTCAACACAGAGTTTAATAAATTGTAAGTATATGAAAATGGAGATAATTAACCTCTAATTCAGCAAACAATACAGAAAAATCCATTGTTTCAGAAAGATTGACTATAGAATGATTTTTTTTTTCTTTTCAATTCAAGTCTATCTTGACAGAACTATAAAATACACACACACACACACCCTTAGTGATAAATAGTGTCAAACCAAAAAAGCGCAAGTTACTCTATAAGGAATTGAAGTTAGTTAAAATTTATTTGTCCATTTTCTGTGAGACATAAAAGTAAAAGACTTACTCAAATCTTAACATTTTAAGGTTTAAAGTAATAAAAACATGAATATGTCAGAATAAATGTTTGATGCTTTAAATCTGTTGAGAGAGTAATTTGATTTCTCCGAAGATGCAGAAGCAAAGTAAATTAAGTAGCTTGAATGTACCTACAGGATTAGTGTAGTTCATATTTTGATACAGACAAACCCTAATAGAGCAATGGAATATTGAAGTAAGCTTGTAATGTAATTTACCACATATTCATTTTGTATACTTAATGCATAATACTCAATATCTCTACCTCTGTGTTTCTTTCATCCCAAGACTAAGCATTAATATTCTATGCTTGTCTCTATAGTCTACCTTTCTGACATATTGTAGAATAGACATTTTGGGTTGTGCACAGCCTCATGTGGAAATGTTTTGCCAGGTTTTTGAGGCTTCTCTGGGCTATCTAGAGTACTAGGATAAATGCTCACTGTGATAGGTCAGTGTACAATGGATGTCACCTGAGTGCATGACAGTGAAATGTTCATTTTTGATAGAGAAAGTAAATAGAATCACATTAAAATCAAAACCTATGAAAATCTACAAACTCACCAGATCCAAGCTGAATTTACTCACATTTCTTGTAAAGTCTTTTTAGTTTCCAGTTTTCTTCTACTCTTTTTCTTTCATTGTACCCTCTACAGGGTAACAAATGCTGTTTTCACTGCATAGCTTTGATATCCCTCCAGAGAGATGGATTTGTAAGTAAAGAGGTACTTGCAGAAAACAAAATATATAAATATCTACTTGTTGTTTTCATTTTAGCTGTGTGATCATTTTCACAACTAGTATACACTAACATAACATCAGAATTTCAAAGAGGTTATAAACGTTTTTTTTAAGGACTTTAAAGATATTGGCAGTTAATTTCTGCCATGTGAAGGGTACAGCTAAAAATATTTTTCCTTGACCTCTGGCAAAAAAGTCTTTTTCATGCAAAGGACACTATTATATTTTCACATATAGAAATTATCAAGTTTCACAAACAAAATAACAAAAAATAGTCATTGGAGAAAAGATGAATATAAAGGAAGACAGAATTTAGGATAACGTCTAGTTTAAATAAAAAAATAAATTTAATAACCTGTGTTTAAAATGTCTATTTTTTAAACTTCACCAATGTTGCAAAGTGAAAGCACCACCAAAAAATGCATGTATTCCTAAACTTCTTGACATATTACACTGAATTGATAATTCGTATCTTTGAGTGAAGAAGGAGAAAAATGAGTTTTCCATCTAGTCTCCATTCCAAAGTTTTGTTTAATGTGAAAAACTTCACTTTTACATTATACATACTCTGGAAAATGTCATGCCATTACTCATCAGAATTTTTTGTGTGAGGAAGTAGGTCAAGAAAGGAAAGCCTGAACTTGGAGAGAGACTGTTATAGGTCACTAAAGTCATTTCTGGGTTTGTGGTACATAGTATAAGGACACTGGCAGCCTAGAGGTTAAGGAAGAAAGGATGTCAGAAAGTAGAAGAGCTGAAAGAGGTAGGGCAAACATCAAAAATGTATTTTGTTCCTTTTGCAAATACGACTGAATCAATTAGCGCCATTCTCGAGGTTTATCATGTATCCATATCAATAAAATAAAAACAAAAATGTAATCAAAATTGAGCCAGTGCACTATGTTTATGTACATACATTATAAGTATCTGAATATAATAATTTATTCTTTTTATTTGTGTTCTAAAACATCTGCAAAAATAAAAATTTTAAAGGATGAATAAATTAAGAAATATATATCTTAATGTTTTCTGTCCACTCCCCAGTGTATCTTTTTGCTCATACCCTGATGAATGATTTGGAATCCACTGGCTTAGAAGATGGCTAAGGAGCCAGACAGACAAGAGTTTAAAATCTTATCTTTGACTATTTCTTGTAGTATGTTATTTTATAAGACACATATGACCTCTTTAAGTTTTAGTTTAAAAATATTTTATAAATTTTATAGAATAATTGAAGGATTAGGAGATCCCATGCAAACTGCTCAGCACATGGTTTGCTCAGGGTAAATACTCAGTGAAGCCAACCTATTATTGATGTAGGTCAGCAAGAGTCCTGTGTGCCTCTGCAACAACTCTGGAATATTGGTTACAGCTGTGAGTGTGCATAAAAGAATATAGTTGCAGAAACAGAATTGACCTTCTCCTTTTCAAATGAGACCCACACACCACCACTACCACTACCACCACTCAGCTACTGAGATTCTAACAGAAGAAAGCAAAAAAAGCACATGCCATCAGATTTCCCGTTCTATTTTTCTAACTCAAAATTACTAGAGATGAGACCAGTGTAATTTATTTGCCTTGTTTTACTGCTTGACATTATGTTAAGTTCCTTTTCTGCTAATCTATTGTTCCTACTGGTCCTTTTGGGACCCTTAGGATACACTCCAAAATGACATATTTTTCATCCATATTATTTTAATGAATTCAGATCCTAAAAGTGCTTGATGATGACCAGCAGCACTATCCTACACAATGAAAAAGAGAAGTTCTTAGCGGGCATAATACTATGACAAAGAAACACAGCAGAAATGATACCGTAGGTCACATATTGTAAAGGAGATGATCGTAACATGGGGAAAAATGACAAATACTAAATAAATGCTCATTATATAGACAACTATTTTATCTCCTGCTTTTACATACAGGATCAAATAAGCCTATCTTTTAAAAATAAATGTTCTTTTATTTTGTCTTAAGGGAGGATGCTGCACTTTCAGCATCTCTCTCCAGGGTCTGTTTTTAATTAACACCAAATATTATGTTTGCTAAATTTATATTATGAACACAAACTTGTATTCCATTTACTGTAATGTAGAACTTCTCAAAAAAGTAAAGGTTTTACAGAGGGCTTATATTGCTCTCTAGTGCTACCCCAAATGAAATATAGATCTTAGTAACTGTCAGGATTTTGTCCAAATATGGCCAAGACTTAGAGGTCACTACTCACAGTGGAAAACAGACAACCAGGAAAAAGCCACTTCTAGTTTCCCCGAGGAGGGATTATTTTCTCTTAAGATACTTTTAATCTGTTAGCACTCTTTTATTCACTTCTCCAGTTGGCACATTTGGGGAGAAATCCAGGCATCCTGAACTCAGCTCCACGTTATTCTCCTTTTCAGTCTAATATCCTGCAGCAGCCATCATCTCCGTCTGTTCTTGCCTAATTCTGAGGTTCCATGTTAGGAAGTTATTTGATCTCTTAACCTAAACCCAAGCTCCCCAATACCTACCCATATGAAAGATGGGATTCTGGCTTCTCTCTTATTTTCTAAATTTGTCAGAAATTAAGAAGGAAATGTGACCTATTAGCAGCTTCACTGGAGACCATAAAAATTGGCCAGGTATAGTGAGATTGCTATTGCATTGGAGGGAAGATGTTACAACAGAGGGAAGAGGAGAACATCAGGTTGCAGACTCCAACCAGTAGAGGTCCACATGACTACCTGCATCAGGACAAAGCAGACAAGAATCCACTCATATCACATACCATACAGCTCTTGCACAAATTTTTTATTCCTTGAAGAACTGATTAGTCAAGCTTAAGATTGAGCACAAAAAACGAGACCAAGGAACAAAAGAAAAGCAAGATACAAAATAATAATGGACAGTAGGAATTTGGTCACAAGAAACTTAACAGCACTTATTACCAGTATAAAGGAATTAGTGTAATATGTTGGAATGGATCAGCAGAAAGTTTGAGGACACCATTAGCACAATGGGCCATTTCAGTGATTATCATCAGTACCCCAACAACACTAGTATTTATTGGATAGTTTATATATGTCAAACAGTAGGTTAAGAACTTTAAGACATTAATACATTCATTTCCCATAACCACCCCAAGATATAGGTACTTAATTCTTAGCCATTACTGATCAAAGCTTTCTCAAATTATCTTCAAGTAAGAACACAACTAGCCTAGAATCCAAAATGGTGTTGAACTATAGGTGGTAAGTGGAGAACAATTTTAAAGGTTAAAGAATTACAGTGGCAAGTCATTATAGTTAGAGGCCTTTCTGCACTACATAGAGGCCTTTGCAAATCATAGAACTATACATCTTAAAGTGAGGGGAGACCCTGTGTGATCTTCTAACTTAGCCTGTGATCTCTAGACATTATCTCCATTGTGCAGAGAAAGAATGTGAGGCACGGAGAGGTTAAGTGACTCGCTGAAGATCATACAGTTACAGTGTTAGAAAACTGTAAAAATGACTCTTTATTAAGTCTTGGAAACCCATTGATAATCTTTTGAGTAAAAGCTGTTTTGAAAAGCCAAATTAATCTTTCCTGGACTGCCCACTAACCATGGGCTCTCCTTTTCCTCCACTGGAGTTCATACAGTTGGGGCTTGCTGCTTAAAATAACTACCCCCTACCTTCTAATCTACACCCACCCTCTTCAGCCTGGTGATTGCTGGGTTCCATTTGCAATCCAGGTTGCCCCGTGAGGTGCTGACTCCTGCAGCTTTCCTCTGGAAGCCTCTCTGTGAGCTGAAATCTCCATCCACACAATTTTACTGCTCATAAAGACAAGCAGCAAGGAGAGCACAAAAGAAGCCAATTTATCCATTTTTCTGTATCTGGAATACATGTGGAGTCAAAATTGGTGGTTTGCCTCAGCCTTTCCTGCTAGGATAATTTGGGGTGATATTGCAACTAAACGTTTTATTTAAACCATGCCAGTCACACTGTGCATTTTAAAGACCACATTACAGAGTGCATTACCTTTCTAACATATCTGAACGTATGAGTAAATTTCAAAGCAGAATAGCTTCCATGAATAGGAAATTATCTCACCCTTAATTTCATATTGCTATTCAGAGGCAGAGAGAGAGCCTTGTTTGTCTTACCTTATTTCTACTTTGATATAATTTTCACTATGGTAAAGTTGTTCGAATGCTTTGATTTGTTTCAAAAATTGTTTTTTTTTCTCTTATCTCTCTTGAACTTATGTGTAGGCATACGAATAGACTTCTATCAATCGCTAAAATACATAACCATGGATGTTTTCCAATTCTCTTTTTCTCTTAAAATTAAATATGTTATAGTTCTGGATATCACCTTCTTTAGAAAGGTCTAGATTTTCTCCTGATGTGAGTACGTGTGTGTGTTTTCCATTTCCTCAGCAGAATTATAAGCCCATGCCCAAATCTTCCTCCTTATCTGAATGATCATAACTAGCTTATTGGATCTTCTTACTCTAACTCTGCCTTCTCCTGTTCCAATTATCCAAAGCAAAAATGCCAGAATTATCAAGCACTGAATACCTATAGTAATGGTTGATATTTTTATCCTATAATTCATTATTTTTAAGAATCTGTTTTCTGTAATTCATAGCATCAAATTCAAATCCATTAACCTCATAATTGATATGGGCACTTCTTAAACCACCGTAAACCATGTGATATTGACATGCAAAATGGCCAAAGGTTTTTTTTTTTTTTTTTTAAATGGGTTTTTTTTTTTCCTTTCCTCCCTTCCTCCCTGTCTTTTTCTTTCTCTCTTTCTCTTTTCTTTCTCTCTCTCTTCCTTCCTTCCTTCCTTCCTTTCTTTCTGTCTGTCTGTCTGTCTTTCCGGCTCCTAGTTAATTCTAACCTTTAACCTTCAGTTATGCCTTATCCCTCCTGATTTAGAAAATTTCCCCACTATGGCAGACATTACCATCCTCTCTAATATCCAGTTACTCTCTTCCTGACACACAGGTAGTGATACTTTTCTGCCTCTTAAAGTTAAATGGGACTATGCAACTAGTCCTGGACATAGATGTGCACCAAATTTTGAGTAGCAGGCACTACATCCTGTAGCTTTATTGTTCCCATTGCATGATGATCATGGGAAAATGTAAGATGAAACTTTCATCAGTCTGAAACAGTGAGTTCTCAGCAAGTATGTATTAGGCACTTACCATAAGCTAGGAATAAAGCTTTGTTATTTTAAGCCACTAAAATGTGATCATTATTTTTAATGGCAGCGTAACTAGCATCTTCTGAATTATATAGCTGTTGCGTAACATTTAAAATGAATCACAAAACTCAAAACTAGGAAGTGTTTCTTTGTTACTTACTAATCCCTCCTCTTACCTTTATATTTATCCTGTTCTTCATAATTTGTATCCATTCATTTATTCAGTTAATCCTCCAATGAATGTTTATTGTGTGCCTACTTCACCTGCTTATTATGCTATTCACAAAGAAAGTCATATTAACAGAAAATTGTTTGGTCAAATTCAAAACATATTGACCATGGGAAATAATTAACTAAATTTCAAATAACTTTAAAAATTTATACCTTTATTCCAAGTATATCTATCTTACGTACACATTTTATATGGAATCATGCTCTGCTTTATTTATTCCTGTCTTTTCCATTTCCAGGAAGATTAATACTAAAAAAGGAAGTTTGATATTTTTCTTCCGAAACACTGGACATGTAGAGGCTTTGCAAACTTTTACAGGAATTAAAGAAAGAATTTATTTTAATCTCAAACATTTTTGTTATACATCTTTTTAAAAATATAAGTATCTGGGCACCTGCATGTCTCAATCAGTTAAGCATCCTACTGTTGATCTTGATTCAGGTCATGATTTCAGGGTTGTGAGGTTGAATCCCACACAGGTTAAGATTCTCTCTTCAGATTCTCTCTCTCCCTCTGCCCCTTCCCCCTCTCTTTCAAAATACATACATACATACAAACAAATACAAATATTAATGAGATGCTCTGTTGTAATAACAAGATAATAACAAATCAATATAATGAAAATGGCAAATAATAGAGAATTATCAGCTGTTTTCTAACTAAGCTACAATGCTGATATAATGCTAACCTTTGGAGGAAATTAATATTAACATGAAAATAAAGAAATATTTGGATAGGCCTGAAAACCTGTATTTAAATAATATGTATTTGTTTAAGATGACTAAGGTCAGTAGGAACAACATAACCAGCAAAACAAATGTTTGCTTATCATACCCAGTTCTGGGGTATGCCTTGTTATACTAAGTTATATTAATAGACAACAGGGAGTTAAAATATTTAATTCCAAAAGATTTCATAAAAAACTTGAAATTTGAATTAATTTCTAAGTATAGATATACTCTTACATATGTTATATATTTTATCAATGATAGTTTGATGTATCTTAGTCCTGGATGTTAAAATTTATTCAGCTTAACAATTTTGGTTAAAAATATTTAATGCCAATGAGAAAGTTAGATTTAAGATACATTTGTGTGCTTTGGTCTGGGTCTAATTTTTTGGTCATTTTCTGCAATAACAAATATATTTATTTTAGTGCTTTCATTGTTTTCTATAAAGGATATGCCAACAAATGTAAGCATATATATCTAGTATTAGAGGATAAGTTCTGCTTAAAATTATAAAAGCTAAATACAATTTTTAAAAGACTACTTTTTGACTAGCTAAATGTAAATTTGTACTTAATTGGTGCATTGAATAAAAAAGTTGTATGCAGTGACACTAGAATGATGAATCTGTCAGCATTTTTCTCATTAACCCTATTTTTTTAAATGACACATTATACTTTTACTTCAGAAAATAATATTTAAATCACTTTGGATAAATTTAAACTGACTTAAAATATCCTTGGTGATTTCATTGTACCAAACAAGGCAGGAAGATAACATTCTCTCTTAGGAAGAGCACAGGTCGAAGAGTTTAAAGATAACTGTCAATAACTTCAAATATCAGAGCATTATCTAATTGTGTCAGGCACACAAATACACATAGGTCTTGGAAGGTGTATACACAAGCACATACAGCCTACCACTCCAACTGAACTTACACACACATATGAACACCTACAGTGAAGGTCACACAGAAGACAGAAGGCAACAGAGGAAATCTAGATCCAAGGTTTTAGGACTCAAATACTGACTATCAAAATCTAGAGATACATACTGACAAACTGTTTACAATTCTTTCTAAAGATTTTTTACTTTTAAGTAATCTCTATACCCAGCGTGGGGCTCAAATTTACAACCCCAAGATCAAGAGTTGCATGTTCCACTGATTGAGTTAGCCAGCCACCCCTGTTCATACCTCTTTCTAAGCTGTGATTTATTAATCTACAAAATAAGGAATTGAACTAGAAGATTTTGTAGGTTTGTTTCAAACCAAATACTCTCTGATGACCCAACTATTTTCAACTTTTACCTTTTTAAATTTCTGGATAACTCCAATAATAAGCAAAATAAAATACATCAATATGTCGATTCTTCAAATTAATGGTTGTCTTCCACTTGCAAATAGAATGAAGTAGTTTGTTGTATATGATTGCTCCTATCAAGAAAAACTAGATAAAATAGCAAAAGGTACATAAAATAGAAAATATGTATATATGTATGTATATAAATGAATTAGAGCAGTTTTAAGTGAAAAGGATTTGAGGGTTAAAGATTTTGAAGAGACAGGACTGCAGGTGATAAATTTACAATCTGAAACCATATTTTTTTCATGTAGGCTACTAATGAGAATCTTGACTTACCCTGGGCAGAGGACAACTCCTAGGAGACACAGAAACTTTCAGAATTTTTGTTGGTATTATAGACTAGAGCAGAGGATGGTATTTTCTTTTTCCTACTTTACAATAATACAGTCTCTATGGTAAATACTCAATTCTGCCATTATAGCAAATGTAGCCCTAGATAGTAAATAAATCCAAGGGTGTGGCCGTGTTCCAATAATACATTACTGACATTGACATTTTAATCTTATATAATATTACATTTCATAAAATGTTCTTTTGATAGCCCCTAGGCTACAGAGAAAATCAGTAGGCTGGAGTAGGCCCATAGGCTAATTTGCTGATTTCTGGGCTGCATGGACAACTTTGGACACTTGATTGGCTTCAAATGTCAGTTTCTCCTTCAAGACACTAGCCAAATCTGAGTCTGGGTGGAGTGGGTGACACAGTTTTAGCTGAAACATTCTGAAAAGCAGAGAATAGTTTTCCAAAGTATCCTGGTGGTGATGAGATAGAGTTTAGATGTCCTAGGGAAGTAGTCCTGGTGAATCAACAAAATTCTAAATTGAAAACTTTGGAATCTGTAGCCTGAGGACTGGAGTGAGAGTCTTCCTACAACTGAAACCCTGTCTCCTCTAGACTCCATACAAGATAGGCTTAAATTGATTTGCTTGACATTGTGTCTACCTAGAAAAGGGAAGAGTGGTCCTCCTCTGATGAAAGTCTGCATAATATGGAGCCTCAACATTATTATACAACATGGCTAGAAAAGAAAAGCAAAACAAAACAAAGCTAGAAATACCAAGAGTGATGAAATCAAGAAGAATATCCTGAGATTTATCACATGATACCTATAGATATACCCACAGATGAGTAGTTAATGGACTTAACTGATAGGAATATTGAAATAATTATTATTAAAATATTAAAGTAAAGAGATGAAAAATTGGAGAACTGCATGAGGAAGAAATTAAATGAAATTTCTTGGTTAGATTTTGATATAAGATTATGTAGCTCTCATAAAATATTACACACACACATACACACACACAATCTGGACTCTTGTTATAAGTCTGACTTGATTTCTTTCTTTATTTAATTTTTTTAAAGATTTTATTTATTTATTTAACAGACAGAGATCACAAGTAGGCAGAGAGGCAGGCAGAGACAGAGAGAGGAGGAAGCAGGCTCCCCGCTGAGCAGAGAGCCCGACGCGGGGCTCGATCCCAGGATTCTGGGATCATGACCTGAGCTGAAGGCAGAGGCTTTAACCCACTGAGCCACCCAGGCGCCCCTGATTTCTTTCTTTAAATTTGAAATAATTTTGTGGTCAAGAAATCTTCTTTCTGAAGAGTTTTAATAATAGAATATGCATGTGGTTCTTTTAAATAGATGTAGGACTATTAATATTTCTTTTTCATACTGTGTCAATCTTGAAGTCTACTTCTCAAGGACTTTTTTCTTCTCAAAAATTGTCAAATGTATTGATATAAAGTATTCAAGTATATTTTTATTTCCATTTTCATGTGTATAGAGTCTGAGGTAGTACTAATACTACTTTATATCTGATACTAGTAACTTGTAAATCTTTATTTTTTCCTTGATTAGTCTTAGCGTTTTAAGATCACTCATATTTTCAAAGATCCACCTCTTCAGCCAATATGCTCTTCCATGCATTTTTTCTCTTTAGGTGTTCTTATCTCTGTTATTTTCTTCTGTTTCCTTTCTTTCATTTTCTGTATATTTCTGAGCATCTTTTTTTTTTTTTTTCTGAGCATCTTGATAGAGACTTAGATCACAGATTTTCGGTCTTAGTTCTTTTCCAATATATGTATTTAACCCTATAAATTCCCCACTAGGCATTGTTTTTGCTATTTCCCATAAGTGTTCATATGCTGTGTCTTCATTATTTGTCTGTTGAAAATATTTTCTAATTTCTATTGTGATTTTTTCCTTGACCCATAGATTGTTTGAGAGTATGTTGCTTAATTTCTAACAGTTGGAAACTTTCTAATTATCTTTTTGTTATTTATGTTTCCTTGGTCAGAAAACATCTTAAGTACAATTTCATTATTGAATTTTATATACTTTTTGATATACTAAAGTATATCAAATATACAATTTGATATACTAAAGTATATCAAATATACAAAGTATATTTGATATACTTTATGATCCATGATATATGGAAAATATATTTCTAATGTACTTATGAAGTAAGCATGTTTTGGTCTTTTCTGGAGAGGTGTTATATATGATTATTTATAAAACTTTTTTTTAAACCAAGACTTTTTTTTTCCAAGATTTTGTTTATTTGAGAGAGAGAATGAGAGAGAGAGAGAGAGTGAGATGAGAGAGGTCAGAGGGAGAAGCAGACTCTCCGCCGAGCAGCAAGCCCTTTGTGGGACTCGATCCTGGGACTCCAGGATCATGACCTGAGCAGAAGGCAGTTGCTTAACCAACAGAGCCACCCAGGCACCCCTATTTATACACATTTTTATTTGTGCTTTTATATTTTCTCTATCCTTACTGCATTTTTGTTTGCTTGTACAAGATTTATGAGATGTATGATTTAATATCTCCCACATTGATTATGACTATTATTTTCATTTTGCTTACTTATTTCAAATATAATTTCCTATATTCAACTGCCAAAGGCATACATGTTTATAATCATCATATCTACCTGGTGGATTGACCCTTTTCTTATAATGAAATGTCCATCTTTATCTCTGGAGATTCTGATATAATATCTACATTGTCTGATCTTAGTATAGCTAACCAATTTTCTTTTGATAATTGTTTTTTAGTGTATTTCTTTAAAGGTATATTTATTTATTTATTCATTTGACAGACAGAGATCACAGTAGGCAGAGAGGCAGGCAGAGAGAGAGAGGGGGAAGCAGGCTCCCTGCCAAGCAGAGAGCCTGATGTGGGGCTCGATTCCAGGACCCTGAGAATCACGACTTGAGCTGAAGGCAGAGGCTTTAACCCACTGAGCCACCTAGGCACCCTTTCTTAGTGTATTTTTAAAATCCTTTCATACTCATATAAAAGATGTTTCTGAGAAGCAGCACGTATTTGTTACCCAGTTTACAATCATAATTTTTTCAAATATTTAATATTTTAGAGAGTATGTGATAACATATATATTTGAATTTATATCTACTGTATTTCTGTGTTATAGTTTTTTCCTCTTCCATTCTTTCACATTAATGTTATTCCATTTTTCTTCTTATTTACTAGTTTTATGTGAATCCAATGTTCATATGGATTACATGAATCCATATTCATAATCCAATATTCATTCAGGGAATTAATATTCATAGTTCAATCCTTTAATATTTTAGAGGCTAAATATATATCTTGATTTATAATCACACAATTTATTAATTTTAAAATGTATCTGAAAATAATAAAACTTAAAAACACTTTACTCCAGGGGCGCCTGGGTGGCTCAGTGGGTTAAAGCTTCTGCCTTCGGCTCGGGTCATGATCTCAGGGTCCTGGGATCGAGCCCTGCATCGGGCTCTCTGCTCCGCGGGGAGCCTGCTTCCCTCTCTCTCTCTCTGCCTGCCTCTCTGCCTACTTGTGATCTCTATCAAATAAATAAATAAAATCTTTAAAAAAAAAACAAAAAAAACCCACTTTACTCCAGTTACTTCTTACCGCAGTGTGCATTAACATTGTTATTTTACACATTTTTATTCCTAAACATTTTAATTATTGTGTTTATATTATCTTACTTTACATTTACTCATATATCTATTCTATAGATTTCATTCTTTCCTATATTTCTGTGACCATTTTCCTTTTATCTGAAGAAATTCTTTCTGTGTATATCTGCTAGGAAGGTCTGCTGCTAATGCTGTCTC
The DNA here is from genome assembly GCF_963455335.1 of Martes martes. Taxonomy (NCBI): domain Eukaryota; kingdom Metazoa; phylum Chordata; class Mammalia; order Carnivora; family Mustelidae; genus Martes; species Martes martes. The sequence goes on from NC_137896.1 coordinate 71,184,115, forward strand.
AGAATTTTGTATCTTCGTTTTTGGTCTGAATAAGTTTTATTCTTTATTTTATAAAGATATTTTTCTCAGTATAAACTTCTAAGTTGGTAATTGTTTTATTTTTACAGTCATCTTATTCCATTGTTTTCTGATTCATAATTTTGATTGTCAATCTTTTTTTTTTTAAGATTTTATTTATTTATTTGACAGACAGAGATCACAAGTAGGCAGAGAGGCAGGCAGAGAGAGAGAGGGAAGCAGGCTCCCCGCTGAGCAGGGAGCCCAATGCGGGGCTGGATCCCAGGATCCTGGGATCATGACCCGAGCTGAAGGCAGAGGCTTTAACCCACTGAGCCACCCAGGCACCCCGATCGTCAATCTTTTGATTATTTTTGGAGAGTAATGTATCTTTTTCTCAGGAGAGTATTGAGTGAGTATGCATTTCATTTTTGTTTTGTTTTGCTTTCAGCAGTTTTGCTACCTTGTGCTTATCTACAGTATTTTTCATTTGCTTATGATTGAGGTTTCTTTTTGAATCTGTGAACTGATATATTTATTTAGTCACTATTATTTCCTCAAATATTGTTGATACAACACATCTCCCTTCTCTTCTTTCTCAAGCTACAGTTACATCTGTATTAGGCTGTTTTACTCTGGCCCACATATTCCTAGTAGACTTTTATAGGCCTTCAATTTCTTTTTCCTTATTTTGCTTCAGTCTATTCAGTTGATATATCAGTTGTCAATTAATTCAATTAGTCATTGACACGTCTCTCAGGTTACTCCTCTCTTTTAGTGTATGTCAGCTACCATTAAATTCATGTAACAGGTTTTCTTAATTCATAAATCTTATTTTTCAATTCTATAGTCTTTTATTGTTTTATATAGATTCACATTCCCTGGTAGAATTATCTGTCTTTTATTTTCTACACCTCTTCATTCTATATTTGTGACATACTGATTCTTAGTCAGCTAACTCCACTATTGGTGTAAGTATGTTTTTATTGATTTATTTATCTTGGTTTTTGGTAATGTCATATTATCTTTTGGTACTTAAGTAATTTTTACTGTACAATAGATATTGTATATAAACACTGCAAGGCTTTAGATGCTGGTATTTGTTAAATTCTCAGTATTTAGAAAAGATTAGTCTTTCTTTAAAAATATAACTTTTTAAAAAGAAGAACCCATGGGAAATGAGGACTCTTACTGTTATCTTAAAAATATGTATTTAACTTTATAATGCTGTGAAAAAGTAAGTTAAAAATCTCAGTATTGATAACTGCCAGGGCTTTTCCAGGACCTTTATAAGTACTTGAGTTGGGGATCTGTAGGAAAAAGAAGGAACTAGTGACCAGAATCTGGAAATTAATCCTATTATTGGCCAGTGATTCACTTTACATTGTTACATGGTTTGATCTGGGCTTGAATATGTAAAAGTGGATGTGATAACTAATTTATTTGATAACTTATTCCGTTTGTGTTTTAATATACCATAGTGTGATATGAGGGTATGTGTTTCAGTACTGAATATTCATCTTATTTGTAGTAATAATCAAAATGGAAATTTTGATTTATAAGACACTTTCTATACATCAGATAAATGGAATTACATGCATTAAATGTAGGCTGATGATTAGAGAAATTCCCAATGGCGAGGAAAAAAAAATAACTCATAACTGAATGAGAAACCTGGGAATAAATAACTGACCTGTTGGGGGAAGAAATTGCTAGTGACGTAGAGTATTTTATAGCCTCATCTCTAGTATTATACAATAAACAATGAGCAGAATGAATATCCTCTACCTCTGGGTTGATGGAATGGAAATTCCATACAGGATTCTCTGCTATATCAAATGCATAGGCCATAGATGTGTAATTGTTCAGCAGTAGGGTGATGGCACCCCAGAAGTTTGGATATTTGACTGTGTAAGTGTAGAGAACAGTTATCCTACAAAATCATTTAGATGTGCAGCAGGCTTCATAAGAATGAAGAAGTCTTATTGGTACCAGTTCACTGAAATTTCAGATTGGTTTTTTGGCATTAGACGAATTAGCCTGTCCTAAACAACACAGAAACTTAAAAATGCCATTGAGACTAAAGAACCTATGTGATGGTTGAAGTAATAGTATGTAGGCCGCTTTTGGGGAATCAGATACTAGACTAATATTACAAAGACTAATTTCACATTTCACCTACACTTAATGACTGTTCCTTCTCTCTTTCATTCTTATTTAATACAGATAAAGTCGGAAGTCTTGCAACTCAGTAGTTTACCTGGTTTTTTTAGGAGATAGGTTAACCTAATATTATCATTTATTGAAAAGAGCTTTTAGAAGATTCTCTGATAAATACCTTACCAGTGACTGAAAAATCATACTGGAGGGTTTGTTTTTGATTCTAGGTAAAAGGTTTAGTCATCTATCTTTTGGGGGACTTGCGCTTGTGACAGTCTCTTCAATTAATGGTGTTGGAAAAACTAGACCACTTCATGCAAAAGAATGAAACTGAACCACTTTCTTCTACTATACACAAAAATCTAGTCAAAATGGATTAAAGACCTAAATGTGACACCTAAAACCATAACAATCCTAGAAGAGTCCACAGGCAGTAATTTCTTTGACATCAGCCATAGCAAAATTTTTCTAGATATGTCTCTTGAGACAGTAGGAACAAAAGCAAAAATAAACTATTGAGACTACATCAAAATAAAAGGTTTCTACACAGCAAAGAAAATAATCAATAAAAGTAAAAGACAACCTACTGAACAGGACAAAATATTTACAAATGATATATTCCATAAAGGGTTAGTATTCAAAATATATAAAGTATTTTTGAAGGATTTATTTATTTATTTTAGAGAAAGAGACAGAGATCATATGTGGGGGGAGAGACGAGAAAGAGGGAAAGACAGAATCTCAAGAGACTCTGTGCTGAGCATGGAGCCTGATGTGGGGTTCGATCTCATTACCCTGTCATCGTGACCTGAGTCAAAACCAAGAATCAGATGCTCAACCCACTGAGCCACCCAGGTGCCTCCCAAATACATAAAGCATTTATACAACTCAACACCAAGAAAAAAAAGCCAGTTCAAAAACAGACAGAAGACACAAACAGACACTTGTATTTCTCCAAAGAAGAAATACAGATGGCCAACAGACACATGAAAAGATGCTCATTATCAAGGGAAATGCAAATCAAACCACAATGAGATATCACTTCACACCTGTCAGAATGGCTAAAATAGAAAACTCAAGAATCAAGAGTTGGTGACGATGTGAAGAAAAGGGAACTGTTATGTACTATTGGTGAGAATTCAAACTGGTCAGCCTCTATGAAAACAGTATCAAGTTTCCTCAAAAAAAAAAAAAAAAAAAAAAAAGAATTACCACATGATCCAGTAATTCCACTGCTGGGTATTTACCAGAAGAATGTGAAAACACTAATTTTAAAATACATATACACCCTATGTCTATTGGGCACTATTTACACGAGCCAGGTTATGGAAGCAGCCCAAGCATCCATGCATGGATGAATGGATAAAGATGTGGTACACACACACACACACACACACCCGTGCGCACGCACACACATGGAGAAGTGGTGGGTGGTCGGGGATTGGGCCCAGGGGCAGCTGGCCCAACACACCCACACACACACACAATAGAATATTACTCAGCCATAAAAATAGAATGAAATTTTGCCATTTGCAATGACATGGATGGATCTAAGGGGTACTATGCTAAGTGAACTGAGTCAGTCAGAGGAAGACAAATAGTGTATGAGTTCACTCATATGCGGAATTTAAGAAACAAAATGAACAAAGAAAAAAGACCAAAAAACCAGAAAAAAAAACTGACTTTTTAAAGTTTTTATTTAAAATCCAGAAAGTTAGAGGCATGTGGGTGGCTCAGTCAGTTGGGCGTCCAGTTCTTGATTTCTGCTCAGGTCATGATCTCAGGGCCATGGGATCCAGCTCTGCATTGGGCTCCATGCTCAGTGAGAGACTGCTGGAGATTCTCATTCTTTCTTTCTCTCTCTCTCTCTGCCAATCCCCTCTCTCTCCATTGCTCTCCCTCTCTCTTTCTTAAATAAATAAATAAATCTTTAAAATAATCTAGTTAGTTTACAGTATAGTATTAGTTCCAGGTAACAGTACAGTGATTTAGCACTTCCATACATCCTGATGCTCATCACGGCAAGTATACTTCTTAATACCCATCACCTACTTCACCCATCCCCCTACCCACCTCCCTTCTGATAACCATCAATTTATTCTCAAGAGTGTTTCTTGTTTTGCCTCTTTCTCTCATTCTCTCTCTCCCTCTCTTTTTTCCCTTTGCTTTTTTGTTTCTTAAATTGGTGAAATCATATGGTATTTGTCTTTCTCTGACTGACTTACTTCACTTAGCATAATACCCTCTAGTTCCATCCATGTTGTTGCAAATGGCAAGATTTCATCTTTTTGATGGTTGCGTAATATTTCTCTCTGTGTGTGTGTGTGTGTGTGTGTGTGTGTGTGTGTGTGACATCTTCTTTATGTATTTCTCCATGTGTTTTCCCAGCACCACTTGTTGAAGAGACTATCCTTTACCCCTTGGGTATTCTTGGCTCCTTGTCAAATATTTACCATATATGCTGGGGTTTAATTCTGGGCTTTTTATTCTGTTCCACTGGTTGATATATCTATTTTTAGCCAGTACTACACTGTTTCAATTACTAAGATTTTGTAGTATAGTTTGAAATCCAGAAGTGTGATATTCTCTGACTTTGTTCTTTTTCTCAGGATTGCTATGATTATTTGGTTTTTTTTTTTTGTCCTTCTACACAAACTTTAAATTGTTTCTTATATTTCTACAAAAAAAAAAAAAACACACCTCTGGTATTTTGATGGGGATTGCATCAAATTAGTAGGAGATTTCAGATAGTATGGGCAATTTTACTCTCAAAAGAGTTGCTTGGGTTGGTCAGTTGGTTAAGTGTCCTATACTTGATCTCAGCTCCGGTCTTGATCTCAGGTAGTGAGTTCAAGCCCTGCCCTAGGAGGCAGAGGCATGCCCATTGCTGAGCTTGCTTAAAAAAAAGGGGGGGGGGCACCTGGGTGGCTCAGTGGGTTTGTGGGTTTGTGGTTCTTCACAAATTTTAGTATTATTTGTTTCGGTTCTGTGAAAAATGTTGTTTTGATAGGAATTGTATTAAATCTGTAGATTGATTTGAGCAGTATGGATATTTTACCAGTATTGATTTTTCCAATCTATAAGCATGGAATATCTTTCCTTTTGTGTCATGTTCAATTTTTTCCATCAGTGTTTATGGTTTCTTACCCTCTTGTTTAAATTTATTCCTAAGTATTTTATTATTGTGAACCCTTTAATTTTGGTTTAAAGAAGACACTTTAACATTTCTTGTAAGACTGGTTTAGTGGTGATGAACTACTTTAACTTTTGTTTGTCTTGCCAAATGAAGTATTCTTGGTTTTAGGGTTTCTTATTTATTTATTTTTCTATCAGAATTTTGAAGGTATTGTGCCATTCCTTTCTGGCCTGCAAAATTTTTGCTAAAAAATCAGCTGGAGGGCATCTGGGTGGCTCAGTGGGTTAAAGCCTCTGCCTTCAGCTCAGGTCATGATCTCAGGGTCCTGGGATCAAGCCCCGCATCGGGCTCTCTGCTCAGCAGGGAGCCTGCTTCCTCCTCTCTCTCTGCCTGCCTCTCTGCCTACTTGTGATCTCTATCAAATAAATAAATAAAATCTTTAAAAAAAAAAAAGTTGTCAATACTTACTTTTCCTCTTAGCATTCTACTTTTCTTCTCTTGCATCTCCTATCAGTAGATTATCAATTTTATTTTTTGTAAATATAACAAATAAAGAAAAATTGAAAAAGTATAATTGTTAATCTAAAACATGTTTATGAAATTTAATATAAAACATTTTTAGAGAATATATTTAGAAAATAAGAAGAAATATTTCATTTTTGGAAAAAACAAACTAGAATTTAGCAAGGAAAAACATGTTTATTAAAGTATCAGCTTTATACAGAGAAAATTCTCCCAGTAATACCACTTACCTATTTTAGATAATTTTTTTTTCAAATTCAAGATTTTCAAAATTGTGATGATCTCATTTTTAATGTGAACGGAGCACTCAGAATACAAACCTGAATGTTCAGCTTGTGTTCCTTTCCTATTACAAAGCTTCCTTTTTTATCACACTCAAATTAATGAACAATAGAGTAGACTAAACTGAGAAGTAAGCTCTAAAGATTTTAAATTTATGAGTTGCATAATGACTATAATTGCTGAATGAATATATTCACTTCTTTGTTCGTTTTTTTCTAAATGAAAGTAAAAAATTAGCATGTAAAGAATCTTTCTGAGAAGCAGACAGAGAAAGGATTTCTTTTTTTCTGTTTTAGACCTGCCCATCAAGTGACTTCTCCATAGAAGCTCCAGTTGAACTGCCTGTTTTCCAGTAGGCCAGAATTCTCTCTAAAGGCCACATTTGACAGTGTGTCTGCTGATGCCAAGCCAAGACATAAAAACTGGCAGGTCTTTCTCAACTTTTTATAGACTGATGACCTTTTTGAAAACTAATACAAAATAGGAATGTATTGATAAAAGCATTTGGAGATTGCTCAGTATAACATATGTTTTGAGGCATTAACTTGTTTTATACAATAAGCAAAGAAATATTTTATAGATTTTGTACATATGCTTTATTTGCTGTGAAGGTGAAGCTTATAATAAAATCTGAAAAATAACCAGGCATTGCTATCATTTACTTTTTAAACAAACAGGTTAAAACCATTTTGATTTGACTTTAGCTTATGTGAAAAGCTTCCAGTAGAAGGATTAGGATAGAGAATTCTTGTCTACAAATATATGAGGTTTACAAAGCACTTTAAAAAAAAAATGAAATGCCATTTTGTTTATAAAATTTTATTTCCCTTTAGCAAGGTGGGTAAGAACATGGACACACCTTAAAATCAAGTAAAGTATACTAAGGCAAAGTTTAGGAAATACTTCACTTTAATTTTGTCTAATGCAAATTCAACATTTTGGATAAATTCAGTGGAACATAAGAAGCAAAGCACTTCTCCAGCATCAGTCATATAGTTATATATGTTGTATGCGTGGGTGTACACATGTGCGTGTATAATTTATCCTTTTTCTTCTTTCATGTAGCCTAGATGGACAGAGGCATTATAAAGTGGTGTATGAATCATGGTGACTGAATATAAGCTGTATAAATCTTTTTAGAGGAAAGGATGTTAGTTTCCCTCTTTCACAATGTGTCCTTCTTCTCTGGCTAATTTTTAAGAGATTCTCTTCATCTTTGCTTTTCAGTAACTAAACTATGATATTTCTAGGCAGATTATCTTTGTATTCATGCTGCTTGAGTTTCACTAAAATTTGTACATCTCTAATTTGCAAATATTTTTCATCAAATTTGGGAATTGTTTATCCATAAGTTCCTCAGATATTTTTCTGCTCCATTGTGTATTATTCCTCTTCTTCTGAGATGCTAATAACACATGATTGTACTACCTGGTAGTGTCCTACCTGTCACCATGGCTCTATTCATTTATTTTTCAGACTGTTTTCTCTGTTATTCGTATACTTTTTATTGATCTGTTTTCCAGGCCACCGACACTTTCATGTCTCCAATCTGATGTTAAGCTCAAGTAAATTTTTCATTTCCTGTATTTTATAATTCAGTTCTTAAGTTTCAGTTTGCTTCTTTTAAAAATAGTTTTCATTTCTCTGCTGAGAGTCCCCATATGTTCCCTCAATATGACTATCCTTTCTCTTAAGTCCATGAACATATTTATAATACATGTTGTACATTCCTGTCTGTTGATTTCAACATCTGGGTAATTTTGGCTTCCGTTTCTATTGGCTCATTTCATTTTTTTTTAATTTTAGATTGCATTTTCTTGTTTTTACATATGTTTTTGAGTTTATGCTATATTTTGTTGATGATACAGTATGATCAGTTATAAACCATAACTTAATGTTAATGAATGTTGATTTTTCCTGATAAGTAGTTAAATTTGGGGGAAATCTTTTTGTTCATTCAGACTTCATTTTAGTCTTTATTCTGGTGGGTCTATTTTAGTTTTGCTTTTAGCCTTAGAATGTAGATTTATATACTAGAAGTTAGCAAAATCCAGGCGACAAAATCCAGTGGCTTGTAAAAATTTTTTGAATTGATAAAGATTTGTTAAAAAACAAGTTAAAATATGTGATGAAATATGTGATAAATAATCACTGTCTGTCCCTTTATGGTCAATGTTTGCCAAACCCTATTGTGGGCTGTAGTCCCTGTTCTTTCTCCAAAATCCCGGTCTTCCATTCCTTGTCTTATATGAATTCCTGAGAGGCTCAACAGGATCCCTCCAGGTCCTAAGCTGGAACTCCAAGTTTCACAAAACGCATGACCTCTGGTATCTCTGTTCTGCTCTCAGCCCCATAGTGACTGCTCTCTGCTGGGCCTTATGGAAGCTTATCCAGTATACCTGAAGATAAGCTCTCTGTCAAAAATCTGTTGTTGGATCCCATGTACAGATTCCAAGTTCACCCCTCCACCTCTCTTCACCCTCCTGTATAGGTTTCTGTTCTTGACAACACTTTTGAACCACTCCCAGCTATGTTGTCTGTCTTCTCAGCTTATCAACACAGCCACTCTGATTGTGCTCCACCACCTTGGAAAGTGCCCCTTGTCAGACATCCTATCTGAACACAAGATACAACTGAACATGACTGTTTTCCAACAACTGGTTGTACTTTACAGAGCTCGTCCAGTTTATAGTTGTATATCATAGGAAAACAAGTCTGGTACCAGTTACTTTATTATTGTGGCCAACAAAAGACATTCTCCCCATGTTTATGTAACCTCTTACCCCACTCTCCCTAGCTCAATTTTTTTTTTTTTAAATCTACACTTCTACATTTTTTTTTTTTTACTTGAAACATCAAACTCATTTTCATGTTAAGTCAGAGCATTTTTTTTTTTTAACTTTTTCTTTTCTCTACATGGAATACATTTCCTCTCATCCTCGTGGGACTAGCACTTCTCACATCCCAGCTCAAATATCAGTATGTCAGAGGCATTCCCCAACCATTGTACCAGAATTTCTTGATTACCTTCCCCATCTCTACTTGGTCCTAGTCTGTTATATCAACTTCATATCATCTTCATGGTATATATCAATAGCTGATGTTATTGTTGTACTTATTAATCTTCTTGTTTATTGTTTGCTCCTTCCACCATGGGAATCTAGTCTTCTTTTAATCAAGGCCTTTGTCAACATTGTTATGAATAAATTCTCAGTGTCTAAAACAGTACCTGAAATATAATAATAGAAAGAACAATAATAAGAGCTAACATTTATATGAAGCTTATTTAATTTACCAAGCAAGACACTGTAGGCACTTTTCCATGTAGCAAGTTATTTAGTTTTCACAAAAATTGTGAGTAGGGACAACTATTTCCCCTATTTTAAAGATAAAGAACTTGAGACAAAGAATGTTTAGGAAACTTGCTCAGAGTCATAAATGACAAAGTTAAAATTCAATTCTAGAAACATGATAGACACTTAGAAAACATTTGCTTAATAAATGAATCTCCAAATGATTTTATTAAGTAATTATATGTAGGCAGTTATCTCTTTTTTATAAAATTAAAAATAGATATGTATATTTTCTTTCTCTTTTTTTAATTATTCTACAAGGAATTACAAAAAATGGTAACACTGGTAAACTTTGGGAAGGAGAACTGGGGATAGAAGAAGATAAGACATGATGGAAATAAACTTCTGTATTATGTACTTTGTGAATTTCCTAACTTGTGCAAGTACTATTGCATACAGAGATTATGGATTATTTTTCACCCTTTAAGTTTCTCTTCGTCAACAAGAACCTCTTGAACGAATTTCTTATATTTCTATTACCTCCAACCAAAAGATGTACTAATTTCCCTTCTAACTAAAGGGGAATATAACACAATTAAAATGGCCACTGAAAAGAAGAAATGCCAAAACAGAAGGATGAAACAAGTAATTGGGGAACAATAATGGCTGCTTAAAAAACAGACCCTTTTTATCCTCTAGATGGAGATGTGGACATAATGATGATGGTTGGTTATATACAACTTGTGGTTGTATCATTGAAAATGGCACATCCAGATTCTGAAACAATAGAAAGAATATGGAGAGGATCTGAGAAATTTAAGACTATAGTCAAAATGACTTCCTCACAAATAATATATAAAGGGTAAAAGTGGCAAGGATAGTCCCCCCAGTTTTTGGCCATGATGCTGCATTTCATCAGGATAGAAAGTAAGGGTAGGGATAGATTTGGAGGAAATACTATAGGTAATTATGGACATATTGAATGTGCAATGTACAAGGAGAGAAGTCCAATAGAAGACCTGGGAGTTATGAAAGAGGTTGAGGAAGGATTCATGGATTGACAATTCATGACTATGTAGGTAGTATTGAAATTTATGGGGATTTATTACAGGAAAGAGTGCAGGGATGCTTCACTTGAGATGAATGTATCACCTGTCATCATAGAAGAGCTTTAAGGAGTCTGAATACCCTAAACTTATATAAGGAATTCTCTAAGTATGTACATTATCACAGGGGCAAACCCATAACTTTCATGAGATTGTTAAAGGATCCAAAGTCCTGAAATAGCTAAGAAGCTGTATTACAGATACAGGTGCTAGGAAGAACAGCACCAGAAGATACCTTATTTTAAAGTCAGTAAGAAGAAAAAATAAAATAAAATAAAATAAAATAAAATAAAGGTAGTAAGAAAACAGAGACTCTTTTTCCAAGATGTTTAGCAAAGAAGGAAAGAACATAATTAAAATAACAACTAGGGGAGATTCAATATTTAAGACAGAAGACCTAGCGGAATTGTAAGTTTTTCAGACTGAGGAGAATGAGTAAGGGAAAAAGAGACTCAGGATTCTAGAGCTAGAAACTAGATTCAAGAAGAGAATAAGTTAGCATTAGGCCTTGAGAAGATTAAAGGACTAGCAAGGAGATGGGAGAGGCATTAGCTTTGCGTGGGAAGAGTTGCTTTTCTTTTTAGGGAACACAAAACAAGGAAGGCTGGGGGCAAATGCACATTTTCACAGTGAATGTGTGCATATATATTTGCATGTAGGTGAGATCTTTTTCTCAGAAGGACATGAAGGTGATTTAGCCTACATACAAACTTTGTAAAGTTGGAGGCAAGGACATTTGAGAATAAAGAAGTCCAAAATTTGAAATTTCTGATAACTTAATGGAAAGTGAAGTCACCCCTGGTAATTGAAACTGCCAAGTGAAATTGCATTTATGTTCTGAACATAGGAAGAATAAAGTATCATTTTCATGAAACATCACTGTACATATAAAAACATACAATATTTGTTTTCTATGTGTTTTCTCAAATGTATCATTTTAGTTTTTCATTCATATCAATAAAAATATATGTAAGGTTTCTCTTTTCAAACTTGATGTTCGCTGGGAAACAAACTGCAGATACAGGCATAGGGAATTAAATTGCTTTCACATAAAAAGTTCATGTTTCTGTTTTAATGAGGAATTTATGCAGCACCTTCTGCATTAGTATCATCTGCTCAGCAGTCAAGCTGCCAGTTAAATATAATAGAGACTTCCCCAGAAATTTGCTTCTACAAAAAAACACATTTTCCAAAGTGGTTCTTGACATTGTGTATAAAATTTCCATCTTCCAGTTGTCTGATGTACAACTTAAAATAGCTGCATAGAAAGTATATGTGAAAGTAGCATTTGTTCATCTAATCATTAATTCAGGTGTCATTTTGTTAGCTCACTTGGGACTTTATAAATACATGTTTGTCACGTGAGTTGTTGAGATAGTTACCATATAATCAGAATCCCATAAGTAAACCATGCTGGGAAGTTACCAGGCTGGCATGCAGCTCTATCTAAAGAAGATACTATAATGGAGATACTATAGGTAAGATTCAATATAATGTACTTCTGCAGCTACATATCAGTTATAGAGTCTAAACATAGACTTAAATATAACATCTCAGCTCTATCATATCTAAACCAATATTATCTAAGGCAGGGTTTGAGAAATTATGGCCTGTGAGCCTAATCAGATTTGTTGTCTATTTTTCTAAATGAAGTTTTATTGGAACACAGTCACTCATTTGTTTACATATGATTATGGCAGGTTAGTGCTTGGGTTGAGTAATTTGAGACAGAGACTTCATGATTCACAAAGCCCCAATATATATCATAAAGCCTTTTGCAGAAAAAACCTTGCCAACCTCCAATCTAACTAATGGAACAAACACTCATGTAAGCACATTGACAATTTTATGAGTGATACATATTAATACATATTAAGATAAGAGTGATCAGGGGTGCCTGGGTGGCTCAGTGGGTTAAGCCTCTGCCTTTGGCTCAGGTCATGATCTCAAAGTCCTGGAATCGAGCCCCATGTTGGGCTCTCTGCTCAGCAGGGAGCCTGCTTCCCCCTCTCTCTCTGCCTGCCTCTCTGCCTACTTGTGATCTCTCTCTCTCTGTCAAATAAATAAATAAAATCTTTAAAAAAAAAAGATAAGAGTGAGTGATCACTTCTAGGATACTTTATAAAAATGTTAAAATAAGCACTAGTGTTATTAATTCTGACAACAAACCCGTCAGGTTTGTATTACTGTTAAAAAGATCACCACTATTAGTACCAGATTAATATTTTAAAAAATTATTAGCATTATCTCATTATTAGCTTATCTTATATTATTTATTAGTATTGAGAAATAGTTAAGCTACACTATTAGAGATTGAGTCCAGGGTCCTGAAATTATTATTTACATGATTCTAAGCAAGTACCTTAATGTCCTTTTGCTTTTGTTTTCATCTATAAACTCAGGTAACCAATCTCATAAGGGTGTCTAGCATTAAATAAATTAACAATGAGAAGCTCTTGAAAAGATAATTGAAACATCAAAAATTCATAGCAAATATAAACTATTGTTATGTTATTTTTATTATTGTCATCATGTCATATCTTCTAATAATCCAATTTCTATAGATTCTTTCTATTATTCTACATCAGCTTCCAGATTCTGCATTTTAAGTTGTCTGGCACCCTGTTTTTTTGGTTTTTGGTTTTTGTTTTAAAATTTTATTTATTTGAGAGAGAGAAAACAAGCAGGGGGAAGGGAAGAGGGAGAGGGAGAAGCAGGCTCCCCACTGAGCAGGGAGCCTGACACAGGGTTTGATTCCAGGATCCTGAGATCATGACCTGAGCTGAAGGCAGACGCTTTACCGATTGAGCCACCCAGGGGCCCCACTCTGGGTTGTTTTTTGACACCAGATGTATTTTCTGACTCTATGGGAATATGGCTGAGTTATGTTAATGTTTTGTACAAGTAGCAAATGTTTATTAAAGATCTGTGGTTTTTTAAACATCTATGGGATTTTCCTCCTGATTTTTTTCTACTGTCACCTAATTAAATTAAAATATTCATATATACTAAAATGTTAAATTATATTATCTTAAATAGGCATTTAAGGAATAAATTTTTTCAGTGACTTGACAGTGTCTAATCAATTAGTTATTTTATTTTTTACAAATAGCATAAGTGCATGCCAAACCTTCGTCTAAAGCTCCATTTGGGGGAAAAAATGGATATTTGCCTGTTTCCTGGGTTTTGCATTTAGAAATTACTAAGTGCTTCTAAATTGGGATGATGCCTTTGCTTTCTCAGCATGAAAATATTAGATAGTGTGCAGATTAATCTTAAGAGAGTCAAAGCTTCATCTGTTTGCCATTCAGACAAGAACTTCTCTTAGTAAAACAGCATGTCAAACTAAATTCATATATTCTTTTGGCTCTAAACTTACTTTAAATTATATACTAATGTACTCTTGAAAATATTGGAGACAATATTAATCCAAAGCAAGATAGCTTCAAAATTACTTCATTAATGACCCTCAGCATCTTGGGCATTTTCCATTGTCAAGACAAGAGATATTTTCTGTAATATTTGAAAAAGAAGATTGGTTTAGTTTAAGAAAGAATTCAGCACTTATAACTAGAGACAAATTCTACCAGGAAACCAAAGGAGAATAACCTTTTATTTGGAAATTCTATGGGAAGTACCATGAAAACTAGATAATCCATTACCACTCCTAAGTAATTAAAATGATCTGTGATATAATTAAATGTATAATGAAAAGTTAATTGGAAATTAGAATATATTAAGCATAAAAACAATCCATCTAACTTATTATATAAAATGGGTATTTCCTACAGGGCCCATGTATATGATCTATATAATAAATTGTAAATAAATACTCTATTATGAATTTTTACTCATAATTTCATTTATCTGTTATTATTCATAATATCAGTCAGAATATACAAAATTATTTCTTTCTTTTCAGAAAAATTATTGGCCATCCAACTAATCGTTGTCAAATAGATTCTGTGTGCTTTTTTGTTATGAAAAGTTGGCAGAAAACATTGTGCCTAATTTTAGAAAGCCAAATTTCCCATTAGGAAATCAGGCATCTATCTATATAAAGGCAACTAAGAAAAAAATCCAGAGCACAAAAAACTCTCAAATCGGGAACATGGGAAATTCTTTTTCAAAAATATTGTTCTATAGAGCATGATCTCTTCATTCAGTTATTGAATATTTGCTAGTTTTAGGCATTTGCTGGGCACTAGGACAAATCTATATCAGAATCGAGGTGGGACCTCCTGACCCATATGCGTGTTATCCCCTTGTGCCCTGTAGGCTGCTGAGAACTAGTCAACATGACAGTCAGACCTTGTGAGTAAGAATGGATTGAGGATAAGGCAATTATGTTGATGTCTTAGTCTTCTTTTCTTCCTTATTCTAATTATTAAGACTTAACTTTCGTGAACATGAATTTTCATGAACTCTTCTCAGCTCTACTGAAGAGGCGAATAATGATGGCGTAGAATGAGTCTTTATGTCTCTCTTGTTATAAGTAATAAAGAATAAAGACTATGTTTGTTTCATTGACTAAGGAGTTATTTTCACTTCAACTATAAAAAGTTTCTTTGTTCTTTAGAATGTGCTATGGAAATGGTGTTCCTATATGAAAACTTTCAAAACTGCAATTGTCAATGATTTAGCTTTTAAATATATAACTTTATATGGACAAAACAACTAAAATGACTGCTAACAATCCTCATTTTAATTTATAAGCTCTTACCAATTCCTTTGCAATGCTATCTCAAATATTTAAAGAACTAACCAGAGTTTATAGCTCTCTTATTTTTAATTCTAAAAGGCAGTCAAAAAGACTGTCTAAAAAGTCTAAAAGTTGCATATATAGATAGTAGTAAGATGTCTTACAACTTTAAAATTTGAAATAGTGTTATATTTTTTGATGAGTAAAGTACTGACAGCTGTTCACTACTGTTTCATAGTTTATTGAGAATTGTAGGATTCATTGCAAAGTCATTCATTTTTTTCTTTTTCTCATATAATATGAGGAAGAACAGAACAATGAGAAAGAAATAATGACTTTTTTTTGAAATAATGACTTAAATGCAGGCTTGAGAACATAAAGGATTTGTGGACTGTGTATACATTAGACGCTGTCTTTAAAAGCTGGTGTGTATGTTTTATGGGATTTAGGAAAGAGATATTAATATCAGGGGAAATCTAATGAACAAGGCAAATATTTGTAGACTGTTCCAAAATTTAAGGTTAGTATTATAAAGTCCTTAACATTTTACATTTTCAAACAATAAAAATTGGATTGAAAATAAAAAGCCATCCCTTATAAGAGTAATGATGACTTTTCCAGTGCAGAGAGAAAGAGAGCACAAGTAGGGGGAGCAGCAGGCAGAGGAAGAGAAAGAAGCGGGTTCTCTGCCAGGACCCCAGGATCATGACCTCAGCCAAAGGCAGATGTTCACAATACTGAGCCACCCAGGTGCCCTCAGCTCTGTGCTTGTTTTGATAACCTTTTCTAGTCATTATTCCCACAGGCCATTGGTTAAAATAAACAGTATTTTACTTAAACAGAAGTTTCTTACCATTCCTTGACTTTAAACAGGTCCTAAGCAAGAAACAAAATTTGTCATGGCACAAGGCATGCCAGATAATTTCCCTGTAGCTTGAGTCAGGCTACCACCTATTACAAATCCATCTTGTTCTGCTTTCTAAAAAATTGCCATGCTTTCTAGGCCATATTTTTAGCTATTCACTTTTTTTTTTTTTTGGCATTTTGGGGGGTTTTCTAAGTAGCAGACTAGCTAAGAATACTAACCTATGTATGGAAGTATAATTCACTGGTAGAAAATCTATTAATAATAAGATTAATTATAACAATGTCAAGGAATACATTCTATATTACCACCTTCATTTATGCATCAAAAATTGGATAAAAATTATTCATTCTTATTTTTAAAAGGCTGTTAATAAAAAGGTATTACATGGATAGTTTTCCAACATTATGTATAATATGATATATATATATATATAGTGATATATAAAACACACCCAAAAATATATATGTCAGCATTGACAGTTGAATGATAAAAGCATTTATCTGTAGCAATGGTTGAATGTAAAAGCATAAATCTTTAAAACCAGAAATAATGACATAACATGGATGAAATATTGGAAGAATCCCATCCCTGTCTAATAGGAATTGACATCCTAAAAACAGTTACCAGGGGTTGCTTTAATGATTTCCAACTATCAGCATTGACAAAAAGGAACAGAATAACTCTAGAACTCAATTTTTTTAATTGCATGGGAAATGTAAGGAAGCATAGAACTAACTTCTAATATTAATGCCAGGTTTCTTTGTGGGAAGTCTATACAACTCCTGGCATGTAAGAGGTGTAGAAAAAGCATTCATTAACTCAGAATGCAAGTATTGCAATTAACAAGAATATTCTATATTTAACTAACAAATAAGAAGTTCTATACAAAATGATTTTTGTACCCATAAAGTGAAAGGTTTAAAAAAATCACTAAAATTAGTTTGCTGTTATAAAATTATTTAAAATCATTATGTTAGCTCTAGATTATTTATGAGAAGTGGATACACCAGAACTGAGTGTTTTTAAAATTTATTTATTATTCAGTTAATAAACTTGTCAGTATATTTGCTAATAGCTTTTATATTTAATTTAGCAAGAATGAATCTTTAAATACATAAAGTAGCTGTTTTGATAAGTTATGCATGGTTTTAGTAATAAAATTACTAGGGGAGCCTGGGTGGCTCAGTCAGTTAGGCATCTGCCTTTGGCTCAGGTTATGATTTCAGAGTCCTGGGATCCAGCCCTATGCCAGACTCCCTGCTCGGTGGGGAGCCTACTTCTCCCTCTCCTGCTCCTTCTGGTTGTGCTCTCTCTCTCTGTCAAATAAATAAAAATTACTAATTGATCTATACATATTTTATAATTGTAATGAAAAAATGTTAATCCCTTTTTCTCTCTTTCTTAGAGGGGATAGAGTACCTTTTCATAAAATGAGTATCTATTTATATATCTTCTTAACTCCACTTCTACATTGGAGAAAGTTTGAATATATCGTACATGGTAGGCACAATAACTTTAACATCAATTGTTTTAAAGGCATATTGAATAACAGTCATTGATAATCCAGAGACTTCAGAAAGATTGACTATACAAGGTGTTTCCTAGATTCTGACTTAGATACGTTGATTAGTCAGATAACAGTAGTATTTCACATTGACTAGACCTTAAATGGACACTCTCTCTAGAGTTCTATGTTATTTACAGATTTTGCATTAGCTTAAGTAGTCACTGGATGTCAGCATTGTTTCACTAAAATCTGTTTTCCAGTATTATTTTTGACAAGCAAGTTTATAATTCTTGAGTATTGTCAAGATTAGCTTCCTAAATAATTTTGACCTTAGAGACAAAGGGCGGAGGGTGTGGGGGTGGATAGTATGTGACAAAAGATAAAAACCTGTTAGAGAGGGGCTCCTGGGTGACTCAGTTGGTTAAGCATCTGCCTTCGGGTCAGGTCATGTTCCCAGGGTCCTGGCATCAAGCCACTTGTTGGGTTCCCTGCTTAGTGGGGAGTCTGCTTCTCCATTTCCATTTGCCCCTCCCCCCTGCTGGTGCTCTCTCTCTTCATCTCTCTCTTTCTCTCTCAAATAAATAAAAATCTTTGGAAAAGAACCAGTTAGAGAATATATGATAAGTTGTCTTTAAGTAGTCAAATTTCCATTAGGAATAGATCACTTCATTTGAGGCAAAATGAAGACCTGGAAATAAAAGGACTAATTCTTTCTGCCACCAAAATGCCCACAGGTTGACCAGGACTGGCCTTCTCATAGGAAAAGTGAGAGCAAAAAGTTTTATTTTTGTTTTCTTTCATTCATTAGTTTCTTTCATTCTTTCTTCTTCTTCCTTCCTTCCACCCTCGCACCTTCCCTCCCTCCCTCCCTCCCCTCCTTCCTTCCTTCCTTCTTTTCAAGTGGGAAGATGGTTATACTTTTAGCATAGTCGATGGTATTTCTATAAAATTTTAATTGCAGCTTACAATAATTTATTTTCCAAGAAAAATGTACTTTTAAAACCATTACACTGAATCCATAGCTTCGCACATATAAACCACATGGTAATCACCATGAAGTGATTCAACAGTGACACCTGACACCCATAGTTATTTCTTACTAGATATGACCAATGAGCACACTGGAAGCACAATGGCGTCCATGCTTCATCCTTGTATTCATCCACAGATAAGAAATTTGTCTTCCTTTTGCTGTAATATATACAGAAATCTCCCAAACAAAAGGAAATAAACGCTGATGTACCACATGTCCTCTTATATATAACTCCCTTTATTTGCTGCAGTTATCAAAAGAATGTTGAGAGAAAAGTGCCAAGAGCATTTAGAATATGTTCCAGAAAAAGCTCCAGAGGCAGCTCACCTCACACCCACTGACAGAGCAGTGAACCAGGCTCATCAACCCTGACATCATTCAATAATTGTGAGGTTTGAAGATATAAATACTAACTCCAAACCAAAGAACCAGTGAATAATTACACTGAAGGATAAAGATATTAAGGATGACAAAATTCCACTCATAGAGGAGGAGCAGAGGTGATCTGGACATCCCCATGTCTGTACTATAGGTCAAGGGTTTATCAGTCTCTTAATGAAAGGAAACCAAAGTCCAAGTTCAGAAAACATTGTATTTGCTATAAAATTAATTACACATATATTACACATACAAAATTCAATTTCTCACAAGTTAGATACCTGCTTTTTGGATTCAAGACCTTGATGCCAAAGTGAGCATAACTCGGGAAGTAAAGGATCCCTTAAAGTAACAGTTCCCAAATCTTTTCATATTAGAACACTTATGCTCCTAAGAAATATTGAAGACTCTAAAGAGTTTTTGTTTGCCTGACTTTTATTAATTGATGTTTGCCAACTAAAAAATTAAGAAATTAAAAATCAATAATCTATTAACTCATTTAACAATAACAAATTCATTGCATGTTAATATAAATAACATTTTATAAAAACAATTGTATTTTCTGCAATAAAAAAATCAATGAGAAGTGTGTCATTTTTCACATATCTACAAATCTGTTTATTATCCTGCATAATAAGGAACAGCAGGATACTCATATCTGCCTCTGGATTCAGTTAATATGACATCTTATTTTGGTTGATATTTGGTTTCACACAGACATATAATTGGAACAGGGATAGTATTTTAATAACTATTTCATATAACTAAAATGTTCTTTGATACTACAGCCAAACTTGACAAACAGTAGTTCCTTAAAAGACAGTTGCAGGGCATCTGGGTAGACCAGTCGGATGAGTGTTGAACTCTTGGTTTCAACTCAGGTCATGATCTCAGGGTCCTAGGATTGAGCCCTGTGTTGGGCTCTAAGCTCATGGGGGGAGACTACCTCAGGATTCTCTCTCTCCTTCTCCCTCTGCCCCTCCCCCTGTTCTCTCATGCTTGGGCACGCTTCTTCCCTCTATCAAATAAGTAAATCTTTAAAAAAAAGTTGCAATGTGAAATTCAAAATCATATAAGTAAACTTTTCCTACTCTGATATATTAAAATTCATTCATCTATGTTGCACATTGTATGGATGTTTTACCCATGCATACTTTTATGTCATCATACATTGGTCATTTAGAAAATATTTGTTCATGCTTGCTTCGGCAGCACATCTACTAAAAAATAGAAAATATTTGTTCAATGAGTTATCCAGATTTTCCACATGTTAACACAGTTCATATATTATTTAAAAACTATATTTGTTGATATAATCATAGATATCATCAGAAAAGCATTTATTCACTGGGAACCTGTGAAGCTACAGCAGCAAATATAAGTTTTCCATAAATAAATTTTTTTTCATTTAAAATCTCAACTTTTACCATTGGCCGCAAATACAGTGCTCACTGCATTAATTTCTGAAATATCTATCAAATACCATAATTTGAATGAAATGAAGTTTTAAAAGAGTAGTACTTTATCTTAAAATTTAAGTAATTGCACATCCCTCCCCCAACAACAGTCTCATTAGTATGCATCAGAAGTGCTTAATTTGGGGCATTTTTGTTAGATAGCTAAGTATCCTCCTCCCAAACTGTATGATTCAAATTAGGCTGAATAGGGTGATAGCAAAAATGGAGACCAAGTAGCTCCAAGGTTCCGTCCCTCAACAGAAACATCAAACACTGAAACCTCTGTGGTCTGCAAATCCTAAGAAAATCACTACCTGGTCTTTGACAGGAAAATACTGCAGACCTCTAAATTAAAACCATCAGACTTGGGGCATCTGGGTGGCTTAGTCGGTTAAGCATCTGCCTTCGGCTCTGATCATGATCCCAGGGTCCTCGGATCGAGCCCCACATCTGGGTCTCTGCTCAGCAGGGAGCCTGCTTCCCCCTCCCTCTCTCTGCCTCTCTGCTACTTGTGATCCCTCTCTCTGTCAAATAAATAAGTAAAATCTTAAAAAAACAAACAAACCATCAGACTCATAAAGTACCTCAGCAATATAATACAGCTTAGCTCAAAATGCCCAAGGAAAGTAGATTTAAAATTACTTTAATGTATTTCCTAATCTTTCTACATTTCCTCATTTTTCTAAAATTTAACAGGAAAAATTATTTTTAAAAGAGATTTTAGGGGCACCTGGATGGCTCATTCACTTAAACTTTTGGCTTGTGATTTTGGTTCAGGTCATGAACTCAGGGGTTCCAAGATCAAGCCCTGCTTCAGGGTCTGCACAGAGTCTGCTTGGGATTTTCTGCCTCTCCCTTTATCTCTGCTCTTATGTGCTTTCTCTGCCTCTCTCTCTAAAATAAATAAATTAGTTAAATATTTTTTAAAAATAAAAGAGTTTAATCACCCAGCATGTGGTATTTCAGGAAGGCCTGGTGTTATTTGGAGTATATTTTATTTTCACAGATTCTATAAACTTAGTATTCTGAGAAAAAGCAGATGTATATAAAATATTTATAATTCTATTTTCTCTTTATTGAAAATAAATGTCAAATTGCTGAAGAAACTTTGTGCTAAATCCCAGGGATGAACACAAATAACTTTGATGTATCATGCTGAATTTATTTTGAAAATAAGTGGTTAGATTTTATTAATTAGAAATAATAACTGTTTCCTTAAATACAAGTTATTTAAATAAATTGAACTATTTTTATTCTTAGTATTTTATTGGTGACATTTTTATTCATAAGTGTACATTTGCATTAAAGTACTATATCATTGAAGTTAAAGAAACTAATAGAGGTTTTTGCTTTTAATGTGAGACTGTATTTCTAGTTATGTGTGTAGTGCCTACATAGTATTGTGTGGCCTAAAAAAATGAATATAATTTTCAAGTCAATTTACTTCACGCCTGAATATAATTAACAGTGAATAGAATCTACCACATTAAGTAACTCAAATATTAAATAATCATGGTAAGTGATCTATCAAGGCAACTTCCATGCAGCCTTATCCTGTTGACTGCATATGAAATTGTTGTCAATTCAGTAACATAGTCCAGATACCCCTTAGTCTGCAGACAGCCTTTGAGCCTTTGAACTGTTTACTAAGGGTACAAAGAATGAAACAGATTATTCCTGCTCTTTTAAAAATTAGGTTTATTGTGCTTTGTAAGATGAAAAACACACCAAAAATATTAGACTGTGATGTATAAAATAGTAAAATACAAAGGTTGGGTGAATCTGTAGAGTTTGTCCTTGACAGGTAAAATATGCCTCAGCTCTATATTATCTCATTCTGCGTATGCTTTTAAATTAAATTAAGTTCTGAAATACATTCAAAAGCACTAACTTTTGTGAATTCTGAGCTTTTTTGCCCCTACTGAGTTAAATTACCTGTTTTCCTGACAGTTTCCTTGGTCAGGACTTCTTTTATAATGGATTTTAAGACTAGTCACTGCCAGGGCCACTTGGGTGGTTCAGTGGGTTAAAGCCTCTGCCTTTGGCTCAGGTCATGATCTCAGGGTCCTGGGATTGAGCCCCACATCGGGCTCTCTGCCTGTCCCCCCCCCACCCTGCCTGCCTCTCTGCCTACTTGTGATCTCTCTCTCTCTCTGTCAAATAAATAAATAAAATCTTTAAAAAAAAAAAAAAAGACTAGTCACTGCCAGTTATGAGACTAACAATTTAATACATCTGTAGGTACTATTAAATGCAACTGTGACTTGGTTTATCAAGACACCTTCATATATATGAGACAGAAAATGATATAATATAATTAATAGATAATCTCTGTGGACAATTTTGTCTGTAATCTTCCTTGCCATATTTATTGAACCTGAAAAAGGAGTAGGTCAAAATATCAAACTTATGTGGGGACACAAATTATTCTAAAGGATGATTAAGCCTCTTCACCTATATGATAACATTAAATAATTCATTTTGTATACAAGAAATATTAATATCATAAATGTTCCAAAGGCCAAGAGCCTGATGCATGGCTCAATCTCATGACCCATGAAATCATGACCTGCTTAGTTATTTTATTTTATATGTGCTTCACAGTTTAGCTTACCCACCCATAAGTTGGAAATTGTAAGTTTTATATAATTGCAAAAAGCTTTCATTATGAAATCCTGTATTAAAGTTGCTTCATTACACACAATATTTGAATTCAAGTTGATATATTACATAATTCTTCTTATCATAATATTTTTCACTATTTTCTCCAAAATGACCATTACACGTTCCTAATAAAGGTGCTTAAAGAAATAAACTTTATTTCAATAATATAATGAGCTATCATAGATTTGAAGATCATTCTATTCTACATTTTTTGACAATTGTGAAGATGAAATTTAAAATTCAGTTAGTAGTTTTCTGAAATGTGTGATCTCTAAATAGAAATAAAACCCTTGTGAATAAACTAGAATTCATGATTTTTAAAAAATTATATGTCAAAAGACACTATCAACAGAGTAGAATGGTAACCCACAGAATGGGAGAAAATATTTGCAGATCAATATCTGGCAAGGGTTTGATACCCAAAGCATATATAGAATTCCTAAAACTCAACAACAAAAAACAACTTGTTAAAAAATGGACGAAGAAATTAAATAGACATTTCCCCACAGAAAATACAAAAATGGCCTATTAATAAGCTTATGAAAAGACACTCAACATCACTAATCAGAAATACAATGGGATATCACCTCGTATCCACTAGGATATTCACTATTAAAAAAAAAAAAGAAGAAGGAAAATAACAAATTTGCCAAGGATATAGGGGAAAAGGTTGGAACTCTGTACAGAGTTCCTGGGGTGGTAATGTAAAATGGTGCAGCCACTGTGGAAAACAGTATGGCGGGTTCTCAAAAAAATTATAAATAGAATTACCATATGATCCAACAATTCCACTTTTAGATATATAACCAAAAGAATTGAAACTGGGTTTTGAAGAGATATTTGTACTTCTATATTCATAGCAGCATTATTCAAAATTTTAGCTAAAAAATGGAAACAAACTAAGTGCCCATTAGCGGATGAATGGATAAACAAACTAATATATACATACTGCTGGGGAGCAGGAACTTTCTTTTTCTAGATCCTCCTAGCTGGACTAAGAATTAAATGGACATGAAACAGATCAATAGGAGAAAATAAAATTTAATTTCCTGCGGGAAATCTACACAGACATGGAAATTCCAAAGACAGCCAAGCAAAATGAGGTATTTACGTCATCCTAAACTAAGGAGAAGGAGATAAGGGTATGGGACTTTGAAGGGAAGGAATGCAATTCCAGGGCAATAAGGAGAGCAGATACTTGGTAATTAGAAGTTTACCCTGCTATAAAGATGGGTCACTCAGAAAAAATTTATCTCTGGTAGTAATCCTTATTCTGGGAAAGACCCCTAATTTAGATCTTTCTATACAGTTAAAGGAGGAGCAAAAATTTCTCTTGAGTCCACAAAGTCTCATTGCCTTAAACTCAAAATGTAATCTTCATCCCAAAGTGGCCCACCTTAAGACAGCTCCCCCTTAGCCCTACTATACAGTGTAATATAATTTAGCCTTAAAAGGAAGTAAATTCCTGGGTGCCTGGGAGGCTCAGCAGGTTAAGACTCTGCTTTCAGCTCAGGTCAGGGTCCTAGGATCGAGTCCCGTGTCAGGTTCTCTGCTCATCAGGGAGACTGCTTCCCCGCCCCGCCCCTTGCCTCTCTGTCTACTTGTGATCTCTCACTCTGTCAAATAAGTAAATAAAATCTTTAAAAGAAAAAGGAAGTAAATTCTGATATGCTACAACATCAATGGACTTTAAGGACATTTTGCTAAGGGAAATAATTCAGTCACAGAATGACAAATACTTGTATGACTCCACTTATATGAGGTAGTCAGAGTAGTCAAAATCAGAGAGGCAGAAAGTACAATGGTGATTGCCAAAAGCTGAGGGAATAGGAGAATGAAGAGTTATTGTTTAATAGGTATAGAATCTAGATTTGCATGATGAAAAAAGTTTAGGAAATGGGTGATGATGATTGCACAGCTATATAAATGCACTTAATAGCACTGAAATAAACACTTAAATTGTTAAAATGGTAAATTTTGTGTTATGTGTATTTTACCACAATAAAATAAGTTGGGAGGGAAAGACAATACCATTCATTATTTATCTAGAGCAATGATTATCAGACTTAAGTGTGTATCAAAATCACAAGGGCTTGTAAAAAAAAAATCAGAGTTCTAGTTCCAATCCAGAGAGTTTCTGATTCAGAAGGTCAGGGTGGGTCTAAGAATTCCTATTTCTTTTTTTTTTTTTTTTAAAGATTTTATTTATTTATTTATTTGACAGAGATCACAAGTAGGCAGAGAGAGAGAGAGAGAGAGGAAGGGAAGCAGGCTCCCTGCTGAGCAGAGAGCCCGATGCGGGTCTCGATCCCAGGACCCTGGGATCATGACCTGAGCCGAAGGCAGAGGCTTTAACCCACTGAGCAAACCCAGGCACCCGAGAATTCCTATTTCTAACAATTTCCCAGCTGGTAGGGATGGTGGTGGTCAAGAGACCACACACTGAGAACCACTGATCTAAAGGAAAAAGCTAAAGTAATTCTAGTTTGAAAATATAGTTTAATAATATCAGGAAATAGACATTTTTTATGTTTCTGCATGGGTAGAACTTTCTGAGCAGAAATTTGGGACCTGGGTCAGGGAGATTTTTGAAGTTAAAGGGTAAGTAAATAATGAGACCATTGGGAGAGATCTACCAGTCTGAGGAATGTATTTGCATTTCAAAGGGAACCAGAACTGGAGCCAAGAAGGCATTCTAGGGTTAGAAATTCAGAGAGGCTTGATTTATCTTCTGCCTGCATTTATATTCCAAATGATAAGAACTTGAATCTTTTTTCTTCTGTTCTAAGGAGAATTTGTTTGCCTTAGGCAAATAGATTCCCTTTGCTCAAGAGGAAAGTAAGACTACTGTACCAGTTTTCCATGTAACCAGCAAGTTTTCTCACTTATAGTATAGATCCTAGTACATATACAATGGCACCTAGTTCTGGTTGTATTACCCCAGAAGAGGGAAATTGGAGTGTGGGAGGTACTGGAGTGTTTATTATTGTGAGTAACAGTAAACCTCTGCCTGCCTCAGAAACCTCATGTGTACTTGCAGGAATGAATGTCACTTATGGAAAAAGCCTTTTTTGTACTTTATGTTTTCAAGAGTAATGTATATTTTAAGGTAGATTTCTTCTTATATTAAACAGTTAAAACAGGTTTGGGAGAAACCTCATACATTTCCTATCCCTACCATTAAGTTTTGCATGGGAAGAAATCATAGAAAAGGTATTTGGTTTTAAAAAAATAATAGTAACATGGCTGGATTTTTTTTTTTTTTCTTCATCTGAGTTGGCTTATGTTCCTAACCATATTATAAAGGGCATCTATATGAATTCTAGTTGGATAGTATGGACTATAGCCCAGTTATCTTAGCTCAAATTAATTAAAATCCAAAAATAATCCTATCTAATTTCTTATTCTGCTAAAGTCAGCAAAAGGGATTCTTGATATCTGGTAGAGGTAGATTCTTTTAACAGCTTCAATATAGAATGTCTTCCAATGAAATCCTTTAAGAACTTAGCAGTTATCTGGTCTTTTATGATTCCTTCTTTTAAAGAATTCAGAATTAAATAGAATATAAAGTATTATCATAGCATTGGCTTACACCTGATTCTGTTTCCAAATATAATGGCAAAAATTACTGGTACCAAAGAGGAGGAGAATAAAATGAGAAGACTTTCTTGGTTTCAGCCTATAAAATTAATTTTATTTGTAGAAGTATTCCATCAAAAAAAAAAAACAACCTATTATATGCACTGTTTAAAGATGGAGGGTAGGAAAGCATTCAAAGAAAAAAATCTTTTCTCTTCTCTAAGACTATAGTATTTCTGACATTCTTAACATAATTGAAAGTTTGGAAATTGTAATCTCAGTGACAAGATATTATTTAAAGCACATTTCTGACATACTAAGAACTTTTAGTTTTTATCTCCCTTTGATTCCTATGTCTTGGGCACAGTTCATCTGTGCCTTGTAATTTCTTGACTTCTAATTTCTACTGTTTCTTGTCCAAATAGCTACTGTCACTGCCATTTTGAGTTGAATTCATTTGGCACTGAATTGCTTGGACCTATAAATCCTTGGTTTTATGAATCCTTAGTTTTGGGATTGTTTACCTATATTTTTCTTCTTTCATTCCAAATGGAGAATCACATTCAACAAATTCTTGATCTATAAACAGTGTTGATTCTTATTAGCCCTAGAGGCCATGTTAAGAGTAATGCCTTTCTGGTATTTATTTACATCTGGATTTTAACTCTCTGCTTTTGTTATTTTAATGCTGACAATATTTTTTTCTTCCAGATATTTTGTATCTCTGATTTAGAGAGATAGATAGATGGAAAGATAGAAATATTTTTCTGATATTCTCCCACTCATTTCAGTTATTAAAAAAGCTGCTTAGATTGTTTCATTTTTTTCTATCCTTAATACAGTTTATACTTCTTACTAAATATGAATATCTTTTCTTTTACCCTCTCTCTGTTTGTTTTATGGCCCAGATATTTGTCTAAAAAAATTACTCTGTTTATTATATATTATATTATTCTATATTTATTAGAAAAAGTAAAATTAGTGATATTATGACCCACTACAAGTGTTCATTGGTCAAATGCATCTTGTCCATTTTTCTTTTTCTGAATAGGACTACCTCACTCAAAAGATAGTCTCTCATTTGGTCAATCTCTAACATCTAACACTCTCCATAATATTAGACCTTTCTCTACCATGTTATCTCATTGGAAATGCAATTCCTGTATTTGCATATATAGTAACTGTCATCTTGAAACCCATTCATTTATACTTTTTCTCTGAGTATTGCACTGGTTTTCCTGTTCTGTCTCAGATCTTATCAAATTTTCTGTAATTACCTAGTATAATAATCTCTAAGGTTATTTTCCCAGTTGCTGTTACAATTGTAGGTTTAAAAGGACAATTCTAGTCAAGAAGGCCAAAAGCTAGTTCTTTGAGAAGATCAATAAGATTAATAATTCTGTAGTCAGGCTAACTAAGAAAAAAGGAGAAAAGATGTAAATTATTAATAAAATAAATGAAACAAGGTATCTGACTATCACTACTGTTCCCATAAACATTAAAAGGAAAATATGAAGAAGGACTTAAGATGGCAGAGGAGTAGGAAACCCTAATTTCATCTGGTCCTTGGAATTCATTTAGTTACCAAATCGTTTTGAACACCTGCAAAATAAATTGGAGATCTGAGAAAAGAATTGTTGCAATTCTACAAGTAGAAAAGCAACTACTTTTTGGAAGGTATAAGGTGCAGAGACATGAATCCAGGGCTGTATATCTGAAGATAGGTGGAGGGCAAGAGTTTGCTTGAAGAAGCTACCCCAAAGTATTATAAGCAGTGGAGCACAAATTTGGGACTTTAAGAAGTCTGCTACAGTAGGGGATGTCCCGGCTTAAAGGTTCTCAGGTGGCAAAGCAGGGCAGAATCTCAGGTGCAACAGTAGGGCCTCAGGATCCCTAGGGTCACATAAAGAATGGGGTTCCTGAGTGCGGCAGGCTTCTAGGCACTGGAGAAGGGAAGCTGGCTGAAAACAGCAAGACTAGTCACTTGCTTTTTTCTCAGTGTTGCCATAAATTGCAAACCGCTACACAGTTGCTGAAGTCTCCCCGGGGAAGGGGCCCAGCAAAAGGCAGAAGCACAGCAAGACCCTCCACCCTCCCCTAGAAGGAAAGCACAGGTCTGTGCAGCGGGAAGTCTGAAATGTTTGGAGACTCAAAACTGGGTCACGTGCCTGAGATAAAAAATGCTTGGTGAATACAGAGTTTGAACAGAAACCAGGAAGACAAAAGTGATTGACTTTTTTTCTATGAGTGCTCACTGAAGAGTGGGGATACAATCTTTAGCTCCAGGGCTAGAGATTGGGACACCACCATTTTCATGCTGAAAGCCTTCAAGGAGAAAAAGAGCACCACTTAGTACAATCCAGAGCTGCTTACACTGAGCTGGGCCCCCTGGCAAGGGGAGTGTAATTGGAATCAGCACAAAAGGTCCCTCCTCCAGGAGAGCAGCAGGAACAGCTCGATAGCACCAAAATTTACCAGTCTTAGAGAACTGCAGAACTTCAGATCTTGGGGAAAACAATATATAGCATTTGTTGGGTTTTTTATTACTCTGTAGTTTTTCAGTTTTTTTTTTTTTAGCTTTTTTCTTATTTTTTCAAATTTTTAAAATTCTTTTTAAAATTTTTGTTTATATATGTGATATATATGTATATATTATTTTTGGCTTCTTTTCATTGTATATTAGTGTATTTTTGTATATATGTATTTTTTCTTTCTTTCCTACTTCGAGATCTAGTTTCTTTTAACAAACAAACCAAAATACACCCAGGATCTAGTTTATTGTTTTGTTTGGTTTTACTTCTTGTTTGTTTTTTTTTTTTCTAATTTTGTTTTGTTTGCATTTTCTTCTGGTTACTTTTACTTTCATTTTTCTGGTATTGTTTTTATTTTTGTCTTTTATCTCCCATTTTTCTATTCTTTTCTGGACATAATGATGAGATGGAGAAACTCACCCCAAAATAAAGAACAGGAAGAAGTACTCACTGCCAGGGATTTAATCAATATGGGTATAAGTAAGATGTCGGAACTGGAATTCTAAACAGTGATTATAAAGATACTAGCTGGGCTTGAAAAAAGCATAGAAGACACCAGAGTATCCCTTACTATAGAAATAAAAGAACTAAAATCTAATCAGACCAAAATTAAAAATGCTATTACTGAGATGCATTTAAAAATGGAGACTCTAGCAGCTAAGATAAATAAAGCAGAAGAGAGAGTCAGTGATATAAAAGACAGAATGATAAAAAACAAGGAAGCTGAGAAAAAGAGAAAAACAACTACTGAATCACAAAGGAGAATTCAAGAAATCAATGATTCCATAAAGCAAAATAATATTCGAATAATAGGGGGTCCCAGAAAATGGAGAGAGAGAGAGAGGGAGGAGCAGAAGTTTTATTTGAATAAATTATAGCTAATTTATCTAATCTAGGGAAGGAAATAGGCATTCAAGCCCAGGAGACACAGAGAACACCCCTCAAAATCCATAAAAATAGGTCAACACCTCGACATACAATAGTGAAACTTACAAATTTCAGAGATAAAAAGAAAATTCTGAAAGCAGCTCAGGACAAGAGGTTCTTAAACCATAAGAGTAGACATATAAGGCTGGCAGCAGACCTGTCCACAGAGACTTGGCAGGCCAGAAAGGACTGGCATGATGTATTGAATGTGCTAAATGGGAAAAATATGCAGCCAAAATACTTTTTCTAGGAAGACTGTCATTCAGAATAGAAGGAGAGATAGTTTCCAGGATAAACAAAAACTAAAGGAATTTGTGAACACTATACCAGCCCTGCAACTAATCTTGAGGGGAATCCTTTGAGCTGGGAGAGAGCCCGAAAGTAACAAAGACCAGAAGGGAACAGAGACAGTCTATAGGAACAGTGACTTTATAGATAATACAATGGCACTAAATTCATGTATTTCAATTATTGTGAGTGTAAATGGACTATACACTCCAATCAAAGGACATAGGGTGTCAGATTGAATTAAAAAAAAAATCCATCAATATGCTGTCTATAAGAGACTCATTTTAGACCCAAAGACACCTCCAGATTGAAAGTGAGGGGATAAAAAAACATTTGTCATGCTAACTGACACTTAAAAAGAAAGCTGGAGTAGCAATTCTTATATCAGACAAACTAGATTTTAAGCCAAAGACTGTAACAAGAGATGAAGAAGGACACTACATCACAATAAAGGGGTTTATCCAATAAAAAGTTATAACAATTAAAAATTATAAATATTAATGCCCCTAACTTGGAAGCCACCATCTATATAAACTAATTAATAACAAAATTAAAGGAATACATTGATAATAGTATAATATAATAAGGGACTTTAACACCCCACTTATAGCAAAGGACATATCATCTGAGCAGAAAATCAACAAGAAACAAGGGCTTTAAATGACACACTGGAGCAGATGGACTTCACAGATATATTCAGAACATTTCACCCTAAAGTTGCAGAATACACATTCTTCTCGAGTGCACATGAAACATTCCCCAGAATAAATCACATACTGGGTTACAAATCAGGTCTCAACTGGTACCAAATGACTGGAATTATTCCCTGCATATTTTCAGACCATAGTGGTTTAAAACTTGAACTCAATCACATGAGAAAATTTGGAAGGAACATAAATACAGGGAGGTTAAGAGCATCCTACTAAAGAACAAATGGTCAACCAAGAAATTAAAGAATTTTTTAAAAAATTCAAGAATTAAAAAAATGAAAATGAGACCACAACAGTTCAGAACCTCTACGTTGCAGCAAAGTCAGTCCTAAGAGGGAAGTATATGTAACAATACAGTCCTTTATCAAAAAAACAAGAAAAATCTCAACTACCCAACCTAACTTTACACCTAAAGGAGCTGGAAAAAGAACAGCAAATAAAGCCTAACTCCAGCAGAAGAAGAAAAAAATAAACATTAGAGCAGAAATCAATGATACAGGGGAAAAAAAAGGAGAACAGATCAAAGAAACCAGGAGCTTGTTCTTCAAAACAATCAATAAGATGGATAAACTCCTAGCCAGACTTAGCAAAAAGAAAAGAGAAAGGACCAAAATAAATAAAAATCATGCTGTTTCAAAAAACAGAAATGTTGTGGCACCAGGGTGTATCAGTTGGTTAAGCATCTGCCTTCACATCGGGTCATGATCTTGGGGTCCTGGGATTGAGCCCTGTGTCAAGCTTCCTGATCGGTGGGGAGTCTGCTTCTTCCTCTCTCTCGGCCCCACCCCCTTGCTCATGTTCACTCTCCCTCTTCTTTAAAATTAATAAGTAAATCTTCTAAAAAATTAAAAAAAAGAAAAAAAGAAATGGAGGGAAACTTCCAAACTCGTTCTATGAAGTCATCATTACCTTGATCTCAAAATCAGATGAAGACCCCAACAAAAAGTAGAATTACAGACCAATATCCTTGATGAATATGAATCCAAACATTCTCACCAAGATACTATCCAGTAGGATCCAACAGTACATTAAAAGGATTATTTACCACAACCAAGTGGAATTTATTCCCGGGCTGCAAGGGTGGTTCAATATCAACAAATGAATCAATGTGATACACCACATTAATAAAAGAAAAGACAAGAACCATATGATCCTTCCAAGAGATGCAGAAAAAGCATTTGACAAAATACAGCATCCTTTTTTTTTTTTTTTAAAGATTTTATTTATTATTTATTTGAGAGAGAGCAAAAGTGGCACGGTCACAGAGGGAGAAAGAGAGGGAGAAGCAGACTCCTGGCTGAGTGGAGAACCCAATGAGGGGCTCAGTCCAAGGACCCTGAGATCATGACCTGAGCTGAAGGCAGATGCTTAACCGACTGAGCACCCAGGCACCCCATACAACATTCTTTCTTGATTAAAACTCTCTGCCATGTAGGAATAGAGGGAACATACTTCAGTATCATTAAAGCTATATACAAAAGCCCAAAGAGATAATCATCCTCATTGGGGAAAAACTGAGAACTTTTTCCTAAACACAACAGGAATGTCCACTCTCACCACTGTTGTTCAACATGGTACTCAAAGTCCCAGCCTGAGCAATCAGACAACAAAAAGAAATAAAATCATCCAAATCTGCAAAGAACTCAAACTCTCACTCTTTGTCTATGACATGATACTTTATGTAGAAAACCCAAGACTCCACCCAGAAATTGCTAGAGCCAAAAGACTGGAATTCAGCAAAGTTGGAGGATATAAAATCAGTGCACAGAAGTCAGTTGCATTTCTATACAATAATAATGAGACAGCAGAAAGAGAAATAAAGGAATTGATCCCATTTACAATTGCACCAAAAACTGTAAGTTACCTAAGAATAAACCTAACCAAAGAGATAAAGGATCTGTACTCTGAAAACTATAGAACAGTCATGAAGGACATTGAGGAAGACACAAAGAAATGGAAAAATGTTCCATGCTCATGGATTGAAAGAACAAATATTGTTAAAATGCCTATGCTATCGAAAGCAATCTATACATTCAATGCAATCCTTATCAAAATACCATCAACTTTTTTCACAGAGGTGGAACAAACAATCCTAAAATTTGTATGGAACCAGACAACTCCCCAAATAGGCAAAAGAATGTTGAAAAAGAAAACCAAAGCTGGAGGCATCAAAATTCCGGACATCAAGCTGTATTACAAAGCTGTAATCATCAAGTCAATGTAGTACTAGCACAAAAGTAGACACATAGATCACTGGAACAGAGTAGAGAATCCAGAAATTGACTCTCATCTCTATGGTCAACTAATCTTCAACAAAGCAGGAAAGAATACCCAACGGTAAAAAAGAATTTCTTCAATAAATAGTGCTGGGAATATTGGACAGGCACATGCAGAAGAATGAAACTAGACCCTACTTTCTTCCACCACACACAAATATAAATTCAAAATGGATGAAAGACCTATATGTGATACAGGAATCCATCACACTCTGGAGGAGAACCCAGGAAGCAAACTTTGTGACCCCACTGCAGCAAGTTCTTGCTAGACACATTTTCAAAGGCAAGGGAAACAAAAGCAAAAATGAACTATTGGGACCTCATCAAGATAAAAACCTTTTGCACAACAAAGGAAACAGTGGATAAAACTAAAAGGCAACCTATAGAATGGGAGAATATATTCACAAATGAAATGTCTTATCAGATAAAGGGCCAGTCTCCAAAAATTATAACTTGTCAAACTCAGCCCACCAAAACAAAAAAATCCAGTCAAGAAATGGGCAGAAGACATGAATAGACATTTCTCCACAGAACACATACAAACAGCCAAGAGACACATGGAAAATTGCTCAACATCACTCAGTATCAGGGAAATACAAATCAAGACTATAATCAGATACCACTTCACACCTGTCCCAATTGGCTAAAATTAACAACTCAGTAAGTAAGAGATGTTGGCAAGGATGCAGAGAAAGGGAGGCTTCTTACACTGTTAATGGGAATGCAAACTGGTGCAGCCACTCAGGAAAACAGTATGGTGTTTCCTCAAAAAGTTGAAAAAGGAGCTACCCTATGACCCAGCAATTGCATTACTGGGTATTTACCCCAGAGATACAAATGTAGTGAACTGAAGGGACATCTGCACCCCAGTGTTTACAGTAGCAATATCTACAATAGCCAAGCTATGGGAAGATTCCAGATGTCCATCGACAGTTGAATGGATAAAGGTGTGGTATATATGTATAATGGAATATTACGATACCATCAAAAAGAATGAAATCTTGCCATTTTTTGTAATGATATGGATGGACTAAAGTACCCTCTAGGAAAAATAAGATGGGAAGAGAGAGGGAGACAAACCATAAAAGACTCTTTTTTTTTTTAAGTTTTTTTTTTTTAAATTTATTTATTTGTTAGAGAGAGAGAGCGAGCGAGCACAGGCAGACAGAGTGGTAGGCAGAGGCAGAGGGAGAAGCAGGCTTCCCGCCGAGCAAGGAGCCCGATGTGGGACTCGATCCCAGGACGCTGAGATCATGACCTGAGCTGAAGGCAGCTGCTTAACCAACTGAGCCACCCAGGCGTCCCAAAGACTCTTAATCATAGGAAACAAGCACAGTTGCTGGAGGGGAGATGGGTGGGGGGAAGGGATAACTGGGTGATGGGCATTAAGGAGGACACTTGATGCAATGAGCACTGGGTGTTATATGCAACTGAGAATCACTAAACTCTACCTCCGAAATGTATAATACACCATATGTTACTTAAATGGAATTTAAATTTAAAAAAAAAATAGGATAATATTCTGAAAAAAATCTTCGGCTACAAATTTGACAATCTAGATGAAATAGACCAATTACTTGAAGAGTACAATCTATCAAAGGTTATACAATAAGAAGTAGATAATTTGAATAGGTCTATCCATTAAAGAAATTGAATTTTTAATTAATAATCTTCCAAACAGCACTAAGCACAAGTGAGGTAACTGGTGAATTCCACCAAACATTTAGGAAAAAATTATGACAATTCTCTACAATCTATCCCAGAAAACAGAAGCAGAAAGGATATTCATTGCACCTCATTCTAATGAGTTCTGTGAGGCCAGAATTACTCTAATACCAAAATCAAGCAAAGACATTACAAGATAGGAAAACAACAGACCAATACCCCTCATGAACATGTATGCAAAGGTATCAACAAAATATTAGCAAATCTAACAATGTATATGAAGAATTATAAACCATGACCAAGTGGGATTTATTCCAAGTATGAAAGGCTGGTCATTTTATGAAATGTAATTAATATTATCCACCATATCAAGAGGCTAAAGAAGAAATATCTTATGATCATATCAAAGTTGCCCTTGCTATGCCAGTTAAAAGTCAACCACAGATGTGGAAAACACACCTTCTGGCACAAAATGTCAGTGAACAATATTAAAGTAAAATAATCTGTGTGGTCCTTAATTGCTCATGCCTAAAGACTTAATTAGCATGATTTATGCACATCAAAAATACTTCTTCCCTCTTTTTTTGTTCCCTAAATCCAATTCTAAGGACCCATAATGTATTTCTCTTTTCAAACTTGTTTTCTAAATCAATTGAAAGATGTACATAGGACTCAGGCCAATGATGATAAGAAATTAAATTTATTATTGATAGAAAATATCAGGGGATGGGACTTAGGCACACAACCAGATGGATTTGCTGATATCTCCTTGAACTGAGCACACTCACCACTATTTTAACCCTGCCCACTAAACTCACTTAATCACACCAGAGTGCAACTTTCCTATATACAGGCCAGTCTCAAGGGAGGAAAGAACCAAGTTCTATTTAAATAGATTCTTCCTTCCACAACATCAATTAAATAATCATAAGACACACACTCTCTCTGCGACTCTTTTTCTCTCCCTGTTTGACTTGTTTTTGTTTTATTTTGAGAAATAATAGCATGCATATTCAGAAAAGTACATAGAATTTTATAGGCTGTCACACAAGAAATAAAATTTGCCTCATATGGTTCAAATAAAAATCACTTAATACTTTATTAAGTGACTAATTAAAGAGGGATGAAGAATTAAACTGACAGGCAAATGACTTTAAGAAATCTAGGTACCTAAATGTGTTGAAAACCATCGCCAATTCTTGGCCTGAAGCAGAAGGGAGAAGTAGAGGATGGAGCTCCCTGGCAGCTGAAGCCTTGAGACAGGACTTCCTGCTGGGAACTGTCCTCACAGGGGAAGGAAACTCTGGCCAGAGATGCACTTTGTCCCTGGAAGCCCATGTATCTTCTCTGCCAAGGGTTTTCTCCAATACCACTGCAGGAGCTTGCTGAGACAGGCAGGCATAACTCGGAATGAAGTTGGGAGAGGGGTGAGGGAGCATAGAGTTAAGCAATCAGAGCAACCCTAAACAAAATTGGAAAGTCCCAGCTATCCCGTCCTCTGAGAAGATGATTCTGACACATATTCCATATGGTTTCTCAGGATTGATCTCTAGTTGCCCATGGTGGTACTTGATAGAGTTGCAGGCGTGATCAAATAAAAATGCAAGTTGCCCAGTTAAATTTGAATTCTAGATAAACAGCAAATAATTTTTAGTGTAAATATGTCCCATGAAAATATTTTCCACGTTCTTTTAATTATTTTTTAAAGATTTTATTATTTATTTGAGAGAGAATGAGTGAGAGAGAGCATGAGAGGAGAAGGTCAGAGGGAGAAGCGGACTCCCCAAGGAGCTGGGAGCCCGATGCGGGACTGGATCCTAGAAGTCCGGGATCATGACCTGAGCCGAAGGCAGTTGCTCAACCAACTGAGCCACCCAGGCACCCCTATTTTCCACATTCTTATATATTAAAAATATTTACTGCTTATCTGAAATTTCAGTTTAACTGGGCATCCTTTATTTTCTCTGGCAACTGTCTACAACACTCATTAACACACCCTTTTGGGGGGTTTTTCTTCTCTGTCTGACTTTTCGGATAGTCTGATGGTTTGGAGCTCACCTCCCAAATAAATGGACACTCAAATCATCATTTCAAGATTTCCTTTTAGGGAAATTTTCCCAAACAGAAGACTAACTCAGCAAATGAAGCAAAAGGAAACTGAAGGGGGAAACGATTACAGTAAGACTAAAACTGGATAAATTCAGTAGCTACTTTCCATGTAAAATGGAAAACAAGTTATTGGTGGTCAATCCCCTAACGTACCAGTGCTCCCTTACTATGGACTATAGGAACAAGTGCTCTCTGACTGTGAAGATTACTCTGTTTTGACTAAAAGTTGCTTGCAGGATCTAACTTAATTTTGACAGGATGGGTGACGGCAAGCGACTTGGGAACAGAAATCCCCAACAAAAGAAATCTCCTGTGTAGGGAAACTAACTGTGGAAGAGAGAGAAAAATACTAATTGATGGCAGGGCATGTAACCTCATGAGATCTTCTGTGAGAAGATTTCACAGAATCTTCTTCTGTGAGAAGAAGATGTGCTGATTTCATTGTAAGAAGGCTCATGGTGGGAAGCTTTCTTTTATTTCTAAATATTGGAGTTCAATTTCAGTTTGCACTATTTCATAGATGCTCTAACAAATATTCCATAGTAGTCTTTGGCAGAATAAAAGGATGCAGTATGAAAAGGTTAAAAAAAAAAGTAGTAACAACATAAATATTAAGCGCAGCTTTGTTTTGAGAATATATTTATTCTAATACCAGAGTGCCTTAGCAATATAGATATTATGTTTGAACGAGTAGGAAACCCAGTCATTACTGCTTAGGTGGCTCAGATATACTAAAATCTGCACTAAACCAAGATTTAATTGAACATGCTAATTGAGAACTTCTAGAGTTACTGAAGTGCGAAACTGTGATAAAATTCAAATATCTCAGACTCCCTGGAGGACAAGAGGATATTGGATCTTTTCATTAAAGAAATGATGCATGTAGGTATATTGATACCTTTAAACTCTTAATATAACAGGCCTGTCTGGCCAGTAAAATGAACAGCTGGCAGGCTTTGAAGATTTAATATTAGAAAAAAAAAAGTCTAAGGAAGAATGAATAACTTTTCTATTTTTATATATTTTTCCAGTTTTATTGAGATAAAATTAACATACATCACTGTATAACTTTAAAGAGTATGGCATAATGATTTGACTTACATATAGTGTGAAATGATTATCACTTTAGGTTGAATTAGGATTCATCATCTCACACAAATATTGTAAAAAGAAAAAGTGAAAAAGAAGAAATTTCCTTGTGATGAGAAATTTGGGATTTACTCTTTTAACTTCAGTGTATCATATAGCAATGTTAACTATAGTCATCATGGAGAGCACATTCTTAATTGGGAGACTGTTGTATGGGACTTGATGTTTCTGGGTTGGCTGATGGGTCACATATGCAGAAAAATTTGAATTTTTCTGTTTTTATTAGATTAAGGGTGTGAATATAAAGATCTGTGTTGCTTGGAGTTTCTGGTAAAATCTAGAAGGAGAGTAAAAACAGTGACATTGGAATATAGGACTCAACAAGTGACTGAAATCTGCTTGCTACTAACCTTACGACAGACAGTTATCCCAGCTTCACTGTTTCCAGTTCTGTGAGGTTGGGCATGTTACTCTCTTTGTGTCTTAAGTTTCCTCCTGTGTAAAATGAAGATAATATACTCCCCAAGGTTATTGTGACCAACAAATAATTAATACATGTAAAGAGTTTTGAAGAGTGACTGGTACCTAACAAATACTCAGTACATCCCAGCTGTTGGTTTGCTTCTGGGCCTCAGTTGAGACATCAAATGGTTGAACGCAGAGATTCCAGTAATATCCTGAGTGATGTCAGAAATAACAACAACAAACCTTCTGCTAAGGAAGAAGCAATTCAGATAATTTCACTGTTTAAATATGCAGATAATGTACTCAAGAATATGAATAATGAATAAGGGTGGATCCAAAGCTACCTGTACAAGTAGTGGGCAAGACACAGGGAAAACCTCATTCTGACTAAATCTCTAGATTATTTTTCTCTAGAAATAAAGTATGAGGAGTAGATGAGATTAAAAGAATTTTATTTGGGGTGGAATTGTTAGGGAGTCAGTTATATTGAAGTATAATTTATATGTAACAGATTTCAACTTTTTTAGTGTATAATTCCATTGATTTCATGAATATGTACAGATGTGTAACTACTATCACATTCAAGATACAGAATATTTCCATTATGCAAAAAGTCAGTCATTTGTATCAGTCTTTTCCCATTGTCCTTAGTCCCTAGCAATCACTGATCAGTTTTTAATTACAACAGAATTTGCTTTTTCTAGAATTCCATATAATCTAAACTATACAGTTTAGTTTCTGGCATTTTTCATATAGCACAGGTTTCTAAGATTCATTCATTTATTGTGCGGGAATGAGTTTGGTTTAGTTACTTCAGTGTTCCTTTAAGAAGAGCTATTTCTCAAATACTTTAGACAATCATCCAACTAAGGTACATATTCTCATAGAAGGAAGAAATGCCAGGTGAAATCATTATATTGCATTTGACTATGGCTATTAACTCATAAAAAAATAAGAATCCCCAGTTTCTCTCTCTCTCTCTCTCTCTCTCTCACACACACACACACACACACACACAACCTCCACTTGAGAACAATTGTGGTACCCTTCATTACTGGGTTCTTCAGAAGGGAGTAGACAGCTTTAGACAGCTAATGCCTCTCTGCAATGTATGGCCATATAGTGTACATAAACAAAACATAATTTCTTAAGTGGACACAATATGAGTGTGGCAATATTGAAAAAAAGATTAAAGAACTAATTGGAACTAAGATAGGTTTAAGATATACATATAAACAATATGTTTATGGGTGTCATGATGCCTTTTGAAAATCCCAATTTGTTGTTACTTTTTTTATTTTACAAGTCATTATATCTCACAAAGAATAAAGAAATGAGAATAATTATCTTTAATGTGCACCCACATATTTACCACTTCTGGCATTATTCATTAGTTGTGTAGATGCAGATTATCTTATAGTATTGTTCATTGTCCCTAAGTAAACTTGTTTAGCATCTGTTAATGTAGAGGTCTAGAGGTGACAGATTCTCTCAGCTTCTGATTGTATATTTTAAACTCTTTATTTTGCCTTTTTTCCTGAAAGGTATTTTCAGTGGTTATAGAATCCTAGGTTGAAAGTATTCCTTTTCCTTCTACCACTTCAAAGATGTTCCTCCATTGCTTTCTGGTTTACATAGTTTCTAAGAAGTAAGTGAATAAGAAGGGGATGAATTAAATTTGAAAGAAAAATGATTGACAAAACTAGAGCCCGTGGTTCAATATGTAACAGTGGTATGGTTGTTTTTATAAATCATTCCCTGGATATGTCTGGGTCGTGATATATCATGGAGAAGGACCCCTGAGGTGAGAGTCTCCCACACATAGTCAATAAACCTGCATACACAAATCCCCCCAAGCTTGTGTTTCTTGTGTATTTTAGTCTTGGTTTGGGGAAAGAGAGTTAGACATGTAAATATTTCGATGTGCTTTTCCCGCCTCCAAACATTCTCATCCATATTTTCTCACATACAGGGGAAGCTTTGAGGCCAGGAAGTTGTAGTTTGTCTTAGAGAATTTTGTTAATTTCTTTGCCTTATGTCCTGAGTGTTCTGATCTTTATCTGTATCTTGTACACCAGTTGATATTGCTTGTTTAACTGCTCATAACATTACCTAGAGTCAGAGGACCTATCTCTAGTACGAATTACCTATATGATATTAAGTACTCCGAATATTACTTTTTCTCAGCTTCACCATTGTGGAAATTGCACTACTGCTTTCAAGATAAATTTAAATAGCTATTATGACTATTTTGTATCTGTTCCATGCCTATTAAAATATTAAAATGTTTTCCCATTTGCATTGACACAATTATCACACGTATAAATAGCACACAAAAGAAAAATGAACAGCTCAGTGAATTGCCACAAAGCAAATACCCACACAGCTACCAACTCAGGTAAAATATAAAACATTGTTAGCAATAGAACAGCTCATAATCCTTTTAAATACTGTCCTGTTCCTCCTACCAAAATCAAATACTGATCCTACTTTTTAATAGTAAGATTTGTCCATGTTGATCTTTTCTTTCACAAAGGTTTTCCAGCTATACTTGTGTTGTTACTCATCCAGAAGCTTTAAATTATTGGTCATCTTTGAATAAGTATGCTCCTCCTCCATTTGATATAATTTAGTGACAAAACCATCATCATCAAATCCTATACTAACATGCTTTAACATATGCAGGGCACCATCTCTTGAAAAATGCCACATTCTATGTCATTAAGAAAAAAAGCCATTAAATAAACTATAAAACATTGACTTCAAATCACTTAAAATTTGTTATGGTTATTTAAAGATCTCTTGTAGACATACTTATACACGATACTTTGTCATATATTGTGTTTGTGCATACACTAAAAAGAAAATTATAAGTGTGACAAAGTTATCTAATTTCCTAATAGGCAGGATTTTTTTTTTTTAAGAGTTAACATTGTCCAGTGGGTCTTCCTGCAGGATCAAAGTCTCTGTTGTCCATATAGTTTCTATGTAATATTTCTTCAGGGAGTACATGCTGCTACTATGTTGCAAGTTTAAATGATGAGAACTTGATCCCACAAGAAAGTGTCAAGGAAAGTATTCAGAGAACAACTGATATTCATATTTTTCCACAAATGGTCTTTTTTCTTTTTCTTTCTTTTTTTTTTTAAAGATTTTATCTATTTATTTGACAGAGATAGAGAGATCACAAGTAGGCAGAGAGGCAGGCAGAGAGAGGGGGAAGCAGGCTCCCTGCTGAGCAGAGAGCCCGATGCGGGGCTCGATCCCAGGACCCTGAGATCATGACCTGAGCCGAAGGCAGAGGCTTAACCCACTGAGCTATCCAGGCACCCCAAAGTTCTTTTTTCTTTAACCTTAAAGTTTCAGTCTTCCAGCTACTTATATGCAGCTAGGTCAAGTTGGCACATGCCATGCAACAGGAACTGTAACATCTGCCTCCTGATCAGTATCATTTTATAAGATGCCTTCAGTTGTAAGGAACGTCCTGATTTC
This sequence comes from Martes martes, assembly GCF_963455335.1. Lineage (NCBI taxonomy): Eukaryota > Metazoa > Chordata > Mammalia > Carnivora > Mustelidae > Martes > Martes martes. The sequence goes on from NC_137896.1 coordinate 71,226,351, forward strand.
ATAATGTTAAAAAAGTGTGGCAAAAAAACTGCATCTAAGAACCAAGGAAATATAGTTTAATTAAGCTCATGTAAATGGAAGTAGATGGATAGTCATTTCATGATTTGAGTTTCTTTGATGACCCTAACTTTAAAATGTGCTCTCAAATTATTTACGATGGCTCTAATTCTATGGAATTTGTTAGCTCAAGGCTTTGTATTCTATGAATGTTCTTAAATTAAGTATAAAACCTGAATAAAAATACAATTTATGGGGGGAGGAGTCAAGATGGCGGAGAAGTAGCAGGCTGAGACGACATCGGGTAGCAGGAGATCAGCTAGATAGCTTATCTAACCATTGTGAACACCTATAAATCCAACGGGAAATCGAAGAGAAGAAGAGCAACAATCCCAGAAACAGAAAATCGATCACTTTCTGAAAGGTAGGACCTGCGGAGAAGTGAATCCAAAGCGACGGGAAGATAGACCCCGGGGGGAGGGGCCGGCACCCGGCAAGCGGAGGAGCGACGGAGCACAAAACCGGGACTTTTAAAAGTCGGCTCCACTGGGAGACATCGCTCCAGAGGCTAAACTGGGGGGAAACCCAGGCGGGGTCAGCATAACCCCAGGACCCGCGGGGTCACAGAAGGACTGGGGGTGTCTGAGTGCCGCAGAGCTCGCAGGTATTAGAGTGGGGAAGCCGGCTATAGCGACAAAGCCGAGGAGTGAGCTCTAAGCCCAGGGTTACCTTGTGCCGGTCGCAGGCTGGGTGGACTCGGAGCGCGGCCGGAGGCCGCGGAGACAAAAGCGACCCGGCGCTTTTCTCCAGCTCCAACAATTGACTGCTTTCCTCGAGGCGCGACCGCAAGCCAGGGAGGCGGGGCTACTGGGCGCTTTGCTCTGAGAGCGCACTGAGGAGCGGAACCCCAAGCTCTCGGCTCCTTCGGGCCGAGAGATTGGGAGGCCGCCATCTTCATTCCCGTCCTCCGGAACTCTACGGAAAGCGCTCAGGGAACAAAAGCTCCCGAAAGCAAACCCGAGCGGATTACTTAGCCCGGCCCCTGGCAAGGGCGGTGCAATTCCGCCTGCGGCAAAGACACTTGAGAATCACTACAACAGGCCCCTCCCCCAGAAGATCAACAAGAAACCATCCAAAACCAACTTCAGTCACCAAGAACAGCGGAATTCCACAGCAGGAGAAAGCAAATCCTACCTGGACAAAATGACAAGGCGGAAAAACTCACCTCAAAAAAAAGAACAAGAGGCCGTACCGAAGGCTGGAGACCTAATCAATACAGACATAGGTAGCATGACAGATCTAGAGTTCAGAATGACAATTCTCAAGGTTCTAGCCGGGCTCGAAAAAGGCATAGAAGATATTAGAGAAACCCTCTCCGGAGAGATAAAAGCCCTTTCTGGAGAAATAAAAGAACTAAAATCTAACCAAGTTGAAATCAAAAAAGCTATTCATGAGGTGCAATCAAAAATGGAAGCTCTCACTGCCAGGATAAATGAGGCAGAAGAAAGAATTAGTGACATAGAAGACCAAATGACAGAGAATAAAGAAGCTGAGCAAAAGAGAGACAAACAACTACTGGAACACGAGGAGAGGATTCGAGAGATAAGTGACACCATAAGACGACACAACATTAGAATAATTGGGATTCCAGAAGAAGAAGAAAGAGAGAGGGGAGCAGAAGGTATATTGGAGACAATTATTGGAGAGAATTTCCCTAATATGGCAAAGGGAACAAACATCAAAATCCAGGAGATGCTAAGAACGCCCCTCAAAATCAATAAAAATAGGTCCACACCTCGTCACCTGATAGTAAAATTGACAAGTCTTAGCGACAAAGAGAAAATCCTGAAAGCAGCCCGGGAAAAGAAGTCTGTAACATACAAGGGTAAAAACATTAGATTGGCAGCGGACCTATCCACAGAGACCTGGCAGGCCAGAAAGAACTGGCATGATATATTCAGAGCACTAAACGAGAAAAACATGCAGCCAAGAATACTATATCCGGCTAGGCTATCATTGAAAATAGAAGGAGAGATAAAGAGCTTCCAGGACAAACAAAAGCTGAAAGAATTTGCAAACACCAAACCAGCTCTACAGGAAATATTGAAAGGGGTCCTCTAAGCAAAGAGAGACCCTAAAAGTAGTAGATCAGAAAGAAACAGAAACAATATACAGTAACAATCATCTTACAGGCAATACAATGGCACTAAATTCATATCTCTCAATAGTTACCCTGAATGTTAATGGGCTAAATGCCCCAATCAAAAGACACAGGGTATCAGAATGGATAAAAAAACAAAACCCATCAATATGCTGCCTACAAGAAACTCATTTTAGACCCGAAGACACCTCCAGATTTAAAGTGAGGGGGTGGAAAACAATGTACCATGCTAATGGACATCAGAAGAAAGCTGGGGTGGCAATCCTTATATCAGATCAATTAGATTTTAAGCCAAAGACTATAATAAGAGATGAGGAAGGACACTATATCATACTCAAAGGGTCTGTCCAACAAGAAGATCTAACAATCTTAAATATCTATGCCCCTAACATGGGAGCAGCCAACTATATAAACCAATTAATAACAAAATCAAAGAAATACATCGACAGTAATACAATAATAGCAGGGGACTTTAACACTCCCCTCACTGAAATGGACAGATCATCTAAGCAAAAGATCAACAAGGAAATAAAGGCCTTAAATGACACACTGGACCAGATGGACATCACAGATATATTCAGAACATTCCATCCCAAAGCAACAGAATATACATTCTTCTCTAGTGCACATGGAACATTCTCCAGAATAGACCACATCCTGGGTCATAAATCAGGTCTCAATCAGTACCAAAAGATCGAGATCATTCCCTGCATATTTTCAGACCACAATGCTCTGAAGCTCGAACTCAATCACAAGAGGAAATTTGGAAAGAACGCAAATACATGGAGACTAAACACCATCCTTCTAAAAAATGAATGGGTCAACCAGGAAATTAAAGAAGAATTGAAAAAATTCATGGAAACAAATGATAATGAAAACACAACAGTTCAAAATCTGTGGGACACAACAAAGGCAGTCCTGAGAGGAAAATATATAGCAGTGCAAGCCTTTCTCAAGAAACGAGAAAGGTCTCAAATACACAACCTAACCCTACACCTAAAGGAGCTGGAGAGAGAACAACAAAGAAAGCCTAAACCCAGCAGGAGAAGAGAAATCATAAAGATCAGAGCAGAAATCAATGAAATAGAAACTAAAAAAACAATAGAACAAATCAACAAAACTAGGAGCTGGTTCTTTGAAAGAATTAATAAGATTGATAAGCCCCTGGCCAGACTTATCAAAAAGAAAAGAGAAAGGACGCAAATAAATAAAATCATGAATGAAAGAGGAGAGATCACAACCAACACCAAAGAAATACAAACAATTATAAGAACATACTACGAGCAACTCTATGGCAACAAATTTGACAACCTGGAAGAAATGGATACATTTCTAGAGATGTATAAACTACCACAACTGAACCAGGAAGAAATAGATAACCTGAACAGACCCATAACCAGTAAGGAGATTGAAACAGTCATCAAAAATCTCCAAACAAACAAAAGTCCAGGACCAGACGGCTTCCCAGGGGAATTCTACCAAACATTTAAAGAAGAATTAATTCCTATTCTCCTGAAACTGTTCCAAAAAATAGAAATGGAAGGAAAACTTCCAAACTCATTCTATGAGGCCAGCATCACCTTGATCCCAAAACCAGACAAGGATCCCACCAAAAAAGAGAATTACAGACCAATATCCTTGATGAACACAGATGCGAAAATTCTCACCAAAATACTGGCCAATAGGATCCAACAGTACATTAAAAGGATTATTCACCACGACCAAGTGGGATTTATTCCAGGGCTGCAAGGTTGGTTCAACATCCGCAAATCCATCAATGTGATACAATACATTAATAAAAGAAAGAGTAAGAACCATATGATACTCTCAATAGATGCTGAAAAAGCGTTTGACAAAGTGCAGCATCCCTTCCTGATTAAAACTCTTCAAAGTGTAGGGATAGAAGGCACATACCTCAACATTATCAAAGCCATCTATGAAAAACCCACCGCAAATATCATTCTCAATGGAGAAAAACTGAAAGCTTTTCCGCTAAGGTCAGGAACACGGCAGGGATGTCCGTTATCACCACTGCTGTTCAACATAGTACTAGAAGTCCTAGCCTCAGCAATCAGACAACAAAAAGAAATTAAAGGCATCCAAATCGGCAAAGAAGAAGTCAAACTATCACTCTTTGCAGATGATATGATACTATATGTGGAAAACCCAAAAGGCTCCACTCCAAAACTGCTAGAACTTATACAGGAATTCAGTAAAGTGTCAGGATATAAAGTCAATGCACAGAAATCAGTCGCATTTCTTTACACTAACAACAAGACAGAAGAAAGAGAAATTGAGGAGTCAGTCCCATTTACAATCGTACCCAAAACCATAAGATACCTAGGAATAAATCTAACCAAAGAGGCAAAGAATCTATACTCAGAAAACTATAAAGTACTCATGAAAGAAATTGAGGAAGACACAAAGAAATGGAAAAATATTCCATGCTCATGGATTGGAAGAACAAATATTGTGAAAATGTCTATTTTACCTAAAGCAATCTACACATTTAATGCAATCCCTATCAAAATCCCATCCATTTTTTTTAAAGAAATAGAACAAATAATCCTAAAATTTATATGGAACCAGAAAAGACCTCGAATAGCCAAAGGAATATTGAAAAAGAAAGCCAAAGTCGGTGGTATCACAATTCCAGACTTCAAGCTCTATTACAAAGCTGTCATCATCAAGACAGTATGGTACTGGCACAAAAACAGACATATAGACCAATGGAACAGAATAGAGAGCCCAGAAATAGACCCTCAACTCTATGGTCAACTAATCTTCGACAAAGCAGGAAAGAATATCCAATGGAAAAAAGACAGCCTCTTCAACAAATGGTGCTGGGAAAATTGGACAGCCACATGCAGAAAAATGAAATTGGACTATTTCCTTACACCACACACGAAAATAGACTCAAAGTGGATGAAGGACCTCAATGTGCGAAAGGAATCTATCAAAATCCTTGAGGAGAATGCAGGCAGCAACCTCTTTGACCTCCACCGCAACAACTTCTTCCTAGGAACATCGCCAAAGGCAACAGAAGCAAGGGCAAAAATGAACTATTGGGATTTCATCAAGATCAAAAGCTTTTGCACAGCAAAGGAAACAGTTAACAAAACCAAAAGACAACTGACAGAATGGGAGAAGATATTTGCAAACGACATATCAGATAAAGGGCTCGTATCCAAAATCTATAAAGAGCTTATCAAACTCAATACCCAAAGAACAAATAATCCAGTCAAGAAATGGGCAGAGGACATGAACAGACATTTCTGCAAGGAAGACATCCAGATGGCCAACAGACACATGAAAAAATGCTCCACATCACTCGGCATCAGGGAAATACAAATCAAAACCACAATGAGATACCACCTCACACCAGTCAGAATGGCTAAAATTAACAAGTCAAGAAATGACAGATGCTGGCGAGGATGCGGAGAGAGGGGAACCCTCCTACACTGTTGGTGGGAATGCAAGCTGGTGCAACCACTCTGGAAAACAGTGTGGAGGTTCCTCAAAAAACTGAAAATAGAGCTACCCTACGACCCAGCAATTGCACTCCTGGGTATATATCCTAAAGATACAAACGTGGTGCTCCGAAGGGGCACGTGCACCCGAATGTTTATAGCAGCAATGTCCACAATAGCCAAACTGTGGAAAGCGCCTAGATGTCCATCAACAGATGAATGGATAAAGAAGAGGTGGTATATATACACAATGGAATACTATGCAGCCATCAAAAGACATGAAATCTTGCCATTTGCGACGACGTGGATGGAACTAGAGGGTATCATGCTTAGCGAAATAAGTCAATCGGAGAAATATAACTATCATATGATCTCTTTGATATGAGGAAGTGGAGATGCAAGGTGGGGGGGTTTGGGGGGAGGTAGGAAAAGAAAAAATGAAAAGATGGGATTGGGAGGGAGACAAACCATAAAAGACTCAATCTCAAGAAACAGACTGAGGGTTGCGGGGGGGAAGGGGGATGGGAGAGGGTGGTGGGGAAATGGACATTGGGGAGGGTATGGGCTATGATGAGTGCTGTGAAATGTGTAAACCAGACGATTCACAGACCTGTACCCCTGGGGATAAAAATACATTATATGTTTATTAAAATAAAAAAATTAAAAAAAAAAAAAGAAAAAAAAAATACAATTTATTTTTTATCTTAAATTTGTCTAAATAGAAGATTAATTATGCACTGAAAGGTGATATAAAAAATAAGATTACTGACAGAAAAAGACTTGATTTCTAGTGCTATAGTTTTCACACTTAAAAAATCTTTCTTATCTTCATCAAGATGCATCTGTAATGTGAGGATAGTTATAATACTTACTTTGTTGAAATGATTAGATGGAACAGTCCGTGTAAAGGACTTAACCATAGTATCTATGAAGCATTCTTTGTGTACTGGTTATTATTAGGTATATGACTTGGGCAAATACTTTTTCTGAGCTTTAAAGTCATTTTGTGCAAAACAAGGATGAAGATCATTTCTCGGTTGCTTTCACTGTTTCAGAGCTTTTTAAAAATGAACTTAATCTCTAAGTAGTTTTTGGTTTTTTGGTAGTGATTAATGCTATGGAGCCCTAAGATTAGATATCAGAACCTACAGGTGAGAAAAGAATGTTGTAATGCTTCAAATAATATTTTCTTATAGAAATAGATTGGCGGATTCATTATTTGAGGGGTATAGAGTAGCATACTGAATATTTTATAAAGCATGATACATGAGAATATGATTACTTAGAGATCATCCTGAAACTGAGTGACTCCCTCTGAAATTTGCTAATAGAGAATCATATTGATACAACTCCCGTTTATATATGAGGGATTCAAAAGTTCTTATTTAAATTCTTCATACTTGTGATTTTACTTAGGTTAGTCAAATCTGGAGACGAACATTGAGACCATTTTAAAAATAATAAAAGGGCCAATGTTAGACAGTCACAAAGAAATATATTGTGTTGAATTTGTATAAATAGCAGCCAACTGATTGGATTTATTTAGTCCTATGTTGCCTAGCATTGTTCCTGTGAGTAAAGGTTCATCAGATTGTACGCTTTCTTCAAATTAAATTTGTAGTAGAAATGACAAAACAATATTGGGTTTCAGAGACACAAAAACATCGGATATGTATGCCTAAATCTCAAAGTTGCACTCTGTTTTTGTTTTTTAAAGAAATATTACAAAGAATGTAAGTTGATAGGACTTTACTGAATAAAATCATATCTTATTCAGCTATATAGTAAAGGAGTCACTTACCTGTCCCCTACCAATTAATTAATTGGGAAGGCAGGATTTTTCTAAGTACTAAGGACATCTCCTCTTCATGATCTTTTTATGATAATCTCTAATGCAAATACAATGTCATACTATCCATCAATTACAACCCAACCTCAGAATAGAGTAAGGATTTATGGTGTCAGAGAAGCTTGTAAAGCAAATGTAATTCTTCTGATAAAAACTCATCACAGGCTTTTCATGTGAACTTTCTTTGAAAGTTGAAATGAATCAACACAGATTCTTTTATTAGCAATAAAATAACATCTTTGCTCTAGCATCATGTGTGAATAACTTATTTTAAGACCCCTTTTTTTTTCCCATATAACTGAAGCTTATTGCTTAGGAGTTAACAGCTTTCAATTTGACATATTTTTGGATGAGAATTTTAATGTATTATATACTTGCCTGCTTTTAAAGTTATAAAATGGATATCATTCGGGTTTTTCCTTAATGATTCCAGGAATTATGAAGCTTTCTCTTTTTATTCTCTGTGTTACTAGCATTTTCTTTGATTCTTACTTGTTTGTTTGTTTGTTTGTTTCCCTCTGCTCCTCTTCTTTTTGTCAGTGGCCCAGATGCCTGTGGCTAGCTTTGTTGGTGTCCTGCTTTTAATTAGGTATGACTTAGGAAAACAGGTTGACACACTAATTATAGTTGCATATTAAAGTAATACAGACAATAATATGAAAACACTGAGGTCAGTATTAGGTGGCTAATAAAGATGAACAAGATAAACTTAAGTTATCCTAAGTTAGTAATCTTTGGATGATGCTATGACTTTTTTTCCTACACCTTAATTTCAACATTTTTCTACTCTCCTACCTGGTATTTAATTGAATAGTTTTAGCACTAAGGAATTTTTAATTTAATGGAATAAAGAAGGAGAAGAAATCAATGATTATAACTAAAATGATAAATGCTATCACAGTGATTTGGCCTGGAAGAGGCTTGAATACAGGAACTTCAAACTTTGCATTAGATATTCACTTGTTGGAATTGCTATCTAGCACTCTGTTTGTTCACTTAGTTTTCTTGTTGCCTCTTGGCTATGTTCCAGAGTATTTAAGTTGCCAAAACTGATTTTTGGATAAATAACATGTCAGTCCCTAGACTACTCAAATCAATGTATTTTCTTGTTCTGTTATCAAACTTTGTTTTATTTTATATGGTTCACCTATGCTGTTCTGGAATTATATCTTTCTTTGCCCTCAAACACAACCTTAAATAATCTTATTAAAATAACTTTACAGGAGTCAAGATGGCAGAGAAGTAGCAGGCTGAGACGATATTGGGTAGCAGGAGATCAGCTAGATAGCTTATCTAACCATTGTGAACACCTAACAAATCCAACAGGAAATCTAAGAGAAGAAGAGCAACAATTCTCGAAACAGAAAATCGATCACTTTCTGAAAGGTAGGACCTGCGGAGAAGTGAATCCAAAGTGACGGGAGGATAGACCCCGGGGGGTAGGGGCCGGCTCCCGGCAAGCGGCAGAGCAATGGAGCACAAAATCAGGACTTTTAAAAGTCGGCTCCACGGGGAAACAACGCTCCAGAGGCTAAACTGGGGGGAAACCCAGGAGGGGTCAGCATAACCCCAGGTCCTGCGGGGTCACAGAAGGACTGGTGGTGTCTGAGTGCCGCAAAGCTCGCAGCTATGGAGCGGGGAAGCCAGCTACAGCGACAAAGATGAGGAAGTGAGCTCTCAGCCTGGGGTTACCTTGTGCCGGTCACAGGTTGGGTGGGCTCGGAGCGCGGCCGGAGGCCACAGAGACGGAAGCGACCGGGTGCTTTTCTCCAGGTTCCAGCAATTGACTGCTTTCCTCAAGGCGCGACCGCAGGCCAGGGAGGTGGGGCGGTTGGGCGCCTTTCTCTGGGGGCGCACTGAGGAGCGGAACCCCAAGCTCTCGGCTCCTCCAGGCCAGAGATTAGGAGGCCGCCATCTTCATTCCATCCTCCAGAACTCTACGGAAAGCGTTCAGGGAACAAAAGCTCCCGAAAGCAAACCGGAGGGGATTACTTAGCCCGGCCCCTGGCAAGGGCGGTGCAATTCCGCCTCAGGCAAAGAAACTTGAGAATCACCACAACAGGCCCCTCCCCCAGAAGATCAACAAGAAACCCATCCAAAACCAACTTCGCTGACCAAGAACAGTGGAATTCCACAGCAGGAGAAAGCAAATCTTATCTGGACAAAATGACAAGGCGGAAAAACTCACCTCAAAAAAAAAAGAACAAGAGGCCGTACCAAAGGCTGGAGACTTAATCAATACGGACATTGGTAACATGACAGATCTTGAGTTCAGAATGACAATTCTCAAGGTTCTAGCCGGGCTCAAAAAAGGCATGGAAGATATTAGAGAAACCCTCTCCGGAGAGATAAAAGCCCTTTCTGTAGAAATAAAAGAACTAAAATCTAACCAAGTTGAAATCAAAAAAGCTATTCATGAGGTGCAATCAAAAATGGAAGCTCTCACTGCTAGGATAACTGAGGCAGAAGAAAGAATTAGTGACATAGAAGACCAAATGACAGAGAATAAAGAAGCTGAGCAAAAGAGAGACAACCAAATACTGGACCACGAGGAGAGAATTCGAGAGATAAGTGACACCATAAGATGACACAACATTCTTCTTCTTCCAGAAAAAGAAGAAAGAGAGAGGGGAGCAGAAGGTATATTGGAGACAATTATTGGAGAGAATTTCTCTAATATGGCAAAGGGAACAAACATCAAAATCCAGGAGATGCTAAGAACGCCCCTCAAAATCAATAAAAATAGGTCCACACCTCGTCACCTGATAGTAAAATTTACAAGTCTTAGCGACAAAGAGAAAATCCTGAAAGCAACCCTGGAAAAGAAGTCGGTAACATACAAGGGTAAAAACATTAGATTGGCAGCAGACCTATCCACAGAGACCTGGCAGGCCAGAAAACACTGGCATGATATATTCAGAGCACTAAACTAGAAAAACATCCAGCCAAGAATACTATATCCAGCTAGGCTATCATTGAAAATAGAAGGAGAGATAAAGAGCCTCCAGGACAAACAAAAGCTGAAAGAATTTGCAAACACCAAACCAGCTCTACAGGAAATATTGAAAGGGGTCCTCTAAGCAAAGAGAGACCCTAAAAGTAGTAGATCAGAAAGAAACAGAGACAATATACAGTAACAGTCACCTTACAGGCAATACAATGGCAATAAATTCATATCTCTCAATAGTTACCCTGAATGTTAATGGGCTAAATGCCCCAATCAAAAGACACAGGGTACCAGAATGGATAAAAAAACAAAACCCATCAATATGCTGCCTACAAGAAACTCATTTTAGACCCGAAGACACCTCCAGATTTAAAGTGAGGGGGTGGAAAACAATGTACCATGCTAATGGACATCAGAAGAAAGCTGGGGTGGCAATCCTTATATCAGATCAATTAGCTTTTAAGCCAAAGACTATAATAAGAGATGAGAAAGGACATTATATCATACTCAAAGGGTTTGTCCAACAAGAAGACCTAACAATCTTAAATATCTATGCCCCTAACATGGGAGCAGCCAACTATATGAACCAATTAATAACAAAATCAAAGAAATACATCGACAGTAATACAATAATAGCAGGGGACTTTAACACTCCCCTCACTGAAACGGACAGATCATCTAAGCAAAAGATCAACAAGGAAATAAAGGCCTTAAATGACACACTGGACCAGAAGGACATCACAGATATATTCAGAACATTCCATCCCAAAGCAACAGAATATACATTCTTCTCCAGTGCACATGGAACATTCTCCAGAATAGACCACATCCTGGGTCATAAATCAGGTCTCAATTGGTACCAAAAGATTGAGATCATTCCCTGCATATTTTCAGACCACAATGCTCTGAAGCTAGAACTCAATCACAAGAGGAAATTTGGAAAGAACACAAATACATGGAGACTAAACAGCATCCTTCTAAAAAATGAATGGGTCAACTAGGAAATTAAATAAGAATTGAAAACAATCATGGAAACAAATGATAATGAAAACACAACGGTTCAAAATCTGTGGGGCACAACAAAGGCAGTGCTGAGAGGAAAATATATAGCGGTGCACGCCTTTCTCAAGAAACAAGAAAGGTCTCAAATACACTACCTAACCCTACACCTAAAGGAGCTGGAGAGAGAACAACAAAGAAAGCCTACACCCATCAGGAGAAGAGAAATCATAAAGATCAGAGCAGAAATCAATGAAATAGAAACTAAAAAAACAATAGAACAAATCAACAAAACTAGAGCTGGTTCTTTGAAAGAATTAATAAGATTGACAAACCCCTGGCCAGACTTATCAAAAAGAAAAGAGAAAGGACCCAAATAAATAAAATCATGAATGAAAGAGGAGAGATCACAACCAACACCAAAGAAATACAAACAATTATTAGAACATACTACGAGCAACTCTACGCCAACAAATTTGACAATCTGGAAGGAATGGACACATTTCTAGAGACATATAAACTACCACAACTGAACCGGGAAGAAATAGATAACCTGAACAGACCCATAACCAGTAAGGAGATTGAAACAGTCATCAAAAATCTCCAAACAAACAAAAGTCCAGGGCCAGACGGCTTCCCAAGGGAATTCTACCAAACATTTAAAGAAGAATTAATTCCTATTCTCCTGAAACTGTTCCAAAAAATAGAAATGGAAGGAAAACTTCCAAACTCATTCTATGAGGCCAGCATTACCTTGATCCCAAAACAAGACAAGGATCCCACCAAAAAAGAGAATTACAGACCCATATCCTTGATGAACACAGATGTGAAAATTCTCACCAAAATACTGGCCAATAGGATCCAACAGTACATTAAAAGGATTATTCACCACGACCAAGTGGGATTTATTCCAGGGCTGCAAGGTTAGTTCAACATCCACAAATCCATCAATGTGATACAATACATTAATAAAAGAAAGAGTAAGAACCATATGATACTCTCAATAGATGCTGAAAAAGCATTTGACAAAGTAAAGCACCCCTTCCTGATTAAAACTCTTCAAAGTGTAGGGATAGAAGGCACATCCCTCAATATTATCAAAGCCATCTATGAAAAACCCACCTGAAAATATCATTCTCAATGGAGAAAAACTGAAAACTTTTCCACTAAGGTCAGGAACACGGCAGGGATGCCCATTATCACCACTGCTGTTCAACATAGTACTAGAAGTCCTAGCCTCAGCAATCAGACAACAAAAAGAAATTAAAGGCATCCAAATTGGCAAAGAAGAAGTCAAACTCTCCCTCTTTGCAGATGATATGATACTATATGTGGAAAACCCAAAAGGCTCCACTCCAAAACTGCTAGAACTTGTACAGGAATTCAGTAAAGTGTCAGGATATAAAGTCAATGCACAGAAATCAGTCGCATTTCTTTACACTAACAACAAGACAGAAGAAAGAGAAATTGAGGAGTCAGTCCCATTTACAATTGCACCCAAAACCATAAGATACCTAGGAATAAATCTAACCAAAGAAGCAAAGAATCTGTACTCAGAAAACTATAAATTACTCATGAAAGAATTTGAGGAAGACACAAAGAAATGGAAAAATATTCCATGCTCATGGATTGGAAGAACAAATACTGTGAAAATGTCTATTCTACCTAAAGCAATCTACACATTTAATGCAATCCCTATCAAAATCCCATCCATTTTTTTCAAAGAAATAGAACAAATAATCCTAAAATTTATATGGAACCAGAAAAGACCTCGAATAGCCAAAGGAATATTGAAAAAGAAAGCCAAAGTCGGTGGCATCACAATTCCAGACTTCAAGCTCTATTACAGAGCTGTCATCATCAAGACAGTATGGTACTGGCACAGAAACAGACATATAGATGAATGGAACAGAATAGAGAGCCCAGAAATAGACCCTCAACTCTATGGTCAACTCATCTTCGACAAAGCAGGAAAGAATATCCAATGGAAAAAAGACAGCCTCTTCAACAAATGGTGCTGGGAAAATTGTACAGCCACATGCAGAAAAATGAACGTGGACCATTTCCTTACACTACACATGAAAATAGACTCAAAATGGATGAAGGATCTCAATGTGAGACAGCAATCCATCAAAATCCTTGAGGAGTATGCAGGCAGCAACCTCTTTGACCTCAACCGCAGCAACTTCTTCCTAGGAACATCGCCAAAGGCAACAGAAGCAAGGGCAAAAATGAACTATTGGGATTTCATCAAGATCAAAAGCTTTTGCACAGCAAAGGAAACAGTTAACAAAACCAAAAGACAACTGACAGAATGGGAGAAGATATTTGGAAACAACATATCAGATAAAGGGCTAGTATCCAAAATCTGTAAAGAGCTTATCAAACTCAATACCCAAAGAACAAATAATCCAGTCAAGAAATGGGCAGAGGACATGAACAGACATTTCTGCAAAGAAGATATCCAGATGGCCAACAGACACATAAAAAAGTGCTCCACATCACTTGACATCAGGGAAATACAAATCAAAACCACAATGAGATACCACCTCATACCAGTCAGAATGGCTAAATTTAACAAGTCAAGTAATGACAGATGCTGGCGAGGATGTGGAGAGAGGGGAACCCTCCTACACTGCTGGTGGGAATGCAAGCTGGTGCAACCACTCTGGAAAACAGTGTGGAGGTTCCTCAAAAAACTGGAAATAGAGCTACCCTATGACCCAGCAATTGCACTACTGGGTATATATCCTAAAGATACAAACGTGGTGCTCCGAAGGGGCACGTGCACCCGAATGTTTATAGCAGCAATGTCCACAATAGCCAAACTGTGGAAAGAGCCTAGATGTCCATCAACAGATGAATGGATAAAGAAGAAGTGGTATATATACACAATGGAATACTATGCAGCCATCAAAAGACATGAACTCTTGCCATTTGCGACGACGTGGATGGAACTAGAGGGTATCATGCTTAGCGAAATAAGTCAATCGGAGAAAGACAACTATCATATGATCTCTTTGATATGAGGAAGTGGAGATGCAATGTGGGGGATGTTGGGGGGAGGTAGGAAAAGAAAAAATGAAAAGATGGGATTGGGAGGGAGACAAACCATAAAGGACTCAGTCTCAAAAAACAGACTGAGGGTTGCTGGAGGGAGGGGGGACGGGAGAGTGTGGTGGGGAAATGGTCATTGGGGAGGGTATGTGCTATGATGAATGCTGTGAAATGTGTAAACCTGGCGATTTACAGACCTGTACTCCTGGGGATAAAAATACATTATCTGTTTATTAAAATTAAAAAAAATAATAACTTTACAAAAATGCATGCAGGAGACAAACCTAGGTATCTAAGTCCTTAACGAACTCCTGGGGTGAGACTATTTAATTCTATAATCTATTCAGTTTTATATTAACTTCCTTTGACTTTGATTCTGAAGATGGTCTATATTCTTTCACAGCAAATTGATTGTCTAGAGGTTCCAAACTCTCAAATTCAGAATATCATAGTAAAACTTCGATATTTTCTGCAGTTCACCAATCTAATTAACATGACCAGTCAGCTGAGCCAACCATCACACTAGCAAGTCAATTGTTAGGGTCATTTGAGGTATTTTTAGATTAATGTCTTTAATAACACAGAAACAGTGATGTTGATCTTTAGGGAAAGGTAATAAAGAATTGTAACCAAAAGAAGAATAGTCCTGTCAGTCTCCTCTCTGCAGTCTGTACATGATAAATTTAATCTTGAGTGTGAGCAAATAAATTAAAGGAACTTTGACTTCTCAATACCAGACTAAGCATGGGTTTTCCTGAAATCTTCTTTGAGAATTATATTACCAGCATTATGTAATTATTTTTTATAAATATTCTCCTAATGCTTATGTCTGTTATATGTAAGAAATTTAAATGGATGCCACATAGTACTAAAGACTGATCTAGAAGTTTAATTTTTCAATGATCTGAGCTATCACTTTATCATTTCCTATTAACTCTGTGATTAATGTTACTATCATGTGACATGCTTACTATTTCTACACTGAAGTGGAATAGGTGAGTGAGAGTTAGTAGGATAGCATTCAATGAGTTAGAATGAAAGTTTTGAGGTTCGCTAAGCAGCATAAGCCTGAGTGTGTATAAACTGCAAAAACTGGGGATATAGAGATTTTCAACTGGCTATTGTTAGAATTTGACTTTTTTCTCCCTCAGTCTTTCAACCAAACTTGTTATGTATTTGGAAAAGCCCCTATTTTCTATAGGCTTAGTTCATAGGCTGACCACTATAGACATATTTTATAAAACCAGAATCTTGCCTCTCTGGAGCAACCTTGAATTTGGTCACTTACCTACACATGGTCTTCCTTGGTTTCTGTGGGGATCCTAATATTCCATTATTTATATTTGTGCTTAGTATAGATAGTGTTTTTGTTTCTTGTTACCAAACCATGATTCTTTAGTATGTAATCAAAGTCTATTGCTTTTAATGAAGCATAACCCTTTAAAGTCTTAAGTAAGGACCAAAGAAGTCAACAGGATGGTCCAGTGATTTTGGTTTTCATCTTTGTATCTTTTATAATGTGTATAGTGAGACTTAAATTAATAAAAATAAATACAAACAGAGGATTGCTTACTTATTTTTTGCAAAATGCATGAAATAAAATATGTTAAGTTCAGGGTACAGAAAAGAAGAAATAACACCATGTAGGTGGGCAGGAAAGATCATGTAAATTAAGAATCACTCTCTTCCCTGAAATCTTCTAACAACTATTGACTATCCCTCATTTAGGATTTTGTATTTCTAAATATTTTCCTTTCATATTAAGTTTGTGTTCTTGTATCCCTAATGACATCCCATACCCTGTGAGAACAGGATATGTATTCTGATCTTCCCCACTTAAGACCTAAACATTTTAATGTTTTCACCACCATTTAGTAACTGAATATAAGACAGAATAGTCCATTATGCTTCAGTACAAATGACCTGAAGTCATGGCTTGCAACAGAGGTTTATTTCTAGTTCACACTGTATGCTCATTGTAGATGAGCTGAGAATCTGATTTATGTAAATTTTGAAAAAGAGGGAAGGTACATATGGGAAACCTTCTGCAAGCTCTTAAACATTTTGTTCACAAGTGGCATTTGTTACTTACCCTTACATTTCATTAGATTAATCAAGGCATGTAGACAAATGTGATGTCACTGCATCTAGGAAGTACAGCCAACTCATAGCAAAGAACATAGAAGGGGTGAAAAAAGGAATTTTCACAAAAAGGTAATACAACACACTACAAATGACATGAACTAAAACCAATGACTTAATTCCTCCATTTTGCAGAGCAGCTGTAAGATATAAATGCAAGCAGTGATGAGTATAAAGCATCTAACACAATACGTGACATATCTGCATATCCATGATATTTCCCTCGTAAACTTATTATTCCAAATCACCTTCTTAGGCACTCAAAGCCATTATGAGTAGAGATAATGATGAAGTTATACTTATTTCCTGTGCACACACCCATATTCACACCCATCGGCACACACCACGTACATATACATAAGTATGTAATATATGTTTATATGCATGTGTATTTGTGTGTTTGTGTGTAGTATATATAATATCATCCCTTGGGTTGAGTGAGTCCTATTTGATATCAAAAATACTTAAAAATTTTCTGGACCTATGAAAGTATTTTCTTATAGCTACAACTTACAGTTATATATGTTCCTAACAAATGCAGAGACTCAGATTTTGCTATTTATTTAGGGAGTGTGATCTCAAGAAAGCAGAAATGAGAGGAAAGGGGAGTGAGGAAGAGAAATGACAAATACATTGGTTTATTGCTAGCTGACTACTGCTCAGAGTCATGCTCAAATTATGATTTGATAGCACTGTACTGTCTTTTTTGAGAATCTACGAATATTGTTCCTCCTCAGAAAGGGTGGAAGGAGGGTCCTTTTTCTATCAGATCCATTTCTCATGGGTCAAATTTTTTTTTTTCCTTCAGATACTAAGTTGTCTATGCTTCCATGTTGTGCCATTCACATTTTCTGGAATTGTATGCTTCAGGATCAATAGCAAAACCTCAGTAAGGGACGTGGGAGTCACAGGATGAGAGCTCGAGATGAGGTGCTGTTGAAGTTTGCTGTGTGAAGGTGGTTGCTGTGGCAGCCGTGGGGCTGAGTCCACTTTGTTCTGGTTGCTATGGTGACAACTGTGCAAAATAATGGCCAAAGGCCTCAACAACAGATGAGGTTAAAGAGATCTGAGATGGCATAAATAAGACAACATTATAATTTATTCTCCATGAGGAATAATTTGAGAGTGAAGGGGGTGCTATTAACAGTTACACATGGAAAACACACATAAACCAGGGCAGTGTAAGGCGGATTAACAGGTGTGGTCACCCACTGCATAAGAGGCTTGTGATACAAGTTGTCTTTTACAAGGGTGCCTGAGTGACTCGGTTGGTTAAGCGACTGGGTTTGGCTCAGATCATGTTCCCAGGGTCCTAGGATGGAGCCCCACAACTGTTTCCTTGCTCAGCAGGGAGCCTGATTCTCCTTCTTCCTGCTACTCTGCCTGTTCCTGCTTTCTTTCTCTCTCTCCGTCAAATAAATAAAAATTCTTTAGAAAAAAGTTGTCTTTTACAAGTATTGAAGAGTAACTGTAAAAACAAAACAAAAACATAAAGAATGCTTAAGACATGAAAATAGAGAATTTTTTGGACAAAATACTGCAAAATAGGAGGTTTCCCAGAAGATATGCCTTCTTAATTATATGGCAGTAGACAAGTAGACTCACCCTTATCTAAGGATGTTCTTGTGATTACCAAAAATAATATGAGACACTGATTTAGATGTCTGAAAACACTTGAATTTAGAAAGTATCTCACTTTAGAAAACCAGTGGACCCAAATCTATGAAAATGAATGACACTGTGCAACTTAACTTTACAACTTGAACTGAAAATTGAGCACCCCCCATAATAATCTTTCAAGAAGAGCCAGCATACATGGGGAAACTGAAGAAGAGATTCAATGATGAAACTTTTGAACTAAAAAACAAACAAGCAAATAAAATCTCCCTAACGTCCTACCCAAAGCCACCATATTTATCTTTTATTTGTGGTCCAGGCAAATATAAAATATTTAGAACAAAGTGGCTCACTTACCATATAATCTGGTAATGTCAATGCTAAGTATTTACACAGGAGAAATGAGAAAGTGTGTTTATTTAGAACGTCTTTAAGAGTGTTTATTGTGGCTTGACTTACAACCGTCTATAACTGGGAAAACACAAATGTCCTTAAATTTGTCCATGGATATAAAGAAAGAAAACTTGGTATATCTGTGTAATGGAATATTACTCAGCAATTAAAAAAAAAAGCAAACCACAATACAACAACAGGGATGGATTTTAAATGCATTATGCTAACCAGGAGTTGGCGAACTATAATCCATAGGGAAATCCTGTCCTGCTGTGAGAGTCAAATCCAGCTTTACCATTCATTTACATATTGTCTGAGTCTGTTTCAAGCTACACTGACAGTTTAGTAGTTGTAAGAGAGATTGTATTGCTCACAAGCTAAAAATAGTTACTATTTGGCCCTTTACCGAAGATGTTTGCTGACATCTGTGCTAAATGGAAAAAGCCAGGTTTAATGAGTGACATACCAAATGATTCCACTTATCTAACATTCTTAAAAAGGCAAATATAGGATCGGAAAACTTAACAATGGTTTCCAAGAACTAGAGGTCATGGGGTGACTGGATTATAAAAGGACATGAGAGAATTTTTCAGAGTTAGTAAGATTGTTCAATACCTTGGTTATGGTGGGAGTTACCTTACAGTGTGCATTTACCAAAACTAGTAGAATTCTCCAATAAATTGGGTGAATTTTATGCTATGTAAACTTTATCTTCAAATAGTGGGAAAAAAGAGGTGGAAAGAAAATATCAAACCAATGCAAACTTGATATTACACAAGGAAGAATTAAGGCAAAAAAATAACTATTAAAAAGAAGAAAAGGGGGTGCTTTGGTGGCTTAGTCTGTTAAGTGTTCAACTCTTGGTTTTGGCTCATATAATGATCTCATGGATTGGGGGATTAAACCCTGCATCAGACTCTGTGCTCAGTGGGGAGTCTGCTTGAAGATTCTCTCCCTCTGCCCCTCCCTTCACCTTGTGTTTCTCCCTTCTCTCTCAAATTAACCAATAATCTTTAAAAAATTAAAAAAGAAAAAGAAAAAACAAGCAATCCATAATGCTAAAAACCAAAATTCACAATGATAATATAAGAATAGTGAATATCTATGTATCAGATAACACTTTCAAAGAGCAGAGAAGACAGAAAGGAGAAGGAGAAATAGACCAAGAAACACTGCTAATAGAATTTCTTACACAACTTTCAGTCCAAAATTGATCAGTCAGATAAAGAACAAATAAAGATATCTAAGAGCTAAACTGCATAATCAATAAGCAGATCTTCTAAGTATGTATTAAGACTTAAAAAATATATAGTCTTTTCAAGCACACATAGAATATTCATAAAAATATTCCTAAGAATTTTCTATGCCTGCCTGCCTTCCTTCCTTCCTTCTTCTTTCCTTCCGTGTCTCAATAACTTTTACAAATAGCATTCATGTTTTGTAATAAAATAAAACTTGATTATCATCTATTAAAGGAATAGAAAATATTTCATTAAAAAAACTTAACTGAAGGTGAAAATAAAAAACTAAAGTTGTAGATTGTGCATAAAATAAGGATTATGAAATACCATAGATTGGAATGCAGTTACCAAAACAATGAGGAAGTAGAGCTTTGAACCACTAGAATGGATATCGAAGGCACTATAGGTAGTACAGCCCACTGTAAGGCCAGTGCCCTCTAGGCTGCGGATGCCCCCTTTTTGGCAAGCAACCCTGGTATATATGCTTATTTCTAATTTTATTAAAGAATAATACAAAAGGATATTATAGGTAGTGCTGTAACTGCATTATTAAGAGTTTTATTGTTGTTGTTGTTTTGTTTTGTTTTGTTTTTCTTTTATTCCTGGTGAAGGTTATACTTAAGACATCTTCAACTTTCTCCTATTGCAGTTCATTTTGCACTGGAATTTTCTTAGGAATCAATGTAACTCTGCCTCACAATGCCATTATTTTTATACTTTCTAATCGCAGTGAACTAATTATAACCTTATGTTGTAGTAAAGGAACTTTTTGTATTGTTTCAAAATTTATAGATTTTAAGAATGAAATTGAAATTCTATACTTCAAAGATTTTAGTAATCTTCATAATTTACCTGTGGATTTTTATTGTTAACATTAAATGTATCTGAAATATAGGATTTAGAAGTTTTCGCTTTCTATGCCATACATCTTTGTGTTATCTGTTTTTACAAAGTACAAACATAATGATTTATTCAGAAAGATATTTTATATATACTATAAAGGAAGGCAATACAGTGATCTAGAAAATCTCTTTACTCCATGCCATTAGTATATTGTGTTTGTTTCCATGAGTTACATTTTTATTAACTGCCATTATTAACAGTAAATTCACCTATTAGATTGATAATGATTTCTAATTGGAAAGTCTGGGATCTCATACCAATAGCAATTCAATAATTTATTCACCATTTACCAATTCACTCAATCCATTCACCATTTACCATTTCACTCAATTCTTAACAAGTCATAAATCTAATTTTATTTATTTTATTTGTGAATTTGTCCTTCTAAATCTATTTTAATTTTTTTAAAGATTTTATTTATTTATTTGACAGAGAAAGACAGCGAGAGAGGGATTACAAGCGGGGGGAGTGGGAGAGAGAGAAGCAGACTCTCTGTTGAGCAGGGGGTCCAATGTGGGGCTCAATCCCAGGACCCCAGGATCTTGACCTGAACCAAAGGCAGGTGCTTAACAACTGAGCCACACAGGCACCCTTCTAAATCTATTTTAAAAACAAAATTAAAAGTGAGGTTTTATTAAAGGCCTGTGCTCTTACTTCCCCCCCCAATTAATGCATTTTAACCATCCCTTAATGTCAGTACAAATATTTCTACTTATAGAAATACTATAATTGATTTTCCCACAATTTACCAACAGATTTTAAGTTATTATCAGTGTTTCATAATTCCACATAGTCCTGTGAAAGATATGTTTGATGCATTTGAGCAGTTTTAACAGAATAAACTTCCTATAAGCAAACTGAAGGGTCAAATGGTAAACACATATAGAATTCTAACAAATGATACTAATTTCACACTAAATTTTTTTTGCATATCTGCTTGTTTGTATTTTCACCAAACATTGAAAATAAAAATGTCCATTTTATCAAGTTTTTAGATTAATAAAGATTTCCCACAAGCTAATCCTTACTGTATACAAGTAGGCTTTTATTATTCTTTTTTTTAAGGTTTTTATTTATTTATTTGAGAGGGAAAGAAAGAGAGAGAACATGAGGGGGGAGGGAGAGGCAGAGGGAGAAGCAGACTCCCCGCTGAGCAGAGAGTCGGGCATGGGGCTCCATCCCAGGACCCTGAGATCATGACCTGAGCTAAATGCAGATGCTTAACTGACTGAACCACCCAGGTGCCCCAGGCCTTTATTATTCTATTGTTGGAACTATATAGAAACAAATCTCTTCAGTTGATCATTTAAGGTTCAATGGCATTATTTCAAGAAAAATAAAACACATGCTATTCACACGGTTCTTGCTAATATCATATCAGTAACTCCATTATAAGTAGTTTCCAAATCTGTAGAAAGTTGAGTTGAAATATACATTGTATCTCAACCTCTTTGTCATTGTTTCAGACTATCTCCATTTAAAAGAAAGTGATGAAAATAATTTAAAAAAATAAAATAAATAAAGGGATGATTGCCAGAGGGGAAGAGGGTGAGGGAATGGGTAAAATGGGTAAAAGGGAGTAAGAGATACAAGCTTCTAGGAAGTTATAGAATGAATAACACATGGGAATAAAACGTACAGCATAGGGAATATAGTCAATGGTATCATAATAGCATTGTATGGTGACAGATGGTAGCTACACTTGTAGCGTGCATAGCATAACATACAGACTTATTGAATCAGTATAATGTATGCCCTAAACTAATGTAACATTGTGTGTCAACTATACTCAATAAATTTACATACACACAGACATACATACATAAATCTGAAATAAAGTAAAATAAAATAATGAAGTTGTAAGTGGTAAAACTGTAGGAATAGAAAACAGAATAAAGGTGTTATCTGTAATTGGATTACATTTTTGCCTTCACTCATCAAAATGTTTTATAATTTAAATTAAAATTGGCAAGCGTTTAAGTACCATGCTAAAGTGCTTACTTTTCACTTGAATATGTATAAATTAGTATATGCAATCCAGTTAGCTAGTTTGATCATCAGGCACATATTCTGCATTTTAAAATGAAGTAAAATCTGTCACTACATATTTAGAATATGTTTTAGCGAGTTTGCTTTTGGATAGCAGCCTGCCCCAAATTTATCTATTTATAGATATTTATGCCTTAATATATTTATGCATATGCCTTAGTAGATAAATCTATTATAAATTTACCTATTCCAATTTGTACAGTATATTCTTTCTTCAGTGTATTTTAATGCCTTTTCTGTGATTCATTTAACTTCATACAATGTAGATTTGTTCCTGAATTCTCTTTTTAATTTGACTACTCCTGTCCTGTATCGTATTTCATTTTTTAAGATACTATAGAATTATAATTAGTCCAAATATATGTAAGAAAGCCACTCTGTTTTTACTTTTTCATTATTGTCTTGACTGTTTACTTTTTTACATAAATTTTCGGTTAGTTTGTGAAATTGCACATTATAGGTCTTCCCATATATGAGCATGTTTAGACAATTTGTAGTTTGTTATTTTTACCTGAATACATTATCTCCATAAAAGTCTTAACATATGTTTTTAAGATCTAAGCCTAGATAATTTTAAATGTTTTTTCTATTATGAAAAAACTGTAGGTTTGCAATTATTATTATTTTTCTAGTTTTTTTTTTATTTTCAGATGTATAGAAAATCAATTTTTTTCATATTTTATTTATTTGTTTTTGAGAAAGAGAGACAACAAGCATAAGCAGTGGGGTAGGAGGGGCAGAACAAGAAGCAGACCCCCTGCTGAGCAGGGAGCCTGACATGGGGCTAGATCCCAGGACCCCTGGATCATGACCTGAGCTGAAGGCAAATGCTTAACCAACTAAGCCACCCAGGTTCCCTGGAACTCTATTATTTTTTAATGTAAATCTTGCATCTTACTAAATCTAATTATTTGTCTTTATGTTCTTTTGAGATTTTATATAGACAATCATAATTTATACTAAACTTGGTACATTATCTCTGATAATGATTTTGGTCTTATTGCTCTGATCAGAATTTGATTGGAATAAAAAATATAAGTGGAACAGTAGACATGTATGTTCTGACTTTTAATAAAAGTGCTTAATATTTCACTAATACTATCTATATCACAGGTTAAAAACACATTGATTATTATAAGAAATAACCTTAATTTTTTTCTAAGTTTTAACATGATGGACACTACACTGCATCCAGTGTTTTTCTGCACCTATTAAGATGATTATAGGTTTTTCTTTTTTCCTAAGGCATTGAACTATATTAATAGGTAGATTCACTTTAAATATATTCACAAGCCTATAATAGTTTTTAAAATTTATGTATACTTAATACCTTACTTGGCTTTACTATTATTTTGTTTATAAATTTTGCAAATATTTGCACTAGAGAACATGACCTCTGATTTCTCTCTTTCTTTTTCTATTCTTTCTAATCTTTCCATTACACTTATAAAAAGCCCCTTAAGGTGCTATATAAGAAGATTTTTTTTTTCAATTTTTTGAAACAATTTGCATAAGTAAAAGATTAGTGTTCCTTGAATTTTGGTCAAACTTGACTGAAGATTCTCAGGACTTAGTTAGTTTATTTTGTGTAAATGTTTTTCCTAATTTGATTTCCTTGGTGAATATAAGTCTACTTCAGCTTAATGTCTTCTTGAGAAAATTTGGGCGAATTTTTTTTTCTTTTAAATTGTCTATTTCATCTAGTTTTCAAATATATTTGTATACATTTATTTAGAATATTCTCCTATGATATTCTGATCTCTACTGTATACAGTGTATATTCCCTCTGCCTTTAGTGTGTTGGAGGGTGTTTTATTCAAATGCTTGTTTTTCTTAATCAATCACAAATCATTTTCTTTTATGAGTCTGCAGATTTTGGTTGATCCTCACTGGGTTTTATTGTTTCTCAAGTCATTAATTTTTACTTTTAAACTTTATTTCTGTATATTTTTAGAATGTGCCATGGCATTCGCTTTCTGGTTTTGTTTTTGCTGGAATATGTATTTCATTAATGTTAACTTATCGTCTTTTCTGCTGTACGCTTCTAAGGTTGGAAATCACCTAAATATTTCTTAGTAAAATCTAAAAGGTCTATATGAAATGTTTTTGCCGCCTTTCACTACTAAATATTTTATAAATTCCATTACAATTTCATCTTTGACACATCAATTATTTAGTAGTCTTTTCTCAGTTTTCCCTTGTTGTGATGGATGCTTATCTAAGAGGTGTTCTTTTATGAAGTGAATTATAATCACCTTTTTCTTGCTGTGAACATAGGATTTGTGCATTCCATATAAGAATCATCCCATGTTCACCACATAGCAGTAAGATACATTCTTCTTTCCTCCATTATTATTCAGATAAAATAACTCTACCTGGAACTACAAACTTCAATTAGGAAATAGTGGAAGAGTAGGGCACGTGGGTGGCTCAGTTGATTGAGCATCTTGGTTTCGTCTCAGGTTATAATCTTGGAGTCCTTGGATTGAGCCCCAAGCTGGGCTCCATGCTCAATGGGAAGTCTTTTAAGGGTTCTCTCTCTCTCTCTCTCTGCCCCTCCCCCACCCCACTCACTTCTCTTTCTCTAATAAATAAGTAAATAATAAATCTTTAAAAAAAAGAAATAAAGGAAAAGTACTTATGATGTGCTAAGTGTTCCTCAACAATATGACAGAATCATCAAACTCACAGGGAACACTTATTTTTGCAACCATTTGCCAATGGATCTTTTTCAAATATTTCATTTCTTTAAATCAGAGGTTTTGCACAAAGACAGTAAATTCAAGTAGTAAACATAGATAGGACCTCAGTAACCACATTTATTTACTTAAACATTTTCTCAGGTGTAAAAGGAGGATAATAATAATACCTACTTCATTGATTTATTGTGTGCATTGAATAAATATTTCAAAGAATTTTTAACAGTGTCTGGCACATAGTAAGCAATAAATCTTATTTAAATAAAGAGCATATTGTTAGGTATAAAATATTTAGCACTTTGTCTACAAAAAGCTTGTGTTAAAGCCAACTCAAGTATTTTCTTTTATAAAAAAGTAAACTAAGTAAAATAACAAAATGATTTTTCAATTCAAGATAGATTTTCATAGAAAAATAGATGTTTTGCTCTTATTTCCGTGAAACCAGGGCTTAAACTAATTTCTGAACCCCAGGAAACACATAACTGCCGTGAAAACTGAGACAAACATAAGAAAAGAGCTGCATAAAATAAAATGTGTTCTTTGAACTATTGCTTATAGTCAATCATGAGCCTTTTTCTTGAAGGTTTCCAGGTCCTACCTATGTATCATAAGCCACAGAAATGAAATTGGGAATTTACACAAGAAAGAAAATATTCTTTCCATAGATCAGACCAATCTCAAACTGTGTCCCAAGAGTTCTGGGACCAAGTCTTCTTCACTCTCTGTGAACTCTCGTTCATTCCATTGGACACAGTAAGATCTGTCTGATAAAAGAACATTTGAATCCAAAATGGATGAAGGTGGAACCAAACTCAGACCTGTGGAGAAACAAATCAGAATTTGACAATCTTCAAGCGTACAAGAAGACTGACAGATAACTGAAATGAGGAAAGCCAAATGGTTTTCAAGTACATCTGTGTTTCTGAACTCCCAAACGTATATGCAAATATTCTTTTTTTATGGAAATATTCTAATAAAACTTTGAAAAATCCTAGCTATAAACAAAATCCAAAAATACAACTCTGAGACAATTAATTAATTCTGATGGCTGAGTACTATTCCATTGTATATATAAACCACATCTTTATCCATTTGTCTGTTGAAGGACGTCTTGCCTCCTTCCAGTTTGGCTGTTTGTGGACATTGCTCCTATGAACATTGTGTTGCATGTGCCCTTCTTTTCACTACATCTGTATCTTTGGGGTAAATAGATAGTTGCTAGGTTGTAGGGTAACTCTCTTTTTAGTGTCTTGAGAAACCTCCACATTGTTTTCCAGAGTGGCTGTTACCAGCTTGTATTCCCACCAACAGTGTAAAAGAATTCCCCATTCTCCACATCCTCACCAACACTTGTTGTTTCCTGTCTTGTTAATTTATGTCATCCTAACTGGTATAAATTGGTATCTCATTTGTGGTTTTGATTTGTGGTTCTGATGGCTAGTGATGTTGAACATTGTATATCTAATTCTGATGTGTATGATGTGTGTGGCATGGGACCTATCATTAGATCTGTCTGGGTGCAATTTCCTTATCTGTAAAATAAGCAGTTGAGTCTAAATAATCACTGTGATTTATCAGTGATCCAAATTTCTGATTCCATGAAAACAATTAGTTTTATCTTAAAAATAGTCTATCCAATCTTGGTCCCATTGTACATTTCAGTTAGGTTTTTCAGCATTCTATTGAAATACAGCTTTTTCTTCTTGAAAAATACTGTCTGGTTCTTTTTTGTGTATTTTATTTAAAGAGTGAAAGTAAAGTTTCAATAGACTTTAAACAACATGATGATTTCAAGACTCAGGTCATGCTATTCAAAAAGTAAGTTTATCTAGGTGTATGTGATTAGAATTTCAGTCTTAAGTATATGTGGCTTAAACTTGCACAGGTGAGCACCATGTAGCCTTGTAACTGAAAACCAAAATAACAGTCACTTAAATAAGATTAAAGTATTTTTTAAGATTTATTTATTTTAGAGAGAGAGAGTGTGTGTGGGGAGGGACAGAGGAAGAGGGAGAGGGGAAGCAGTAGTCCCCACTGAGCAGTCTCTATCCTGTGATCCTGAGATCCTGACTCAAGGTGAAACCAAGAGTCAGATGCTTAACTGACTGAGCTTCTCAGGTGCCTCAAGATTAAACCCACCAGATATATCCAGATGCAGACGGGAAGAAGGTTATAGGACTGAGGGCAAAGTGAATATATTGTCAAAGGAGTCTCTCTTATTTTAGCTTGACTGGAAGTCATCCATATGGTCTTCCTTTATATCTTATCAATCTGAATTCTGCCACTTGGACACACTAATTAAAATGCAGGCTGGGAAAATATATTTTAGTTGCATTTTTATTAATAAGGCTAGAAAAGGAGAGTAGATATCCATAAGCAAACATTTCCTGCATCATCTATTTCATTTACTTCAGATTCCCCCAAATAATAATATGCCTGTGATGGTTTATTTCATGTTTTAATTTGGCTAGTTAATCAAATATTGTGTAGGTGTTGTTATGAAGGTATTTTGTAGATATGGCTAAGTCCACAATGTTTGACTTTAAGTATGGGATATTATCCTCGGTAATGAGAGTGGATGTGATTCAGGCAATTGAAAGACCCTAAGAGCACAGCTGAAGCTTTCCTCAAGGAAAATTCTTGCCTGTGGTTGCCACTTCAGCTTGTTTTGTAGATTGTAAAACCAGTGTAGGGGGATGGGTTGTCTATAAATGAGAACATGAGGGAATTTTGGGGTGATGGGAATTTTCTGTATCCTGACTGTCGTGGTGGACACAGGACTCTGAATTTCCCAAAACCCACAAAACTATATACCAAAAGTTTGAATTTTATAGTACATAAATTTAAAAAAGGAAGTAAGGGTGTGGGGAAAATAAAAAAAATGAAATACAAACTGTAACAAATGATTAATACAACCACATTGAAGGGGTAGGAAGAAAAGAACTAACTTAAGTAAATTTGGAAAAAAAAATTTTGCTTGCATGTTATAAGACATAAGATAACAGAACTATATACAGTTACTGTATTCTAGTTAGCATTTTTTTACTAATAGCTATATAGATAAAGAGAACAATGGTTCTCAGTGTCAGAGAAGGAAATTACAGATAAAGTGGAAAAGCTAGGATGATATGGTGTTTGATTTAAATTGAGATATTAATAAGAACACATTTTCAAAATATATATATAGAGAGAGAGATACAGAAATAAATATAGATGTGTCTGTGCATGGGTTAGCGTGTATACATATAATTCTTAGCTCTATCTGCTCAGCAAGACTAAAAGCAGGAACACCGCTTTTCACACCACTCTAGTTACACTGTCCATCTTTCAGTCACTTGAAAGAGCTTCTCTTTCCCCCATTCAGGAATCCTTGAACATACCATTCTTTCTACAGGAATGTTCTCCCCTCCTGTCTTAACATGTACTAAATGTTCACTCTTTAAACTTAATTCACTTACACAGGGAAACCTTTCTTAACCTCCTTTAAAAAAAAAAAACAAAACGATTTTATTTATTTATTTGAGAGAGAGAGCATGAGAAGGGGGGGAGTCAGAGGGAGAAGCAGGCTCCCTGCTCAGCAGGGAGCCTGATGAGGGACTCGATCCCAGGACTCCAGGATCATGACCTGAGTGGAAGGGAGTCACTTAACCAACTGAGCCACCCAGGCACCCTCCTAACCTCCTTGATAAAACCAAATATTTGTGTAATATGCTTTCTAAATACCAATTTAAAAAATTTTAAGTTTGTAATTCCTTGCCTAAGAATTTGAATAACTTTCATTTTCCTTGGTAATCTATGAGATCTATGAGTATTAGGATCATGCCAATTTTTTTTCAGCCACTGGTACAGTGCATGACAACATAAATCATCAGTTTGTCTGAACTGAATGATGTCATTGAGCAAGTACACGTTTCTCTTTCCATGGCACCCTCCTCACGTACATTGTCCATTCACACTGTATAAGAGAAAGTAGGATTAGGTGAATTTTTCAGCTGCCAATCTGATTTTCCACTATTCTGAACAGTTTTGAAACAATTCATCTCAAAGGCATGAAACTACTTAGCTTACCAATTCTGCCTTTAGCTAATGGGGCACTCCCTGGTACATTGTGTAGACAGGGAAATAGATTCCATGTCATTGGCAATTCTACTTTATGCAAATCTTCTGTCCATAATCATTTCCCTCCCATAGAAGTGGAAGCATAGCAGGCAGTTAGAGATTCATGGACCAGTTTTTAGATTTGAAATATAAGTTTTGGCTTCGGCACCATAATTAGCCAACTATAGGACCTTGGCAGGTTATACCACTTCTCTGGGGTTTCCTAGGCTCATTTGTTAGAAGAGGTTGTTGGTTTATCCAGTCTCACAGATCTTCTTCACTATCATATTGTATGCCAGATGCTAATGAGCTGTAAGGAATTGTTAGTAAGTTATTGTCCCTCAAAACATTGTAATTAGAGTGCTATATCATTGGCTGTAAAACACTTGGGGCTTTATAAAGAATAAATTTCCAGTAATGCAAAGTAGTTCTGTGGTTGTAAAAATTTTATTATCGTTATAAAAATGAAAGTGCTGGTTTATAGAGAATTGATATAAATCCTAATGTTAAAACAAAAATGAATCTTGAAATAAAATTATTTCAGTGATATAAAAATTTATTAGTTGTTTACTTATTATTCTACCAAAAATATCTCTCATTTTGGCCATGGGTACAACATTATTCCATAATCACAAAGACAGGGTCCACCATATGCCGGGTACTGGGAGAGAAACTGGGAATTCAAAAATGAATGAGAAAAAATTCACTATAGAAAATAAACTCAGAGCTAACTCAGAGCTAACCCATAAGCTAATAAACATAAAATACATTGTATATGCTGATTCAGGTAAGCATAGAGTCTTGTGAAAGCATGCAAGACAGAAAATAGCACAACCTCAGGAAAAATTGGTGAAGTTCAAAAAAGTCTTCTTGCAAGAAGTGATGACAAGTTGAATTCTGAATAACAAGCAAGATTCTGATCCATAGTTTTTTCTGTTTTCCAGATATACGTGTTTACTCCCATTCATCTTGGGGAAAATTGCATATGTATGGGAGACTTCCCCATTTGGTTGATAAAGATTACTATGAAAAGAACTCTGGAGTGCAGTTTATGTGCTCACTGAAGTCACAGATAATGGGGAGGGAAGTATAGAAGGTAAAATAAAGTTGGTAATAACTGGTACAGAAGATCAAATTAATTTGCTATTTTTGGCCAACTTGGAGCTAAATGGCATTTACTAGAGAGGAAAATTTTCCCTTGCATTATAATTTTCCCCAAGGACTCCAGCTTAATTACCATAAAACAAATACTTCAAGGTGCCTTTAATAGTTCTGATACTAGGCTTAGCCCTAGCTTTTACAGAACACTCAAGAAATATACATCTAGTTAGAGGGAGACGATAACCCCCATGGAGTAATTAGAAAGAACTAAGTGGTACAACATGTGGTAAGATTACTAAGTTTATATTTAGAAGGAATGATCATTGGGCTAAATTGATCCAGAAGGACATCAGGAAAACAGAGGTAGGTTTGAGAAGGCCTTCAAATCTGAGAAATTTGTGAACATGTTAAAACAAAGCCATATTCCAAAATTGAGGAGCTACTCCGAGAAATGCATTCACTAAAGAGGTAGCAAAAACTGGTCTTCAGAAGCTTTCCAAGATTGCTTATGCAAAGTTAATATTCCAGTCACACTTGAAGAACCATAATGGAATGAGACTGAAAGACTGAGTTAGAGATGTAAATCAGAAGATTCATATCTTTCACAAAAAGCTTCTCATCAAGGCTGTACTGAATGTTTTAAAAAATGTCAAATTTCTATTTTTATGAAAAGATATTAGCATTATGCATTGTCCAAAAAGTATGGTTAGGAGAATTTCAAGATCAAATTTATCAAACAAATTGCTTATTATTAAGAGAATATATGCTGTGACTTCTTAATATGGAATATGTTAAGCTTAGTTTCTATTTTATTTAGAGAATGGAAAAAAAAAACCCAAAACAGTCCCAAATGTCTAGAACTTATTGGTGAGAAACCCTAAAAGGCAGGTGGAGAATCGAAGGAAAGAGGGAAAAAAAATTACTATGTGCCTGGCATCTTGTCTGACACTTTAAATGTATAATCTTGCTTAAATTATATTTTATAGTAAGTGAAATTAAAATTCCACAATGTTCTTAGTTATATAAAATCTACTCTTATTTTTTTAGACTCTGGGTGAGGTATTTATAATTTCAAATGTAGCATCTCACAAAGTGTTGAACAAGATGTGACTCATGGGCAGAGCACCAGCTCAGCCACTAACTAAGAATAATTACTAACTTGGTTGCCAATGCCAGCATATAGGTAGTACTTAGCAGAGAGAAGCTCTAATGAGAAGTCCTAAAAGTCATAAACAGGCAGCCCAATTAGGAAAGAGTTAAAGTTTGCTGATAATAAGATCAGTTAAAGATTAGATAACATCCTTGATAAGTAGTAGTTTTTGGTATTAGCCATTCCTAATGTGGCACACTAGCCTTGCCATATACCAGTTGTATTCATTGGGTGAACTAATTAACCTTTCTGAATCTTAGTGTTCTTATTCATAAAATTCATAAAATAAAAAGAATTATTAGCAACCTCAGAGAGTTAGGATGATAATTAAAGGAGATAATTATCATGAAGCTATTACTATAGTGTTCGACATGTAAGTGGATCTCACATTTATTATTCCTCCTTCTTTACATAGTTTAATAGATGTTAAAGTGGTATAACAGAAATACCATTATTTTTTAAGGTTGGACACCTGAATTCTTGTCCCTGATCAATTACTGATTTGCTGTGTATCCAGTTTCATGTTGCATAAGATAGGAACACTAGTGCTCCCCTTCTATATCTCAATAGGTCATCATGGGGATTAAAATTTTAAAATATATAGTAGAGAAGTGCTTTGGAAGTATAAAAACCTACACTCATATACAGAAATATAACAAAGTAATATTTGACTTTATAATATCTGCTTTATGATTTTACCAGATTCATTTAATCAAATACAAAACAAGATTGTCTTCATGTACTCTTTCTGTTCCTCAATCCTCAGGAGCACTTCCATACTTATATGGTTGGAATAGTTCACTCCGTTTTGTGGCCAAGACAAACCTTGCAAATAAAAGAAATAATTAGTTTTAAAACCATTTCAATTTCTTTTTTTTAACATTGCAATTTCTTATAATTTATTAACAGTAGAGACCAAAGACCATGTCCCCCAAATAGATCACCAAGTTATAATCCCATCTGGTAATCACTTATCATCCAGCAGAGCCAGTACTAATTTGACACATTAGCTGCCCTATATCCCCTCTTGCATCTGTGGTAGACATAAGTAGTTGAACATGGTACTCTTCTGTAGTGCGAATGCAGTATCAGAAGACATTCAGGATGCTTATTGGCAGCAACTATCCCACCACTATAATTTACACAGGAATTTTCACTTTATTTTTTAGACCATGGCTGAAACCACTGGGGGGCTTGATAGAATCTTAAGCAAGGTGTTTTAGGAGAGGAGATATCAAAATAAAAATATTAAAAAATCAACCAACACTTCGCTCACCCTCTTCCTTGATCAGTATTACTGAGCCAACTACATATGCTATATCACCACCATTGGGAATAGTGTTCAGGGAGAAATATCTGATTATCAATGTGAAAGCAGTTTTGCCTAAATGATGTTGTTCCTGGAGAGGAGACAAATAAATTATACTTGGTGTCATTACAAATGAAACTGACAATGAAATATTGTAAAGGTCCCACATCATTAGTCTTCCAACCTTTCAAACAAGATATCTCAGAAATGTCCTTGTCATTGCAGTTTGGCTTGAAAATACTTGTACAGGATACTAACTGTTTCTGCGCTTTACCCCTCCAAGCTCCTTACTGGTGACCAGGGAGTACAGAAGCTTCATGTGCCTTGAAATAGTCTTTTAAATAGCCAGCATTTTGGTGAAAAGGGGAAGTATTGGACACACATAACTTAATGCCTCTATTAAAATGCAAACACCTCCAGGAAAAATTATATCAAATATAATCATCCATATACCACTATGAATGGAAAAATATAATTAGGTTTTGCCGGGAATATGGGAGAAACAGAAGAGATGGATCCAGACAGAGGGCAGCGGTAGAGACTCAGGGATTAGAACATGAAAAAGTAATAAGCCATGATATTAGTGATAAATGGGCAAAAGAAATATGTTGCCCAATTAGATATTTTTTCTGTGTCTAGGATTGCCCTAATTTATTATATCTCTAAGGAACATTTTATCAGACTGATATGATAGTTATATAAAATTAATAATTAGATTACAAATTTTAATCAAAGCCAAAGAAATTGCACAAGGGCTATTTGCATCTGCCACAGACTGACTGGGTTTTACATAACATTTAGGAAAAAGGGGTGCCATGTGCACTCTAGTTTTATTCTTTCTTCTGCAATTAACAAGTTAATGTTAAATACATGTTTCTAGTATGAATCTCTATCATTAAAGTTGTCAGTTATCAATACTAATATCCTAGATTTTGTTTTGCTGCAAAACTAATGAAATTTGTCAATATTAAATTTAGAAACACTTTCCCTGACAGTCAAAGTGCCCAGGGAAACAGTCAGAAAGTCCGTTTGTGTGTATGTGGGTAACTCATATATTTTGCCACAGACGCAGTTAAAGGATCACTCCTTTCTGATGCATCTTTCATTTCTAGGAGTTGCAGAGCAAGGGAAAGGCCTGGTTTTTATTCATAAGTGCAAGAACATAACCAGGTAGAGAAATATTCAATGGAAAAACGATTCAGTCAATGTTCTAAGAAATTACTAGACACAGGGAGCTCCACATAGCTTATCAGAAGAATATTTCTTGCAAAGTCTCAAATGGCAAGAAAATTTACATTCTCAGTTTTGGAATGAGAGAACAGTACAGTAAAATTATTAACAGGAAAAATAAACCGAGGGTTTTTAATTTTTCTAATACTTTACTCAGAGGGAATAACAAGGCTAGAACTGAAAGTATAACTTAAAGTTGCTTTAGTACACATTTTAGCTAATCCTATTTTTTAAAATTTATTTATTTACCTGAGAGAGAGAGAGAGAGTGTGTGTGTGTGTGCAAGCAAGGAAGGGAAGGGACAGAGGAAGAGGGAGAGAGAGAATCGTCAAGCAAACTCCCTGCTGAGCTCAGAGCCCCACACAGGGCTCCACATAGGGCTCAATGAGGGGGCTCCCTGGCAACTTGATGGGGGGGTTGATTTGGGGCTCCATGTGGGGCTTAATCCCAAGACCCTGATACAATGATCTGAGCCAAAATGAAAAGTTAGTCCCTTAACCAACTGAGCCACCCAGGTGCCCCGCCTTGTTAGCTAATCTTTATCATAGATTTTCCCACAGGAATTGCATAGTTGATGTGTGTCACACCTAGTTCTAGCACACTAATTAATGAAATTACAGTTTTGAACTTATCCTATAAGCCCATCTTTTCACACATTAATTTGGATAATTAAATTCTAAATATTTAGAAAGTAGTGAATACATTTTTATTTTGTTTATGGTAACGTACTGCCCCATCTTCTTTCAGCATTGAGAACTGAGGAGAAAAAGTGAAAATCATATAGGATATAATTATATCCTAAAATGATAATCTTAGCTTGATGCCATATTCTCCTTGATCAGAAGAAAATATTTTGCTGCAGAATTTGTATAGTCACAGAAATGTCTGTCATACTTCCCAGCATCTGCTTCCCGTAGAAACATGCAGAAATGCAAGGCTTGCTTAGCAATAGAAAATACATTAATGTAATTCATTATATTGGCAGATTGATATGAAAAACTGTATGATGATCAAAATAAATGCAGAAAAAGGTGTATAAAATTGAACATCCTGGTTAACAACAATTTTTTTCTTTTTTGTCATTTACTATATGTTACTCTTCTAAGCACTGAGATACACCAATGGACCAAATAGAAAATTGAAAATTATTAACCCCTAGGAACTTTCATTCTTGATAAAAATGAAAATTAAAAAATAGAATTCTTAAGAGCCTTCAAAGAAGAGAGAATTCCCTAAACTACCTAAAAGCGATTTATGGAAGACCTACTGAAATTATAATAATTAAATATAAATGCTGGGAGCATTTTCTTCAAATTCAGGAAAAAGGTGATTGACACCCACTAACACTATTCTGTTCTGTACCATACAGGATGCACAAGCCAGTCCAATAAGGCAAGAATAAGAAAAAAAGCTATAAAAAATAGAAAAAGAATAAAAGCTGTCGTTATTTACAGATGATATGATATGTGTAGAAAAATGCAGAAGAAACTATAGGCAAACAGCTAAAACTAACAGTTTGATGGGTACAAAAGTAGTATATGAAATTCAGTTACATATCATATCAACAACAAACATTTAGAAAATGAAATTTCAAACGTACAATTTAAAATTACAGCAAAAACTCAAAGTAACTAGAAATAAATCTAACTAAATATGTTCAAGATATTATATAAACTATTGTAATTTTTATTAAAATATTTAAGAGAAGATCTACATTGATGAAGATATTATTTTTAATTAATCAAAGGCTTAACACTCTAAATGTTTTAGTTCATCCTAAATTAACCTATAGATTCAATGCTATTCCAGTAGGAATCTCAACATGCTTTTTGATGAGTAGGTGAGAGGATTTCACAAGATGATTCTAAATTTGTATGGGAGAGAAAGAGCCAGAACAACCAAACATCCCTAAAGAATCAGAACTATATGGAATATTTGCCTGACTTCATGCTAATTATTATTATAAGCCATGGTTATTAATTTTATTACTGGAATAGCAATAGAAAAATAGATCAGTGAATTAGAGGTCCAAGTAAAAGATCCACATATATATGGACAGTCATATTTGATAGATTTGCTGTTGTTGACACATGGGGAAGAATAGACATGGGCAGTTGATTATCTATCTATTGATCAATCTATCTACACATATCATATACATATATGTGATATATATATTGCATTGGTTATGAAGCATGAAGTAGAACATTTATACAATGATCGATTTGACTAGTTTAAAATAAAGAACTTTGTAAAATTAAATAAAAGAAGGAACTTAGGATCATGACAGATAACAAACGAAATCAAGGAAAAGAAAGTAAGGATGAAAAGAAAGCGATGAGGGGACTATATTTGCAACATATATTATTGACCATTTATTGTACCCCAAAATGTGAAGAATTCTGATGAATCTGTAAGAAAAAAACAAGAAAATGGGCAAAAGAAATAAGAGTACCACATGTTCTCAAGAATGCTAAGTACCTGAAGCCCCTGCCTATGAAAAAAGGCAAATAAATGGAAATGAAAATCACTAGTAACTCACCTCCACTGGAAATATTACCAAAAATATTACCACAAATGATTTCATGGTCCTTTCTTCAAAAAACATCATATATAATTTGCATATATGTGTATGTTTATATATATAGTGAGTTAGTATCATACTTCCATGTTGCTTTTAAACACTTTTTAAAAATTTCTGTGATTAGGGCACACGGGTGGTTCAGTCAGTTAAGCATCTACTTTTGGCTCAGGTCATGATCTCATGGTCCTGGAATCAAGCCCCTAGTGGGACTCCTTTCACAGCAGGGAGCCTGCTTCTCCCCTTCCCTCTGCCCCTTCCCCCCAATTCATGCTCATTCCCTCTCTCTTCCTTTCAAATAAATAAATAAAATCTTTAAAAAATAAATAAAATAAATTTTCTCTGATAATTGTCTATCTTTAAATATATTGCATTTTGCATTATAGTTGTTAACATTTGTACATTGCTACATCATAAGGATTTACCATGATTTTTTTTATTTAACTAATTTTCTGTTGTTGGAAGCATCCTATAGTTGCTTTCATTTTACATCTATAGCTTGCATTTTATCCACTGAAGTCTCTGCTAGCTTAGCCTACTCGATGTGCAGCTGTAGAGGCTCATGCCAGTTCTGGGGCTGTATTAACACATAACATCAAATATAACTCAGTGGTGACTCATATGACAATAATAAAGGTCATAGAAGATTGGGTACCAGAAAGGTTAAAAATAACTGACACAATAACAGTCCTCACTGCAAATACAATTTATTTGGGAAGAAATTCCTGATGGAATGAATATATATTGTTTTATTCCTGAGAAGATGATGATAGATGCTTATGACAAGTATGATGTTTATAGACATCATTCATAGTTTTATCTATCACTTCCTTTGGCACATGGAATATCCATGTGCCCCAAAAAAGCAAGAGCATGACAAATAGACCAGGGAGATAGAATGTAGTTTCAACTTCTTTTGAGTAAGCAATACCCCGTGGACTTTATCTTGACATGTGAGAGAGAGGAGAGACAATTTTGTTTTATGGAAAATTTGACAGGCTTCTTGGAGAAGTACTAGATGCTTTTGACTATGGAAAGGAAAGTTTACACTGGTTTGATCAGGGAATGGTGTGAGTATAGACAACTCTTGACAAGTTTAATACATTTGCCTAAGTAGAATTGAGTCTCTTGTTGAACAACACAGATGACTTTTGGGGGAAGAAACATGGGACATATAAGTAAAGAGGTCAACACTTGAAATTCTTGTCATTTTAATGATTGCAGTTACTTCTCTTATTTAATCCTCTAAAGTTTAGTTATCATAGTATTATCCTTAGCAGAGGTCTGAAATCCCATTTTTTTCCAAAATACTTAGAGCAGGATGTGTTACAGAGTTTCAGAATCCTTCAGATTTTAGAAAGGAAATACAGAAAGCATATACTGTGTATTACATAAATTTTCCAGTAGCATCTATGACAGCACTCCTTAATTAAACCTCATAATATTGCCCCAGTGAAACATATAAAGAGCTACACTAACAAGGAAAAAAAAAGGACAACAAAGAACCTCACATCCTTCATTTTATGTTTGCCATCAAATAAATTCGCTGAATAATTGTGGAGAATTTTTTGGTTTATGGAACTTTTTGGGTTGGATTTATAAATAAAGCAGTGTAGATCATTGTGCCATGATATACTACATAACACAGCATGCCACAGAGGAGTGTAAGATAATTCACATATGCTGAACAATAATTATTAGAAACAATAGTTGTACAAATCTCAAACACTCCCAGTCAGTTGAAAATATTTAGTTTGATTTGGAACTTATAATTATTCTACATATTGTACAGAACACATTTCAAAATGTCAGATGTATTTGTCTGCCTGCTATTAAGTTGAAAGTGCCAATGCTTTTAATTCAAGGATAATAAATCTTTAAATGTATAAAGAAAATTTGTATTTCTGGCTTTACAAAAATAAAGAAAACATGGGAAAAATTATGATGTGTATTTCCACTTGTTTTCTCCTCTCAATTTCTAGTAAGTCAGAAAATACTCACAGGTACAAAACAACATAGTAAGAAACTAATATACAGAAAAGTATGTTCTGTATAATTGAGATCAGCATCCTCAGGCGGAACTCAGGAATAGTTAGCGTCCTGCATCCTACTCCAGGTGCTATCTCTCTTTTGGATTATACACTTAAAACTGTTAC
Organism: Martes martes; assembly: GCF_963455335.1. Lineage (NCBI taxonomy): Eukaryota > Metazoa > Chordata > Mammalia > Carnivora > Mustelidae > Martes > Martes martes. Next base: position 71,265,500 of record NC_137896.1, read on the forward strand.
AAAAGAGACCCAGATAATGTATAAATTTGAGCTTTCCTAGGATGCCATTTGATACCATAAAATATAGGGCATCACTTTCAGCTTCAATTCCTTTAAGTCTTATTATTGAAAATTTCTTAGAAGGCTACAGCTAGAATAATAATAAAATAATGATAATAATAGTTGCTTAAAATTATTGGTCATTTCCTGCATTAAACATTATTCTTCATTCTTAACATGACATAAAATTTAATGTTTTCAATGTCTATAAGTAGAAAACTATTATTATCTAAAAATTACATAGAAAGAGCCTTACCTAGAAAAGTGGCAACCTTTACCCAAGGTCATACAGATAAAAAGGAATAAACCCAATTTGGAAAAAGATTCTGCATGATCACAGAACCTGCGGTCTCAAACACTAGATTATTTGTCTCCTTACTACTTAACCTTGGGTGTTCTTTAGTCAACACAGACTATCACCAAGGCACATACAGAATTGCTCTAATTGCCCATTTAACTTCAATTACTAGCTTATCATGGCATTTTACATGTGTTTATAACAGAGCAAAGGGAAAATTCAAAATTGTCCTGTAATCTCTTTGAGTTCTATTTAAACCAACAAAAGGAATAAACTTAAAAAGAGGTAACTATTAGAGGTGTTCAGAATTAATATTAAAGCAGGTTAATAAACTTTCGTTTCTAAAGTAATAAAACAGTAGCAGGGTGAGGGTGCTGACTATTCACTGAGTAAATTGGACCTTCCAAAGTATTAAGGTAATAATAATAAAAAAAAAAGATGGTGAAGTAAGTAGTCTTGACAAATAAAAAGCAAATTATCTCTTTCAAGATAGAGGTAATCTAAAACAAGACAACACGAAGAAAGAGTAGAAACCGTGGGACTCCAAAATGTGTGTTCTTCTTCTGTTAACTAATCCATGTAATACTTTAACAGGAAAGTAAACATGAATCTCTCCAATTTGTAGTTAAGAAGACTGTGAGATTCTGTGGAATTAAGTCAATTGTTCAAACCTCCAGCTTAAGTCTGCTGAAAGGCCAGAATCTCTAGGCAAATACCACAAGCTCAAGCAATGACTAAACTCATCCTTTGTGGGAATAGATAATATGGATTGGGTTTTCTCAGGGATTGAAATAACTAACACAATTTTGCACACACACAAAACCTAATTTCACAGTCTCTCAGTGGGTGCTACCAATAGACATCAATACATTTTAAAAATAATTTGTGTCACTGACTTCTGTTTGTTTTTTTTTTTAAGGTATTTAAGTGGAAACGAGTAAAATTACTTTAATAGCAAACTGCTAATTAGTGGTAAAACTGAGGCTACAGGTTCTCCCACTTCCTGCCCAGATCTCCTCCCATTTGTTTGTATTTGGAGTGCGTTCTCTAGTTCTTGTCAATTCAGTCACCATACCTTCATCTTGCAAATTCTCTTCACAGACAGGAGTGAATCCGTTATTAGAGAAAACACAGAGTAATGCAACATTTTGCTTCTGCACAAATATTCCAACTTAACTGTAAAATATTTCCCTAACATGTAAGTGCAGCTTTCACTGTCTTGATATGTATTGTTAATTTTTTTTAATTTTTTATTTTATTTGAAGTAAACTCTATGCCACACATGGGGCTCGAACTTATGACTCTGAAATCAGGAGTTGCATGCTCTACTGACTGAGGCAGCTGGGTGCCCCTGTTTTGTTAATTTAAAAGAAAGTTTCTAGTTATTTCTGGTTGCCATTAGAAAAACAAATCCAAATTGCGTGTGTGTGTCTGTGTGTATAATGTTTCTGAAGATAGATAAAAGAAAGCAAGCCCTATCAGTACAGTTCTTTGCCAATGACTTGGAAGTCCTTTAATGATATGAATGCCCTAGGATGAGACTAAAACGATTTAGATTCCTAAGAAGTATGAAATGCCTGGCTCAGTCGGTAGAGTGTGCAACTCTTTTTTTTTTTTTTAAGATTTTATTTATTTGACAGACAAAGATCACAAGTAGGCAGAGAGGCAGGCAGAGAGAGAGGGAGGAAACAGGCTCCCTGCTGAGCAGAGAGCCTGATGCGGGGTTCGATCCCAGGACCTCCGAGATCATGACCTGAGCTGAAGGCAGAGGCTTTAACCCACTGAGCCATTCAGGCGCCCCAGAGTGTGCAACTCTCGATCTCAGGGGTTGTAAACTTGAGGCCCACGTTGAATGTAGAGATTACTTAAATATAAAATCTTTTTTTTTTTAAGTATGAAGTGCATTAATAAATAAATAATGTATAGTAACATAGAAAAGAAACTGTAAAGAGCTTAACGGTCATGTCGTTGATTAATAAGATTTATATTTACTGAGATTCCCTCATGTCCAAACACGGCACTAGATACAGAAAGGAGGACACCAACTTCCATCCCTGTTTCAGTGATACTCTCAATCCTGTAGAAATCTTTATCAAATGCCTACTATGTGCTAGCACCCATGGAAGACGCTTTGTATTTTATATACCAAAGAAAAAGTAAAAGTAGAAACAGCCATGCTTTGATCACCAAGTATGTCAAAACCTGTGATTAAAGGAGTAAAAAATAAGTGGTAGTTTTCAAAAAGTCATTGAGTGTTTACCATGCCAGGGTTTACATGTCCTCTTGTGATTGCAGCAGAGGAGTTGCTGAAAAGCGAGTCCAGATGAACAGGAAGTGCCTGATAGAGGCAAGGATTGAGCAGCAGGGAGAGAGAGAGGGTTTGAAGAAAAGGTGGGAATCTGTGGCTCTGCAGGCAAGAGTGCCCTAAGGTAAGCAGGAGTAAATTGTTATCTCACGTCCGTGAAAGTCAGGCAGTGTCCTGGATGTAAGAATACAAGGGAGGAAAAAGGCAAGATTTTCCCATGAAATATAAAAGGTTTTTAGGAGTTAAATTTCTAGGAGTTACTCTATCATCTTCACTTTTTAAATATATCCCTTGGGTATGTGCAAGCCTTGAGACAAATAAGGTGACCAGAAGAAAGCAAGGGCTGAACATGATTATAATCCCAGCCAGGAAGAAATGAAAGCATGCCCAGTTACCTCATGTTAGGTATGTAAAATAAAATCTGAAATCAGTAATGAACTGTTTTATTATATTTTTAAGTGTTATCACAGATTATAAGTCCTGAAGTTAATAGTTTGGACTCTGAAATAAATTAGGTCCATTTCAAGCCATGACTGAACTATTCAGGAGCAGTGGAATATAGGAAGTTATATACCTCTATGAGCCTGACCTAATTTGGAATATTGGGATAACAATAGTGCTTACCTCATTGGATTGTTATGAATATTAGTGGAGGAAGCTCAAATAAAATGCAGAGTGATATTAAGCTGGTAGTAAAGATTTAATAAACATAAGTTATTACTGAAATTTACATTAATAAATACTTGATAATGGTTATAAGAGTTTGGGTTGGATCTTCTTTGGCAAGACTCTAGATCCACAGAATAAATCAATGAACAATGGAATTATTGAGTTATTTTAAACAGTGACTTAGAATTATTCCCCTAGGGAACTGTCTACAATATAACTCATGATCCTATTTATTCTTACCAGTTGATTTAAAAAGTTACACTGCATAATGAAAGTAACAGTGGCCCTGAAAGCTGATATACCTGATTTGGATCCCTAATCTCTCACTACCTTATTGACTTTGATTTAATTTCTTAGATCTTCAGTTTCATCATTTGTAAAATGACAATTATAATAATCCCTACTTCAGAGATGCATGGGTGACTCAGGTTGAGCATCTGACTCTTGGTTTGTGTTTTGACTTTTGTCAAATCTCCTGATCTCATGGGTCATGGGATTGAGCCCTATGTCCAGCTGTATACTCAGTGGGGAGTCTGCCCGAAGTTTTTCTCACTCTGTCCCTCCCTGCATTTGTATGCTCTCTTTCATGCTCTCTCTCTCTCAAATAAATCTTTAAAAAAGAGTCATCCCTACTTCATGGAGTTGTTGTGAGGATTATGCTGGATTAAATAAACTAATTTTTTAAACATTTAGAATAGTGGGACATAGTGTTATGTAAGTGGTTGTCAAGTAAATTATGCTGAGCACTTTGCTTATGTAGTTTTTACTCAATAGAAGAGCAAAAGCCAAGAGGATAGAGAGAGAAAAGCAGAGAGAATACACACAGAGAGAGACAGAGAGAAAGAGAGAGAGAGATAGAACTAAGAACCAAGAGAATTATAGTTCAGGAAATAGGATATTAAGTTTTTATCAGTGCAATCAGTATCTTAAGATTCCTGTTCCTGTGTTTATTGGTTAAAAGGTAACACCAATAAAATTATCAAGTTTAGAGATGATGTTATTTTCGTCTACTTTGCTAGGTAGACAAAATTTGCCTATGAAATTCATTTTATTAGACTCAGGTCTTGAGAACAATACTCAAGACCATATGGCATAGGACCACAGAATTGACCAGGTCTTCTGCAAGATCACATAGTATTCAAACAATAGGAGAATGACAAAATTTGGAGTTACAAACACAACTACTTCCAATATAATTGTGTATCTGGCTTACAGAAGTAAAAATACAATTTTTGGACTCTGCCTACCTTTGATTTTAGGGAAGTTTGTGATTTTCTTGAAGTAATTTGGAAGTTCAGGTACTAAACATTGAAAAATGTTAGCAGTTTCTTCCTCCTCACTTACCTTCATGACCTAATTTAAATTCAAAAATTACTGAGGCATGCAAGAGGAACCATTATTTTGCATCTGGGACTAGAAAATGAAATAGTAGTATCCCTGTTGTATGAGAAAATAAAATAAATCCAAGTTGCTTTGCATTTATAAAGCAGCAGTGAGCTAAAAATCTCACAGCCAGATTCACATAGACACATTTCTGCAAAAAAATTTAAACCACACATTTTGGTAAGAAGTCATTTTGGGAAATATGTTTATGTTTCCCAACTTTTTTTTCAACAAAGTCATTCTCTATCCCCTTCCCCCCATGGTCTGATTCTTTTTATTTATATGACAAATTCTAACATGACCTACTGACTTTTCAATCCTCCCCCGGTAGCAAGAGTTTGGACAAGTTTATCATCTTACCTTAAACCACATGATCCTTTACACATTAAACAAGGAACATATCAGTGGTTGTTTAAGAGGAAGAATGTAATTATTGCATTGAAATTTAGCAAAAATATTCTATTCAAATGCCTTTCGACATTGAACAAAATGTCACATTTGAAATACAAATAACTTATATCCACATGATGTCGTGAAACAATTTTCCAGCCCAGATCTACCTTAGGTTTATTATAGAAAACAGAAATACCCTACTAATTCTGCTGCTTCAGTCTACATTTCCAGCAAATTAAAAAGAAAAGCAAAACAAGAAATAGTAGCGACCCGTGTTTACTGGGTATAGGGTGATGAGGATATTTGCACTCTCAAAGGCATTGCATTCATCAGCTTTGCAACCTCTGCAGAACCTTGGAAGGTATCAGAGCATGCACTTGAAATACATTACTCTCTTCTCCGAGATCTTGCTAAAAAGCTACCCATGCCGATCACTGCCATGTGGTATCCATAAATTAATGTGATCACTTCTCTATATAAACATGACACTGCTAAACCAACATAACAGGTCGTGTCACTTTTCATGGTTGGATTTAGTTGGGTTAGACAGTTCTTGTTCTCTTATGCAGACTTATTTTTTATTAAAAACATACATATTTGAGATACACATTGCACCAAATGATCTCATGGTCTGCAGCTAGGAAACAGAATGGAACTCACAAAGAAATCACACCCTGATACAAATTTCATTTATATAATATTGAAAACAGGACAGATAGAAAAATACATCGGAAGTTATAGGACACTGTGGTAAATCATATTCCAATATTGCTTTTTATTCTATATAGAGAGTTGGCTGGGCCTGAAAATTAAACTGACATAAAATGGATTAATAGGAGAAAACATACACATTTATACAAGTTAATGTGATATGGGAACCCTCTTAGGGAATAAAGACCCAAAGAACTGGCCCTACATGCTGTATATTAAGTTTCACAAAGAGAGACACAGTGAAAATGTAACTAAACTATACAGGGAAGCAAAAGAGGATAAGAATTAGTTTAACGAGGTCTGCTTATACAGAATTCTCTTGGCTTTGACTCTCTATCAAAGAATGTTTTTTTTCTCCTAAAAAAGAGAGGGCATCTTTCACATGAGTGTTTCAATCTGTTTTTATAATGCTGTTTTTCAATGCATTTAGCTCAAAATAATCCTATGCCAAACTGGTATATTTGGGGGTGGTGCATTCTACTTTTCATATCCTAGGGGATTCTATAAAAATAAGGAAGGCAGGGCCGTGTTCCCAACAAATCTCTCCCAGAATCTTGATGAAAAAGATATTAATACTCTGACAAGATACACACAAAATTTTGTCATGTAAGTAGAGATACTGATTCACCTACATATTAACAATTTTCATCATTATCTTATATTAGAATTAGATCACCATCTACAAGTTTTTGTTATTTATAAAATAACCCTAATAGATACCACACAGATCCAATTACTAAGTGAGTCATATATATATAAAGAGAGAGAGACAGACAGAGGCAGAGACAGAGACAAAGAGACAGAGAGTGAGACAGACAGTAGAGAGAAAGGAAGCGAGGGAGTCATATACCTATATCTGGGCCGAGTCACATACATATATGAGTCATCTATACATTTAAATATTTTTTTCTTAGATTTTTATTTATATATTTCAGAGAGAGAGAGAGAATACAAGCTGGAGAGACAGCCAGAGGGAGAGAGGGAGAAGCAGACTCCCCGCTGAGCAGGGAACCCGATGTGGGGCTTGATCCCAGGACCCTGAGATCACAACCTGAGCCAAAGGCAGACACCTAACCAACTGAGCCACCCAGGTGCCCCTCTATATCATATATGTCTAAATCTATATCTATATCTAAATCTATATCTATATATATCTATATCCCCACCGATCCACACACAGAGAGACACACAAATGTGTACACATACACATACATATAATACACACATGTATGCTCTTTGCTTCCTCTGTGTTCTCACTGTTAATACACTGTTAATACACTGCATCCGGCTTTCAGTGTCTTTGGATCAACAGGCTTCTAGATGATAGTTGGCCTCAGGACCTTGTCTAGTTAATCTGTCCTCTATATGTTTATAAGCTTCCTCTAGCTTCCTAGAGGGCAGTATTTATAAAGATATTTTCTCTAAATTTTTTTAATCTGATTATAGTTGACACATAATGTTACATTAGTGTTAGATGTACAGTATTGTGATTCAAATTCTTTATGCTTTATGCTATGCTCACCACGAGTGTAGCTACCATCTGCCATCATTCGACGGTGTTACAGTATCATTGACTATATTCCCTATGCTGTGCCTTTGATTCCCATGACTTATGTATTCCATAACTGGAAGCCTGTACCTCCCACTGCTCTTCATCCGTTTTGCCCATCCGCCATCCACTTCCCTCTGGCAACCATCAATTTGTTCTCTGTATTTATAGGTCTGACTCTGCTTTTTGTTTGTTTATTCATGTGCTTGTTTGTTTAGATTCTACATGTGAGATATATTTTAATGATTCTTCTTTGGCTAGAAGATAAATCTTCAAGTCCCTAACAGATACGGCACACAAAATTCCTTGTAACTAGCCTCCACATCTCCTGTCCCCCGCCTCCATCCACATGCACTTTTCTCCAACTGCAGCAAACTGATTACTATTCCCCATGTATACCCAGTTCTTTTGGGTCTGGAAAGTTTAACGGAAATTATACATTTCCTCTGGAAAGATTTGCTAATGGAAACTCTCATCAGGTATTACTCTCCCAACTTAAATCATGTCCTCTGACATATACATACATGTATATATATATATATGAAATTTTCTGGGGCTTCTTTTCCAGACCTCAGTCATATTAAGTTTCTGCCATAAGAACTAATATATTTTTTCAGTTTTATAGCATGTTTCATATTATATTGTGACCAAGTGTACACTTGAGACTTTGGTCAAAAAGATGGCTTTGTGGAAAGAACAGTTAATTGTCCAAAACCATAGCTGCATTGGCTATTTGTTTCTGGTCTGGATGCACAATATCTATTGTAAACAAAATAAAAATGCCATTCTTTATTCACAGTTGCATCTATTTATTCTAACACTGAGAAGAGCAACTGTATCTTCTCTTTCAAATTTTAAATACTTTCAGTCTTCAGTGACTTCACTAGAAGGGATTTGGTAAAAGATCAAATTGAAAATGAAGCTTCACAAAGAATTCAGTCTTGAAAATTTTTCTAAGTCCTTAATAAGATTCTTAAAGTCATTCAAAATGATCCTCAGGTCATATAAAAATATTGTCAGGTTTTACCACTGAATCTCTTGGGCAGGGGCTGTTGGCTATTCTCTATTATACAGTACTTGTTGCTACAAGGGAACCCTGTGTGTCTAACAAGCATTATTTCAAGGTAATGAATATATAAAAGAAACACTATGGCAAACAAGATATATAATCTTACCATGTGCTCATCTTAAATCAGAGTTTTTTGAACAGCACAATGAAACTGTTACTTGATTGCAATACTGATGAAAACACAATGAAGCATGTTTTAGGTGTCCATGCTCAAATTAAATAAATAAAGTTCAATAAACTTTATTTTTTATTAAAAAATTTATTTATTTTTTATTAAAAAAAAAAAAAGAAAAAGGCTCTGATTGATGTGAAGAAGCCTTCGTAGGTTGGCCTCTACCTCCCCCTGTGACTTCATTTCCTACCACTCTCTCCCTTGCTCACTCTGTTCTGGTCACATTTCCTGCTGTTTCTCAAACACTTCAATTTAAAAAAAAAAAAAAAAGGGCGCCTGGGTGGCTCAGGTGGTTAAGCAACTGACTTCAGCTCAGGTCATAATCCCAGGGTCCTGGGATCAAGTCCCGTGTCAGGCTCCTTACGCAGGAGGGAGCCTGCTTCTCCCTCTATGATTTATTATTTTATGATTTATTTTTATGATTTATTATTTTTCTATGATTTATTATTTTATGATTTATTATTTTAAAAGTCCAGTTGTTACAATAATCATTCCTTAATGAGTATGATGCTTTTTAGGTCCTTGCTGCCCAGAGTCTGGTCTGTGGTCTGGTGAGCTTTCCCAACATCACCTGAGAGTTCATTAGAACTGTAGAGTTTCAAGTCTTAGCCTAGACCTACTGAGTAAGAACCTGAAATTTTTTTTTTTTTTTTAAAGATTTTTATTTATTTATTTGACAGAGAGAAATCACAAGTAGGCAGAGTAACAGACAGAGAGAGGGAGAAGCAGGCTCCCCGCTGAGCAGAGAGCCCGATATGGGGCTTGATCCCAGGACCCTGGGATCATGACCTAGGCCGAAGGCAGAGGCTTTAACCCACTGAGCCACCCAGGTGCCCCAAGAACCTGAATTTTTGACGTAATCTTCTGTTGATAACAAACACACATTTGCGGTTTGAGAGGCACTGATATAAACCATCTCTGAGGATAATTTTCTGGATTCTATTAGTTTGAAACTACCTAAGACCATGGGGCTTAAAATGTAATACTAAATATTAAATTACTCAATCATAACACACTAAGAGAGTGTTTATTGCCTGATGCTGTAACATTTTTGACCAACAAATCATAATTACCTTAATAGCCTCTTCTTAAGAGTCAAGTAATTTTATCTGTAGCTTTCTTTGGATCACATTTCCTACTTTGCATTTTAGTTATCTATGTGCAAGCCTTACTAGCTAAACAGTATTTTGAAGTACTTGAATATAGAGATTTATTTTATACTTTATAGGACCTGAAAACAGTAGACTCTTCAACTTCAGAATTTATAATTAATATTGTAGATCCCTGATTTATTGGAAAGATAAATATTAGCTTATTTGTTATTTTGGGATATGTATATTAGACATTATATATCACTTTTAATGTCATTTGTTATGTATAGTATATTAAGTGTTCATAAATACTTGCTAAATATGTTAATATCACAGTTTTAGTAATTCCATTTGTACTTGCAATAAATATATATTTATTAATTATCTACTTTATGCCAAGTTATACTCAATGTGCTTGGGAAACGACAGTGAACAAGACAGCCCAAAACTCCTTTTTATGGAGCTTACATTTTATTTTATTTTTTTAAAGATTTTATTTATTTGACAGAGAAAGAGAGTGAGCACAAGCAGGGGGACCAGCAGAGGGAGAGGGAGAAGCAGGCTCCCCACTGAGCAGAGAGCCCTACATGGGGCTCTATCCCAGGACCCCAGGTTTAGAACCTGAGCTGAAGGCAGACACTTAACCGAGTGAGCCACCTAGGCACTCTCTGGAGCTTAGATTTTAGTGGGGAAAACAGAAAAACAAAAACTACATATAGTAAATCATATGGTAGTATTTGCTCTGGAGAAAAATAAAGCAGCAAAGGTGATAGGGGATGCAGAGAAAATGGGAAAAGGTAGGGGCTAAATGTTGCTCCTTCAAACTTTACAGGAACTATAATCTAGGCATGAAGATTAACCTTAGATTCTTGAGATTTTTAGAGAGATTGATCTAAATGGGGTTAAAGGACATAAAGTGATTAGTCTTGATGGTCTCAGTGTAGATAATGACAAACTTATGAGTTTTGGAGGATTGGCAAAGAGAATAAAATCTTTGCAAGATGACAGAGTTCTGGCATTCTGTTTTTCTTCTTGGTGATGGTGTCTGGGAGGCTGGGGATAGGCTAGCTTGTCTGGAGCACATAGATTTTTTGAGTTCCAACTTGAATTATATTTCTAAAAACATTGTCTTTTCCGTATCTCATTTGAACCTCACTTTGAAACATGAATCAGGTATCATTATCCTTAATTTGAATTGAAGAAACCGAAGACAGGAGTTTAATTAACTTAACCGTAGTTGCTGACGTGTGTTTGCTAACACCAAGGCAAGGTTCAGACTACACTATCTACACTGAAATAAAACCTGTTACCCACCTAGAATGTGGCCCCAAACCTATCACTAATTCATATCAATAAAGCATAGAAAATGTAAGAAATCCTTTCTGCTGCCATAGTCCATGAGCCAGTATCTTTCCAAGACTGCCAGGTTTTTTAAGTCCACTGGTTTTTCAAGTCCACTGATTAGTAAACGGTAATGATTCGCCATCCAAACTCTCAGAAACTTTTCTGGGTTTTTGAAACCAAAATCTATTTTATTAGTCAGGAATATAAAACAAAGAAGCAATGAGGAATTGCAACAGAAATCCATTGTCAGAAGGGAACTTCAAGTTATCTGGAGTGTACAAAATGGCATATCCCATATACACCCTCATGCTATAAACAAGCCATGATTTCTGCTCACTTGTTTAGCTTCCAGGCAGTCAGTCCAAGTGAGATGTTAAGCAGAAGTGACAGGAAGGCTAACCGTGTCACAAAGGAAGATCTCACCTCAACATTTCTAAATAGAGTACTCATCCCAGAGAATAGAAGCTTTGTTACATGAGGTAGAAGAAATCTTAACCTCCTTGTACCTCTGCTCATATATCAAACATTTAAAATAGCCCAAAGTAATGAGAGCCCCAGAAAATTCTTGAAACTGATATACTGAATGGCAAATCTACCTCTTAAATATTCTCCAGGTAAAGTGCTCTGTCTCTGCCCTCTTAACACAGCATTGTGAGGGCTGTTCTCAAATATTATCTTATTGTAATGGCTCTGATGACTCAGGAACAATGAGTACCTGCCTTGCCTACGAATGGTTTAACTGCACAAAGTAAAAGAGAATGTGGATTGTCAGTGCTAGACATTTCTGATCAGCAACTGAGTATCTGAGTTACTGATTATCCAGCTCCCACTCCTATTGAAATCACTCTTAGCTGGGAGCCATGTGTTTACTAGTCCCTTGAGACCTTCAGTATTATTTTACTAACAACATGGTAAGGGCCAGGTTATATTTAAATAACAGTTTAACTCCCCCTAATTATTCCCATTGTTTTCATTTATAATCTAATCTGTCATAATCATTTGTACTCCACCTTTTATTTCATTGGAAAATACTTGGGGAATCCAGAAAAGGAAAAAAAAAAATCATGTTCTGTGTAAATTACATTTTATCAGATGTATGGTTATATAGCTTGAAAACAGTTAAGATTTTGCAAGACATCTTACAAGAATGGATATAAGAAACCATTCCTTTGATTGCTGCCAGGACTTTAGAGTAAGATTATATATCTATCTACTGTCATCATCATCTACTTATGGGATTGATAAAGAAAGGAGAAGAACTAAAATTACTGAGGAAATACTGAATGCCAGGCATTTTTCCCTGCAATAACATGTTATGTATTGACTCAGAAATCCTATGTAGTGGGATTATTCTAATTTCATGGGAGAAGTTGTTTTAGATCAGTTGCTGACAAACACCAGAACTGCTCTCTGATTTCAAGACTTTCTGATTCAAATGGTCATGTCCCTTCCTCCATACGATGACGTTGCAGGGCAAGGAATTTGAAAGAGATCTAGACTTAGGTAGGGAAGTAATTTTATTTTTCAGTTGGCAGTCCCTCCAGGAAAAGGTTATCACTTCTTACCATTCTACATCAGACATTAGGAAGACAAATAGATCATAACAAAATAAGACAGACAATTTCTGGCTGTGGTCAAGATGGCATCTGAGCCAAATGAACTCATTATTGGCCCCACATACATTTCACCTTGGTTTCTGTGCTTTTTCAAATCTTAGAGTATAAGACAGACTATATTGTTGTGTCCTTTGCTCTACACTTGTACTTCTTCTACATGATAGTATAGTTGATATGAGGATTAATTTATTTTGCTTCAACTTTTTAAGAGCTAGATATGACTCTGGTTATTTATGAACTGGTAGGATCATAAAACTGAAAACAGTGCATTCAGATCTTAGATTTCTCTTTTTTTTCAAATTTATTGAGGTATGATTGATGAATAAAAATTGTGTAAATTTAGCTTGAACAACATGATTTTTAAGGTATAGAACATAATGATTTAATTTATATGCATATATTGTAAAATAGTTCCACAATCAAGTTAATTAACACTGGCATCACTTCACATAATTATTTGTGTGTGTGTATGGTGAGAGCATTTACCATTTACTGACTTACCAAATTTCAAGTGTACAATATAGTATTGTTAACTATACTCACCATGCTGTATGTTAGATCTCCAGAACTTATTCCTCTTATAAATGAAGTTTATAGCCTTTGGTCAACATCTCCCCATTTTCTCCACCCCCAACCCCTGACAACTTTATTCTTTTAATTCTATTTATTCTACCTCTAGTATCATGATCAATTCCACAACTTTTTCTTTTCAGAGTTAAGAATATGAAGATCAGTGCTGCCTTACTGCACAAGGATAAAAATTTAAATGAGCAAATTGTGCTTGTTCATTACAGCTATTACCAATAAAGTGTTGCTAAAATTAGAGTTTGGGAAATTATCTTCTTTCCTTTAAGACTGGAGTCATTGACAGATGTTAGCAAGGATGCAGAGAAAGGGAAACCCTCCTACACTGTTGGTGGGAATGCAAACTGGTGCAGCCACTTTGGAAAACAGTATGGAGGTTCCTTAAAAAAGTTGAAATTAGAGCTACCCTACGACCAGCAATCACACTACTGAGTATTTACCCTAAAGATACAAATTCAGTGATCTGAAGGGGCACATGCACCTGAATGTTTATAGAAGCTATGTCCAAAATAGCCAAACTATGGAAAGAACCTAGATATCCATCAACAGATGAATGGATAAAGAAGATGTGGTATATATATATACAATAGAATACTATGCAGCCATCAAAAGAAACAAAATCTTGCCATTTGCAATGACGTGGATGGAACTAGAGGGTATTATGCTGAGCAAAATAAGTCAGAGAAAGACAATTATCATATGATTTATCTGATATGAGGAATTTGAGAGGCAGGGCAGGAGGTTGTGGGAGTTAGGGAAGGTAAAAATGAAACAAGATGGGATTGTGAGGAAGACAAACCATAAAAGACTCTTAATCTCACAAAACAAACAGGGTTGCTGGGGGTGGGGTAGTAGGGTTAAGTTGGCTGGGTTATGGACATTGGGGAGGGTATGTGCTATAGTGAGTGCTGTGAAATATACAAGGCTGATGATTCACAGACCTGTACCCTGAGGTAAATAATGCATTATATGTTAATTAAAAAAAAAAAAAAGATTGAAGTCATTGAGAAAGGATGTGAGCACAATCTAGCCACGAATACATTTTATTGAAAGTTTGATTAAGATAGTCACAAATTAAATTATATGTTATAAGATTTAGAAAGTGAAAGAGACATTAAAGATTATATAACCCATCATTTACTTAAAAGGAAAATGAGACCCAAGCCACTTGTGAGATTCACCCAACATTATGTTTATGTAAGAGGTGACATCTTGCGCGCCTGGGTGGCTCAGTTGGTTGAACGACTGCCTTCAGCTCAGGTCATGATCCTGGAGTCCTGGGATCAAGCCCCACATCAGGCTCCGTGCTCAGCAGGGGATCTGCTTTTCCCTCTGAACTTCCTGCTCTCGTGCTCGGTCGCTTGCTCTCATTTTCTCTCTCTCTCTCAAATACATAAATAAAACCTTAAAGAAAAAAGAAAACAAAAAAGAGGTGACATCTGGCCCACAGCTTCTGAATTCTATTCTGACATCTCTTAAAACACTGGTTTTTTCCCCTCTCTCCTGACCCCATTTTCTTGATTCACAAATATAACAAAAAGGCAAATTTTAATTTTGTTTTTACTTTCTACCATTATAGATCTAAAAATAGATTGAGGTGGCAAAGTGACTTACATTCAAGGCTCAAAATGCCTTGATTTTCCATGAATTGTGAAGACATCCTGCAGTCAGACACCTGCAGGCAATCAACCACACACTTTACCTGCGGTACTTCACCATGGCAATTCCTGGCATGCATGTAAGTGTAGCAGTCATCCATTGTGGTGGGCATCAAAGAACACCTCAGTGGGAGGAGTGACTCAGGAAAGGTTGGGCCACCCTTGGCTCACAACATTGTCATGTCAGAAATAAGGTGTTTTCATTAGGATCCAAAAGCTGATGCTCCCTCATTTTCCTGATCTTTGCCAACTGACACAGATCGTCATTACCAAGCTGGAACAAGAAGGTTAACCCCCAAATTCTTTAATTCAGCCTTGACACAAAGCCTGATTTGTCCAGCACTGAAACATCGCCTCATGTAACCTTTGTATCAGAGGAGGCTTTTGAAAATGTATTTACCTTTTGAATCCATTAGATTATCTTCTACTAATTTATAGCCTTAGATAGAAAAAAAAATACATTTCTGAAATTTTAACTAGATATACCAAATGTAATGATTCTGAAACACAATGACTGTTTTTCTTCCATGGAGCCAAATTTTTTTCTATTTTTTATCATACAGTACTGACATATCAAGTTTTAAAGGATAATACAATTCTTAAAATATAATTTTCCCAGTATTATTTTTAACTAGTATTATTTTTAATTTTTCCTTTTAATATAAAAATATTATATAAAAAAGAATATATGTTCAGTGCAGGAAATAAATGTAGAAGTACACAAAAGGAAGAAATCATATAGACCTACATCTCACACATAATGACTTTAAACATATTTGTATATATTTGTGTGTGAATGTGAGCATCTCTTTTAGAAACAATGTAAGCATCATTATAAAATCTGCTTTTCTTCATCTAGAACTTTATACTGATTATTTTCCCACATTTAAAGCTATACTTTTTTGACATCTTAAAGAGTACTTTGTATTGCCTTCTATTAAAGTGCAGTGATTTATTTTAGTAAGTCCCTGTTGTTGGACATTTAGATTGTTTCTGATTTTCCTATTATAAATAATGCTTATTGAATATTATGTTTATCTTTATACAGCTCAGAATGAATTACCCTGCGGCAGGTCAAAGGGTATACCCACTTTTATCTTCAACAATTTTATATCGCCTTCTGCTTCTACTGTCCAGGGGCTCTTGTTTATTTGTTTACTTAAATAATGCTTAGTGGATGTCAGCTCTATGCTAAGTACATTTTCGGTGGTAGGGAAAATAAGTGAGGAAAATAGACACAGTCACAGGTCTGTAGGTGAAAACACAGTCTAATAGAGAAGATAGGTAATTAATCAAATAATTACATCCTAATATATATCGTGAAAGCAGAGTAAGGCTGTATGGGAACATTTAGTGGAGAGACTTTACTTAGAGACTTTGTTAGAGAAAAGATATGTTTCCCTGATGGACTGACAATCTGTAGGATGGATAAGGATGGATTCATTAGTTTTAAGTGAGAAAAGGCTACAGAAGAAAGCATTCCAGGGACAAGGAAGCATTCATACTTTTCCTAAGATTTAAGATAGTTTACATCAGAAAAAGTGACAATATTGTTAATTATAAAATTAGCATTTTCCCACTACTCGGAGAATTGGAGGAATGGGAAAAAAATTAAGGCAGTTATAAAGAAGAAAAAAGCTGCCTTTTCTTTGTATTATGTGTATATATTTAATCCCCCTACAATGCATGCAACTTTTTTCTTTTTTGTATTATTTGGTTATTGGGGCAACTTAGTCATTTATAAATTATCTGGGAGTGTTCTGTGCCTGCTATGTTATTAATACCAATTTTAAAATAATTCTTATATTAATAGGAGTTAGTTATGTAAATACATTGACCTTTTGTCATGTTTTAAAGTATTTTCTTTCTAGATTTTGAGGGAAGATTATACTATTATTGATATACATAAGTTTTATTTCATGCAGTTAAATATATCATGTTTCCTTTATACTTTATGACATACTTAACCTTTCCCTACTAAGATTACAAAAACTCTCTAACCCCTTCTTGAATTTACTGTTAGAAGTACTTTCTTTGGCTTGCTAAAAGGAATTTATACTTCTCAGGAGGTGATTTAATCTTTAGGCATATGTACTTAGGCATTATTATCACATGCCCTTAAATTATGTATGTCTAACCCTTTATAATTATCTATAATATCTAGCACAGAATAATCATACATGTGGAAAATGGCTTTAAAACTAATACCATTCTGTAAATCCATACACATAACCTGTGTTTGCTGTTTATACCATGCGTTGGAGCTTCCTTCTATGTAATAGCCATCCACACTTGACAGCGGATTTGCGTGAACAGTCAATTGTGTTAATGATGGAAAGAAATAAGCTCCCTGCCACGGATCTTGGGTTCGGTCTCAAGTCTCAACATTGTGAAATTTTGGGTGTGAGTTTGACAACTGAGCCCCTAATTAAAGAAAAATTAATATCATGCCTCACCTATTTCAAGTATTATATTAGCTAATTAATTTAATAGGTGTTTGTCATTTACTGTAGCATTTACTATGCTAGTCTCCTGGAATGTGCATACATTAAAACAAAATCATATACTTGAAAAACATGGTGAAGGCTTTAAAATAATCATTTGCTTCGAAGTTTGATGAGACCTACATGAGAGATAAAATCCAGAAGCTGAGAGAACACACATGAGTAGTACCTAGATCAGACAGTGAGAAGTATGGAAAGCTTTCCAGATGCGCTGATGCCTTGGCTTCAAGAGAGTCTCTTGAAGAGTAAAGAGCTAAGGTATCTCTAACCAACATCCTGTTGTAAGAAATAACAAACTCTTTTAAATTTGCAAATAAATTCCTTGTGTAAAAAGGAAGTACACAGTGTGTGAAGGGGCTAAAGAACTTTGGAGGTTTTTATATGACAGGTTAGATAGTTTGGACTCCAAATACTACAAAGAGATACAAAGAATATTAGCTGCCAAGTCACATGATCAGAAGGACAGAGTAAAGTCACTTTTAAATACATGACTATGAGATATTAATATCTTAGTCACCAAATTTTGAAATGTTGAAAAACATGCAAGAAAATAAAAGACTGACTCTAGAAAAATAAGAAATCCACAAGATATAGCAATGTTTTAATAATTAGGTATAAACAGAAGGCTTTTGAAATTGTCGTGCAAAGCCTAAAGTACTTATGGAAAAAATAAACAGTCAAGAATATTCAGGAGAACTCTGAAAAATGACACAATAATTTAAAAAACGTGGTACAGATGCATGAATACATGTATACACCAAAGGAATAGGAGAGCATGACTGGAAATAAATAATCCAAGTGCAATGGAAATTTTGTATATAAGAAGGGAAGTATCTCAAATTAGTGGTGTTATGGACTTGTGAATAAATGATTTGGAGTCAGCTGGGTAGAAAATTTAGATTCCTATCTCAAGGCATGTATAAACTCCAAATAAATAATAATGTACATGAAAAAAATAAAACCATGCGTGTGCTTAAGGACAATGAGTGAAATTTGCAGTAGGAAGATGTTCTAGTTATGATCCCCAATTTAAAAGCATACTAATAATCAATTATAAACTGACAAAATCAACATCCCTGTTGTGTTCCTGACCTTAGGGGAAAAGCTCTATTTTTCACCATTGAGAATGATATTTGCTATGGGCTTTCATATATGGCTTTTATGATATGGAGGTATGTTCCCTGTATGCTTACACTGTGAAGTTTTTTAATCAAGAAAGGATGGTGTATTTTGTGAAATGCTTTTTTTTTTTTTTTGCATCTATTGAATCATGTGGTTCTTGTCATTTCTTTTATTAATATGATGTATCATGTTGATTGATTTGTAGATGTTGAGCCACACTTGCAGCCCAGGAATAAATCCCACTGGTTGAGGTGAATAATCCTTTTAATGTACTGTTGTATCCTATTGGCTAGTATCTTGGTGAGAATGTTTGCATTCATGTTCATCAGTGATACTGGTCTGTAATTCCCCTTTTTGATGGGGTCTTTGGTTTTGGGATCAAGGTAATTCTGCCCTCATAGAACGAGTTTGGAATTTTTCTTTCTGTTTCTAATTTTTTTTTTTTGAAACATGTTCAGAAGAATAGGTATTCTTTAAATGTTTGGCAGCATTCCTCTGGGAAGCCATCTGGCCATGGACTCTTGTGTGTTGGGAGATTTTTGATTATTGCTTCAATTTCCTTACTGGTTATGGGTCTGTTCAAATTCTCTATTTCTTCCTGTTTCAGTTTTGATAGTTTATAAGTTTCCAGGAATGCATCCATTTCTTCCAGATTGCCTAACTTGTTGGCATATAATTGCTCATAATATATTCTTAAAATTGTATTTTCTTGGTGTTGGTTGTGATCTCTCCTTTTTCATTCATGGTTTTATTAATTTAGGTCCTTTCTTTTTTCTTTTTGAGAAATCTGGCTAAGGGTTTATTGATCTTATTAATTATTTCAAAGAATCAGCTTCTAGTTTTGTAAATCTGTTCTACTGTTCTTCTGGTTTCTATTTCATTGATTTCTGTTCTAATCTTTATAATTTCTCTTCTCCTGCTTGGTATGCCACTCTGGAAAATGGTATGGAGATTCCTCAAGAAGTTAGAAATAGAATTACCTTAGACCCAGCAATTGCACTACTAGGTATTTACCCCAAAGATACAGATGTAGTGAAAATAAGGGGCACATGCACCCCAATATTCATAGCAGTAATATCCACAATAGCCAAACTGTGCAAGAAGTGGTGAAGACCTTCAACAGATGAATGGGCAGAGAAGACGTGGTTGTTATATACAATGGAATACTACTCAGCTATCAGAAAGGATGAATATCTAAAATTTGCATCAAGATGGATGGAACTGGGGGATATTATGTTGAGTGAAATAAGTCAATTAGAAAAAGACAGTTATCATATGGTTTCTTACTTGTGCAATATAAGTGACAGGGCAGAGAACCAAAGGGAAAGGGAGGGAAAACAGAATGGGAAGTGATTAGAGAGGTAGAAAAACCATGAGAGACTCTTAACTATAGGAAATAAACAGGGTTGTTGGAGAGGATGTGGGTTGGGGGATGGGTGATGAGCGTTAAGGAGGGCATGTAATGTGATGAGCACTGGGTGTTATACACAACTGATGAATTGTTAAACTGGGTCTAATGATGTACTAAAAGTTGGCTAATTGAATTTAAATTAAAAAAAAAAAAAGAATGTGCTGTTGAAGCAACTCCGATGCAGAAAAAAATTGGCAACATCTGTTGAAATTATAAATGCACCATCCTTTGATTCTGCAGTCTTACTTTTGGGAATCTACCCTGTAGATATACCTGAACTGTACAAAATAAGAAGTGTTTAAAGTTAATCATGTGGTGTTGTTTTCTTTGCAGCAAACTAAAATCTAAGGTACAACTCCACATCAAAATATTGTGAAGCATTTTTAAAAATGAGAAAACTCTGTCCTGATATTCAGTGATCTTGAGAATATATTTTTATATGAAAAAAAGCATGAGGACAGTATATTACAAAGAAGGGAAGAGAATATATATTCGTATTTCTTAAAATTTGCAAAAGGAAAGACTGGGAAAACACCCAAATTAAAAATGGGAGTAATTACATAGTGTGTCAGTGTGCTAGAACACGACAAAGATTAGAACAAGACTTCTTTTGTATACCTTTTCTAGTGCTTTGATTTTTATATGAATTATTATCCAAAATTTTAAAGTAATCTAAAATAAAATGCAGCCTAAATAAAAATACTATGTTATATGCATATACAGTGTTTACAAAAATCTATAGATAACTGAAGTAAAAAAACTATATAAAACAGAAAGAAGATCTGTAATTTATTTTTCTGAAGTGTTTTCTATGAAGTATTTCATAGGTGTTTTATGATGGAAGAACTTCAGACATTCATAACAATTATAAAATAATAGACATGCATGACTTCTATACCATCTTACTTACCTGTCTCTTGGGTATAGTTGGATTGTAAAGCATAACACATATCATAACAATGATAAAAGAATAATTTTGAGAAAAGAAAAAAAAGTTTATCTCATTTATATGACTAAGTGGAGCTTCCAGAAAGTTGAATCCATTTGTATATTATTAATATTTTAGAGATGGAAGTGTCAGTAGCTATATGGGTTATCAAAAATCATGTTTAATTTTTTTGTTGCTCTGGGAAGTTTATTTGGATTTCTTTTTATATACTTGATGAGAATTGCAAAGCTCCATATAGAAACCAACCAAGGCTAAAATCAATAGTATCATCAGTCACTTGCTACTTCTCAGACCCAGGGTGCTCTGTTGTAGCATTCAAAGTTATGCCTGTGAGAAATGGGTCTTTAACCTTGAGAGTTAGAGCAATTGAATACTAAAATGGATTTGACTACTTTAGAAGAAGTCTTTCAAAAGCCTTCAAGATTCTTCTGGTAACAAAACTCTTTACTCCTACAAAGCTTCAACTCTGAATTGAATGAGAATGACAGACTTGGACAGAAATCATCAGAAAAATGTACAATCAAAACTGCCAAGCCATGAATCACATACAACCACAAAGCAACAGGCAAGAAAACAACTACGTCTGTGGCCTTTATTGAAGAAAAGATGTTGGAAAATTAAGAGAGAGAGAAACACATTCTGCCTAATATTACCTCAATTTTTTGGTGGAGTAAAGAATGAATGTTCAAAACAAGAAAATAAAAGAGATTAAAGTCTTCAAATTAGCAAAAGATGACAGAGGAAGGAGGGAAGAGGTGGGAACAATAATTATTTAGTCCATATTCAAATGATTCATTTAGCTTTCCAGCACAAATAGAACTAATTGTTTGTAGGAGGGGATCAAAGTTATAATCCAACGGTTTCATTGCCTTTCATTTAGTCTTCATTTTTTTTTTTTGCTTCTTTTAAATGTCTTTTTTAAAAGATGGGGTAGCAATAATAAAGATCTTGGCAAAGAAAATCAGTAATTTAGAGCTTGATTTACTATCAAGTAATGGACCAGCTGAGGGATTCTACAAACAGCTGCAAGTTGCCATCTTATACATTGGTAGGGGGTTTCAATCAGCAATTAGATTTGTCAGAATCAATTCCCCAGACCTACGTTTTGTTATTTCCTTGCTTGCTTTCCAGTAAAGGATCAAAACAGCAAAATTTATTGGAAAACCATAAACAAATTAGCAGTTTCAAATAATTACTTCTAACATTTTCCTTTAATTTTTAAGCATTATTAGTCAGCTGAAAGAAGATTTTGGCATCTAGTCATCATGTGCGGCTTTAAATGAAATCAATGATACGCTAAAGTGACAGATGGAACTTCAATCGTATACAGTGAGATAAAGCTGAGGGTTCTTGGTGCACTGAATTTCAATTTAGCGGTAATAAAAAAAAATAAGAATTTGCAAAGTACTCATTTCTTTTTATGAAGATGAATGATTATGAAACTACATGGCTTATGTAAATTTTGAGAATTTAAGGCATTTCTAATTCATATTGAATATAGAGAGAATAAATTGACCTGGGTGCTGGGTAGCTTTATATACAATATTCTCTCTATAAAAAACATTGCCCCCCACCACAGCTGTCATTCTGTCTGCACTGAGTTTTGAGCTCATGGCATGTATTAGAATTAGTCTTTGTAGATTTACTTCTGTGTTTACATGTTCATTGTTTCTTTCTCCCTGTAAACTGAGAGCTGCATGATGAGAGGCATCACTTATGGTTTTTCTGGGGGGGCTTTGTTTTTTGTTTTTTGTTTTTGATTGGGGATTTAGCATAGTGTGAGTGCTCAGTAAACATTTGTTGAATTAATGATTGTTAATTAGGCACTATAATAAGACAAAAAGGTTTTATGTTCTATTTGGAATCAAGGTGTGAGATCACATTGTTGAGACTTTGGGGACAAGCTTCCCAAGTTTTGACCACTAATTTTTTTTCTTCTGTCTTCTTGACAGTTTTATGTACATTTTCTGCATTTGTGGATTTTCCAGGGTAATGTATATACTTATCTAGCACATGGAAAAGGATATGGTACACCAGGCCTAAGGAGTCCTTTTATAATCTTCAGTATCTTTCCCAAGCTTATTGTTTCTCTTTTTCCAAGTTTTTATTGGACAGTTAACCTCTGTCTAAATATATGATGATTCTCCTAAGAAAGATCATCCTGCCAACTCCATTTTTTTGATGCTGAAAATATCATTTGCCCAGGAGAAGCTATGAGCATGTATTTTCCTGCTGAGAAAAGGTATTCCCTTTTTGTGTCTGATTGCAGTTTATATATAACTACTGTTTCCAAGCACTGTGCAGACACTTTTCTAAAAATTGTATTTGTTACCACAACTCTATTGGCTTGGACATTATTTTCAACATTCTACAAATGAGTAAATGAAACCTCTGAGAGGTTAAATACCTTCCTGAAATTGCTCAGCTGGTAACTGATAGACCTAACATTCAAAACCAGGTCATCAAACTGAACAAAGTTTATGCTCTTAACCACTACCTCAGCTGCATTTATAGTTGAAACAAGCACATCATTTTTGTCTCTGAAATAGGTAAAGGTATTGGGCTTAAGAGTTATATTGTAACCCAGCTTTTAATGGGTAAGAGTGATGAACTGACCCTATTTCATGAGGAATGTAGACAGCAATGGCCAAAGATGGGTAGGGCTGTTAAAAAAAAAAAAAAAAGTTGGGGGGGACATGACTCTTTCTTACCTTTTTGTCTTTCCCCATTATGTTTCTGACCTCAATGAAATTTCTACCTAGAAAAGAGTAATCTTGATTCAAATTGAGCAGAACTACATGAGCCTTGGTGTCCTTTGACCAATAATATGACATTGTGGACACAGGGAGGTAATAGCCTCATTAAGCCTAATTGCAATGAAATTCATAAACATGTTCTCCATCGAGGACCTTGGCCATCCTTCCAATTAGTTCTTAAGGCACTTTATGTTGGTTAACTACTACCTAGATGAGAAGATATTTCAGACAGGAAATCACTGCTGAGTCTTCAGTGTAGAAGTCTCCATTTGGGCCATGTGGCTATTTCTCTCTGCTGGCATGTTTCATTTAGAATTCATATAATCAGGCATTATTGAGCACTTGCTGCATACAAAGAATTGAGTTACACAGCCCAAAAATACAAAGATGAATACGTTATTCTAAAGTTGTTTTTAACGATTTTATAATAGAAAACATAATTCATTTTCAGGGTAGTAATTTGGACACTGCAAAGGGAATCACCCCCCACTCCTAAAAAATTCCTCTACCCTACCATTCTTGCCGCAGTGTCATTCTCTGAATTATAGTTAGCAATTACTTCTCAAGTAATAATTACTTCTCAGTTTCCTCCACCCAAAAAATGTTTTTGCAAGTAAGTGCTGTGTATATACATATGTATATTCATAATAAACTTATCTTATGTACATTAAACCACACTGTAATTATATTCCACATCTTTTTCTCTTTTAATGTAATAACAATAAATCTTGAAATACTCCAAAACAGCACAGACAGAATAAAATAAAATAGAATAATCCAATGCATGGATGTGGCAAAATCACTTAATGAGTTTCTACTGAAGGATATTTAAGTCTTTTATTGCAACACTGCAGTGAATATTCATACTTATATCTTTGTGCTTTCATGCAAAAATATCTGTATGATGAAGTTTTCTTAGTGGAATTGCTGGGTCAAAGAGTGTATGTGTTTTAATTCAAATAGTTATTATTAAACTGCCTACCAAATAGATTTTACCCTTTGTGCTATTTATATGCAAGAATGGTTGGCAAGCAACTATATAAATAGCTTTTTAATAATCAAAATAAAATATGTGCATTATTAAAAATATTTAATTATAAAGAAGGGTTCATAATACAAATAAGCCTTTGTTGTTTTTGTTGTTGCTTTTCTGGCATTCTCTGTTCTGTTCTAAAAAGAGATCAAATTTTAACTCTTTTATCTCTGTGTTAACTTCTGGTATTTACCTCCTTTGTTTTTGTGATTTATGGTAAGAAATATATTTGGTCTTTAACCATGTTACTTGCCCAGAGCTCCTAAAACCGTTGGAATTTCCTAAGTAAACCAAACTATAAAGATGTCTTTTGTTATGTTAATGAAGCAGCTTTTGGAAAGCACCTAAGGATGAAACTAGTTGCAAGTGTAGTCAACCTTGTGCTTGAAGGGTTGGAACTTTCAATCCTAACCCCCTGACTTTGGGGGAGGGGAAAGAGTTTGGAATTTGAATTAATCACCAACAGCCAATGAGTTAATCAACTCTGCCTATGTAATAAATAAAGCCTCCATAAATAAACAAAATAGGAGAGGATTCAGAGAGCTTCTGGGTTGGTGAACACATGGAGGTTCTAGGAGAATGGCGTGACCAGAGAGGTCTTGCCCTTGACATTTCTCTCTTCTGGTTGTTCCCGAGTTATGTCCTTTTATAATAAAATAGTAATCTAGTAAGTACACTGTTTCTCTGAGTTCTGTGAGTCTCTAGCAAAGTAATCAAACCCAAGGAGAGAATCATAGGCACTTCTGATCTGTAGTCATTAGGTCAGAAGTACAGGTAATACCTGGGTTTGTGATTGGCATTCTGAGCAGGAGGGAGTCATTGGAACTTCTGGTCTAGCCAGTAGGCCAGAAGCACAGGTGATAACCCAAGCTTGTGATGGTCATCTGATGGGGAGGGGAGAGTCTTGTAGGACTAAATCCTTAACCTGTGGAATCTGATACAGTCTCTGGGTAGACAGTGTCAGAATTGCTTTGAATTCTCTGATAGCAGTACAGTATCCAATTGCTTACTCGTGCAAGGAAACCTTTGCTCTCTCAGAATTGGAACTGGGCCCTCCACATCTCTAAATTATGTTTTATTAATATCATTGATTAGCACATTTTAGATATTATATAATCTGTTACGATAAATGGGGATTTTCATACATTCTTACTTTCTTAGTCACTCAAATGATTGCCAAATTCCTTTTCTCAATATATGTTCACTATACTTAATAACTAAAATGGGTGGCTTAGTTAAGCATCTGACTCTTGGTTTTGGCTCAGGTCATGATTTCAGAGTCATGAGATAGAGGCCTGCATCAGGCTCCTTCCATGCTGGGCATGGAGCCTGCTTAAGATTCTCTCTCTCTCTCCTTCTGCGCTTCTCCCTCTAAGCCCATGCATTCTCTGTTTCTCTTTTAAAAAAATAAATAAATAAATAAATAAATAACAAAAAACAACCCCACAAAAAATAAAAAACTAATTATAACATGTACTTCAATAACTTAATGCATATATAAACCTTATTTCCCGTTCCATCAAACATAGGCATCTTCTCTTGAATTCCCCTTTGTTAATTGAAGACACTTCTCTCTTTCTTTCTTCTAGCCTTTCTACTCCACACACTGGGATCTTTATTTTACTTCTATATCATTAAGTTATATAGCATATACACATAAATAACATACACATAAATAAAGATATATAATGTATATATTCTGTCCTGAATCATTTTAAGCCTCCTATATTTTGTTAATGAGCTAATTTGAATGTTGAAAATTAATGAAGCTTTCATTATTGTGAATATGAACATATAGTTTGCTATATAGCCAGAGTGTATTGACTATATTTTCTTTTGTATCGGTTTTGCTTTTTCTTCTCTTTGAATATTACATCTTATATTGTTCTAATTTTTCCCTTCTTTCTTTACATTTTTTGGGCCAAATATCCCAGAGAAAATATAAAAAGAGCATGTACAAGGGACAATACAAAAGAAGCACTCTAGATGTCCAGGATATGAACAGAGATACATATATACATAATGTTATGAGCTTCTTTTACTCATTATTATGGTTGTGAGATGAACCTATGTTGTTACCTGTAGCTACAATTTGTTGTTTTTAGCCCTGAATTATTATTCCATTGTTTGAAAATTGAGGAATATATCCATTCCTTCATTGAACATTTAGGTTCTTTCCAGTGTTTGCCTATTACGAAAAAAGTTGTTATGAACATTCGTGTATGTGTCCTTTGGTAGTGTAGGTAGATTATAAATTACTTATATGTTTAGCCTATTTTAATAGATATGGCCAAACTGTTATGCAAAGTACTATACCAACTTATAATTCCACTGTTAATGTAATGTATAAGAATCGCAGTTGTTCCTCATACTTTGCAGTACTTGGTACTGGCAGACTTTTGAATTTTAACCATTCTAGTGGACGTGAAGTGCTATAACAGGATTTTAATTTGAACTTTCCCAATAGCTAAATATGCTGAGGATCTTTTCATATACCTATTGGTTATTTGGGTATTTTCTTTTATGAAGTGTCTAAGTATTTTCCCGTTTTGTTTTTTTTTAAGATTTTATTTATTTATTTCTCAGAGAGAGAGACAGAGAAAGAGAGAGAAAGAGAGAGCACAAGCAGGGGGAGTGGCAGGCAGAGGGAGAAGTAGGCTCCCCATGGAGCAGAGAGCCTGATGTGGGACTCATCCCAGGACCCTGGGATCATGTACTGAGCCAAAGGCAGATGCTTAACAGACTGAGCCAACCAGGTGTCCCAGTATTTTCCCATTTTAAATGAGATTGTTGGTCTTTTGGTTTTTGACCTGTAAGATTTCTTTTTATATTCTAAATACAAATCTTTTGTCAGCTATATATAATACGAATATTGTGTCAGTTTACTCAGGCTGCCATATCAGAATACCATTGATTCTTTGCCTAAATTACAAATTTTTTTCTCATAGTTCTGGAGGCTGGAAGTCCAAGATCAAAATGCTGGTAGGGTTGGTTTCTGGCAATGTTCTTTTCTTGCCTTATAGATGGCCACCTTTTCACTGTGTTTTCACAGGACCTCTCTGTGCACACAAACTCTTACTGTCTCTCTTTTAAGGACATGACCTATTAAATTAGGGGCTCATTTATGATAAAGGACATATTTAGAAAACATAAGAGTGGCTGTATTTAAATATACAATGTGGAAAGAAAATGAGAGTAGAGTGTGGTTAAAGTATACCAGGAATCAGCAATCAAACACACAAAGAATAAAAATGTATATGATTATGATATGTTATTTTTAAAAATGTTTTATTTACTCATTTGACACAGAGCAAGAAAGAGCACAAGAGAAAGAGAGAGAGAGAGAGATCACACAAGCACAAGCAGGGAGAGTGGCAGGCAGAGGGAGAGGGAGAAGCGGGCTTCCTGCTGAGCAGGAAGCCTGATGCAGGGCTCCATCCCAGGTCCCTGGGCTCATGACCTGAGCTGAAGGTAGATGCTTACCAACTGAGCCACCCAGGAACCCCTGATTATTATATATGTTAAACTGAGGAGTGTCATAGCAAGTAAATACTATGGTGGAGAAACTTAAATTATTTTTTAAGGAAACTTTTGTGAAATGTTCAGAGTTTTTGCGTATTTTAAAATATATTTACTATACCTTCATATTTGAGTGAAAAATTTGAGTATAGTTTCACTGTTGATACTGGTTTCTCATGGTTATTTATTTACTTATTTAAGTTGAAGTATAATTGATATATTGTATTAGTTTCAGGTGTACCACATAATGATTCTGCAACTGTATACATTGTGCAGTGGTCACCCACAATAATTCTAGTTAGCATCCATCATCATACATAGTCATAGAATTTTTTTTCTTATGATGAGAACATTCAAAGGGAGATACATGCACCCTGATGTTTATAGCAGCATTATCAACAGTAGCCAAACTATGGAGAGAGAGCCGAAATGTCCATTGACTGATGAATGGATAAAGAAGATTATCTATCTATATAGATATAGATATAGATATATGTAATATATAATGTAATATATATATATAAAATTAGTCCATTGACTGATGAATGGATAAAGAAAATGTAGTGTGTGTATACACACACACGTACACACACACACAATGGGATATTACTCAGCCATTACAAAGAATAAAATCTTGACATTTAATGACATGGTTGGAGCTAGATTGTATTATGCTAAGTGAAATAAGTCAGTCAGAAAAAGACAAACTCCATATGATCTCACTTATATGTGGAACTTAAGAAAGAAAACAGATGAACTTATGGGAAGGGGGAAAAAAAAGAAAGAAGGAAACAAGCCATAAATGACTTAATGACAAGGAACAAACTAAGGGTTGATGGAGGGAGGTGGATGAGTGATGGGCTAGGTGAGTGGTGGGCATTATGGAGGGCACTTATAATGATGAGCATTGGGTGTGGTATGTAACTGATGAATCACTGGATTCTACTCCAGAAACAGATATTGCACTGTATGTTAACTACCTAAAATTTATATTAAAAATAATAAAAGGAAATAAAATAAAAAATAAAAATAAGTAAAAGCCCCATAGAACTTTAAAAGGATTAATCTATTGGGTTTTATCAAGTCTTTCTGGTGATATGTTTGATGCGGGACTGATTCTTTTCCTTTTGTAGATTGCATTTTTGGTTTATTTATTTCATTCATTTTGTTTAATTGTTTATTGACAGATTTTTTTTAATTTTATACTCTAGAAACTTGGTTCTCAAAATGTTATGTCTAGGTATGGTCTTTTGCATTACTGTCTGGGCATATGGTGGGCATGTCAATTGTACTTTAACTCTGGAATATTATCTTGTATTATATCTCTAAAATTTTTTATCCTGTTCTCTCTCTTATTTGGGGAACTTACATTCTTTATTTTGGACTTTAGGAACTGATGTTCCTTTTTTCTTTTTTTCAAACTGCATATCTAGGTGTCTTTTACTTTTCCTTAGAGTAACTCACACAAAGACAATGATAATATTCTCTGTTTTGTTCCATTTCATTCTATGACATGCCTTGATGATATGATCACATGTTCAATGTAATCATAATTATTAAGAGAGATAATGTATGTGATTCAAATGGTATAGTCTAGGCACCAAGTAAATGTTAATTGAATTTGTGAACAAAGATATGCATACCATATTGTAAATCTCTTCCATATTTTACATATGCATAAAATTCTATTTGTCCCTAAAGTAGTTCCAAAATAATATTTAAATACATTCATCAAATGTCATGCATGCATATACTTATATATATGTACACATATATCAATATAGATATATGAGAGTCAGACACAGACTTAGAGTATGTATGATTAAATGTATACACATACATGCCACTAAAGGACAATACCAACATATAATTTCCCTGCGCTTTGATTACAGTCTTACATTCTCAATTAGTAATAGCTAGCCCAGTAAACTATACTATAAGCTCTAAGTCAATGACAGTCTTACCCTATATTGAAATGTTCTCTACCAACAAGTGCTTTACCATGATAGCCTATTTGAGTATATTCTTTTTTTTTTTTTTTTTTAAGATTTATTTATTTGAGAGAGAGGAAGAGAGAGCATGAGCTGGGGGAGGGGCAGGGGGATATAGAGAGGCAGAAAACCCCAAGTTGACTCCACAATGAGTGCAGAGCCCAAAGTGAGGCTTGATCTCACAACCCATGAGATCATAACCTGAGCTGAAATCAAGAGCTGGCCTCTTAACCAACTAAGCCATCCAGGTGCCCCAAGGGAATTCTTAATATGTGTGTAGCTTCCTCTGTTGTGAGGTCTCATTCTGCCATGTTTTCAGCATCCTAACAAAGACTTTTGACTCATCAAAACTGAGTAAACATGTAAAAAGAAACCCAAGAAGAATATTATTCTACATTTTCAAATGCAAATTTTATAGCATCTTCAGGTAGATTAAAAAAAAAAATACAGTTTAGAAGCCAAGTACAGATTTTGTGGGAAGACATTTGACATTACAAAGACATCTGTAAACTTCTCAGGACCTGAAAGGAATGTCAATACTTGTGTGAATCACCCTGGAATTAACTTGGCTGGTTCCCCAAAATAATTTTTTTTTTCTTTTTGACAGAGATCACAAGTAGGCAGAGAGACAGGCAGAGAGAGAGGAGGAAGCAGGCTCCCCGCTGAGCAGAGAGCCCGATGCGGGGCTCGATCCCAGGACTCTGGGATCATGACCTGAGCCGAAGGCAGAGACTTTAACCCACTGAGCCACCCAGGCGCCCCCCCCAAAATAATTTTTTTTTTTTTTTAGAAGCAGGCTCCCTGCCAAGCAGAGAGCCGGATTCGGGGCTCGATCCGAGAACCCTGGGACCACGACCTGAGCCGAAAGCAGAGGCTTTAACCCACTGAGCCACCCCCAAAATAATTTTTTTAAGTGGAGAAGTAATTGCCAATATATGAGGTTAGAAACAGCTCCATAGGAGCCATGCCTACTCTGGTTCAGTTCTTTCACTACTAGTAACTTTGCTCCCTTTACAAAACAGGTGTTGTGTATTGGTTTGTTACGCTTTCAGAGCAACTTGTTTATGACTCAGGTGAAGTTGTTGACGTCTAAGGGTGAATTTGTTTACGTTGAGGAAGCTGTATCAGGATGTTGTTACCAACATCTGTTCTTCTCATTAAGTACTCCGTTGCTCAACTGTCCACAGGTGCTGCTGGGCACTTATCAGTAAGAACACATGGAAGAGCAGCTAGGATGTAACTGACCTTTAAACTTTAAATACCAAGAGTTTGTAAGGACTTACCAAGAGTGTTCAAGTCTGGGCAAGACTACCCTTTGCTGATCTCAATAGTTCTCCACCGACTGTGGGGCATTTGCCTCTGCCTCCGCAAAGAAACTCTGTCAGTAGTGGTGAAAATTGTGCAGCGGCTCCTTGAAGGAAATCATCTTGCCCACCAGCACTGGCACCTTCATTTCCCTAGCAACTTGAACTTGCTCTAGCAACAGGTGACTTTTGCTCTGGCAGTAGCTGCCCTTGGTTGGCAAAGCTAACTCTTCTGAGATCCAACTTGTTGAAAGGTACGTTTCAACTAAATTCTGACTTTATTCCTTATATCCACCCTTCTCCTTAATCAACAGTTTAATTGATTTATTACTGGTTTGGATTATGTTATTTTTATTGGCTTATTCAGAGACATTATTGCCTTGTGAAATATTGTCATAAAGTATAATTCCTGTGGTGAACCTGTGTTAAATTATTGGCAAAGACATTCTCAGTCTCTGAGCATAATTTGTCTTGAACAAAACAGCAGGGTATGTGTGAAGGAGTCCTAATACAAAAGCCAAAGCATAGTTAATACGTAGGGGCCATTATTCATGAACAATAAATTTAGGCATCTGAATTCTTGGACTTTTGCTAGGCAGCATAAAGTTCTTTCATGATTTATATCCCCAGTGTTAATTACATAGGGATATGCATATGTGTATGTATATACCATATACCTTATTGGTCTTTTTTCTACTAGGGATGTTATTCCTTCAAGCAATTTAACAGAGAACTTCAGTATAAAAGTTGTGAGCTGACGTATCCATATGTTAATGAGTAAAAGAGTAAACTCCAATGTGTTTAAATAGTAAGATGGTATAAAGATAAGGGGAATAAACAGAACAGAATCTGGAATAAGGGCAAAGAAACATTTGTAATAATGGAATTTAAGGTAATTCCAGAAAATATAAATTCCAATAGCAAAAAGAAAAAAAAAATAGAGAAATGAGAAGTTTCCCTGAAGAGATGAGAAAATTAGCTAATATTTTAAAGCCCATGATTCACAGAAAACAAGAAAATAAAAACTGGAGACAGTATAAGAACCTAAGAAAGCAGGGCTGGCAAAGAAAATGAAGTTTGCAGAATTGGAAAGAAATGAAAAAATAACTACTGACTAAAACTCACCAGGGAATACTTTTTTAAAAATGTGAACATACATAAACCAGCAGGACCAAATAAAATGGATCCCTGGGTGTTGAGGGAATTGACTAACGAACTTCCCAGCATAGTCACAATTGCAGCTGGAAAGTCATGGAGCACTACAGAGAACTAGAAAATTGGAAAACAACAAATGTGGCATGATTTCCTGAAGAGGGGAAAAGCATTGTTCTATCATGTACCTTCCAGTAAGCTGAATGCCAACACTTTAAAAAACAAAATAGACTATTAGAGCTGTCTTACTTGAGTTCCTCCAGGGCAGGCACTTTAGTAGTGTGCATGGTATATGACTCAATTTGCACAACAAGGGGAAACTCCATAAATATTATTTGCCCCAGAGGGTAACTGAGTCACAGTGAACAAACCCTACTTGGCAAATTCACTTTTTTCCCCCACAAAATTATATACAGGATAACAGAAATTTAAAAGCCCCATAGTTAAACATTCTTGATATTTACAACATATAATTATTCACGAAGATGATTACTTTGCAATGCAATGGGATAGAGGCCATGAGTTTTAATTTTATTTCATCATAGAACTCTCAAGGGCTTAGATGCTTGGCTGGATTTCAGTACCAGCTTCCACAATCTATTTTTTGACTACAGAAATTTATCATATCTCTGAGTCATAGATTGTTCATCAGTAAAACTTCTAACAATAAAGATTATTTATTCATCTGTGATGTTTTTCTTAAAAAAAAAAAAGGACAGCTACTGTGAAAATTAAATAGATAACATGAGAAAACAAACTGATTATCTAGAACAGCACCTGGAAAAGTAGCAGGGTTTCAATAAAATTTAGTTCCATTCCCTCTCTCCATCTCTCACACAACAACATTCTTCAACTCTTTAATACAACCATTAAGTTTTGAACATAAAATAAGGGGATAATAAGGAGATCTCTATAGGAAAATGGAAGTTTAGCCTCTTGGTAAAATATTGCACAAACTTTTGTTAAGTCATCTGTTCATCACAGAGGAACTCAATCTCTAATTGTGGTTTTAGCTTCTTGTATACATTTGAACTTTAGAGATATCAATAGGGGAATGTGACATATTCTAATAGCTGAAAAATATGATGGGCAGTTCATTACTGCATATATGATAAAATACATATGTGTATAGCTAGCTTTTTTTCATTCTCTGTAACAAGGTAGCTGTGCAAATTTGCTTTCTTTAAATTAATTTAAAGTAACTGCAGTTAATTCACAGCAAGGATAAACTATATAGAGTTCAAAGATACTTGACTATTTGACTGTGCTCCCACTCAGATTTGTTTACTACCTTTCTATCTGTAAACTAAGCTGCAATTTCTTTTCCTCTGTTATTTCTAACATTTAGTATATCAGCCAAAGGAGATGCCTTTTTAATTGTTTCAAAGATACATTCTTTTTTTGTTGCTTTATTTTAAAATAAAAACTTTCTAGGGACACCTGGGTGGCTCAGTTGGTTAAGCATCAGACTCTTGATTTTTGACTCAGGTCATGATCTCAGGGTCTTGAGAATGTAGCTCTACATCAGGCTCCATGCAGCCTGGAGCCTGCTTGTCCCTCTCCCTTTGCTCCTCC
This sequence comes from Martes martes, assembly GCF_963455335.1. Taxonomy (NCBI): domain Eukaryota; kingdom Metazoa; phylum Chordata; class Mammalia; order Carnivora; family Mustelidae; genus Martes; species Martes martes. The sequence goes on from NC_137896.1 coordinate 71,299,698, forward strand.
CTCCATTCATTCTCTCTCTCTCATTCTCTACCCCCTCTTTCTACAGTAAATAAATAAATAAACAAAATCTTTAAAATAAAAAGTTTCTATCCTTCTTTAGAAATATTTATCATTATTTGGCTTTAATAAAAAGGCACTTCTAAAACTGATTTTAAAACCCTCCCAATCAACAAATGAGAACTTCAGCTATCTCACAGAGATTGTTCCACACTGTGAAGGGCAACCAGTTGGTGTCAGCAACAATCCTGTAACTGACGCCTGGAGTCATCCAATTTGTAGACACTTCTGCTTCTACTTAGCCTACTGTTTTCCAATGTCCATGTTTCCCAAAGCCTGTGTATAAGATCAGCAACGTTATTTTTTCAGAGATACTGTGTCTTCAAAGCACAACTCTCCGTTGCTGATCAAGAAATAAACAAGTTTTATTTCAAATATTGAGTGGCAATTTCTTCCTTCCATATACTTAATAAAATCAGAAAAGTTGAAATTACTTTTCTCATCATTTGTAAACAGTTTCAGTATCTTTGAGTCACATTTTGGTACATTCTATTCACAATGATTTCAGAGACTCAGTCAAAGAAGACTAACTCTCCTGAGGTATATAATTTATCTCTTGCTTAAACTACAAATAAATGATATTTTTATGTACTATCTGTGAATCAGCATTTACTTAAATTCAAAGAAAGATCTCTAATCCAAGAATTACACCTTTTACTATGTTAAAATTTTATCTGAAATGAAATCCTCAAGAAAAGGAACAGGAAATGAATTTGTTCAGAAAGGAGTTTCATATCATGCATTTTGAGTTTCACCTCCTAACTCTTCCTGGTCTAAAGGCAAAAACTAACATCTAATCCCATCTTTGTAAGCTTTTATATGCTCAGTAGTATCCCAATTTCTTCCAGGGTAATTAGTAAATCATTAGTAATCATTCAGACTATTGGGAATAGATACTGCAATTGTTCACTCACCTAATTTATGTAGAAACTTTTATACTGGTGGTCACTCCACAGGATAGAAAAGCAAACACAGACCACAAAAAAAAAAATCCCTTTATGATATAATTATGATGAAAGTCTATTGAAATCTTCTAAATTCCTACCTATTCAACTTCTGTCCATCAGAGCCTAAAATTCTACATAGTCTCTTAAACTGATGTGGTAGAGAAAATTGACACCTCTGATCTTCTATGAAAAGACAGATTCTAGAATTCCAGAGAGATAATTTCAAGCTAGGACTACCCAATCCAGTTAAGGCAAGCAGAGCCGGTATTCATTATTTTTTTTTCCTCTCCAGCTCTCTTTCCTCTCCTCTGTTAAATATGTGTTAATTTTTTTTGTCATATCATGTCATATAGACTTTACTGTCTTTCCCATTCCTTTTTCCCCTCTGTGTTTAATTTGGGCTATTTCTTACTGTTTTCCAACTATATGCTTTTTAATAATAGTTATTAATTCCATCTGTTATATTCTTAATTTTGTGTTTTCGTATTTTAATAAAAATTAATTTTTATTATTTCCCCTTACAGAATGTGCATTCGATTTCTTATATATTCCAGAACTCTCTTAACACTGTCAATGCTTTCTTTTATCTTTTGAACATAGTAATCATAAAGTTCTAGTCTGCCAATGCCAAATCATGTGTCACCATTGGTTAGTTATTCTGTTGTTTTTCTCTTAGCTTTAGAGCATTTGGTCCTGTTTCTTAAAATGCCTATCAACTCCAAGTATACTTGTCGTTGCTCTGCTTGTGATATGAAAAATTTCTTCTTTGCCAGGTGGCATAATTTAAAGCTTTGTTAGTAGAGGGCACTGGAGGAATGCTGGAAAGGGAAGGGGAACTTCTTCCTGATTCTTCTGTACACTCTTTTGATAGGCTCCCCATCAAGTAGCAGTCATTAGTGCATATCACCTCCCCATAGGCAGCAGTCCCCCAAATCCCAGAAGGAATCCTTTCAGGGTACTGCTACTGATCCAGTGAGTTCCATGCATGCCATTTCCCTGTGGACAACTCCCTTCAGTACCCCCATAGTTACCAATGGATTCTAGGTACAGAATGTCACTACTATTGGCATAGTCTGGCGCCCCAGAGGGTAGATCTCTAGCCACTTCCATAGCACAGAGGCTCTATATGGTCGGTTTTCTCAAACCCCAAAGGAGAGATCCCCAGATATTTCCACTAGGGCTGCAACTCAAAGAATGTCTTTATTGTCTCATGTTTAATAGCTATACTGTCTCTCAGGAGGTCTGGAGGGGGGGTACTCTTACAGATTTGTTCCTTAAATGTTTGCTCTGCTCTAACCTAAGAGTGATGACTTCTTTTTATATACGATATCCCCTTTTCCTTTAGAATTCTCTTTATACCTTGGCAGCTAATGTATAGCTTTATACCCCATTACTATAATTTCCTATTATTGTTAATCATTCTTTATAAAAATATTTTTGCAAGTTGCTTTCTGGTCTGTGGCTCCTGATTAGCTCCTGACTAGTATAGACTTGATACTGGGAATATGGGATTTGATCATGATTTTGGCTTCAGCTTAGTTCTGAAATCCTTGCCAGTTGGAAATGTGTTCCTGGTAACAAATGACATGAAGTGGCTTTAATCAAACTATAAACTATGGCTGTAATGAAATGCCCACTGAAGCAAGTTTCTTGGGAGCCCAGTTGGATACCACACTTGACCTTTATGGCAGTAGTGATAACTACCAGGACTATGGCGTGAAAGGTATCAACTGAGTACATGGTGAATAGGATCACCTAAAGAAAGAAAATGACAATATCCTTTAATTGCAATTTTAGAAACTGTCTGATAACCAGAGAACTTCCATGACAGCCCTTAATTAGTCTCTTATTTCTCCCACCCATGAGGCTAAGATTGCTGAAAAATCAAACATAAAATCCAATTGTACTGGTTGCTGAATTACATTGTCAGTTGAATTCACAGTCTTCAGAGTTTCTGTGTAAAGGTTAACACATTCATTCTGAAAGAGAGGGATCCTGAAACAGTGAAACAATCTTGAACCCTCAAATCACTTTGATCCTTTCTTACCACTGGAAGTACCTCATTTTCTGAGTTAACTAGCTCTCCTTCACTTGAAAATCTGTAGTAACATCACCTAGGGCAGATCTCTCTCTCTCTCTCTCTCTCTCTCTCTCTATATATATATATATATATATATATATATATATTTTTTTTTTTTTTTAAGATTTTATGTATTTATTTGTCAGAGAGAGAGAAAGAGAAAACACAGGCAGGCAGAGAGGCAGGCAGAGGCAGAGGGAGAAGCAGGCTCCTGCTGAGCGAGGGGCCTGATGTGGGACTCGATCCCAGATCCCTGGGATCACGACCTGAGCCAAAAGCAGCTGCTTAATGGAATGAGCCACCCAGGCATCCCGGGAAGATGCCTATCTTAACCCTTAACTTATTTGGCCTTTGCAGGGATTGGCTAGATCTCAAAATAACTATGCACTAGTAGAAACTTAATCAGATAGTGACTCCAACTGCAGCTATTCTTCCAAATGTAAAACCTTTAGTGAAATAAATAATGCCTTTTTGCCCATAATGTTTTTCAATGCTTACCAAAAACAGTTTGTTATCACTTGGCCAGGCCAAGATGAAACCTTCAGTTTTGAGACAGACTGTGCAGATTCCCCTGTTCTATACCATAATAGAGTCTATAGAGTCCTTGATAGTTTTTTTCATTCCATAAAACATGACACCAGTCTTCTAACAATATTATGCTGATTGGATCTGATGAACAGGAAATGGCAAGTATTTTAAACATTTTATTAAGACACGTACAGATTACCAGATGGATGAGAAACCCTATAGACATTCAGAGGACCCCCATTTCAGTGAAGTTTCCCACAATCTCTGTCTCTTGCCTTAAACTCTGGTGGTCTAGAGCATGTTGAGATGTCTCTTACACAGTAAAAGACAAACCGCTGCTCCATATACCTACTACCACAATAGTAGGCAAATTACTTGATAGACATTTTTGGATTTTAGAGATAACAGATATGATACTTGAGTATAAGATTTAGATCTACGTCTATGTAGAATGACACAAATATCTGCCAGCTTCAAGTAAGGAGCAGAGGAGTGGAGGCTCTGCCGTAAGTTCAGGCTATGCTTCAAACCACTCTACTCCTTGGGCATTAGGATATAGCAGATCCCCTGATAGTATCTTGAAAAATAAGAGAATCATAACAATAAGATCTTGAACAATAAGAGAATCATAACACAGTTCTCTGATTAAAAACCAGATGGGACAGGTCGAGACAGTATAACTAATTGCATAAGAAGTTAGCTCAAATTCCTTTGATATCAATTCTTTTGGCATTGATTCATCTTCTTCAGTTTATATCCATGGGCTCTTGGGGTTTGGGGTATTCCTTAAGAGCAGTTGATGGAGAGGGGAAAAAAAAAAACACCTCAAGCTGGGTTAGGAGATGGCTCAGTATAACATAACAGTATTACCCAAAAGTGGACAAATGAACAGATAAAATGCCATAGTCCCATTCAGGGATAATCCTTAAGAAGTATGGTAAAAAAAATAATAATAATAAAAATAAATAATAATAATCATAAGATAAATCCTCCCAATGGGAAAAACTTCAAACAATGAATATACATTTGGTTATCTACTTGGAGTAAGAGCCAGAAGTATGAATCCACACTAATTCACAGGGAGTTGCTAACTGGTTGGCTGGTTGGGAAAAAGACTTGGAAAGAAAGAATGGAAAACTAGTAACAAAGAAGATGACCCTTTCAGAATGGGCAGGGTTTATGAAGATATTTGCATCTCATGTTGAAGTCCAACAAAGAACATCCCCTGTAGGGTAGGCTCTTCCTAATCAATTGGCACACACTATGGATTTCAGTCATACTCTTTCCCCAGTCTGCCTAGTGTTTGAACAGCAAATCTATGAACAAAGAGATGTGTGCACAAGAACAGAGGCTATGCATGAGCTCAACAACTATGTACTTTGTTTTGTCAGGACTAGCCTGGGTAATGATATTGTTGAGATCTTAATTTCCAACAGTTGAAATGAACACTGAGCTCTAAATATTTGTCGCCATTGCCTGAATGTAAAAGCCAGTCACCTGTGGCAATTAATTTACAGTAGATTTATTTCATCATGGATTGGGAAACTTTTCTTCCTTACTGGGATAGACACATATTCTGGATCTAGCTTTTCCTTCCTTCTTGTAATATTCTGGTAGCACTACCTTTTAAAAACTCAGATAAGCCTCTGTAAACCGTCATGGAATTCCACATAGCTTTGCTTCTGATCTAGGAACTTATTTACCAATTTAAGTGTAGCAATGGGCTAACGTAAGCGAATTTAAATGACCTTAAAACAAGCCACATTGCTTGAGAGTAGTTGGACTAGTTGAAGGGTGGTAAAATGGCTTCCTGTTGTCCCCTTTGCAGCACCAATGGGTAGACTACACCCCGAGATGATAGAGTTCTGTCTTGTACAATGTTATCATAAGGTTTGAATCAGATACCATTATATGATGCTCTCTTGCAATAGCCAGAGTCTACATGTCTGATAATCATGAAGTGGAGGCAGCTCTTCTCACTATCATCTGTAGTAACCTACTATCAGGATATTTATTTCCTGTAACAGAAATCTTTAGCTTTGCTGGTGTGGAGGTCTCCGTTTTTAAGGAGGGAATACTTTAACCATTGAACACAACAATGGTTGTATATTAGGAAATCAGACTGATACCTAATCATTTTGGATCCTTGTGCCACTGAAACAGTAGGCAGGACAGAAGCTTCCTCTATTTGCTGAAGAGATCATTCCCAATTACAGAGGAAAAATAAAGTTGCTGCTATATAATGATGACAAGGAGAACAATATCTGCAATCCAGAGGGTTCTCTAGGGTTCCTGTTTGTGAGTCAGGTCGAGGGAAAATCAAGCAACTGAAAAGAGAAGACGCAAGTAATTTAACAATACAGAACCTTTGGGAATAAACTTTTGAGTCATTCAACGAAGTAAGAAACCTAGACCAAGGTCCTGACTAAGGTTAGGGGAAATAAGGAAGATGTAGTAGGGGAAGGAATCTGTATATATCAACTATAATCTTTTGAATAAGTAAAGAAATGAACACTGCAATTGCTTTGCAATTTTTTCTTTTATATGTGTTTATAATACACATGTGCTTATTCGTATATGCCATTTTTTGTCTTATTTACATTATAATTCAACATAAAGTTTTTGACAATTAACCTTACAAGTTAATGTTCAAATAACATAACATTCAGTGGTATTGTAACTAAAGTTGTAGATTCAGTGACGATTGAAACTTCATTTGGGAAAAGTTTGAGAACTTTTTCACTTGCAAAAATGTAGCTGTTATCTTGCTGGTGGAAAACCTAGCATGGTTTTGTTGTTTCACAGAAATTCAGTTGTAGCAGAAGGGTGCATATGAAGGTAAGCAGCCAAAGGGATTGACTGTATCATTTAACAAATATATTGCCTCTAGGTACCAAATTTCCTCTTAATTGTTATGCTCATGATCCTGGAACATTTCTCTCCTGTCAGAGGGAATAAAATTAGCCTTTGTCAGCAAAGAATATTCAGTGGACCTTAACTTACTGTCTGTGGTAGTCTGTGTAGTAGCTCCCCAGGGCAGCTTCCCCCAACATACTAGACCATAGTCTCTTCATGCACCACCACAGTGAGTGGTGAGTTCTCTTTGTACTGCTTCCTATTTGACAGCTTTCCCTTGCAATTTAGAGGGTGATTATTATAGCACAACAGCTCCCCACATATGGCATCTCCATCATCCCCAAAGGTGGAGTCCCAGAAAATTCCACAAGCACAGATCCTCTACAGAACTTCCCTGCCTTTCTTTCTTTCTTTCTTTCTTTTTTTTTTTTTTTAATTTTTATTGACAGAGAGAGAGAGAGAGAGAGAGAGAGACAGCGAGAGAGGGAACACTAACAGGGGGAGTGGGAGAGGGAGAAGCTTCCTGCAGAGCAGGGATCCTGATGTGGGGCTTGATCCCAGGACCCTGGATCATGACCTGAGCTGAAGGTATAAGCTTAACCAACTGAGCTACCCAGGTGCCCCCTTCCCTGCCTTTTTATTGCCTATAACCTATTGCCTCTACATTGAAGTCTGGAGGCCGTGGAGGCAGGACCCCTCTCTTAGATTTCTTTCTTGTTCTCTTAGTCCTAAGGTGTAGTGGCTGCTCACAGTATCTGCTCTTATATTCTTCAGAGTTCTCTTTATGACTTGATAGCTAATCTCCTTTATGCTAATCTCCTATTATAGTTCTTAAGAAATTAACACATACAAATTATTGTATAGTTTATGTCTCCTGACTCTATCCTGAGAAATTCACCTGGTACTTTCTTACTGATTAACAGACATGTGCCAAAAATTATAGAGATTTGGGAAGCTGTTAACTCTCTTTGGAGAGGTATTAATGTTCTCCTGGAAGGCATATAGTATGGGGAAGTGTTGTATAATATTCTTAGAAAAAATATATATAACAAAATGTCAGTAGTGCTAAGAGATACAAGGGTAAATCTAGTAGGGCAAGGAGATATGAAGAAACAGAGTGCGACTCTTTGGATGGGCTTGTCAAGTAATGCTTCTCTGAGGAGTGTCAAAAGAGCAGATACTTGAATGATGTAGCGATAATGTTCCTGAAAAAATAACAAATGGAAAAGATAATATAGGATACAATAAACAAGGGAGGTAGATATAAACAATAAGATCAGAAAAACAGGTGGGCCCCAGATCATGCAGGTTATATTAGGACATATTGAAACCTCTCAACTATCTTAGGGTTCTCGCCAATCTCTCTGTAACTACCCTTCTGTTTTGTTTTGCTTTTTGTAATGTAAAATTAGTATGTAATCAGAAGGAGCGTTTATAAATAATTAGTGCTAGACCTTCAAGTACCAAAAACATACAGTAAAACTCTGCTGTTACAGTGTCTTAGTTTGAGTGTCTGCCAAGTCAGAGCCTGAAAGGAAGACTTGGGAGCAGATAGTTTATTTAAGCAGCTGGCACCTAGCAGCAAGAGTGAGAAAATTGAAGAGTAAAACAAGGGAGAAGTAAGAGAAGATAAAATGTCATTACAGAGCTTGTTACTTATATGGGCAACTGGGATTCACTTCCACTGGGGAACCACTGCAGGACAAGGGTTTACATTATGAAATTATATCCTAGCTTTGCCTGGGAGTGCCTTCCAATCTCCCATCCCCTCCACCCACCCACATCCCCAGTGTATTAAATCTCGTTAACTTCTAGGTTGCCTTGCATGAATTTGAGCAAGATCTCATGGTTTTGGAAAAACTCAGGCAAAAAAATTGGGAGAGATTTGGCAGGCTTTTAAAATGGAATGCTCTCCTCCCCAGCATAGGAATGACTCAATACAGTTGCAGGTAAAATGAGTGTTGGGCTGGGGGTACAAAAATACATGAGAAGTAGAGTTCATGAAGTATGAAACTTAAACCCAGTGGTCTTATTATTGCATAGTTAGTGAAATGCACCAGTGAAGCTTGTTTAAGTTGCTGGCTGGGTGTTCCAGGCTAGGCATTTGGCTGAGCTATTTAAATGGCAACCCCACCTGCATTTGGGAGAAACCTGGTAGTTGGTATCTGTTTAGAGTTAAGTCTGAATGTAATTACTGAGTTTTCTGGCTGGCCGAGACTTGAAAAAGAGTAGCATCAATCCATATGAAATCTTGAAACTCATTTATTTCCAATCTTCGGCCTTATGTAGGGATTTATGCCTAGAAAATACTGGAGACCAGGAAATACACTTCCTGTCTCTCTGTTGACTGTCTTCTCCCTGGTCTCAACTCCCCTCTCTCTCTACTAGTGCCCACCCATCCTCCAAGTGCATAGCACAAGGTATTTGGAAGAGCTTTGGGTGGAGAATTCCAGTCAAACCAATTATATCCAAATTGGTACTGTTACAAGATGTATTATGTTGGTCTTCTACTATAGCTGGAATTGAAATATCTCTAAAAATTGCTTGGAGAATTGAGAACAGTAAACATGTTTTTATACTTGCTTGACAATCAGAGATTATCACAATTAAATTCACATACTTTTGGTTTTTTATGTCATTGTGACTGTACTATATAATATCTCAATTGTGTTTTCTTTAATTTTTAGAATGTTTGCATTTTATTTTCAAATTTATAACTTTTGTCTTCTCCATCAATTTCTAGGTTTTCTTTTTGTTGCTCAAACTGTATGTTTCCTTGTAAGACTCTCTTCAGATTGTACTTTCCAAGTTGTTTGAGGTTGAGAAGCAAATGAATAGTAAATAGAACCTGTCCTAGGGATCTAAATGAAAGTTATTTTTTTTAATGGATCAGTTATTTAATTAGGTTCTTTGTAAGAAATTTAGAACACCAATTTGTGAGGGAGAACACCAGTTTGTGAGGGTGAACTCCATTTGTGAGAGAAAACACAGAGCGGAGGTAGCCCTGAAGCTGAGGAACAGCCTTGAGTTTTGGCAGAATTTGCGAGTCCACAGCTTTCTGATCACCTTGTGCTGCTCTGTAATCTCGTATTTCTCTTTCTCAGTGTCGAAGATCTCACCCTCCTGGTGTCTGGGCTTCCGCAACTTCTTCTTCTTGAAATAAGCATCAGTGAGATGTTTGGAATTTTCACACTGCTGATATCAATTTTGGTAGAAGTGGAAATGACGAATTTTTGGTGTGTTCTATGCAGAGGAACTCGATTGAGGGACAGAGGTCCAGTCACCCGTAGCAAGCCATTGCTCAGCTGCTTCAGGAAAACTACCCTCTTGCCTCTGTGGCGCCCAGTGAGGATGATCAAAATGGTCCCAGGGGTGATGCTAGCTCGCAGTTTTCTCACGTGCTGACTGAAAGGTTTTTTGCCATGGCTCAACAGCTTTTGAGGCACATCTTCAGTAGGATGATACCTAGGCATTTTGCGAAGTTTAACCACTAGGGTACCACTGTCCTTGTCACCACCAACTGGTTTTGTGACGGTTGCAAGAACCTTCTTTTTCTTTTCAACCCTGGATTTAGCTGCCGAATAAGTCCTCTTGTACGTGCTCTTTCTGGAATGCATAGACGATTGGGAGTATCTGCTAATTCCTCTGACTAGGACAGGGTTTCCGCTGCAGGGGGGCTTCCCCTTCCTCGGCGTTTTAGCCTGTGGGTTACCCTTCTTAGCCTTGCCACCAGCTTTTTTGGCTTCAAGTTTCTTTGCCTTAGCATCCAGCTTCTCAGCTTTTACGCCTGCCATCTTGCAAGATGGGAAAGAGAACTAAGTCCCCTAAATGAAAGTATTTTGACAGATATTTTACTCACTAGCGAATTTCTCTTCTATTGATTTATTTTCATTGTTCCCCAATCCGTATCTTTGTTTTGTTAACCAAGATTCCTGAGAAAAATAAAATCTGATAAATTTCTGTAGTTCAAACATTTATTCTGTTAGTTTTTGTTTTTTGTTTTTTAACTGTTATAATTTTTTTAACATGTCTTACTTCATTTTTTAGTGTTTTCTCTTTCTAACACTGACATCTTCTAAGAACATACACCTATACACACACATTCTTACACAGTTTACTCCTACAAATAATACTATATTAAGATATATATTCTTTTAGGTAAGACTGGTGTTACCAAAAATATTTACAAAAAATAATAAGATAAAACTAGTGTTGCCAAAAATATTTACAAAAAATAATATTTTGTAAAATATTTACAAAAAATAATTACTGTTTCCAAAAATTATTATTTACAAAAAATAACATGCCTGTCTACTGTTTCATGACCAAACATGTTAAAATTATTGTTCCCAGGAAAATAATAATTTCTTAAATGAATTCTTATAATCCATCAGATAAGGAAAAATAAGTTATCCACAATTTAGGTCCAAGTAGGATAACAACAGCACCTTCCATTAATAAAATGTTTCCATATATGACTGCCTTTTATGTCTCACAACAACCCTGAAAATTGAAGGATTAGAGAAGTTAATTAGAGAAGTAAGTAGGTTTGTATACTTATTTAGTGACTGATATAGCCAAAGATCAGTTGAGTGCAATTCTAACCAAAGTTAAACTTCTAAATTTTCTAAAAGAACTGTGTCTTTACACAGCCTTTTTTTGGTATGTTTTACACAGTTGCAGCCTCTTCCATTCGACTTCCAAAATAAGTATCAAGGAAGTGTGAAACATTGCCTTTTTACAATAATGTGTAAAATGTTATGAATGGTCTCACTTGCAGGGAAAATTTAATTTTTTAAGCATGATGCCACCCTTTCATTTAATTACCTCTGATATAAAATATCTTATTTCTCACTTCAGTCAATTCTTCTTCCAACCAGTGCTAATATAGTGTCAAATTTTGAAAATAATGACTGTGAGGTTAGGTCCTCTAAACAAGGAAAAAACTGTGTCTACTTTTTTATACTCAAAATAACCAACAAAGTAGAAAACAAAAACAAAAACAAAAACATTCTTTGTGCTAATGTAAAACATAACAAAAGCAATGTAGTTAGACTAAATTTACTTTAATTCCTTTAAAATTCATTTTCAGGTACTGAAGAGTCATACAAGCAAAATCAGGCAACAACAGAATTAACTAGCTCCAAAAACCACATTCTCAGCATCTGTTTAAAAACACTTGAGAAAGTACATACTTTTAAAATATTGTTTTGGGGGCTTCTGGGTGGTCCAATTGATCAAATGGCTGCCTTTGGCTCAGTTCATGATTCCAGGGTCCTGTGATTGAGCCCCGCATCGGGCTTCCTGCTCAGCAGAGAGCCTGCTTCTCTCTCTCCCCCTGCCTGCCACTCTGCTTACTTGTGCTCTCACTCTATCATTCTGTCAAATAAATAAATAAAATCTTTAAAATCTTTAAAAAAATAAATAAAATAAAATATTGTTTTGAAGTTTCTAGGATGAAAAATTTTCACGGTAGCTGCCCTGAAGTACCATGCATTGGTTTTTCCTGTCCAGTAAAACCAGATAGAATTAAAGATTTGTAACTATTCTCTATTATACATTAGCAAAATCCCTTATTTGAAATAAGTGACCAAAGTAAATAGCATATACAAATATTCCTTTCTTTAATCATCATTTGATTAAAAATAATCTGTTCTTGATTTTTCCTTCAATAAAATAGAGGAGATCATTAGTTTGGTAATACCCATACATGTACAGCTAATAACTTTACTAAGTTAGTCAAAGTGATGGAAAAATTAGCGTAGGCTTCAACAGATAACTGACTACAAGGTACTAGGAGTTCTGTGGATTCTTTTTTCAGGCTCAGGGCAAAAATTGATGGTAAAGTTCTTGCATTTTGCATTTGCTAAGGGAGTATTTGTTCAGAGACAATTTTTTACTTGTCAGCTGTCCCTGGTGTTCTAGAGTTGTTTCTATGTTTGATTTGTTATGAAATACTTGAAATACACAACACATGAAAAGAATAACATAATGAATTCCCATGTGCCTGTCACCCAGATTTAAGAAATGTTAACATTGTGCTTTTTTTTTGTATTATTCTTACAGAAATAAAAGATTTACCAATATAACTTATACCTACTTTGTCTCCTTGCATAAATATTACCTTCCCTTTCTCCTCAGAGAGACTTGGTGTCTAATTCTATATTAATATGTAATTCTCTACTACATATGCATATATGTATGAACTTATAAAAAATAGAATATTTGGAGACTTAGGTTTTACATAAATTCCATCATACAATGATGTTTTTCCCCATTTTCTTTTTCTCTGTCAACAGTATACACTCAGGTAATATTGTTTTAGAATTAATGTAACTGTTTCTTTTTATCTACTGATTACTATTATATTGTATGAAATAATAAATCACAATTTTATTTTTCCATTCTTTATAGATATTTAAGTTTCCCCATTCTTTATGTTTGCTTATTGTTTAATTTTGTTATTACAAATTATGTTGCAGTGAATACTGCTAAATAAAAACAAATTCAGACTTAGAAAGGAGAGGTATTATTCAGGGGAAATACAGTTACCATAGGAAGAACACTGTGGTTTCAGAAATCTGCAAGTATCTCACAGTCAAACAAACAAAACAAAAACCTTCTTATTTTAGGAAAGAGAAGAGAGGAAGGGAGAGAGAAGCAGAATCTTATAAGGGGAAGCTAGACATGTAAGAAGAAATGACCAGTAGGGTCTGACAAGGAAAGGGTCTTGCTGTGGTCATTCGAGTCCCAGGAGAAGCTGATAAGGGGTACAAATTCCACATTTTGAGTGTTTTCATGTTCTTGGGAAATACAGAGTACAGGGACCTGTAGGAAGGAGAGACTCCTGACTGAAGTTCGGTTAAGACAAAGCAAAGGATAAGAAATGGGCAATAGTTGACATTTTGTCAGTTCATGCCACTGCTTAAGAGACAAAATTTGTCCTTAGATACTATTAGGAGTAGAATAAGAGTACTTGTAATGTTGAAATTGATCCATAGAATTTTCAGGGGTTGAGAACCCTTCACGTTCTAATTGGCCTAAAGGACTAGCTGTGTTACATAGTGAGTGTACTATCAGACTGAGAACTGTTGGAAGGATATTTAATGAGAGATATATCTAGGAATAAAATTTAAAAAGAGCAACTATTAAAGTTTGAACAGTGAGTAAAACCAAGAATTGAGATTTGGAGGAGCCAACTGAGAAGATCCTAAGATACTGGATCTGAAAGCATATTCATTCAGATAGTAGAATGAGGTTGGCAGTGGCAGTCTGACAAATTCCCCAATTGACAGTCTGAATGTTTTTGGTGATTGGGTAGGATATCAGAGAGTATTCAAAAACATGCACAGCAGTCTTCCCAAGCACTACAGATGACACTGCATAAATGTCCCCTTAGAAGGCAAGGGTGATATGTGATGTCAGACAGTTGTGAAGGGCAATTAGCTGGAGTCAGTGTAGTTAGCAGTGATGTTAGAACTTCTGGTATAGCATCATGGATATTTCCTGGAGTAGAGCAAAGAATATGCAAGAGTTTGGCAAACTTCCCAAGTGCCCCACAAAACTGTAGCTCCAGATACAGACTATCCACCATGATCTACAGCAGCAGTCAAGTCTTTTAGTTTTGCTGTCAATCTCTTAACTTCTTCTTCTAAGGCTTCTTGAGAACCTTGTGAGAATTTCACAGCCTCTTTATAGTACTGGCAGTATGTGTATAAGTTTGTAGCTAACATGGTTGTATAGACCTTTGGGCTCATCTGTACCTAGAAAGCTTACAGGTGCAGATATGCTCACTTTTCACAAGTTTGAATTAGGCCACTTGTCTTCTGTGAAAGACCTACATTGGTACCTGTTTTCACTAACTGAAAGAAATCCAGAGGATTTTCAGTTTTCAAAAAAAAAGACAAAAGCAAAAATAGTGTTCAGTGTGTTTGTTTTGCTGTGAGCTGTTACAAAGACATTGTGTACCCCAGCAGCTACAGTGGCACCACCAAGCTCCTTCTCCAGGAACTACACTCATCGTCTCACTGCCATAACTTTGAACTGTTGTCTGTGAGCATCTGTGCTTTATCTCAATTTATTTTGTGCATCTGTTAGCAAGATATGTCCTGAAGTATCAGAAAAACCCAAGAGAGGTTGTTTTTGGTGTCCAGGAATGTTCAAAAAATTTTCCATATAGATTAATGGTAATTACCTTTTCACTTTGTACTGTTGAGCTTATGAAAGGTTTTATAGGAATGCTGTATTTTCAGATGGCAGAGGAAGCCTGTAATGGAACAGTTAAGGTGAGGAAAGGAGGGACGTCTGGCTAAAAATTTGATAAGCGTTAATTAGATTAACTAGATAACAGGATCCAGTTCAGTGAGCAGGCAGATGCCAATAGACACTGCTGTACCTCATTAGGGGCTATCCAGGGTTCACAAAATAAATGTCCCATGGATTTGTGTCTCGGGACTCATGTGAACCCTTTTGATAGAATTGTTGTCTCATCAAGCTGGGAAGAGGAAATTGGTAACTTTGTTTACAGAAATAGTCCCAAGCATACTGGGTAAAATTATGTTTAGAATCATCTCGATCTATTAGGTTCATATGACAGGCCAAGAAATATGTATTTTTTGCTTTCTCATGGGAATAGTGTAGGTGTTTGTGTTGATGGCAAAGTAGGTTTGATTGCAAATACTTAGGCCCATTGAGGACCCCTGGTTATATTACAATGGAAACAGATTGCCTTATTTGAAAAGTATTGAAATTGAAGGAGGTTCTGTTTGAACTTTGGAGTAGAAACCGAAAAGGCCCCTGAATGATAAGACAAAGGATGCCCTTAAATCTGAGACTGTATAGGATTTTATGGGAAACCAGAAGGTTCCAAAGGAAATATATAACCAACAAACAAAAGTAAGGTTGCAACGTTATTTATACTAGAAATTATTTTAAAGAAAAAAAAAAAGGTTGACAGGTTGTGCTATCAACTGAGTAAAAGAATGCCATAGATTCTGGACCCCTTGCAGGAATAGAGGAATTATTTAAAGGAGGGACAAGTAGTGTGAGGGGAAAGAGATTATACAATATAAAGGTCATTGTGAAAAGTTATGGTTGCAATGTGAGGAGGTACATGGATAGCAAAGGTGATGCAGGTATAGATAAAGAAGAATGAAGCCAAGAAGGACAATAGAAGTAGTTAAGTAAATGCTAGGAGGCCATGTTCTGACATCTTGGGTGGAAACTGACCACTTCATGATGTCATCAGCTTATTGTAAAGATATCTAACCTGTGGCTCCCTCTGCTCTAAAGAGCCTACGTTTAAGGTTTCTATTTAGACTACACTTTCATTCAGAGTAGCATTTATTTCAGCTGAAGAACATGAATCCAGGTTTGGACCACTTGATTTGGGCAGCAGTGTTAGTGGTAAGGAAGATGATGTAAGGGCCTTTCCAATGGGGTGAAATACTGATTTTCAGTTGATGTCAGCTCTAGAGAACTGTCTCTAATTTCTAGAATGTAGAGTATTTTGGACAGAATAATTTGAGGAATAGAAGCCTTATCCTATTAATGAAGATCATGGATATATTTATTAAGTCCCTTGCAGTATTTTAGGATGTTTGAATTGATGAGGATAGAATTTTTGAGAGCTCAGACAGAAAATGAATTATCATAGGTCATCGGTTATTACTTCATATTAGCACAGTTGGTGTGATTGGTACAGTTGCTGTGTTGCTGTAGGAGAGACCTAGAAGGCAATCAGTGCTAATGGTAAAACCTTAAGCCACAGGATATTGAGTTATTTTATCCATTTGTCAAGCTTTAATTTTAATGATCCATTAACTCTCCCATCATTCCAGATGACAATGTCATTTTGGAGTTAAGGGAAGAACTTTTTGGATTGGCTAGATGACTTCACAAATGAAATGGATTCCTTGGTCATTTGAACAACCCAGTAGAATTCTGACATAGGGAATACTAGTTCCAAAAAAAAGTTTAGTAAAATAGTGACAGGAGTCCTTTTACAGGGAAAGCTTCAAGCCAGTGAGAGAACATGCTTATGACAATACAATGATATTCATATCCATGAGATCAAGGGAAATCAGTAAATCTAATTGCCAATGAAGTAAAGGTCCTGGTGGGGGGCTCTTTCCTTGCCCCACTTTTGCAGATTTATCAGGATTATATTTTTGAGAGATTGGGCAAGAAGCCATTACTTGTTCCAGATAGGGAGTTGAAGTTTCCTCACCAATGTTGGCAAAGGAATTGATTTAGTTTTTTTTTTTTTTTCAACTTAATTTAGTTTTATTTTTTTTCAGTGTTCCAAAACTTTCTGGCCTTCATAAAATACTCACAGAGGAAGAAACCAGGCAAGTATCTGGGTATTTCCAAAGTCCATCTTGTTAAATAAGACATCCAGATAGTTCCCAGTTAGCCTTTTAATATTCAAGGGCTTTGAATTAGGAGACTTTAAGTACTGCAAATAGAGGATCAGGTGTAATCAGAGTAGATTTAGGATCTTACTTGATTGAAGTGAGAGTGTAGGGCTTTATGACAATTTAGTATATCTAACAGTGAGTTTTCTTTTGCTGTAGCAGTTTTGTGGCCCCTAAGGATAGCTATTGACTTAAATTCTCTGATTTTCCTTAATATATCCGGATAATATACTATTCTAAAACACAGATCTATTGTCTGTAAAAATGCAAAATTTCCTATTGGTAGCCAAAGAGAAGGCTCCTATGAAAACCATGAGGTCAAAGATCTGAGCTGACTTTGCACCAAGTGGAGACCTACACTGAATCGAGTTTTGAAAATCAGAAATGACATATTCTGGTTGAAAATGTCCTTCTAAGTTTTGAAGATATGAACCATCAACAAAGAGAATAAGGTCTGGATTTGCAAGGGATTTCTAAGAGTCAGAATGGGAGAGGATTTAGGCTTGAGTGTCTATAACATAATTATTCAGTTGTCCTTTAGCTGGGAGAGGGAGCAGACTAGTGGGACTGAGATTTTGTCATGGGTGGGAAAGAGAGAGTAGAAGAATTTCACAAGAGGTGAACTTGAGCGATCAGGAAAAGAGTCCAACTGTACAAAAGTCAGATATGGTTTGAACTGTATTTGCAATTGCCACTCTTGCCAGCAAGGAAAGACAAAAAGCTTGAGCTAAGACTGAAATATCTGATTGACCTCTGATATCTATTATGTCTTTGAGACAGAACCCCTAAGGCATGTCCTTCTCTTCCATGAACAAACAGAAAAACAAAGAGTAGTCAAGAAGCCCTAAATGGGATAAAAGAAAGGGATTCAAATCATTTGACAGAAGGCAAGTCTCCGAGGATCAGATAAAGTTTCTTTAGTCATGCTTTATAAACGGAATGTTATAGCAGAGAAGGTAAGGATCTGCATTCTACAGTGGCCAGTCAGTTTCAGAAAGCCTTGAAGTTATCCTTTGGTTTCAGATAAGAGGTTGTTAAATATGACCTTGATATGATCTGGGGGATCAGGTTTTTCCCTCAGGGGGACTATCATGACCTAAATAGTGGACTTGGGGGCAACAGAGATGAACTTTGTCTTTTGAAACCTTCTGGCCCTTTTGAACCAAGTCTTACAGTAAGTATTAGATTTCATGCAAAGAGTTGCTGAATGTCTTAAAGAGAGAGGTCATCTACATGTTGAATGAAGTTTGAATTACAAAAATCAAATCTTTTAGATTTGCACTTAATGTTCAGGAAAATTTTGTAAAGGATTCTGTAAATTCCTGGGGCATGAGTGTTCCAGTATATTGTTGATTTTTTCCATGTAGAAGTAAGTAGATACTGGGAGTTAGAATTAAAGGATATGCTGAAGAAAGCAAAATATAAGGCAACCATAAAATAAGTGATATCAGAGGAGAGGTTGGAAGAGAGAATAGTATTAGGGAAGATCATAAAGGGTATAAATTCACAATTAAGGACTCTGCCTCCAAGGTAAGTCCCAAGTCTGTTTTCCCATAGCCTCAAGTCAATCAGAAACGTGAGTGAACATGTCTTGAATGTGGGAATTGTCAAGGGCTTGTGAGCTGTGAAAGGGGCAAGAAAACTGAGATCATTTATTAGAGCTATCAGAGAAGAAAAGATTAGTACCTCACGTGAACATGAAAAACTACAATCTAATTATGATATGTCCTGCATATTAAATGAACTGAATTCTGGAACTTAATAAAAAGGCATGTAGGACATGATGAGATCTGAGGGACATAGGAGTAGGCTTTAAAAAGGGGCAAAATGTACTAAGTTGTTTAAGTGCAACACAGAGATTGTTTGTGTACTCTGAGGGATTATGGTAGAAAACTGTGAGGTGTCACATGTAGAGCAAGTGGCCCTGGTATATACCAGAAAGGTAATGGGATGTCCATTGACTGGGATTATTATTTTCCCAGTTTGCTTAAAGGTATCTGGGGTAAATACAAGCTGATCTCTCAGAGGAGAGTCATTGAGATTCTGAGGATTGTATCTTAGGACATTTTTTTGCCCAGTGTCCTTTCTCCTTGCAAGGGCCACAGGTGTCTCTTCCAAAGCCTAGTAAGGTTGAGGGGTATTAAGGTCTTATAATAATTATCTTCAAGTTGTTTAATTTAGAGAGTCGTGAGTTTGTACTGTGTATACTTAGCTTTATCAGCTCATATATCCTCATAGTACTATGTTAAAGAACAGATTTCAGAGACAGGGACATTTCTTCAATTAATCTAATATTTTTGAGTATTAGAATAGTAGAATATTTCTACATGGAACCTATCATTAACAAAGCAGATAACCATGTGGCCAAAGCAGATGCCATGTGGCCATCTAGAGTTGGATCTAAATGTTTCTAGATATTATCAATGAGCTTTTTCCCCATTTCCTTAACTCTGTTATAGCCATCTGGGTTATTTTAATTTCTTCATAGATACAATTTAGAATTTTCTAATTGTAAAAAGGAGTTGAGCCAGTTGGCAAAGATATGAGTCCCAGAGAGGATGCCCCTAAGATTAACCTGAATTGTATAGAGACTTGTCTCTATTTTTACATGGGTCAAGGAAATTTATTATAGCATACAGATCAGCTTGAGACCAATGTTAAAAAAAATAATCTGCTGGGGAGGGGGTAAATCGGTCTCTGTAGTTTCTGGTTCTTAGAGTCTTAACATTGTAGGAACAGTACTAAGGTCACAGGATACTATGGAGAATTAAGAAGCTAGTAAGGTTAGGGTCAAGAAGTAGAGGATAAAACACAAAGTGAATGAGAACATGGTTATGGGAGAGACTTGTATAAATTTGGAGGAGCAGAAGGGAAAGGAGGGGTGCCTCAGTGATTCAGTCGCTTAAGTGTCTGCCTTCAGCTCAGGTCATGATTTCGGGGTCCTGGGATCAGCCGCATTGAGCTCCCTGCTCAGCAGGGAGTCTGCTTGTCCCTCTCCCTTTGCTCCTCCCCGCTGCTGCTCATGCTCGCTTGCTCTCTCTCAAATAAATAAGTGAAACCATTTAAAAAAAAAAAAAAAGAGGGATAGGAGTAGAAAAGTGTCGAGGGCACAAGTATCTTAAAGAAGGGAATGAAAGAAGTAACGTTGGAGAAAAACAGGTGGTTCCTCAAAAGATTGACTAGCATAGCTTCTGGTAAAATAGATTGAGATTGTTTAAGGTGTGGCTGAGATTTGATTAGGAGAACAGTTTTTTTTGGCTTCTTCATACCAAAAAACAGAAACAAAAACAAAAACAAATAAAAAACACCAGACTATTGATTGTAGAGTATTTGAATATTCTTGAATCCTAGACAACTAGGATTTAAGAGCTCTCTGAAAATGTACTAAATTAAGGAGGTCTCCAAAACCCCAATGTGATCATTTCAATTCCAAGTTATCCTTAGTAAGACTATGCCATTTTTGAAAGTTTTGGCAAAATTAGTAGTGGTGAAGCATATAGTCAGGTGGAGTTCATCTACTCTCAATCCTGGGAAATTGAGAGTTATCCATGGGAGGATCAGGATCAGATAGAAAGAGGAGACAGGTAATAAAATATCACTTCCATGTATAGTCCTCCCTTGAGGGCCAAAGTGGTCTGTTGCGCTGTCCTTGAAGAGCTGAAAGACTAGCTCTGTGCAAACCTTGAATGTGGAATCAGGAAAAGCAGAGAAGCATCACAAAAAAAATTGAGAATTTCCCTCCAGAAAGTCAAGTTGTAAATCCCTACTCAAAATGAACCAAGAAAACCCTTACCCAGTAAGAGTTTCACTAGAAAAAAAAGACCCAGCAAAAATCCTGCTCACACAGAAAAGAACCAGGAAGTCCTACTCAAATAGAAAAGAACTGGGAAGAGCTCAATTTAATAGTTAAAAGCAACTCCCTAGCGTGCTACTACAGAGAAATGTCTGGAGCACTGGATTAGGAGTTGTGACTTACCATAGATCCTGATTTCCCTAGCCAGGAGCAAAATCCCCAGGATTTTGAGAAACCAGAATGAATGCCTAGGTAAAGACAGCAAGGTATGAGAGTCTGTCAGCACTCTATCCATGTCATGGCACCAGAAACTATCAAATTAAATACAAATTAAGAAAAAAAAATGTAAATCCAGATTTAGAGGCTTTATTCAGAAAAAAAAAAAAAAATACTGCTGCAATAGGGAGAATGCTCCAATTTCAGAAATATATAAGCATTTCACAACCCAACAGGAAAAGCTTTTTTGTTCATAGGCTCAAGGAGGGGCAAGCAGATATAAGCAAAATCTTTTAAGGGACAGCTGGACAAGCAAAGGGAAATGACTAGTGGGGTCTGCCACAGAAAGGGTCTTGTGATCAGTTGATTCTCTGGAGAAGCTGATGGAAGGGCAGATTCCAGTTTTTTAGTGCTTGGTCATGCTTGGGAGCATGCAGAGTTCCTTCTGTAGAAGGGAGAGAAGACTGACTGAAGTTTAGTCAAGAAAAAACAGGGTAGGAAATGGCCATTGCAAACACTTGGTCCTCCATAAATATTTCTCCTTGTATTTGTGTGTGAAAAGTTCTCTATATCCAAGCATCAGAAAGTTTTTTTTTTTTTTTTTATAAAAGAGAAGATAATAAATAATTTAGCTTTGTGTCTGTATGGTTTCTGTCACAAGTAAGCCATGGTGGCTTGAAAGCAGCCATAGACATATTGAAAGGAATGTGCAGAATTAGGCTCTAGCATTACTTTATAAAACGGGCACTTGGCAAGATGTGGCAATTGGGGCATACTTTGCCAACCCATCATTTATGGCATTTTATCAGCTAGGAATTAAATGTCCTGAAATGTGGGGGGAAAAAAAAACCCACAAGTAATCAGCCTGTTTCTAATCGGCCAGATCATTTAATAAAGCCATATCTATCCACAAGGGAGCTTGAGAAATATAGATACTGAATAAAACATATCACTCCCAAACAAATTATTTGTGATTAAGAAAGAAAAACACCCAGTTTCTTATTTGAGTTTATGCCTTTTATAGTGCATCTCTGATGTTCAGTAAAGGAAAAAAAAAAAAAGAATATATTGTATGAGAGTTGAGCTAACTTTATAAAGACCAGTATTATTTAACTCAAATTTAACTCAAATTTAAGTAAGAGTAGGGAACAATTAATCTTATGTTATCTTAAAATAGAAACATGAAATATTCCTAAAAGTCTTTTTTCTATTTTGCTTTATTCATTATAGCATTTAATACAGAATCTGAGAGAACTAGAGCTGATTTAATGATTAAAAGAAAATTGTAGTCTTCCCCAAATTACAATGATCAAAAATAAGTAGGCCTAAAGCATAAAGGGAGTTTCAAATCCTGAGGATTTTGCGTGATATGCTAGAACTAAGATGGTCAACATTTATAAACTGCTTTTCAAATTGATTTGGACTGAGGGAACATTTAAAGTTTCCATGAAATCCTAATTCAAGACATGAAAAAGGCGACATATATCTGTTTTCCTTACTAAGAATAAGACTGTTTGGGATTTCACTGGTTCACCTCCTAAAGCCATCTCCTTTGCTCCTTTACACATTTCTGCATGAAGACAATCCATTCTCTGGACGTGATAGTCCCCAGTTCTTAGCTAGTTTAGCCATCTATATGTTGATCAGTGTCAGAAGGAGAGAAATACCCCTTGAGCACTCCTCTGGCCTTTCCAAGGCCAGTCTTATCTTCACAAACTTTCTTGATTTGCTTTATCATCTTGCCCTGGAGAAGATTGATTTTGTATATATATACATATACATATATATGTATATATATATAAATATATATGTTATATCATTGAGATATATCTCAATATTATATTATTGAGATATATATTATGTTTTATATATAATATATTTATATAAATATGTATAAATTTATAGATTTATATGTTTTATATATATAAAATATATATATATTTTTTAAGTTAAACATTGTGGTTGGTTTTAAACAGCACACTAAAATAAGGCTATACTGTTTAATCATCTGATTTCATATGTTGAAGTCTTTTGAGTCCTTTTTCATTTTAATTTTTTGTATTTCTGCATTTCCTATCTCATGACTTTGCTATTTTTCTCTTTATTAAGCATATTTTGTGTTTAGCACTTAAACATCAATGATTGAGGAGATCTGTTTTGGACTAATTTTTTAAAAATGATTAAGTAATTATCAGCAACTTGTGTGTTTTTTTTTTTCCTTTTAACAATTATGTCTATTTCATTTTATGGGTTTATAGGTACACTCATTTATTTTACCTTCTGTTATTTAAAACCATCCTATATCTAATTGTCACCAATAACTTACTTAAAACACTATTTTAATAAAAATGTACTTACATCAGTGGACAATAAGAAGAGTTACTTTTTACCGTGATTCTTTGAGGCTGAAAACCGCTTCTCTGGCCATGGTCTGAACTGAAAATGAATAGATAAATAGAAAGCATTGAGCTGCAGCATTTAGTATGTGCTCAGCATTTAGTAGGTGATTTGTGTTGATGGGCCAGGGTTTCTCAGCTTCTGTAGAAGTGGTTCTATATAATGACTTCAGACTGTCTTGATGACATTTCTACAATTTCGTATTTCTATTAACATTATATCTAGAACTGCAAAAAACAAAACAAAACAAAAAAACTAAACTAAAAACCCAGAATACTGCAACTTTCAAACAGCCAACTAAAAGAAAAAAAGAAACAAAAAACTGTCTTAATGTATTTTCATTTACAAACACAATTTGGTTTCTATATGATGTCATCAAACAGGTAAGACACTAATTTACTTAAACACTCACTGGCATTGTCCAAAAGTTCTCCAAAATGTTATCTGCCTCTGTCTGATCCATAATTCCATTTTCTTATAGGAATAATGTATCTGAAGGGATATAGAAATACAAACAAGAACATATAATAGGCAAGTAGTTGGTTTTTCAAAGATTATTAATGTTCCAGTTTTATTATTTTTTTATGAAATGACTCTAAATTGGATGATTATAGTTATGTACTTACTGAATGACATGCATTAGTTCATTTGCCTTGGAATATATAGAATGCAGTCTTGAATGCTATTGTCTTCAGTGGTTAAAGTTTACCTGATTTCTTAGAGATTTAAAGCAAATTTCCATGATTTTCTGTGATATTCTACTTAATGTGATTTCTTTCAGGTAGTTTCCAAAGAACATAGAGGCTCATGATTGTCTCTATCCTATGCATTTTCTATTCTTTATAAATATACATTTTAATAAACTGTTTGGCTAATACTTTTTCATCATGATTACTGGCTACTGTTCAATCTTTGCATATATTCACTGTGTAATATTTTGTTGTTGTGTTGTTTTTTCCTCTTCTCCCATATCCTGATAATTTCTTGACCTTTAAAGTATTTTCCAACCTAACTTCATGACTCCTACCTCCATTGTTAGGAAACCATTTCACTCTAGGTAGCTTTTTATACACTTTGATATTCAAAGGATGGAGAGCTATCAGCTCTTCCCTTTTTAGTCTTGCCTAATTCTCAATAATATGCCATAGATGTAATTTACTAATACCTATATACCTTGAATAAAAAAGGTACAATCTAGTTGGGACTGATGATGTGAATTAAACGATATGGGTAGAAGTATACAATATACATTAAAATTACATACTATAGAATAGAGACCATGTTAGAGTAAAAACAAATTTAAAAAGAAAAAAATAATTCCCTGGCACAAAAAAGGACACTCCTCCACCTTCCTTTTCACAGAACTCTTAACTTTAGAAAACTTGTAATTAGAAGGTCTTTCTCTGTTTCTCTGAAATGTAGGTAAATCTTCTGGAAAACAAGGTAAATCTCTTCTTAGCTTTAGGAGCCAAGAATGTCTTTCTCAAAGATTTAAGAAACATACTTTTTTTTAAATGTAAAAATGAAGAAAGGTAATACCCTTATCTTCCAGTTGTCTAAAACCATAGGAACCTAACATTAGTGGGCACCTTGTTCCAAGTTGCAAACTGATCTCATGCATAACAATAGAAGTTTATTTTTCCTTTTGATAAAGCCAATTAACTACCATAGATAGTCACCCCAAATACCATGTGAATTTGGGATTAGCTATGTGTGATAGATGATGCTGTCAAGTCCTTTTACTTGAAGTCTAATTATTGTTTATCTTGAAAACATGGGTAATAGGTTGTAGCTACTTAGCTCTAAAAGGGCGAGGTTTCTTCCTGTCTCTTTAGATTTTTGCCCATGACATATACCATATTTTGGTTTAATGCATATTTCATAATAGAAGTCCTTTCTTTCTTAGCGCCTTCATGGAGAAGTTTTCTGGAGTGACGGAAGATTTATTTTTATTTACTTATATATTTTAAATTAACATATAATGAATTATTTGCCCTAGGGGTACAGGTCTGTGAATCATCAGGCTTACACATTTCACAGCACTCACCATAGCACATACCCACCCCAATGTCCATAACCTAGTCACCCTATTCCCACCCCCCACCCCCCAGCAACCCTCAGTTTATTTTGTGAGATTAAGAGTCTCTTATGATTTGTCTCCATCTCAATCCCATCTTGTTTCATTTTCCCCTCCCTACCCCCACCACGACCCCCCCCCCCGCACTGCCTCTCAAATTCCTCATATCAAAGAGATCATATGATAATGGTCTTTCTCTGATTGACTTATTTCACTTAGCATAATACCCTCTAGTTCCATCTACATCATTGCAAATGGGAAGATTTCATTTCCCTTGAAGGCTGCATTGTATTCTATGATATGTATATACCACCTCTTCTTTATCCATTCATCTGTTGATAGACATCTAGGTTCTTTCCATAGTTTGGCAATTGTAGACAATGCTGCTATAAACATTCCGGTGCATGTGCCCCTTCAGATCACTACATTTGTATCTTTGGGGTAAATATACAGTAGTACGATTGCTGGGTCATAGGATAGCTCTATTTTCAACTTTTTGAGGAACCTCCATACTGTTTTCCAGAGTAGCTGCACCAGCTTTTATTCCCACCATATTGTAGGAGGGTTTCCTTTTCTCTGAATACTCGCCAACATCTGTTATTTCCTGACTTGTTAATTTTAGCCATTCTGACTGGTGTAAGGTAGTATCTCACTATGGTTTTGATTTGGATTTCGCTGATGCAGAGTGATGCTGAGCACTTTCACATGTGTCTGTTGGCCTTTTGGATGTCTTTGCAGAAATGTCTATTCATGTCTTCTGCCCATTTCTTGATTGGATTCTTTGTTCTTTGGGTGTTGAGTTTGATAAGGTCTTCATAGATTTTGGATACTAGCCCTTTATCTGATATGTCATTTGTGAATATTTTCTCCCATTCTGTCAGTTGTCTTTTGGTTTTGTTGACTGTTTCTTTTGCTGTGCAAAAGCTTTTAATCTTGATGAAGTCCCAATAGTTCATTTTTGTCCTTGCTTCCATTATCTTTGGTGATATTTCTAGGATTAATTTGCTGCGATGGAGGTCAAGGAGGTTGCTGCCTATATTCTCCTCAAGGATTTCTATGGATTCTTGTCTCACATTGAGGTCTTTCATCCATTTTGAGTCTATTTTTGTGGTGTAAGGAAATGGTCTAGTTTCATTCTTCTGCATGTGGCTGTCCAATTTCCCCAGCACCATTTGTTGGAGAGACTGTCTTTTTTCCATTAGACATTCTTTCCTGCTTTGTCAAAGACGAGTTGACCATAGAGTTGAGGGTCTATTTCTGGGCTCTCTATTCTGTTCCACTGATCTATTTGTCTGTTTTTGTGCCAGTACCATACCATCTTGATGATATACCTTTGTAATACAGCTTGAAGTCTGGAATTGTGATGCCACCAACTTTGGTTTTCTTTTTCAACGTTCCTCTGGCTATTTGGGATCTTTTCTGGTTCCATATAAGTTTTAGGATTCTTTGTTCCATTTCTTTGAAAAAAATTGGTATTTTGATAGGAATTGCATTAAATATATAGATTGCTTTAGGTAGCATGGACATTTTCACAATATTTGTTCTTCCAATACATGAGCGTGGAACGCTTTTCCATTTCTTTGTGTCTTCCTCAGTTTGTTTTGTGAGTACTTTATAGATTTTTGAGTACAGATTCTTTGCCTCTTTGGTTAGGTTTATTCCTAGGTAGCTTATGGTTTTGGGTGCAATTGTAAATGGGATCGACTCCTTAATTTCTCTTTCTTCTGTCTTGCTGTTGGTGTACAGAAATGCAACTGATTTTTGTGCATTGATTTTATATCCTGAATTCCTGTACAAGTTCTAGCAGTTTTGGAGTGGAGCCTTTTGGGTTTTCCACATAAAATATTATATCATCTGCAAAGAGTGAGAGTTTTACTTCTTTGCCAATACAGACACCCTTTATTTCTTTTTGTTGTCTGATTGCTGAGGCTAGGATTTCTAGTACTATGTTGAATAACAGTGGTGATAATGGACATCCCTGCTGTGTTCCTGACCTTAGCAGAAAAACTCTCAGTTTTTCTCCATTGAGAATGATATTCGCTGTGGGTTTTTCATAGATGGCTTTGATGATATTGAGGTATGTACCCTCTATCCCTACACTTTGCAGAGTTTTGATCAAGAAAGGATGCTGTAGTTTGTCAAATGCTTTTTCAGCAGCTATTGATAGTATCACATGGTTCTTGTTCTTTCTTTTATTAATATTTTGTATTGCAGTGATTGATTTTTGTATGTTGAACCAAACTTGCACCCCTGGAATAAATCCCACTTGGTCATGGTGAATAATCCTCTTAATGTACTGTTGGATCCTCTTGGCTAGTATTTTGGTGAGAATTTTTGCATCTGTGTTCATCAAGGATATTGGTCTGTAATTCTTTTTGTTGGGGTCTTTGTCTGGTTTTGGGATCAAGGTAATGCTGGCCTCATAAAATGAGTTTGGAAGTTTTCCTTCCATTTCTATTTTTTTGAAAAGTTTCAGGAGAATAGGAATTAATTCTTTAAATGTATGGTAGAATTCCCCTAGGAAGCCATTTGGCCCTGGGCTATTGTTTGTTGGGGGATTTTTGATGACTGCTTCAGTCTCCTTACTGGTAATGGGTCTGTTCAGGTTTTCTATTCTTCCTGGTTCAGTTTTAGTAGTTTATATATCTCCAGGAATGCACTCATTTATTCCAGATTGTCGAATTTGCTGGTGTATAGTTTCTCATAATATGTTCTTATAATTGTTTGTATTTCTTTGGTGTTGGTTGTGTCTCTCCTCTATCATTCACGATTTTATTTATTTGGGTCCTTTCTCTTTTCTTTTTGAGAAGTGTGACCAGTGGTTTATCAATCTTATTAATTCTTTCAAAGAACCAGCTCCTAGTTTCATTGATTTGTTCTACTGTTCTTTTGGTTTCTATTTCATTGATATCTGCTCTGATCTTTATGATTTCTCTTCTCCTGCTGGGTTTAGGCTTTCTTTGCTGTTCTTTCTCCAGCTCCTTTAGGTTGTATACTTGAGACCTTTCTTGTTTCTTGAGAAAGGCTTGTATGGCTATATACTTTCCTCTCAGGACCACCTTTGCTGTGTCCCAAGGATCTTCAACAGTTTTGTTTTCATTTTCATTTGTTTCCATGAATTTTTAAAATTCTTTTTAAATTTCCTGGTTGACCCATTCTTTCTTTAGTCGGGTGCTCTTTAGCCCCCATGTATTTAAGTTCTTTCCAGCTTTCCTCTTGTGATTGAGTTCTAGTTTCAGAGCACTATGGTCTGAAAATATGCAGGGAATGATCCCAATCTTTTGGTACCAGTTGAGACCTGATTTATGGCCCAGGATGTGATCTATTCTGGAGAATGTTGCATGTGCATTAGAGAAGAATGTCTATTCCATTGCTTTGTGATGGAATGTTCCAAATATATCTGTGATGTCCATCTGGCCCAGTGTGTCATTTATAGCCTTTATTTCCTTGTTGATCTTTTGCTTAGATGATCTGTCCATTTCAGTAAGGGAGGGAGTCTGTGTGTTAAAGTCCCCTACTATTATTGTATTATTTTTGATGTGTTTCTTTGATTTTGTTATTAATTGGTTTATCTAGTTGGCTGCTCCTATGTTTTGGGCATAGATATTTAAAGCTGTTAGATCTTCCTGTTGGACAGATCCTTTAAGTAGGATATAGTGTCCTTCCTCATCTCTTATTATAGTCTTTGGCTTAAAATTTAATTGATCTGATATAAGGATTGACACCCCAGCTTTCTTCCGATGTCCATTAGCATGGTACATTGTTTTCCACCCCCTCACTTTAAATCTGGAGGTGTCTTTGAGTCTAAAATGAGTTTTCTTGTAGACAGTGTATCAATAGGGCTTGTTTATTTATCCGTTCTGATATCCTTTGTCTTTTGATTGGGGCATTTAGCCCATTTACATTCTGGGTAACTATTGAAGGATATAAATTTAGGGCCATCATATTGCCTATAATGTGTCTGTTACTGTATATTGTCTCTGTTCTTTCCTGGTCTGTTACTTTTTGTTTCTCTCTTTGCTTAGAGGACCCCTTTCAATATTTCCTGTAGGGCTGATTTGGTGTTTGCAAATTCTTTTAGTTTCTATTTGTCCTGGAAGCTTTTTATCTCTCCTTCTATTTTCAATGCTAGTCTAGCTGGACATAGTATTCTTGGCTGCATATTTTTCTCATTTAGTGCTCTGAATATATCATGTGCATCCTTTCTGGCCTGCCAGGTCTCTGTGGATAGGTCTGCTGTCAGTCTAATATTTCTACCATAGTGTGTTACAGACCTCTTGTCCTGAGCTGCTTTCAGGATTTTCTCTTTGTCACTGAGACTTGTAAGTTTCACTGTTAGATGATGGAGTGAGGACCTATTTTTATTGATTTTGTAGGGGGTTTTCTGTGCCTCCTGGATTTTGATGCTTATTCCCTTCACCAAATTAGGAAAATTCTCTACTATAATTTGCTCCAATATACCTTCTGCCTCTCTCTTTTTTTCTTCTTCTTCTGGGATCCCAATTACTCTAATATTTTTTCATCTTATGGTATCACTTAACTCTTGAATTCTGCCCTCATGGTTCAGTAGTTGTTTGTCTCTCTTTTGCTCAGCTTCTTTATTCTCTGTCATTTTGTCTTCTATATCACTAATTCTCTCTTCTCCCTCATTTATCCTAGCAGTAAGATCCTCCATTTTTTATTGCACCTCATTGATACCTTTTTTTATTTCAACTTGTTTATATTTTAGTTCTTTTATTTCTCCAGAAAGGGATTTTATTTCTCCAGAAAGGGATTCTCTAATAATCTTCCATGCTTTGTTGAGCCCATCTAGAAACTTGGTAATCATCTTTCTGAACTCTAATTCTGACATATTACTAATGTCAGCAATGATTAGATCCCTAGCCACCAATGCTGCCTCTTATTCTTTTTTTGTGTGTGTTGAGTTTTTCCACCTTGTTATTTTATCCAGATAAGAATAGATGAATGAGAGAAGAAAATGCTAAAAGGGTAGCAACAACCCCAGAAAAATATGCACTAACCAAAAGAGACCCAAAACTAGGGGGGAGAAGAAGAGGGAGGGAGGGGAAAAAATATATATATATAGACTGGTGAATAGAACAGAGCCACTTACTTGATTTTGGGTGTATTTTGGTCTGTTAGAAGAAACTACCTCCCAAAATCTTAAAAAAGAATACACACACACACACACACATATAAGGGTAAACGTGATGCAACAATGGAATATGACTGTAAAGATGAAAATTTAAAAGGATTCTAAAAAAGGAATTGATAAGATAAGAAGTTGGTTTAAAAAAAAAAAGAGGAAAGAATGTGATTAGGCTGGACACTAGAACAAAGCCATGTAATAGATTTAGAGTATATTTTGATCTATTAGAAGAAATTGCATCTGAAAATTTTAAAGAAAAAAAAACTATAAGTATACAAAAAATAAGGTTAAATACAATGAAGGGATAAAATATTACTATAACAATGAAAATTTTAAAAGATTTTTTAAAAGATTTTGATAAGATAAAATAGTTTAAAAAATTAAAATAGCAAAGAGTATGAATTAAAAAAAATAGAATAAGAAAAAATTAAATTAAAAAAATTAACTTTGTAAGACTAAAGGATCATGGGGTAAAAGCCATGAATTCTATGCATCACTTTCCCCTAGCTCTGGATCTCCACAGTTCTCATTGATCGATGAACTTGGCCTGGCTGGATGTTCTTGCTAATCTTCTGGGGGAGGGACTGTTGCAGCAATTCTCAAATGTCTTTGCCTGAAGTGGAATTGCACCGCCTTTGCCAGGGGCCAGGCTAAGTAATCTGCTTGGGTTTGCTATCAGAGCTTTTGTTCCCTGAACATTTTCCTTTTTCTGTACAGCTTTAGAGGATGGGAATGAAGATGGTGGCCTCCCATTCTCCGGCCCCATAGGAGCCAAGAGCTCAGGGCCCCACTCCTCAATGCATTCTCAGAGAAAAACAGTCAATCCCTCCTGTCTCTCTGGTCTCTACCACACTCCAAGCTCACCCAGTCTGTGATCTAGTATTTTTTGTTTTGTTTTGTTTTGTTTTGTTGATGATTTTATTTATTTATATGACAGAAAGAGACACACAGAGAGAGGGAACACAAGTAAGGAGAGCAGGAGAGGGAGAAGCAGGCTTCCCACTGAGCAGGGAGCCTGATGTAGGCCTCGATTCCAGGACCCTGGGATCATGACCTGAGCCTAAGGCAGCCACCTAATGACTGAGCCAGCCAGGAACCCTGACCAACTATTTCTATCTCTGGCTCACAGCCCCATTTGGAGTTTCCAAACCCAGCAGATTCCTGTAGCATGCTCCTGCACTGCTCCCCCCAAAAGAGGAAAGATGGGGTCTCTCTGGATCTGCCACTTGTGGGGGCCCGAATGTGCCTTGGATCACAGTTTAAGGTAACCCCAAGCTGAGAACCCACTTCTTGGCTCTGTCTCTGCAACTGGCTTCCCTGCTCCGATACTTAGGAACGCTGCCACACCCAGACACCCCTGTCTTTTCATGACCCCCTGAGTCCTGAGACCACACTGTCCCCATGAGGACTTCACCCTGCTTAGCCTCTGGAGCATGTCCATTAGTAGAGGAGACTTCTAAAAGTTCTGATTTTGTGCTCCACCACTCTACAGCTTGCCAGAAGCCGGCCCCTCCCCCTCGGTCTATCTTCCCATTGCTTCAGATTCACTTCTCCACACGTCCTACCTTCTGGAAAGTGGTCAATTTTCTGTTCCTAGAATTGCTGCCCTTCTTCTCTTCTATCTTCTATTGAGTTTGTAGGTGTTCAGAATGGTTTGATAACTATCTAGCTGAACTCCTGGGACCTGATGATTATTTCTATCTTCTACTCTCTGCCATCTTG
The DNA here is from genome assembly GCF_963455335.1 of Martes martes. Taxonomy (NCBI): domain Eukaryota; kingdom Metazoa; phylum Chordata; class Mammalia; order Carnivora; family Mustelidae; genus Martes; species Martes martes. The sequence goes on from NC_137896.1 coordinate 71,331,935, forward strand.
CTCCTCCTATGAAGATTTGGTTTTTAGTTATGTTTTTCCAACTATCAGGAACTATTGAACATAATACAGACTATAAGTACAAAATTAACTTGAGAAAGGAGATCTCTGTTTTTGTCTCTTTCTCTCATATATGTAAATATATATATATATATGTTTATATAGAGAGGGCTACATACATATGTGTATGTGTTTATATATTAAAAATTATACATACATAAAACATATATACACATGCCTTTATATGTATACGTGCATATATATATATATATATGAGTGGTGTATATATATATATATATATATATATATATGAGTGGTAGAGAAAGAAATTATTATTTTTGTTTTTTGTATGTATAAGGGGGATAATGTTTGTACTTACCTCATAGGACTCTTGTGAAAATTAAAGAGACAAAATAGGTGAAGTGTTAAACACAGTTAATGCTTTTATTACAGTAAATAAACACAGCATTGTTATGATTTACAGCAAGGCAGTATTAAGTATCAGTATTAAGGTTCTTAGAGTCAAGAGGACCTGGATCCCCCCTCTTACTTTCTATAAGGTCTGAGCAAATAAACTTCATTGACTTGTTCCTCAATTGCACAGTAAAGATGAGAAGAGTATTCAAGTATGAATAACATATGAAATACATAATAATTGCCTTATGGAATACTTATTCCATTTATTTAAAGCATTATTGCACATAAGGGGAAGGGAAAGAGGTAGGGAAGACAGATAAGGGTAAGAGAGGGAACATGGAGGCAGAAAAAGAAAAGAATAATGCTGTTCAATAAATCAGAAGGACTAATAACAACTTTTTTTTTTTTAAAGTAGGAGAAAGATAATGTCTAAAGTCCTGTTTTAAAAAATGGTGCCATGGGGGAAGGGAGGGAAAAATGAACAAGTTGAAACCAGAGAGGGAGACAAACCATAAGAGACTCAATCTCAGGAAACAAACTGAAGGTTGCTGGAGGGGAGGGGGTGAGAGGGATGGGGTGGATGGGTGATGGACATTGCAGAGGGTATGTGTTATGGGGAGTGCTGTGAATCGTGTAAGACTGAAGAATCACAGACCTGTACCCCTGAAACAAATAATACATTGTATGTTAATAAAAAAATTTTTTTAATGAAAAATAAAAAATGGTGAAAGATGATCAGGGACTTTATAAGCATTCCTAACACTTTAGTATCAAACCATAG